>NC_091432.1:22750092-23356382 GCF_964237555.1 Oryctolagus cuniculus | reverse complement strand
AAGTGTTGCCGTCCTTCTGCATCCTCACTGGCATATGGAGTTTTCAGTCAGTTTCATTTTAGTCACTCTATTGAGTGTTTAGTGGAACCTCATTGTGGTTTTAATTCACATTCTCCTGATGAATAACTATTCTGCATGAAGTGTATATTATTTTGCCCATAACTTATCAATTTTACTCCAAATAAATGTCTGAAGGGAAATAAGTGCCTATGTCCACCAAAAAGAATATCTAAATGGCTTTATTTATGTCAGTCAAAAACAGGAAACAATCCAAATCTCTATCAACAATAGTAGCCGGCGCTGTGGCTCACTAGGCTAATCCTCCACCTGCGGCGCCAGCATACCAGGTTCTAGTCCCGGTCGGGGTGCCGGATTCTGTCCCGGTTGCCCCTCTTCCAGGCCAGCTCTCTGCTGTGGCCAGGGAGTGCAGTGGAGGATGGCCCAAGTATTTGGGCTCTGCACCCACATGGGAGACCAGGAGAAGCACCTGGCTCCTGACATCAGATCAGCGCGGTGCGCCGGCCACAGCGCGCTGGCCGCAGTGGCCATTGGAGGGTAAACCAACGGCAAAGGAAGACCTTTCTCTCTGTCTCTCTCTCTCACTGCCGACTCTGCCTGTCAAAAAAATAAAATAAAAAAAACATATCAACAATAGAACTCATAAACAAATTGATGTACATATTCATATAAAAGAATATATAGGCCGGCGCCGCGGCTCACTAGGCTAATCCTCTGCCTTGTGGCGCAGGCACACTGGGTTCTAGTCCCGGTTGGGGCACCGGATTCTGTCCTGGTTGCCCCTCTTCTAGGCCAGCTCTCTGCTGTGGCCAGGGAGTGCAGTGGAGGATGGCCCAAGTGCTTGGGCCCTGCACCCCATGGGAGACCAGGAGAAGCACCTGGCTCCTTGCTTCAGATCAGTGCGGTGCACCGGCCGCAGCGCCCTGGCCGCGGCGGCCATTGGAGGGTGAACCAACGGCAAAAGGAAGAGCTTTCTGTCTCTCTCTCTCACTATCCACTCTGCCTGTCAAAAAAAAAAATATATATATATATAAAGCAACAAAGAGTAAATGCTAAGAGGTAAACCATCAAGGATGAGTCTCAGAGATATTATGTTGCAGGTTAAGGAACCAGACACAAATGAGCATGTACTTTATAATTACATTTATATGAAGTTCACGAACAGAATGGATGGAAAATGAAAGTGAAATATAGTTGACTTCAGTGGCAAGGAAATGTGAATTTTGATTCTGATGATATGTAATAGATTCATGGTTGTCCCATGAGAAAGGCCTGGTGTAGTTTTTCTCTTGCTGTGTTGAAATTATTTATACTTGTTGAACAATGGGCCCCATGCTTTCTCTTTGGAATGTGAATTTCAAATTATGCAGCTGGTCCAGGGGGTAATTAGCTAGAAAAAATTTATAAGGGAAACTGCTGGAGGTTGGGAGAATTCTATATCTCAGTGAAAATGACAGCCTCCTAGATGTAAGTCAGTGTTAAAATCTGCAGAGATATGCACGTAAGATTTGTGTAGTTTAGTATACATAAGCTACAACTTAATAAAATTTAACACAAATATGAGAGAATAAGTAGAAAATGCAGCAAAGTGAACAGCTTGTCTTACCAGAATTGCCACTGGCTCTCTTCTATAGCCCAAGGGAGGATTCTAACCGTGAGTGACTCCAACTGTAAGGAAGAACAGGAAAATAATACACTGAGTATTGACTCTGCATCAGGCACTGTGGAGCCCACTTTATTTGTGACACATCAATCAATACTCACAGAAACCTTGTAAGATAGACATTAATAGTTTCAATGCTTATATAAGGGAAATTAAATCCAGAGAAGGTAATTGACTTTCTACTGGTGGACAGCATGTAAGTGGTCAACGGAGTTTCAAACCCAGATCTATCTCCTTCACAGACACATGCTGTCTACCATATTACACATGTCACCTCAACATGTAAAAATCTCTTGATTATATATTTGGGGAAATGGGAAGGCTGGCAATGTCTCAGAAATATTTCAATGTGACTTAAGCTCTCAGAGTCTGGATGGAATGCAGAGAAATCCTTTTCTTGCCCTTGAGGCAAGTTGAGCTCTCCCAGGGCAGGGGATTTGATTTTACTCAGTGAACATAACTGCATGTATTAGTCCTGGAAATACAATTGCCCATCACAAGTATTTGACTCAAGGACTTGGTTCAGTCTCTGATTCTACAGCTTGCCAATGGGCCATAAGAAATAAGCATTGTTATGTGACCTTCAAAACATGACAGATGAGTAGCAAAATAAATGATTCATTTAATGGGTTTAGATATACAGGGCCTTCCACTGTTCCAGTATTGAGATCTTATTTATGGCCTGGTATTAGCTGAGTTTCTTTATGTGGAAGCTTTGAAAAGACATTATGGTCAAAACCTTTCACAGGATTTATTATTATAATTCTTTGAAAATCTCTATGTAGAAAGCAGAACCAGGGTATCTATTATGCATTGTGTATAAATGTAAAAAAAATGCACTCAAAACATAGACAACTTAATCTTTATCCCTGTGAAAAAAAAGACATTGAAATGATCTGTATGTATATTTTTAAATACATACTTATATGTATTTACATGCCCCCTCATGTAATTTTTTCAAGGAGATCCTGAATAAATATTTAATAAGCATCTTTTTTTCAAATGACATTATGGTAGAGATTTTTAAGACGATGAGGTGGATAATACATATATTTGACCTTCAGTAAGCTACAGTCAGTGTAGATAATATTAAATAATATATTTCCTATGTGTCCATAGTATAAAGCTTGGTGGAATATATCAAAGAATTAGAATATCAAGCGACAAAGCTGTGTGGGAAGAAAATTCTAATTCTAATGTCTTCTTAACTTTTTAGGAAAACTTAGTTGTTGCTAGAAATATGATGGCATTACCAAAATAATAAGAAATTTAGGTATGCACTCAGTTTTAGTCCCTATTGCCTCTCATTTTCTTCCAAATGATCCTACCCAGTACAATATTATACTTAACGTAAAATGGTTCATTGTACAGTTTTAACTCTACAATGGTATGAAAGAATACCCACACAATGATTCCATTTTGCATTTGCAATAGAGCATTCAATAAAATACATGAGATATTCAATAATTTATTTTAAAATAACCCTGTGTTAGATGGCTTTGCCCAATTGCAGACTAATGTAAGCGTTCTGTGCATGATTAAGGTAGACTAAGCTAAGCCGATGTTTGGTATGATAGTAGTGTTAAGTGCATTTTCAACTTATAATGGCTATATTATGATGAAACACCTTCATAAGTTGAAGATCATCCACATAGATCTTCATCATGTTAAGTAGCAAACTCAGATACTGAGGGATGTCATGACTGCTGAAGTTGGAAGTAGGTGGGAATCCTATAACTGAAAATCATCCAACTATAGATAATAAAAGTGAAGCTGGATAAATCAAGTTATTTCTGCTGATTTGCAAAGTTGGCATTAAAACCTAGCTATCTTAAGATCTGTAGGCTCCCTGTATAATTGGAAGAGGTGATACACTAATTCTAATGCTTCCTTTATTGTCTTCATCTTTTCACTATCTCCCAGGTGCATGCCTTGCCAATGTGCATTAACATGTCTACTACAGCCCAGAGATAGAATCTTTGAACATTAGAGGAGAAAGGACCTTAGATATAACCCAACTCTGCTCCCTTGATATATTTTGTATAAAGAGACTACAAATGGAAGACATGTAACAAACTCATCTTCACCTGGTGGTTGATTGGAGGCTAATTTCTCCATCAACCCAGATATTCAGGTTTATGTGCAGTAAGCAGTTATTCAGCAATGGCATGGACTCAGAGCTATCTGGGTAAGTCCTCACATAAGCTTTCATATCAAATGCTGAAAGCTATTCATTTTATATTTATTTTTTCTTAATTATTATCATTAAAACCCAGATCTGAGGACTCTTAGTGGCTTTTTTTCTACACTGGTATGGGTTTCTCTCTGTTCTTCAGTATAAAGACTACTCTTGATTAGATTTATTAGCTCTAGAAGGGTTCTATTCAACTTTGGTATAATCTGTCTTTCAATATCTTAGTTACCACACAGCCATGATTTGTACTTCAAGATGTATAACACATTGACTAAACATGCATTGAGTATTTGCTATATAGTTGATAAACTGAATATATGTGTAGACATATGTGTATATCTGTGTGTCTATTATATTCATATGTAATAATTTATACAATTATACATTCAGATACAGATATCTGATATCAGATATAGATATCAGATATGGACACCTATGTCATATTTTATTAAGAATTAATAGCATATTTACTTATATATTCATATCATGTTCTGTGATTATTTTATTTTAAATTGCCACAACATTTTAATATTTTAAAGGCTTTAATTGAAGTAGCTTACATAGAGTATTTAGTTATCTAAATTGCAGAAGTTAGTATTTTATATATTCTTGAAAGTTTTACCTATTTAGACTAAACTTACTAAACTCAATTTGTGTTAACCTTGTTTTTATTTATTATTCAATATCAAAAGACAATGACATTACATTAGGTATTCGTGTAAGGCTTGAAAAGCCAAAAATAAATCTGTAAAAAGCAGCCAGAAAGTGCAGTGGGAAGTTATTTCAGACCTGATACTGGTAGGAAGGAAGTCTGAATGCTTTATTGTAACACTCCACCACAAAAGTGATTGAAAGGAGTGAAGAAGCAAGTCAGAAACTCTAGATAACTCACTCGTTGAAATTTAAGGAAGCTAATTAAGAAACTGGCACTCGAGAAAAACATAACCAGCTACTAATAAAGAAACCACACAAACCCAAACCAGCCAAAGATATGTCAAGCACAAGCTTGTTT
This sequence comes from Oryctolagus cuniculus, assembly GCF_964237555.1. NCBI lineage: Eukaryota > Metazoa > Chordata > Mammalia > Lagomorpha > Leporidae > Oryctolagus > Oryctolagus cuniculus. The sequence goes on along the minus strand of NC_091432.1, from coordinate 23,351,495 downwards.
TAACATCATTTTACTCAGTCCTTGAAATAATAACTGTTGACTGTTCTCAATTTAGATAATTAGACATACTCCTAGCTCTGAATATTAGCCAGACGAGCATTAATCTCCTTGTTTCTCCTTGAATGGTTCCTGCTAAATGAAAAAAAAAAAAAAAAAAGTCATGTTTTCACCACTGTGATCAGAATGAACCATGGTAAACCCTGCTACTATCAATTAGTACTAACCAAGTACACAAACACAATACAGCCCTTCACATAAACCTAGGCTATGTCAGATGCTTTGTGAGCATTATCAAATTCAATCCTCAGAGAAATTCTGAGGACCTCAATTTTACAGATTAATCCAGAGAAATACAGAATTTAAATTTACTGAACCAGTTGCACAACTGACAAATGTCAAATGAGGTTGTAAACCAAGTTCTTTTTCATGTGAAAGGCAATGCCTTGACCTACTATAGGCAGCCTTTGGACAAGTTAAGGCCAATCTTGGCTTGTGGAATTCCTGGGATAAGAAAGTTACATACTCCCATCCTGAAGGAGGATGACATCCTGAAGGAGGATGATAATCAAGAACGCTCTGTTAAAATTATCTGTGCCACTAGAGGCCCCATAAGTTGGTTACCTATGTTATTATCTTTTGTGCTTCTTTGTGCTTCTTTGTTCTACAGCTGGTTATGTATAAATACCAGTGGGACTTTAGAATAAACGAACCTTGATCAGCCTTGTTGTCTTGGCTCCATTCTCTGTGCCCTTGTCCCTCTTTTCATTCCCACTCCCTCCTTCAGGTTCTGTTCGACTGGTGCAGCAGGCCCGCACAACCTACAAGTCAGATGCCATATGCAGAAAACATTGCAAAAGCTTAGGGATGGGGCCAGCATTGTGTTATAGTAGGCAAAGCTGGTGCCTGCCATGCCAGCATCCCATATGGGCACTGGTTCAAGTCCCGGCTGCTCCACTTTCCATCCAGCTTCCTACAAATGTGCCTTGGAAAGCAGCAGAGGATGGCCCAAATACTTTACTCCTGGACCCACATGGGAGACCTGGAAAAAACTCCAGGCTCCCAGCTTCTGGGCTTCTGACTGGTCCAGCTCTGGCTGTTGCAGCCATTTGGGGAATGAACCAGATGATGGAAGCTCTCCCTTTATGTAACTTCGACTTTCAAATAAAGAATCAAAAAAGCTTAGAAATGTAGATTTTAATTGAGCATGCACAGTGAAAATTGTCATGAAAGAAAATTTCCAGCATTTTGAAGAAAAATTTCGGTCTTACCTCATGTCTGGGTTTTAAGAAAGAATCCCTTCATTCTTTGTAAGCCATCGGATGCTTGGCCTTGGCCTTAAACCTGACTGTTGTACCTATCCTTCAAAGCAACAATTCAACCTTTGGGAGATTATAAAGGAAAAGCTGACCAAAAATAATCTCCACTTCTCTAGCTGCATTAAGGGACCCAATTTAAGTGGATTGAGGTGTCAAAATTCATCATAACAATTCATTTCAGAAAAGGCCTTAAATGTCAATTTATCTTTGCAGTGAAAGTACCTTGGGGCAGAAATTGAGAGAACATATCCCAGTGCAATAACCTCTCTTAGCCAAGAGCCCCTCTGAGCCACTGCTAATGTCTCCTCATTTCACAGAAACTAAAGAGAAAAATTAATTCTGCTGTTGGTGACCATGCTCTCCTCCTCTGAAGATGCCCGCCTGTATTAGTTTGTTAAGACTGCCGGAATGAAGTATTACAGCCTGGGTGGTTTAAACAAGGGAAACGTATTTTCTCACAATTCTTGAGAATAGACATCCAAGATCTAGACATCTAGACATCTAGATCTAGTAGGGTTGATTTCTTGAGAGGCCTCATTTCTGGGGTTGTGGGTGGCGGTCTTTTTCATGTGTCTTGTTCATAGCGTTCCCCATAAGTCTCTATATCGCTTATAAGGAAATCAACCATAATAAGGCAAAATAATGTTTTGCCTTATTTATCTCTTTTAAGAATATATCTCCAACTATAGCCACAGTTTGAGGAACTAGGGGTCAAAGTTTTAGCATACAAATTCAGAAGAACACCATTCATAACCCTGCCCAAGAGAAATAACCCAATTTGATATTTTTCTATTCCAATTGCCTCTGCCAGCTCTAGTTCTTAATTTTTAGAAGTTCTTCCCATTTAACAACAGTCCTTGTTCACAATTGTTTTATATTCCTAGGCAATGGAGATTAGTACGGAGATTAGCACATGCCCCAGGGGATGAAATACAGGTCAATATAATATTTCCTGGTAGGACAAAGCCTTATACTCTTTTAACTGATGCATAAAAAATGTCAGCCTGCTATATCAGAGTGCCAGTTTGAGTCCCAGCTACTCTGTCCAAGTCTAGCTTCCTGCTATTGCACCCTGGAGGAGGGACAATAAATGATGGCTCAAGTGTTTGGGCCCTTGTCACCCACATGGGAGATCCAGATGGAGTTCCCATCTGTTGGTTTTGTCTTGGCCTAACCCTGGATGTTACAGACATTTGAGGAGTAAACGGGCTTGTGCCCTCTCTCTCTCTCGATGCCTTTTAAGTAGATGGAAAAAAATAAAAATCTTTAAAAATTATAAGTACTTATGGAGTATTGTGATGTTTTAATACATGTATAAACTATATAATGTTAAAATCATAGTAAAGATATCAATATACTCAAACATTAAGTGCTTTTTCATGGTGAAAACATTCAAAACCCTGTTTGTTTTATTTTTACAAAAATACACAGTGGGGCTGGTGCTGTGGCATAGTAGGTTAAGCCTATGCCTGAGGACCTGGCTCGTGTCTCAGCTGTTCCACTTTTGATCCAGCTGTATGCTAATGACCTGGGAAAGCAATGGAAGATGGTCCAAGTTCTTGGGATCTTGTACCTATGTGGGAGACCTAGAAGCAGCTCCTGGCTCCTGGTTTAAAATCGACCCAGTTCTGGCCATTGTGGCCATTTGGGGAATGAACCAGCGATGGAAGACCTCTCTCTCTCTCTCTCTCTCTCTCTCTCTCTCTCTGTAACTCTGCCTCTCAAATAAATAAACAAATATTTAAAAAAGAAAAATACACAGTACATAATCATTCTCTATATTCATCCTACCCTGCAAAAGAACACCAGAACTTGTTTATCCTTTTGTTACTGTAACTTACCACACTCTACCACTAACTAAACTTCACCCATGTGGCCCTCTCTTGTGTTCTCCTCTGCCTCTGATAACCAGCATTCTATTCTTGACTTTTTAAAATATTTTGGGGGGGGATATTTTCAACTTTTAAGTAAACATTGTTTGGACTATGCGTGTGAGTAAGATCATGCTGTAGCTGTCTCTCTCTGTGGGGAGCAACTCAGACTAGACTAAGTTACTGGAATTAAGACTTATTCTATGCATCTGCTCTCCCACAATATGGCGCTGAGAAGGGAGAAACAGCTTCTACACAGCTGCCTCCAGTTCAACCAATAAACAGCAGGACCTGCTCCTGATTGGAGGAGAGCAGCGTACTCGGCGTGTGGGTAGCAGAGTTGGGATTGGTGGAAGAGGACTATAAAGGAGGAGAGAGACAACATGCACCAGGAACATCTAAGGGGAACATCTATCTGAAGGAACACCTGTGCAGCCCCCGAGAGAGCCGGCCGGCGGTGTGCCGCTCCCCCGCGGAAGTGGGGAAAGTGGCCAGGGGGAACCGCCCTTCCACGGAGGTGGAAGGGTCGGTAGCCAACCCGGGAAGAACCAGCAGCAAACCCCGGGAGGGCCGAGCAGACGAAAGAACAGCGCAGGGTCCTGTGTCGTTCCTCCACGAAGACGGGGAGCGACACTCTGTGCTTATCCTGTTTCACTATGACCCACAGTTCCATCCATATTGTCACAAATAACAGGATTTCAGCCTTTTTCTGGATGAATGGCATGTGCCACTGGGTATATATGCACACCATACATTGATAACCTCATGGGCACTAAGATTGTTCCCATTCTGTAAGTTGTCTCTTCATTGGGTAATTTCTTTTAGAGCTTTTCAATTTCAAGAAATGTTTGCCTGTTTTTGCTTTAATTTCCTGTGATTTTACAGCCTAATTTTTTAAAATCCTTGCTCTCACCTATGTCCTGATACATCTTTCCTATTTTTTCTAGTAATTTCAGAGTTTTAGGTCTTACGTATAAGCCTTGAAAGTATTTTGTGTTGTTGTTTTATATATAGTGAAAGATAGGTTCCAGTTTATTCTTCTGCCTATGGATATCCAAATTTCCCATCATAATTTATTGAAAAGACTGTCTTTTTTCAAATGTATATTCTTAGCACCTTTGTCAAAGATCAATTTTTGTAGATGTATGTGTTTACTTCTAGAGTATTGATTCTATTCTATTGGTGGATTTATGCTTTTATTCCAATACTATGCTTCTTAAGCACTATAATTTTGCAATACATTTTGAAGTCACTTAAAGCAATACCTCTTGCTTTGCTCTGATTTTTAAAAATCAAGATTTTAAAGCCTGGGGCCAGTACTGTGGCATAGCAGGTAAAGCTGTTGCCTGCAGTGCCAGCATCCCATATGGACGCCAGTACAAGTCCCAGCTGCTCTGCTTCTGATCCAGCTCTCTGCTATGGCCTGGGAAAGCAGCAGAACATGGCCCAAGTCCTTGGGCCCCTGCACCTATGCGGGAGACCCAGAAGAAGCTCCTGGCTCCTGGTTTCAGATCGTCACAGCTCTGGTCACTGTGGCCATTTGGGGAGTGAACCAGCAAATGGATGACCTCTCTCTCTCTCTCTCTCTCTCTCTCTCTCTTTGCCTCTGTCTCTAAGTATATATTTCTAATAATAAAATAAATCTTTAAAAAAAGATTGCAAAACCTTGTACTTAAGAGAGATGTATATGGTTGTAGTCCAGGGGCTAGTCATCCTGGGTATAAGTCAAAGCTGGATAACAAGGAAGACCCAAAATCTTGAAAGATAGACTTGTGATGATACTTTAAAGGTGTTGTGAAGACTTGTACTCTGAATATAGTTTAGTGGGACAGTGCTTTTGTTTTTAAAGATGTATATATTTATCTGAAAGCAGAATTACAGAATGAGGGAAAGACAGAGAGATATCATCATCCACTGGTTCACTCCCCAAATGGCTGCAACAACCAAAGCTGGGCCAGGCTGAAGGCAGGAGCCCAGAGGTTCTTCCAGGTCTCCCACGTGCGTCCAGGGGCCCAAACACTTGGGCCATCTTCTGCTGCTTTCCCAGGCACATTAGCAGAAAGCTGGAAGGGAAGTGGAGCAGCCAGGACTGGAACCAGTGCCCATATGGGATGCCAGTGCAGCAGGTTGTGGCTTATCATGCTGTGCCACATTGCCAGCCCCTGTGGTAATACTTTTTAAGGCTCTGAATTAAGCTACGTCTGAAGTCAACATTATACACAACACTTTTGTCTTATCCATTTGGAATCTGCCTACCTGTAATAATCAATAGAAAAAAAATTACTTAGGATAATGGTCACAGATATATGAAAGGGAAAGTCAAACTCAAGAATAGATTGAAAAATAAATTCAGATAGTGTACTTATTTTTCTCATCTGGTTGTCCCATGCAGACAGAGCTTTTGTGTTATGTTTCTAAAAGTCAAGATTCTAATAATCGTAGAACATGTGTCTAAAAATGCCTATTATGAATCAGGCACTGTACTAGAATATACATTCACAACAGGGATGTTATTGCCCAAAGTAGACAAAAAAAATTTTTTTTGAGGATTGAAAAATTTTACTGTTTTTATTTATAAACACAGAGTCAAAAAATACATAAGATACAGAACATATTGGTGGTATTAATAATTTAGTAGAAGAATGGAGGCAAGTAGGGACAAAAATTATCGAAAAAGGCTTTCAGAGAAGACCAATACAAAAAAGTTAAAAGAAATTCAGAGAAATGCAGATAGAAACAAATGTGAGTGCCACCAGCACTATTAGAAATATACACAGAACAATAAGAATTAAAGAGAAATTATTCATAATACTTCTGGGAGAGTCTAAACCAGAAAGTCAAAATAGTTATATAATAAATTATACTCCACTTTATACTGAAATCTAAGTGATCAAAGAGACGAAAAAGCACATCCTGGTCAGAGGGGCCTGTGTCAGTTAAAGGGTGGAAGCATCAAAGAGCCTGGCTCACGATGGCTGTGATACAGACTATGCTCAGGGAAGACAGGTGCACCACGGAGGAGCATCTCACCAACAGTGGGCTAAACATAGAAAATGTTTTCTCTTGGGAACTCTGGAGGCAGGAAGCCCTGTCTTCAGAAGCTCAATGATGTCGAGGCTGGCATCTGAATTCCTTTTGCCTCTCCTCTGTGCTTGTCATTCCATCTTCACTAGTTGTCTACAGTAACTCCAGACATCTATATTTAACATAAGAAGATGCAGAAATCACACTTACTGTATTAATTGATCAGCTTCTATCAGGAAAGTAAAAGCTCATCCTGGAAAACATTTGCCATACTTCCCATTTTATTTGTTGCTGTAATTTGGGTCATTTAGCAACCTCAGTAATAAAGAAGACTAGGAAAATAGAAAAAAAAATGATTGTCTTATGTTGTTTAGAGTAAGTACTGTGACACCTGAAGATAGGCATGTTAATGCTGTAATCTTAGCAGTGTTGGAAATAAATACATGGAAATAGTTAACAGTACTGGCCTCAGTCTATCTGTATTTAGATACAGATATATAGTTTTAAGTTAATAAAGAAATTATCAAAGATCAAATTATTATTTAGTTTTCTATCACCAAGACTAGGCTATGAAATTCTGAAATACTTTAGAAAATGATTATTGTAGAGATGATAAAATTAATTATTGATGATATTTAGAATTTCTGCTCGCATCTCCAAATTTCCTACAAAGAAAATGTCTTAGGTATATATGAGCTCCATGTTCATTTATATAAAATTGGTAGCCTGAAATAAGATGTGGAAAGAGTATTTACACCACAGAAATTGACAGATGGTTAAAAATTACTTTATTTTTTTTTTGGATGTTTAAACTTGAGAATATGATGAAAAATTGGCTTTAAAAATTAAATTTGAGTCTTAACTGTGAGTAATACACTGCCAAGAGTGAAAAGAGGACTTGAATTTTTCCTCAGAATTGCTGTAATAAGTAAGGTCAGTAAGATGTGTTGATTAAAAAAAAAAAAAAAAAGAAACTAAACATGAAACAACTATACTGGGGCCAGCACTGTGAAATAGCAGGTAAAGCCGCCTCCTGCTGTACCAGCACCCCTCCCCCCGATATGGGCGCTGGTTCAAGTTCCAGTTGCTCCACTTCAGATCCAGCTCACTGCTATGGCCTGGGAACGCAGTAGAAGATGACTCAAGTCCTTGGGCCCCCGCACGCGCAGAAGAGACCTGGAAGAAGCTCCTGGCTCCTGGCTTCTGATGGATCGGCGCAGCTCTAGCAATTGCAGCTGATTGGAGAGTGAAACAGCAGATGGAAGACCTCTCTCTCTCTCTCTCTCTCTCTCTGACTCTCCTCTCTCTGTGTAACTCTGACTTTTAAATGAAAAGATAAATCTTAAAAAAAAAAAAAAAAAACACAACCATACAGTCCAACAATTCCACTTCTTGGCATTTATCCTAGAGAAATGAAAATTACATATACACAAAAACCTTCACATAAATGTTTATATAAGATTTATTCATAATAGCCATATTTAGAAACAGTCCATGTGTTCTTCCGTCAGTCAATGATTAAGCCAGCTGTGGTACATCTATTCCATGGAGTATTACTTAGCAACCAAAATGCAGAAACTGTTAATACATGCAATGACCTTGCTGAATCTCCAAAGAATTGTGCTGAGTGAAAAAAGCCAGTCTTAAGGTTTCATACTGTGTGATTCTATTACTTAACATTCTTGAAATGAGATAGTGTTTGCCAGGAGTCAGGAAGTGGGTAGACATGGTATGGAAATTGACAGTGGCTATGGCATGGCAAGAGGATTTCGTGTAGAAGCATTCTGTATCTTGGCTGTATCAATAGTAATATTTGGTTGTGATGGTGTACCACAGATTTGTAAGCTATAGTCACTGGCAGAAGCTGGATAAAGCTATGTGTCACATCTCTGTATTGTTTCTTATAACGACATGTGAATGTACAACTGTGTTGAAATGTTAAAGTTTAGTTAAAATAATAGAGAAAAGTTCTCATTATTTATCTATAACATATAATATGCAAATTACAAGTTTAAAACAAAATGAAGGCTTCCTAATTCCCCTTCCATATCTCTAGCTGTTCTTCTCCCTCTCTTTCCTTCTCTTGTTACCTATGTTTCTCTTTGATTATATGACCTGTTCTCATGCAATCTATTATAATCTGTAAGATGAAGTGTTCTAGATATACACCTTCTATGCTCTTGAATGTCTAAACTCAGCTGCTGACTGATCATAATCCCTTGAAAAACCATAGAGGCATTACAGAATAAGCATATTTGAATTTTAAAGACTATTTATTTCAACAAATTATGTATGAACAACTTGATATCCATATACAGGAAAGCAAAGAAAGAAGGAAGGAAGGAAGGAAGGAAGGAAGGAAGGAAGGAAGGAAGGAGAGGAGGGAGGAGAGAGGGAGGCAGTGAGGGAGGGAGGAAGGAAAGGAGGGAAAACAAATTGTGTTCTGTCACTTTATGCAAAAATTTGCTGGAATGAATTATGGATCTAAAATGTACCTAAAATTTTATCCAAAATTGTAAAAATTCTAGGAAAGAACAGAGTAAATATCTGTGTGATCTTGGGTGAAACAAAGATTTCTTGGATTCAAAATGAAAGCTTAAGCTCATGATTATAAAGTAAACTGAGGTGAAGAAAACAACTCCCTTAATGGTATTATTAATAATTCATGTAGTTAATGGTCTAAAAATATTTGCTTTTAAAAATCCAGGTTGGGTACTGATAGCACAGAAATATTGACTTTTCTATATATTCCTCATTATTGGTTCTCCAGAAAATAATTATTAAGAGTTTATGGCACCAGACAAAATAGCCATATTCACTTTAGCCTTATTTTTTCAAATAAAAATTTGAATTTCAGCTTTTGTGTATTTGGTGTTCATCACTCTTCATGAAATCAAGGATCAGAAGGAAATGGAGATGAGACATCTCCATATTTCATTTGCACTTTGGGCTCAGTGGGTGACATTTGTGTGCACTAGCTGTGAATTAACAGCACATTATGGAACTAAGTAGTATTTATTTATTATAATAGAAAAATTAAGCTGCATTTCTATAGATAATTGACTTTACAGACTGTAAAGCTATCATATCTTCCAACAAGATTTACTCTTTCACTCTTAATTGTTTTTGAAAAATCTTAAATAATGTAATATTCCTTTATATACTTTTTTAACTTTTATTTAATGAATATAAATTTCCAAAGAACACCTTTTGGATTACAGCGGCTTTTTCACCCCATAAGCTCCCTCCCACCCGCAATCCTCCCATTTCCCACTCCCTCTCCCCTTCCATTCACATCAAGATTCATTTTCAATTATCTTTATATACAGAAGATCAGTTTAGCATACATTAAGTAAAGATTTCAACAGTTTGCTCCCACACCGAAACATAAAGTGAAAAATACTGTTTGAGTACTAGTTATAGCATTAAATCTCAATGTATAGCACACTAAGGACAAAGATCCTACATGAGGAGTAAGTGCACAGTGACTCCTGTTGTTGACTTAACAAATTGACACTCTTGTTTATGGCGTCAGTAATCACCCTAGGCTCTTGTCATGAGCTGCCAAGGCTATGGAAGCCCCCTGAGTTCACTGACTCTGATCATATTTAGACAAGGCCATGGTCAAAGTGGAAGTTCTCTCCTCCCTTGAGAGAAAGGTACCTCCTTCTTTGATGACCTGTTCTTTCCACTGGGATCTCACTCATGGAGATCTTTCATTTAGGTCATTTTTTTTTTTTTTTTGTCAAAGTGTCTTGGCTTTCCATGCCTGAAATATTCTCATGGGCTTTTTAGCTAGATCCAAATGCCTTAAGGGCTGATTCTGAGGCCAGAGTGTTGATGAGAACATCCTCCATTCTGAGTCTGCTGTGTATCCCGCTTCCTATGTTGGATTGTTCTCTCCTTTTTAATTCTATCAGTTAGTATTAGCAGACACTAGTCTTGTCTATGTGATCCCTTTGACTCTTAATCCTATCATTATGATCAATTATGAACTGAAACTGATCACTTTGACTAGTGAGATGGCACTGGTACATGCCACCTTGATGGGATTGAATTGGAATCCCCTGGCACATTTCTGACTCTACCATTAGGGGTAAGTCCGATTAAGCATGTGATAAACTGTACATCTCCTACCTCTCTTATTCTATCCTTTTTTAAAGATTTATTTAGTTATTTGAAAGTCAGAGTTACACAGAGAGAGAAGGAAAGGAAGAGAGAGAGATAGGTCTTCCATCCGCGTGTTCACTCCTTAGTTGGCCACAACCACTGGTGTGAATCTGAAGCTTGGAGCCAGGAGCCTCCTCTCCCACGTGGGTACAGGGGTCCAAGGACTTTTGCCATCTTCTACTGCTTGTCCAAGCCATAGCAGAGAGCCAGATGTGACGCAGAGCAGCCAGGTCTCAAACCAGCACCCATATGGGATGCTGGCACTGCAGGTGGCAGCTTAACCTGCTACGCCAGAACATCAGCCCCCTTTATATCCTTTTAAACAGTTTGAATCTGGGGTAGAAGGGATTGTTTTTTCTGAAAAAGGGTTTCATCATTGCTATCTTTTAATCATGCTTAGAAATTCAGTTATAATCAATAAACTAACAGTTTATGGCCTCCCATGTCAGCACTACAGTGATTGGTTGTATTAAAGTTGACTACTATTTTCCTTCTGTAACATGTAATTGTATGTTTTTGATAAGAAGATATGACTAGAAAAAAATGTGAAAGAACATTTAAGCCAAGGGCAGTTTTAAAGAGTATTCTCTCCTGTTGGTTTACCTTCACCTCAGAACCACAAGAATATTCAGGGTATAGTGAATAATTGTTTATAACATTTCTATCAGTTTCAATTGCATATCGGTCTTGGCATTTCTTGGATCTATGGTTCTCTGTTCTTTGTGATGCCTTACTGTTTGTGAGGTTCTTTTGTTTTATTTTTAAAATAACTAAGTGGGACTATAAATGTAAATGTGTGTCAGTACTGAGTTCTGTTCTCAAATCCCCAAATTTCTGGTTTCCATTCAAATCTTTTACTCTATTTTTTTTTTTCTTGCTGAATAGCAAAGGACTTTTATTTTCCACTTTTTCTATATACCTACAAAGTATGAACACTACATTTCAATCAAATGTATTGCATACTTTTTTCTGAAAACCTTTTCTGTAGACACAATTGCCTTGTTCAGTTTTGTTGTAAACTGTTGATATTCTTCCTGATGTGTGTTTTATGAGTGATAAAGCTTAAACTAAAAAAGTAACCTGAAATTATGTCATTGTAAAAATTAAAAGAAAAACAAGAAAGGGAGGAAAAGGGAGGATGTGAATGTCAGAGGGAGGGAGGGTGGAATGAGAAGTATCACCATGCTCCTAAACCTGTGGTAGCTAACATAGAGTCCAAAAAGAACTTAATGGTTACAAGCAAAATTGACATCATGTAAATCGATTACTGTTTATTACCCTTATCTTTATTTCTGAGAGAAATAGTGATCTTTCTGGGTTTTTTTTGTGTGTGTATGTAGAACACTTTATTTAGAAGACCAGTAAGCCTGTGATTATAAAAAAAATGAAAATGTTATTGTTTATTTTAACTTTAATTTAGTGAATATAAATTTCCAAAGTGCAGCTTATGGATTACAATAATTTTTCTCCCCCATAACTTCCCTCCCACCTGGAACCTTCCCCTCTCCTGCTCCCTGTCCTCTTCCATTCACATCAAGATTCATTTTCAATTATCTTTATATACAGATCAATTTAGCATATATTAAGTACAGATTTCAATAGTTTACACCCACACAGAAAGACAAAGTATAAAATACTGTTTGAGTACTGGTTATAGCATTGAGTCACAATGTGCAGCACATTAAGGACAGAGATCCTACATGAGGAGTAAGTGCACAGTGACTCCTGTTGTTGACTTAACAAATTGACAATCTTGTTTACAGTGCTAGTAATCACCCTAGGCTATTGCCATGAGTTTCCAAGGCTATGGAGACCTTTTGAGTTCGCTGACTCTGATCTTATTTAGACAAGGTCATAGTCAAAGTGGAAGTACTCTCCTCCCTTCAGAGAAAGGTACCTCCTTCTTTGATGACCTGTTCTTTCCACTGGGATCTCACTCACAGAGCTCTTTCATTTAGGTCTTCTTTTTTTTTTTTTTTTTTTTTTCCAGAGTGTCTTGGCTTTCCATGCCTGAAATACTCTCATGGGCTCTTCAGCCAGATCTGAATGCCTTAAGGGCTGATTCTGAGGCCAGAGTGCTGTTTAGGACATCTGCCATTCTATGAGTTCTGCTGTGTATACCACTTCTCATGTTGGATCATTCTCTCCTTTTTTTATTCTATCGGTTAGTATTTGCAGACACTAGTCTTGTCTATGTGATCCCTTTGACTCTCATTCCTATCATTATGATGAATTGTGAACAGAAATTGATCACTGGGACTAGTGAGATGGTACATGCTACCTTGATGGGATTGAATTGGAATCCCCTGGCACATTTCTAAATTATTGTAAAAAATAAGCAAAGGAAAAGAAATAAATGTTGAGGGGGGGAAATACTGTTATATTCTTAGAATACTATGAAATTCATGAAACGTGTTCCTATATATTAATATATAAATTGTAAAATACAAAATATACAAAAGAAGACATGGATAGTAAAGAAGCTCAAGAAAAAACAAAACAGTGAGCCTGATTAATCTTTAGGAAAATAATGACTAAGAGCACAATGAGATGCTTTTATGAACCTATGAGAAAGACATACAATTGAAAACATGACCACAAGTGTTGGAAAAATGTTGAGAAATTAGAACTCTCAAATATTACCAATAGGATTGTAAAATGGTAAAGCAACTTTGGAAATCGAAATGGAAGTTTCTTTTAAAATGATTCATATACAATAATGTAGTTTATTTAGTCTTTTCTCAGGTATTTGCCCAAAACAAAGCATGTATCCACACAAAAACCTATACAAGAATGTTTATAGCAACACTGATTATCCTGCTGCTAAGTGAAATGCATTGCCTAAGTTCCTAATGTATGCTTCATTTACATAAAATTTAAGAAAATACAAAATAGTCTAAAGGTGCAAGGTACAGCAATGGTTGACTGGGGACGTGAACATGGAGGAGGTAAAATCCAGGGACAGAAAGCAAGAAGATATTACAAAAATAATAAAGGTACTGTTGAGGGTTATAAATACGTTCTGTATTTTGATTATGATGAAATTTTCACAGTTCAGAATATCACATTCTGTTCTTCAAATGTGCAGCTTAACACATGTCAAACTTAAAAAGTCAAGATTACAAGAAAAAATGTGAAATGTGCAGGTAAATTACATAAAGTTGTATATAAATAAAGACATGTGTGTTTTCAGCTTCGCGGTATATTCTGTGTCCCAGGAAGAAAGGAGAATATACCAGTGAGTGCCAATACAGATGAGTTTATGAGTTTTGTAGTAACTCATGAGTAGAGTCTCACTCTTACGTTTCACATTTTCTCTATAAGGAGTTAGATGATGCTGCCTGCTAAGGAAGATCATGGGAAATAAAAGAAGTTTGAGATAGCCATCATGGAAATGAAGACAATAATGGTGTTTCTTCCTGGCAGTACTCCGTGATTTCCATGCTTATGAGACTCCTCTTATAGCAAGTCCTCACTCATATCACCTACAACAAATCTTCATAATACATGTGCCTTTTGTGTTTAATGTATATCCCCCATGGTTATATTTTTACACCTTTTCACCCAGTAGACTAGATGACAATTTCCGTGAAAGGAAAGAATATTTTTGCTAACTTCTGTGTTCCCAACAGCATTTCAGTGGAATGCAGGTAGGAAACAACTATTGAAATAATGATTTAGAAAATCTAGAGGGATTCCCAAGGAACACTGATAGCGCAGAAAAGATTGGAGACCATAATTTCCCAGTGGTAGTCATCTGCGTTATTTTGCAGTTTTTTTCTAGCAGTGTTCAGTCAGCCAGAAATGGATGGGCACTGGAAAGAAAGACAACAGGATTGGACTATTGGTTCCCACTGACAGTGCAATAGACATTGACTTGAGTTGGATTAGAAATGTGTTTACACTATGAATCAGACTGAAGAAAAACTGAACTTCTAAAAATTTAATTTTATAAATAGTTGAAGGGAGTCAATAAAATAAGCCATTAAAAATTACTTGCTTACACATGAACTGATTGGATATTGAATAATTGATTCTTCCCTTTAAGGCAGTTATAGAAAAAATAAATAGATTCCATTCTTGAGTAGCTTTTTCAACTCCTCATTTTTATTGTAACTGTGATAAAAATCACAAATGAAATAATATGTGCTTAATTTAAAATTTTGATTTACTGGCAGAAACAGTCATAAATAAGCCACAAGGGGAAGGCATCTCTTTGGGAATAATTCTCTCTGGCCTTCTGTATCGCAACACCTTTTGAGAATACGCTTTATTCCAGTAGGTAATGTGCTAGTTAAGATGTCCACATCCCATATCAGTGTCCCTGGGTCCGATACCATTCTCCATTTCTGCCTGGAGCTCTCTGCACAAACAGTTGGATTATTGTCATTCATATGGGATACCTGGGTTGGGTTCCTACCTCCCTGCTTTGACCTAAACCAGGCCCAGCTGTTTCAGGAATTTGGAGAGCAAACAAGGAGGATAGAAGCCCTATCTATCTCTCCTTTTCTCTCTGATACATTTTTAAAAATTATAAAAAAGACTAGGAAGCTCCTCCCATACAAATTTTAATTACATTTTTGTCTTCTAAATCTAGATTAGCTTTGTGGCTTACATTGGTTAGTAGGAAGTGACAGAAGTGAAAGATGTGATAATTCAGCGACAAAGTCGCAAGAGGTTGTGCGTAAGCCCACTTTCCATTTTGCACTGCTGCCTAAGCTGGCTTCCTGAAATATGACAACATGAAATGCAAGATGGTAACCCAGCCAGCCATTCTAGACCAGTGATTTCCCCTTGTGGTTGTCTTGTGGAGGGTACAAGAGTAAAAGCTAGTATAGTAATGACCAAATTTCTGCACTAGTCAGACCCCATTCCAAAATACAAAAGCAAAATCTCAACCAACTAAGGAAAAGACTATTTTAAAAATGCATACTTCTCCCTACTTCCTGCAACAAATTTATGTTTTATATTTCTAAATTATTATCCTAACATTATGACATTTGTAGAATATGTCTAACTAAAGACATCTAAATATGTTTTTAAATACTGGATACATTTTACCACATATGTTTTTACCATATTGTGATTTGACCATGTGTTAATGACACCTGTTAGTTTTATCCCTTAAAAATTCATCTAGTTTCTTGCTAATAGATCTTCTCTTTCCAGGAAATTCATTCTCTAATGTTTCACTGACAATGAACCCCACAAGAGTGAGTACAGACCCAAGTTTGACTAATATAAATATCTCATAATACTAATTGATTCAAGAGTAGGGTTGTAATCTAATCCTTATGAAACAAGTCCTCCATGGGAGTTTTCTGCAGTATTTGGAAAGAATGAGTGACCTTTTTCCATTGGGTTATTAACCTGGCTAAGATGTGAGTCTGAGGCCTCTGGAGCTTTCTGGACCATTATTTGAGAAATATTATGAGATATGGAGGGAAGGAGAGTGCCCTGATTATATCATGTTAGTCCCTGTGTCCAGTCCAGGCTGAAGCATATGTGCCAGCTGACTTTCTACATATGTGAGTCAATGAATCTCTTTTAATGTCCAGTGCAGTCTCAGCGGAGTTTATCTCTTACAACAAATATATCATGGCTTTAGGATATTGGTAACCACAGTATCCATCCTGCACACATTAACCTGCTAGACCAGGAAAATGTTGTATTGTATCATTCCCTGAAGTTATAAAATTCAAGGTGCCTCTCAAGGAAAAGCACCACACTCCCAACTGAGTCTCTTAAATGGTGGCCCAGAAAAACATGAGACCTGAGAAAAGTCTCAGAAAACAAGCAGAGACATACACAAACCAACAGGAAGGATGCAAGGAAAAACAGTGTCTGACAATGCTGCAATATAGAATAAGAAATGATATGTGCACAAAAAAAAAAAAAAAAAAAAAAGAAATGCAAGGAATTTAAAAATTGCAAACAATCTTGTAGGATAACAATGTCTGTGAATATACACTACTAGCTAGCAAATGTTAGTGTAAAATGATGAATAGCAAATGTTAGTATAAAATGTTACTATAAATTTTAAATGCTACAGATGCAAAGAAATATAAATATCAATAAAATTCAATGGACAATCCAATTGTACTCTAGCCTGATTTTGCCATATGTGTTCCTGAAATCCAGTGGTGCAGTAATTGTTTATTTTTGCAATAAGAGTTTTTGTGATAATTAAATTTTCATTCTGGAAAAAATTATCTGGATTGCTACTGTACAATGCACAGAATGTGTTTTGAGAAAAAAACAACAGAACATATTTTCAACTTTCAAGAAGACTAACATATCTTAAGCAGTTAATAAAAGCAATTACATGAGAAATTATAATTTAAACTACATTAAAGCCAAAATTTTTGAAAATCAAAAAAAAAAAAAAAAAAAAAAAAAAAAAGAAATGATTAACCCAAGCAAGAAGGAGCAAGTTTGCACTGACTGTATTCATGGGAAACAATGGATGTTTGTGGAATAGCTGCTAACTGGAATCTCATAAAGCCTGACAATGTCAAGGAAATGCAAACATTTGTTAAAAAAAAGGAAAGAGGAAATGGTTACCTGTAAAACAACACTATATGCAACTTCCCACTTGCCCTCTACATTTCTCTTGTTCTTTCTTTGAAAAAAATATTTATTTATTTATTTTTTTGACAGGCAGAGTAAGACAGTGAGAGAGAGAGACAGAGAGAAAGGTCTTCCTCTTTCGGTTGGTTCACCCCCCCAAGTGGCCACTATGGCCGGCCCGTTGCAGCCAGTGCACTGCGCCAATCAGAAGCCAGGAGCCAGGTACTTCCTCCTGGTTGCCAATGCAGGTGCAGGGCCCAAGCACTTGGGCCATCCTCCACTGCCTTCCTGGGCCACAGTAGAGAGTTAGACTGGAAGAGGAGCAATCGGGACTAAAACTCGGCACCCATATGGGATGCTGGTGCTGCAGGTGGAAGATTAACCTAGTGAGCCACGGCGCCGGCCCCTTAGTTTCCCTTTCTGAACACATCTGCCTTTAAAATCTACAAATATCATTACCTAATGTGAAATGTGTGCAAATTTATCCCTACTACCTTTTGTATTTGAATATTCCAGGAGCAACATATTTCATGGTCCATGATTACTGAAAATACCACACACATGAGATAATCTGTGTTTTAAGACATTGCTAGGTAAGAGCATACACAACACAAAGTAATGCATCACTAGCTGTAGTCATCTCATATCTTAACATAACATAATTTGTATAATATAATGGAAGTTATGAACTTGGGGTTTTTAGAGCTAAACTACCTTGGTTTGATTATTGATTCACAATCTCCTAGATCTATAACTTTGTACAAGTCACTTAATTCTTCTTTATATATAATTTTCTTGTATATAAAAGGGATATAATAATGGTTGTATACTCATTGGGGTATTGAAGGATTGTTTGTTAATACTTACAAAATGTCTCAAGGATTATTTGACACTTTGGAAACTTTATCAATATTAGCTGTCATCATCATCAGTAGATATTATATTGCTGGAAAAAGATCTTTTGCATTGCCTATTAAAACAAATAAAATACCTACTCAATTAGGACTTATCTTCATCACTTGTTGAATTCAACTGTGAGTTCTCTCTTCTGTACTTTTTTTCTGCTTCACACTCCAGCATGGCAGAGAGTGTCCGTTCCTTGTCTCACAGAAGCATCAGATGGGCTCATGAGATGATGTCCACAAAGCACTTCAAGCTCCCTTGAAGCGAGGTGTTTGATAAATAAAAGGTTCTTACTATTGTCAGTGATATCTTATATTACTCTAGCCCTTCTCAGCCCACAGGGATCCTGAAGTGGTTTGCAAAACTTGAGGCACAAACAGAAAACATTCAACAATAGCTGAGCTAAAGCAGCCACTGCACACGCAGCTGTTGATTCTTTGGGACCTCTAGCAATCTAAATCTGCTGGTCCCAAGAAGGACATTAGAAGCACTTGACATTGATTGAAAGGTGCATTTGAGACATGAAGTACTCAGGGGTCAGTCCACCAAGCACATCAAGGGACAAGACAGTCTCTCAGACACTCAAAATTATGTAGAAAATCACAAGCTAATAAGGAAAAGAAGCTGGAAACGGATGGGCCATATTCCAATGACATTCTTCATGGCTTCCTGGTCCATGTTCTCACAGTCATATGTTGAACATTTACCCTCTATAAAACATGTTGTGCTGGGCCGATGCTGTGGCTCACTTGGTTAATCCTCTGCCTCTGTGGCGCTGGCATCTCAAATGGGCACCGGGTTCTAGTTCCGGCTTTGGATCAGTGCAGTGCGCCGGCTGCAGCACACCAGGCATAGCGGCCGTTTGGGGGGTGAACCAACTGAAGGGAGACCTTTCTCTCTGTCTCTCTCTCTCACTGTCTAACTCTGCCTGTCAAATAAAATTTAAAAAAAAATGTTGTGCCTTTAAGTCAGTTTAATTTGTTAAACATTTGCAACATTTCCCTGGACCTTCAAGATGACTCCTAACTTAACACAACACTATTTCAGAAATCGACTTAAAATAATGCATCCTTGAATCTAAGATTCCCCATGTGGACAGTCTACTTGGTCCTGGCCTGAACTCACAGATAAGTTTCTATAGTAATCAAAACTTAGTCACACTTCCAATCCTAGAGGAGCCTGATGACCATGGAACTTGGTCCTCCATTATGTTGCTCTTGAACTGGCAGTTGATATTCTATTACTATAAGTCAATTTTCACACTAGGTGCAGAATTTCTTGTTTGAACTCTCCTTTTTCTCCTATGACCTGCTGATAAGGCTTTTCCTAGGGAACACCATATGGAAATAGCCCTGTGTTGAATGATTCAAATCACTCAACAAGTGGGAACAAGACAAATGTTGGCAGCCAAATGTGTTCTGTACAATCAGGATAATAATCGACTTTATACTTCTTATTCTATCTGCCTCTCTATTCCTGTCTTCCATACTTATACTGAAAAGCATTTTTGAAAATATTCTAAAAATATTGTCAAGGAAGCATAATGAGTTATACTACCTCTATCAGTATTAAAATATTCTATTAATTTTTAAATTTGGGTAAAAAGCATAATGGAATGAAAAAATTTGGAAGTGGGTTTAGTGGATATGATTTAATATTTGAAGAGAAAATTACTGAGACAAATGTCATATGTGCTACTCCAAAGATAAGTTCATAAAGATCTAGAATGAAAAAATCCTTAAAATATTATAACAAATACTGGATAATTTTTTTTTTATGATCTCAGAGTAGATATGGTCAATCTTACTATAACATTAAGATTAGAAAATTACTTAAACACTTTTTTATTATAGCTAGGTATTTTGAGTGAGAGCAAATAAATATTGATCATAAAGGTAAGAAAAGAAAACAAGTGTGGAAACAATACAGAAAACAAGTTTTATATATTTATTCAAGAGGGGGAAGAGGTAGAGATAGACAGAAGGAGAGAGAGGTAGAGTCCCTCATCCAATGTTTCACTCCTCAAATGCCTGAGGTTGAAGCTAGAAGTCAGGGTTTCAATCCAGGATTCCCACATGTAGGACAAGGACCCAACCCTTTGGGCCATCACTTGCTGCCTCCCAGGGTCTGAATTGACAGGAAGCTGGAATCTGGGGCAAAAGCCATGAATCAAACTCAGGCACCCAGACATGGGATGTGGCTGTTCTGACTAGGGTTGCTAAACCAAAGGTCCACCAAACAAAATAATTTTCAAATGTTATTACATTAAAAAAACTGGAAGTCTCTAAAATATGACAGTAAAATGAAAAAAAGTGAGTATACTTTGCAGTTCATATGAAAGAGAAAGATGTGATTATCATTAAGGATAAGTGATTTTTTCCAAGATAACAAAAGATCAGGATAGCCCAATAGTAAAGTGTCTACTTTTTATCTCCTACTTTACACTAATGAAATAATAACTAAAGTATTACATTCCAATGTTAGTGACTGGGAGACAAAACTGAAAAATCTAGATGGAATATGCAGGAAGCTCATAGAACACAGAGACATAGGATGGCAGCCTGAAGAGATGAACCAAGTGTGCTCGTCCCACAGCCAGAGTTAGTTCTCACTGAAAGGAAAAATTGTCCAGAAATCCCAAACATCATTAACTTTGGAGATGGGAGGAATGACAGACATAATAGGCTTGGACTCCAGTGAGAGGGGCTACATAGATTATTCTATCTGAAAGCTCCTGGTGTCTCTCTCACAACCCCTAGAACAAAGACCCTGTGTGTGACCCCATCTTGAGAAAGGATTCATTGTCAAAACCACACTATCTCCTGCAGGGTTAATTAGCATCTCCAGCCCCACTATAGCCAAACTCTGCTTTTGTTTTGACCTAAGTGCTTGGTTACCTACACTGCGCAAACTGTTCAGACTCATTCTCCAGTATTTCATGGCTTGGATTAATGTACAGCCTTTGTCTGTGGAACAGTTGTTTTTCTACTAGCTATTTGTTGCATTATTCATTTGGTGGAGGGTTAAGCTTGGGAGTATAAAGAAAATTTAAAGTATGCAGTTGTAAAAATTAAAAGAAAATAAGAAGCAGGAAGGAAAGGAGACCATGTTGGGAAATAAAATTATGCTCTTATGACTATATGTGAAATACAAAACTGGTTATTAGAAAATTTGAAGGAAAAGAAAGAAGGAGGATGATTTGAGGGTGGGAGGAAAGGAGGTAAGTATAGTTGTCTTTTTAAAATTCTATCTGTGTAAAACATAAAATATAGCATCTTTATATTAGTAAAAAAATTAAATAAGGAAAAAATGAAGTAAAAGGATGGAAGAAGAAACTCCATGCAAATGGAATCTGAAAATAAGCACTAATATCTATACTAATTTCAGACAAAATAGATTTTTGGACTAAATCCTTAAAAAGAAACAAAGGTGGTCAATTCAAGATGAAGACATGATGATTGTAAATATGGGACATTCTGTAAGACACACCGTATATTAGACCACAAAAGAAGTCTTAAGAATGTTTAAAAACAAAATCATGACATGCATTTTCTTGGCTCACAAAATATAAAATTAGAAAACAACAACAAAGGAAACTCTAGAAATTACACAAATACATTGAGACTGAACAACCTACTCTTAGAGGAAGAATGGGTTATTGGTAAATCAAAGGGGAAATTAAAAATTTTCCTGAAACAAATAAAAATAGAAGCCATGTATCAAAGCCTGTAGGATACAATAAAAGCAACTTTAAGAGAGAAGTTTATAGCCAAAGTGCCAGCATTCAAAAACCAGAAAAGTATGAATTATGCAATCTAACAATGCACTCAGACCTGGAAAAGCAATTACAAACTAAAAGTCAATAGAAGGAAAGAAACAATAAAACTCAGAGCAGAACTAAACGAAATAGAAAATATGAAAACAACACAAAAGATTAATAAAATGAAGAGATGTCTTTTTAAAAAGATTAACAAAATTAATAAACTTTACCTTGACAAAATAAAAAACAGAAAGAAAAATCAGATTAAGAAAAGAGATGGAAGGGAAGATATTATAACCATTGCCACAAAACTACAAGGATCATTAGAGACTACTATGAAGAACTATGTGACAACTAGTTGGATAGCCCAGAAAAAAATGACGGATTTCTGTATACATATAATTTTCCAAAATATGAACCATGACACATACAAAACGTGAATAGACCAACAAATAATGAGATTGAGTCAGTAATAAAACATCTCCAAACAAAGAAAATCCCAGTACCAGACAATATCACAACCAAAGTCTACCAAATGTTTATGGTAGGCCTAACACAAATCATCCTGAAAATTCAAGATAGAGGCGACCCTGCCAAACTCATTCTACAAAGCCAACATTACCCGATTCCAAAACTGGAAAGGGTGACAACAAAAAATGGAAACTATAAATCAATATCTTTCATAAACATAGAGGCAAAAATACTCAACAAAATATTTGCAAATCAAACCTGGCAACACATTAGAAAGATCATTTACCTTGGCCAAGTGGGATTTATTTCAGGAATTCAGGGATGGTTCAACACATGCATATCAATAAATGTAACACGTAGCATCAACAAAGTGAAAGAGAGGTCTCAACAGATTCAGAAGAAGCATTCAATAAAATTCAACAATTCTTGATTTAAAAAATAACTTTGTACAAATTAGGTGTACAACTTCAACATAATAAAGACTATATACAACAAACCCACAGCTGACATCATGTTAAATGGAGAAAAGTTGAAAACATTTCCTCTAAGATCAAGAGCAAGACAAAGATGTCCACTGTCAATCTTATTCCATAAGGTACTGGAAGTTTTACACAGAGCCATTAGATAATAGAAAGAAGGAAAATCAGACGAATAGAAAAATAAGTGAAACTGCCACTGTTGTACATCATTCTATATAGAGAAAAACCAAAAGTTTCCACCAAGAGACTGTTAGAACTGGTAAAATCAGTAAAGTTGCAGAATACAAAATCCACATTCAAACTAATTGAGAAAGGGATTATAGAGTAGTTACCTTCACAAAGAAAATATAATAACTAAGGATGAATTTAACCAAGGATATGAGTGAACTTTACAATGAAAATTGCACAGCACTTTTCAGAGAACTTGAACAGGACACACAAACACGTGTACAGACACGGAAAGACCTTCCATATTCATGGACTGGAAGAATTAATATTGTTAAAATGTACATATTACCAAACATGATTTGTATAAATATGAAAGTACCAATGATATTCTTCACAACACAATAAGAAAAATAATTCTTAAATTCATATAAAAAATCCCAAATACCCAAATCTGTAGTAAACAATAAGAAGGAGCTGCTGGGATTCCAGTGGTAGAACCTGTGTTGCTGGCATAACCTTCTGTGCCACAAGGGGCTCCCCCATTGTTTCTGAAATCAAGGATCTCATGGTATATGACAATTCAGAGGAACTTAACAAGCACATTATAACAACACATGCTAATGGATAAACACAGTCTGAAAAGATAAAGGATAAAAGATAGCATATCATGTATTTGATGGACACGGGGATGAGTCTAGTAAGTTTTGCAATGATTTAAATATGATGAACTGCACATCTCTTCCCTCTCTTATTCCCACTTTTACATTTAACAGCGATCACTTTTCAGTTAAGTTTCAGCACTTAAGAAGAATTGTGTATTGATTACAGTATTCAACCAAAAGTATTAAGTAGAACAAACAAAAAAAAATACTAAGAGGGATAACATATCAAGTTGCTCATCAACAGTCAGGGTGAGGGCTGATCAAGTCACCGTTTCTCCTAGTGTTCATTTCACTTTAACAGGTTTCCTTTTTGGTGCTCAGTTAGTTGTCACCTATCAAGGAGAACAAGTGGTATGTGTCCCTTTGGGATTGGCTTATTTCACTCAGCATGATGTTTTCCAAATTCCTAACACGGATCACTTTTCAGTTAAAATTTAAACACCTAAGAATAATTGTGTGTTAATTACAGAGTTCAACCAATGGTACTAGAACAAAAAAAAAATACTAAAATGGATAAAGTATTACATTGTACATCAACCGTCAGGACAAGAGCTGATCAAGTCACTGCTTCTCATAGTATCCATTTCACTTCAACAAGTTTCCCCTTTGGTGCATTCGGGACATGCTCAAGCTGACTTACCTCAAACGGTAGAGTTAGAAAGATACCAGGGGATTCGAATTCAATCCCATCAAGGTGGCATGTACCAATGCCATCTCACTAGTCCCAGTGATCAATTTCTGTTCACAATTGATCATAATGATAGGGGTAAGAGCCAAAGGGAGCACATAAACAAGAATAGTGTCTGCAAATACTAGCTGATAGAATCAAAAAGGGAGAGAATGATCCAACATGGGAAGTGAGATACACAGCAGACCCATAGAATGGCAGATGTCCTAAACAGCACTCTGGCCTCAGAATCAGCCCTTAAGGCATGCGGATCCAGCTGAAAAGTCCATGAGAGTATTTCAGGCATGGAAAGCCAAGACACTCTGGGGGGAAAAAAAAAACCTAAATGAAAGATCTCCACGAGTGAGATCCCAGTGGAAAGAAAGGGTCATCAAAGAAGGAGGTACCTTTCTCTGAAGGGAGGAGAGAACTTCCGCTTTGACCATGGCCTTGTCTAAATATGATCAGAGTCGGTGAACTCAGGGGGCTTCCATAGCCTTGGCAACTCATGACAAGAGCCTAGGGTGATTACTGAAGCCATAAACAAGAGTGTCAATTTGTTAAGTCAACAACAGGAGTCACTGTGCACTTACTCCTCATGTAGGATCTCTGTCCTTAGTGTGCTGTACATTGAGATTTAATGCTATAACTAGTACTCAAACAGTATTTTCCACTTTATGTTTCTGTGTGGGAGCGAACTGTTGAAATATTTACTTAATTTATGCTAAACTGATCTTCTGTGTATAAAGAGAATCGGAAATGAATCTTGATGTGAATGGAAGGGGAGAGGGAGTGGGAAAGGGGAGGGTTGCGGGTGGGAGGGACGTTTTTTGGGGAAAGCCATTGTAATTCATAAGCTGTACTTTGGAAATTTATATTCATTAAATAAAAGTTAAAAATAAATAAATAAATAAATATGATGAACTGTTTAACATACTCAACAATAGAAGTAAGTACTCTTATTTTAATCAATGAAAGAACTGGTTTGAAGAATTTTATACCTTACTGCAGATCATGCAGAAACTGAGAGCTAGGGCGGAATTTGACCTCATGGAGCTTTTTTTTTTATTTTGCTTAAGGAATACAACTTCATGTATTTAATATACACAGATTTGGGAACATGATGATTCTTCTCCCCTCTATCTTCCTCCCACCCATGCACCTACCTTTTTTTCTCCTCCCTCTTCCTTTCTCATTTTATTTTTTACAGAAGTCAATTTTCATTTAAATTTTATACTCATAAGATTAAACCTACAATAAGTAGAGAGTTAACTGATTAGTACGAAGGAAAAAAAAGAAGAAAAGAATAACACTAAACAAGAAAAACATTGTTCCTCAACTGTCAAGGTAAGTTCAGAATCATTCCATCTCAAAGTGCCAGTTTCACTCCTATGATTACATTTAGAGTACTCCACTAATTACCACATACCAGAGAGACCATATGGTATTTATCTTATTGTGACTGGCTTATTTCATTAAGTATAATGATGTCTAGTTGCATCAATTTTGATTCAAATGACAGGATTTCATTTTATTCACTGCTGTGTAGTATTCCATAGTGTATATATACCAAAATTCCTTTATGCGGTCTTCAGTTGATGGACATCTGGGTTTACTCCATATCTTAGCTATTGTATATTTAGCTAAAATTAACATGCTGGTACAAATAACTCTTTCATATGCTAATTTCATTTTCTTTGGATAAATTCCCAGGTATGAGGTGGCTGGTCATATGATAGATATATATTTAGCTTTCTGAGATATCTCCATACTGTCTTCCATAGTGGATGTGCCAGTTTATGTTCCCACCAACAGTGGATTAAGGTTCCCTTCTCCCTACATCCTCATGAGCATTTGTTGTTTATTAATTTCTGTATGAACGCCATCTGAACCAGAGTGAGATGAAATCTCACTGTGGTTTTGATTTGCATTTCCCTGACCTAGTGATCCTGAGCATTTTTTTTTTAAATTTTATTTAATTAATATAAGTTTCCAAAGTACAGCTTATGGATTACAATGGCTTCCCCCCCATAACGTCCCTCCCACCTGCAACCCTCCCCTTTCCCACTCCCTCTCCCCTTCCATTCACATCAAGATTCATTTCCGATTCTCTTTATACACAGAAGATCAGTTTAGCATAAATTAAGTAAATATTTCAACAGTTCGCTCCCACACAGAAACATAAAGTGGAAAATACTGTTTGAGTACTAGTTATAGCATTAAATCTCAATGTACAGCACACTAAGGACAGAGATCCTACATGAGGAGTAAGTGCACAGTGACTCCTGTTGTTGACTTAACAAATTGACACTCTTGTTTATGGCGTCAGTAATCACCCTAGGCTCTTGTCATGAGCTGCCAAGGCTATGGAAGCCCCCTGAGTTCACCGACTCTGATCATATTTAGACAAGGCCATGGTCAAAGCGGAAGTTCTCTCCTCCCTTCAGAGAAAGGTACCTCCTTCTTTGATGACCCTTTCTCTCCACTGGGATCTCACTCGTGGAGATCTTTCATTTAGGTTTAGCCCTTAAGGGCTGATTCTGAGGCCAGAGTGCTGTTTAGGACATTTGCCATTCTATGGGTCTGCTGTGTATCTCACTTCCCATGTTGGATCATTCTCTCCCTTTTTGATTCTATCAGCTAGTATTTGCAGACACTATTCTTGTTTATGTGCTCCCTTTGGCTCTTACCCCTATTATTATGATCGATTGTGAACAGAAATTGAATCACTGGGACTAGTGAGATGGCATTGGTACATGCCACCTTGATGGGACTGAATTGGAATCCCCTGGTATGTTTCTAACTCTACCGTTTCAGGTAAGTCAGCTTGAGCATGTCCCGAATTGCACATCTCTTCCCTCTCTTATTCCCACTCTTACATTTAACAGCGATCACTTTTCAGTTAAGTTTCAGCACTTAAGAAGAATTGTGTATTGATTATAGTATCCAACCAAAAGTATTAAGTAGAACAAACAAAAAAATACTAAGAGGGATAACATATTAAGTTGCGCATCAACAGTCAGGGCAAGGGCTGATCAAGTCACCGTTTCTCATAGTGTTCATTTCACTTTAACAGGTTTCCTTTTTGGTGATCCTGAGCATTTTTTCATATGTCTATTGGCAATTTGAATGTTCTCTTTTGAAAAGTGTCTGCTCAGGTCCTGTATACATTTCTTGATGAGGTTGTTTGTTGAGTTTCTAGAGCTCTTTAAAGATCTGTAGGTTAGTCCTTTGTCATTTGCATAATTTGCAAATAATTTCTCCCATTCTGTCAGTTGTCTCTTAACTTTGCTCAGTGTTTCTTTTATAGTTCAGAAGCTTCTCAGTTTGATGTAACCCCACTTGTTAATTTTAGCTTTGATTGCCTGTACTTCTGGGGTCTTTTCCAATAATTATTTCCTTATGCCAATGTCTTGTATGGTCCCCATAATGTTCTCTAATAATTTTATGGCATCACATCATAAATTTTTGTCTCTTATCCATTTTGAGTGGATTTTTGTGTAAGGTGTAAGGTAGGGGTCTTTTTTCACATTTCTGCATGCAAAGATCCAGTTTTCTCACCACATTTTTGTTGAAGAGACTGTGTTGGCTCCAGGGGTTGATTTTTGCTCCATTGTCAAAGATAAGTTGTTTGTAGATGCATGGATTAATTTCTGGAGTTTCTGTTCTGCTCCATTGGTCTACACATCTTTCTTTGTGCAAGTACCAGGCTGATTTGATGATAATTTCCCTGTACTGTGTCTTGAGGTCTGGTATTTTGATGCCTCCAGATTTGGTTTTCTTTTTCTTTCTTTTTTTTTCTTTTTTTTTTTTTTGACAGGCAGAGTGGACAGTGAGAGAGAGACACAGAGAGAAAGGTGAAAGGTCTTCCTTTGCTGTTGGTTCACCCTCCAAAGGCCGCCACGGCCGGCACGCTGTGGCTGGCGCACCACGCTGATCTGATGGCAGGAGCCAGGTACTTATCCTGGTCTCCCATGAGGTGCAGGGCCCAAGGACTTGGACCATCCTCCACTGCACTCCCGGGCCACAGCAGAGAGCTGGCCTGGAAGAGGGGCAACCAGGACAGAATCCAGTGCCCCGACCGGGACTAGAACCTGGTGTGCCGGCACCGCAAGGCAGAGGATTAGCCTAGTGAGCCACGGCGCCGGCCCAGATTTGTTTTTTTAAGGTTGCTTTAGATATTTGGAGTCTTTGGCTGTGGGGCTGTTATAAATTTTCCTGATTATGTTGAGTAATGTTCCTTCTCTACCCAATTTGCTTAATGTGTTTCATCATAAAGGTGTTGAAATTTGTCAAATGTTTTCTCTGCATCTACTGAGATAATCATTTGGTGTTTGGTCTTCAGCTTGTTAGTATGGTTTATCATATTTATTGATGCATTGATAAATACCACTCGGTCTGGGTGAATGATCTTTTTGAAGGGTTGTTGGATTCAATTGGCTAGTATTTTGTTGAGGATTTTAGCATCTATGTTTATCAGGGATATTGGTCCATAGTTTTCTTTCTTTGTCATATTTTTTTCTGGCTTATGAATTAAGGTGATGCAGCCTTCATAGAAGGAGTTTGGGCGGATTCCATCCCTTTTAATTATTTTGAATAACATGAGAAGTATTGGAATTAGTTCCTCTTAAATGTGTGGTAGAATCCAACAGTGAAGCTATCAGGATCTGGAATTATTTTTAATGGAAGAGTCCTTCTCTCTGTCTTGGTTATTGATCTGTTTAGGCGTTTTATGTCTTCATGACTCAATTTAGGTAGGCTGTATGTGTCCATGAATCTTTTTATTTCTTCTAGGCACATAGTTCTTTGTAGTTATTCCTTATGACTCATTTTATGTCTGTGGTATCTGTTGTTACATTTGCTTTTCACTTCTGATTTGTTGATTTGGGTTTCTCTCTCTTTTTTTTTTTCATTAATTGGGGCAATGGGGATGTCATTTTTTTTTATTTTTTCAAAATAAGCAGCTCTTCACTTCACTGATCTTTTGTATTATGTTTTGGTTTCAATTTTGTTTATTTCTTCCTTAATTTTAATTATTTATTTTCTCCTACTAATCTGAGGTTTGGTTTGGTGTTGTTTTTCTAGGTATTGAAAGCTCATTTATTTGGTGAATTTCCAGTTTTTTGATGTAGGCACTAATTGCTATGAACTTTCCTGTTAATACTGCTTTTGCTGTATCCCTTAAGTTTTGACATGAGGTATTGTCATTTTCATCCATTTCCAGAATTTTTTTAT
This sequence comes from Oryctolagus cuniculus, assembly GCF_964237555.1. Taxonomy (NCBI): domain Eukaryota; kingdom Metazoa; phylum Chordata; class Mammalia; order Lagomorpha; family Leporidae; genus Oryctolagus; species Oryctolagus cuniculus. The sequence continues at coordinate 23,322,199 of NC_091432.1, read as the reverse complement.
TTCTATTTTGATTTCTTTTATGACCCATTGTTCATTCAGGCGCATGTTGTTCAGCCTCTATATGTTTGCATATGTTCTCAAGATATTTGAGTAATTTCAAGTTTCAATCCTTTGTGATCAGAGAAGGTGCATGGTATGATTTTTTTTTTTTTTTTTTTTGGAATTTGCTGAGACTTGTTTTATGTCCTATTGTATGGTCTATCCTAGGGACAGTTCTGTGCACTGCTGAGAAGAATGTGAATTCTGCCACTATAGGGTGAAAAGTTATTTAGGTATCAGTTAAGTCCATTTCGTCCATACTATTTATCAGCTTTGTTATTTCTTTGTTGATTTTCTGTGTGGTTATTATATCCATTGTTGAAAGAGTGGTGTTGAAGTCCCCCATTACTATTGTATTGGAGTCTCCCTTCAGATCTGTTAACAGTTCTTTTAAATAGCCAGGTATCCTGTAGTTGGGTACATGTACATTTATAATAGTCACACCTTCCTGTTGTATTGATCCCATATATCTCCTACACCATTTTTAAGTTTTCCAATTTATTTTCTTATTTTTGGTCTGACTGTAAAATTTCCAGAGAATTGTCTTCTAGTTCAAATATTCTTTCTTCTGACTCACAAACTCTGTTGTTAATGCCTTCACTGCATTTTTATTTGATCTATTGCATTTTTCATTTTTAGCATTTCATTTTGATTTTGCTTTAAAAATTTCAATTTCATGTGAATATTTGCATTCATATCATATACAGTTTTCTTTAGTTCATGGATTGCTTCTGATTGATTTTGAGTAATCTTAGGATTATTTTTTAATTCCATTTCCAGCACTTCCTCAGTCTCTTCTTCTTCATATTCTAACACTGAAATTTTGTGTTCCTTTTGAGAAGGGGGGTCAAAGTATCTTCCTTATTCTTTTTTTTAGATTTATTTATTTATTTTAAAGTCAGAGTTACACAGAGAGAGGAGGAGAGGCAGAGAGAGAGAGAGAGAGAGAGAGAAAGAGAGAGAGAGAGAGAGAGAGAGAGGTCTTCCATCTGCTGGTTCACTCCCCAATGGCTGCAATGGCCAGAGCTGCGCTGATCCAAAGCCAGGAGTCAGGAGCTTCTTCTGGGTCTCCCACGTGGGTACATGGACCCAAGGATTTGGGCCATCTTCCACTGCTTTCCCAGGCCACAGCAGAGAGCTGGATCAGAAGTGGAGCAGCCGGGACTCGAACCAGCACCCATATGGGATACTGGCATTACAGGCAGCAGCTTTACCCACTACCCCACAGTGCCAGTCCCCTTCCTTATTCTTATTCCTTGAATTTCTGCATTGATTTTTAGGCATTTGTATATTTTTTTTTCTTCTGATGGCTTTTATCTTTGAGCTATGCCTCCATGGCTTAGCAGAATGTCTATATCTTCAGTGAATACCAAGAAGTGTGTGCTGGGTGTGGCCAGGGTGCTCTGGTCAGTGCTTCAGGACGGTGTAAGTATCCAGGGTAACATCCAGGTTGGGCATGGTAGCTCATCCTCTGGTTAGCTGGATGGAGAGGAATGGTCACCTCTGTTGGTACGACCACCCTTTCTCCAAGCTGAGGAATGCCCAAGCTGCACTGCCATATGAACTACACATATAATATGTGCAGTCTGTCCCATAAGCATGGTTCACTCTTCTATGAGATACTCTAGGCAACCAAGGAGCTCTGAGAATGTGCAGTGGCACTCTGCAATTGCCTAGAACCCAGCTGCACTCTGCCTCTCTCACACAGTCACAGTGTTTTCTTAGTCTCAGCTCCCAGGGCTCTCAGGGTTAATGAGTACCAGTGGGGACACTGCTGTTCCTGTGTGTGTTTCAACCCTCTGGATGGAGTCAGTTCCTCCCAGCTAGATATGATGTCAGTGTAGAACGTGTGTTTTTCTCTCTGGTAAGATCTCTAAAACACAGGTGCACAAAATACACATCAGCCACAGCCCCACTCACTTCACAATTGTGCCGGGCACATAGGAGAATCCTGCAGGCAGCACTTCCCTTCCATAGGCATGTTTCCCTCTTCTCTCTCATTGCCTGGAGGGTGTAGCTGGCGTGGTGCAGACCATCTACATCAGTTGTCCTTGAGTTGCTGTGGTCACCTCCACCAACTAGGTTGAGGGTAAGCCCAATAATTTCTGGGTATGAGCACATGATCTGCAGTAGCCACTACACGCTTCTGCCCAAAAATGGCATGAGCCCTCCCACCACTGACTGCAAGTAGCTGTTGTAGCAGGGAGAAGGGGAGAGAGTGAGATGCACCGCTTCTCCCCCACCCCCTTCCCCGCCCCCCACCGTGATCAGTTGTACTACTGTCCTTAGGGATCCAGGCTAGACTCAAAAGGCTCTCCTTCCTGCTGTATCAACAGCGATGTGAGTCCTGCACAATCCAATCTCACCTGTTATGTCAGGGCAGGCTGAAAGCTGCTGGATGTTGTCTCATTGTACTTTTCTGTGTGTCTGCACCTCCCCAGGCCATTTCGACTGCTTTCACAGGATCTCCCACTGCACTTTCCCCTGCAACTTTACCCTGAGGGTGTACTTTCTCCAATTTTTTTATATTAATTTCCCCAGATTTTTTAAAAGATTTATTGATTTATTTGAAAGTCAGGGTTACACAGAAAGAGGAGAGGCAGAGAGAGGGCTTCCATCTGATTGCTCCCTCCCCAGTTAGCCACAAAGGATAGAGCTGTACTGATCCAAAGCCAGGAGCCAGGAGCCTCCTCCAGGTCTCCCACATGGGTGCAGGGGCCCAAGGATTTGGGCCATCTTCTTCTGCTTTCCCAGGCCGTAGCAGAGAGCTGGATAGCAAATGGAGCAATTGGGTCTCAAACGTGCCCATATGGGATGCCGGCGCTTCAGGCCAGGGCGTTAACCTACTGAGTCACAGTGCTAGCCCCATCCCCAGCTTAAATCAGACCGCCCTGTCACTATTCCACCATCTTGGAACCCCCTATATACTTTTGATAATAAATCCCATAATTTTTCCTATATTCCATGTTGTCACAGTAATTGATATAATGGAGTAAAAACATGGACGCTTACTGCACCTGACCCTCAAATAATGGACATTGTGGCGAAAGAAGGGGAATCTATTCTATTGTCTCTGATCTATTCTATGAAGATCATCTTGACTTGCTTCCTTCTTTCTTAGCAATTCTAAAGTCTACTCTCCTTTCTCTAACCACTGGAAGCTTCGAACTTTGTGCTTCATGTCTACCATTCAAATCATAACACTCCTTAGCCAAGGCACCACCAAGACCTTTCTTTGCTGGCAATACCAGCTACATTACAGTGCCCATGTTTTTCATTGTTTGTTCCCTCCCGAAGGCCCAAATTTCTCTCCTTACAGTCTTTAAAATCCAATTTAACTGGGCCTAATTGCCTTTCTGCTCCTCTGCTCCTCTGTAACCTCAAGTTCCTCTAATTCTCTTTCACTTACTCTATCCCTTCTCTCATTTCTACTACTCAGTAACTGAAGTCAATATATTAGCCTTAATTTATTTGGGGAAACTAAATAACACACCCATAGAAGTTAGCATTTATAGAATATATTCATTTTTAGCTATCCTGTTACAACAGTGAGGTTAATAAAATTGACATCTAATTAAAACTAACAAGCATAGTCTTATGAAAACTAAAGCAATAAAGAAAGCTGTAAAGATTGCATTATCCATGCTATGCACATTCTTGTGGGAACTATTAGTTAGTAATATTGTACAATATCCCGGCTTGAGGCTCCAAGTGATACCCTGACACACAGACTGGCTCACAGCCAGGTTCTAAGAAAGAAAAGACATATGGAACTCTACTGTATGGTTGGAAGTTGTGGCACTCTGATCCTGTGCTAATTGAATTTTGAATTAAACTAAAGAAGCCAGCTCTGCTACCAGAGTCAAAAAAAAAATGGAGGAACCCCAGCAAAAGCAGTACCATTGGAGATGGAGAAAGAAAGAACATAGCACCAAACAGAAAGTGTGATGCAAACTTTGAGAAGTGGGTGAGATGAATCAGGTTTTCTGCTGTGAGCATGTCTATGTGGTACAAGTCTCTTACGATCTAAGTGTTAAATGGATATCTTCACTTGAGTTAAAAGCATTGATCAGAGCCCTCACGGCAGGAGAGAAGTTTGCCTCTGCCCTCTGTATCCAGGAAGGTTTGTTCCTAAAGCCATCTCTGGTGCAAACAAACTGAAAGTTGCAAATCAGTGTCCAAGTTCAGTTTCCAAGTACATCAAAGCCAGGTTCTTCAACAGTAGTGATGAGAGAACTACCACTTACTCTGACCTTCAGAGAAGTGCCTTATGCTTTGCCTCATAGATGTGGATCAAAACCTAGTGAGATCAGAGCTTCCAATGATCATATTCCCAATTCAAATAATACAGATACTAATGCTCTAAGAAGCATGGTGGCTGTAGCCATGTGCTAAAGACATAATGCTTTTAGCAATCATTTTTCACCCTCTTGCACTTCATAAATGTTAACAGAACATATATTGAAGCCACCTCCCAATCCAAGCACATTGACTTTCTCGAGATAGGATCTCATGTAAATTACTTATATATATATATATATATATATATATATATATCAGTTTATTTATCTGTAAAGTGTACTTAATAATACATACATATTCAGAATTTTCGATTCTCTTTATATACAGAAGATCAGTTTAGCATACATTAAGTAAAGAGTTCAACAGTTTGCTCCCACACAGAAACATAAAGTGGAAAATACTGTTTGAGTACCAGTTATAGCATTAAATCACAATGTACAGCACACTAAGGACAAAGATCCTACATGAGGAGTAAGTGCACAGTGACCCCTGTTGTTGACTTAACAAATTGACACTCTTGTTTATGGCATCAGTAATCACCCTAGACTCTTGTCATGAGCTGCCAAGGCTATGGAAGCCCCCTGAGTTCACCGACTCTGATCATATTTAGACAAGGCCATGGTCAAAGCGGAAGTTCTCTCCTCCCTTCAGAGAAAGGTACCTCCTTCTTTGATGACCTGTTCTTTCCACTGGAATCTCAATCGTGGAGATCTTTCATTTAGTTTTTTTTTTTTTTCCCCAGAGTGTCTTGGCTTTCCATGCCTGAAGTATTCTCATGAGCTTTTCAGCTGGATCTGCAAGCCTTAAGGGCTGATTCTGAGGCCAAAGTGCAGTTTAGGACATCTGCCATTCTATGGGTCTGCTGTGTATCTCACTTCCCATGTTGGATCATTCTCTCCCTTTTTGATTCTATCAGCTAGTATTTGCAGACACTATTCTTGTTTATGTGATCCCTTTGGTTCTTAGTCCTATCATTATGATCAATTGTGAACAGAAATTAATCACTGGGACTAGTGAGATGGCATTGGTACATGCCACCTTGATGGGATTGAATTCGAATCCCCTGGTATCTTTCTAACTCTACCGTTTGAGGTAAGTCAGCTTGAGCATGTCCCGAACTGCACATCTCTTCCCTCTCTTATTCCCACTCTTACATTTAACAGCGATCACTTTTCAGTTAGGTTTCAGCACTTAAGAAGTATTGTGTGTATTTATTACAGTATTCACCCAAAAGTATTAAGTAGCACAAATAAACAAAAATACTAAGAGGAATAACATATTAAGTTGCTCATCAACAGTCAGGGTGAGGGCTGATCAAGTCACTGTTTCTCATAGTGTTCATTTCACTTTAACAGGTTTCCTTTTTGGTGCTCAGTTAGTTGTCACCTATCAGGGAGAACAAGTGGTATGTGTCCCTTTGGGATTGGCTTATTTCACTCAGCATAATGTTTTCCAAATTCCTAACAGGGATCACTTTTCAGTTAAAATTTAAACAACTAAGAATAATTGTGTGTTAATTACAGAGTTCAACCAATGGTACTAGAGCAAAAAAAAAAAAAAAAAAAACTAAAATGGATAAAGTATTACATTGTACATCAACAGTCAGGACAAGAGCTGATCAAATCACTGTTTCTCACAGTGTCCATTTCACTTCATCAAGTTTCCCCTTTGGTGCTCAGTTAGTTGTCGCCGATCAGGGAGAACATATGATATTTCTCCCTTTGGGAAAGCTTAATTCACTCAGCATGATGTTTTCCAAATTCCTCCATCTTGTTGCAAATGACTGGGGTTCACTGTCTTTGACTGCTGTATAGTATTCTATAGAGTACATGTCCCATAATTTCTTTATCCAGCCTACTGTTGATGGGCATTTGGGTTGGTTCCAGGTCTTAGCTATTGTGAATTGAGCTGCAATAAACATTAAGGTGCAGACAGCTTGTTTGTTTGCCAATTTCATTTCCTTTGGGTAAATTCCAAGTAGTGGGATGGCTGGGTTGAATGGTAGGGTTATATTTAGGTTTCTGAGGAATTTCTAGACTGACTTCCATATTGGCTTAACCAATTTGCATTCCCACCAACAGTGGGTTAGTGTCCCTTTTTCCCCACATCCTCTCCAGCATCCATTGTTGGTAGATTTCTGAATGTGAGCCATTCTAACTGGGGTGAGGTGGAACCTCCTTGTGGTTTTGATTTGCATTTCCCTGATTGCTAGTGATCTTGAACATTTTTTCCTGTGTCTGTTGGCCATTTGGATTTCCTCTTTAGAAAAGTGACTATTGAGGTCCTTGGCCCATCTCTTAAGTGGGTTGTTTGTTTTGATCTTGTGGAGTTTCTTGATTTCTTTCTAGATTCTGGTTATCAACCCTTTATCAGCTGCATAGTTTGCAAATATATTTTCCCATTCTGTTGGTTGCTTCTTCACTTTCCTGACTGTTTCTTTTGCAGTACAGAAACTTCTCAATTTGATGCAATCCCAAATGTTAATTTGGCTTTTACTGCCTATGCTTCTGGGGTGTTTTCCAAGAAGTCATTGCTGGTACCTATATCTTGCAGGGTTTTTCCAATGCTCTCTAATAATTTGATGGTGTCAGGTCATAGATTTAAGTCTTTAATTCATGTTGAGTGAATTTTTGTGTAAGGTGAAAGGTAGGGGTCTTGCTTCATGATTCTGCATGTGGAAATCCAATTTTCCCAGCACCATTTATTGAATAGACTTTCCTTACTCCAGGGATTGGTTTTGGATCCTTGATCAAATATGAGTCGGCTGTAGCCGTTTGGATTGATTTCTGGTGTTTCAATTCTGTTCCATTGGTCTATCCATCTGTTTCTGTACCAATACCGTGCTGTTTTGATTACAACTGCCCTGTAGTATGTCCTGACATCTGGTATTGTGATGCCTCCAGCTTTGTTTTTTTGTACAAGATTGCTTTAGCTATTCGAGGTCTCCTGTGTCTCCATATGAATTTCAGCATCATTTTATCCAGCTCTGGGAAGAAGGTCTTCGGTACCTTGATTGGTATTGCATTGAATCTATACATTGCTTTTGGGATAATGGATATTTTGTTGATGTAGATTCTTCCAATCTATGAGCATGGAAGATTTTTCCATTACTTGGTATCCTCTTCTATTTCTTTCTTTAAGGTTTTGTAATTTTCATCATAGAGATCCTTAACGTCCTTGTTTAAATTCAGTCAAGGCTGGCGCTGCGGCTCACTAGGCTAATCCTCTGCCTTGCGGCGCCGGCACACCGGGCTCTAGTCCCGGTCGGGGCACCGGATTCTGTCCTGGTTGCCCCTCTTCCAGGCCAGCTCTCTGCTGTGGCCAGGGAGTGCAGTGGAGGATGGCCCAGGTGCTTGGGCCCTGCACCCCATGGGAGACCAGGAAAAGCACCTGGCTCCTGGCTCCTGCCATCGGATCAGCGCAGTGCGCCAGCTGCAGCGCGCAGGCCGCGGCGGCCATTGGAGGGTGAACCAACGGCAAAGGAATACCTTTCTCTCTGTCTCTTTCTCTCTCTCACTGTCCACTCTGCCTGTCAAAAAAAAAATTTATTCCAAGGTATTTGATTGTTTTTTTAGCTATTGTGAATGGGATTGACCTTAGAAGTTCTTCCTCGGCCATGGCATTGCCTGTGTATACAAAGGCTGTTGATTTTTGTGCATTGATTTTATACCCTGCTACTTTGCCAAAACCTTCCATGAGTTCCAATAATCTCTTAGTAGAGTTCTTTGGGTCCCCTAAATAAAGATTCATATCATCTGCAAAGAGGGATAGTTTGAGTTCTTCCTTCCCAATTTGTATCCCTTTAATTTCTTTTTCTTGCCTAATAGCTCTGGCTAGAACTTCCAGAACTATATTGAATAGCAGTGGTGAGAGTGGGCATCCCTGTCTGGTACCAGATCTCAGTGGAAATGCTTCCAACTTTTCCCCATTCAATAGGATGTTGGCTGGGGGTTTTTAATAGATTGCTTTGATTGTATTGAGGAATGTTCCTTCCAAACCTAGTTTGCTTAGAGTTTTCATCATGAAAGGGTGTTGTATTTTATCAAATGCTTTCTCTGCATCTATTGAGATAATCAAATGGTTTTTCTTTGCAGTCTGTTAATGTGGTGTATCACATTGATTGTCTTGCACACATTAAACCATCCCTGCATACCAGGGATAAATCCCACTTGGTCTGGGTGGATGATCTTTCTGATGTGTTGTTGCATTCTATTGGCGAGAATTTTATTGAGGATTTTTGCTTCTATGTTCATCAGGGATATTGGTCTGTAATTCTCTTTCAGTGCTGCATCTTTTTCCGGCTTAGGAATTAAGGTGATGCTGGCTTCATAGAAAGAATTTGGGAGGACTCCCTCTTTTTCGATTGTTCTGAATAGTTTGAGAAGAATTGGAATCAGTTCTTCTTTAAATGTCTGGTAGAATTCAGCAGTGAATCAATCTGGTCCTGGGCTTTTCTTTGTTGGGAGGGCCTTTATTACTGTTTCAATTTCTGTCTCAGTTATGGGTCTGTTTAGGTTTTCTATGTCTTCCTGGTTCAATTTAGGTAGGTTGCATGTGTCCAGGAATCTATCCATTTCTGATATGTTTCCCTGTTTGCTGGCAGAATTAAAAGTTAATAAATTCAAAATCCTTTAAAATGTTTCTAGGGGTGGGTGTTGAGCCTAAAGGTTACTATTCCAATTTAGATGTCCACATTATACCTAAGAATCACTAAATTAGATTATCAGCTCCTACTCCTAATTCCTGCTTTCTGCTAATATGCCAATCCTAGAAGGCAGTGGTGATGGCTCAAATAATTATTGGGTTCCAGCCACCTGTGCGGGATACATGAATTATGTTCCTGGCTCCTGACTTGAGCCCTGACCCAGTCCCAGCCACTGTATTTGAAGAATAAACTGGCAGATGAGAGTCCTCCCTCCTACTCATACTCCTCCTCCCATTTCTTCTCTTCTTCCTCTTCTCTCTCCTTCTTTCTCCCCTCTCCCTTTCTCACAAGCATATTTACAAAACTGTGAAGTATTTCTAATATGTTTCCTATGATCTGTTAATAAGCCTTAGGTTTTCCTTTTTTATTTTTTACTTTTTATAAAAAGTAATACTTTTAAGCTATTTAACAGACTCACATGAATGGCCTTTGAATAGTTCATGGAATATGTATATTATGAAAAAGCTATAGCCTTCTCTCCTTTGCCCTAGCCTCTTGCCAGGAGGGGGCTGGCTGCAGCCCTGTACCTCCGGGGTGTGTGGCCTTCGGGCCATGTGCCCCTGGCTTCCTGGCCTAGATGCTCCTCCATGTGGCTGGTTCCTGGTACTCAGTATGAATCCAGATTTACCTGTCTCTCTCTCTTAGATGAAGCGCTCTCTCTACTATGATTTCTCTCACTAAATAAAAGCTTAAAATGTACCATGCTGCCTAGTTTATCTGTGTTGGTATTTACAAGAGTCACTGTGTACTAACTTCCAATGCAGGATCTCTGTTCTCCTTTTTTTTTTTTTTTTTTTTTTTTTGACAGGCAGAGTGGACAGTGAGAGAGAGAGACAGAGAGAAAGGTCTTCCTTTTCTGTTGGTTCACCCCCCAATGGCCTCCACGCCTGGCGTGCTGCGGCCGGCGCACCATGCTGATCCGAAGCCAGGAGCCAGGTGCCTCTCCTCGTCTCCCATGCGAGCACAGGAGCTCAAGCACTTGGGCCATCCTCCACTGCCTTCCCAGGCCACAGCAGAGAGCTGGACTGGAAGAAGAGTAACCAGGACAGAATGCGGCGCCCTGACCGGGACTAGAACCCGGTGTGCCAGCACCGCAGGTGGAGGATTAGCCTAGTGAGCCTTGGTGCAGGCCAAGAGCTACAGTATTAACATTAATGGTAAAACTTGATCCCAAAGATTTTCTTTGTTCTATTGTGTGATCTTATGCATCATAAGTTTTAGTTATTTCTAAGTGTCAAACTCCATTGCCTGTATTCCTAGGTGTTTCTTTAAAGTTTAGTAAGTGCCTCAAATGTAAAATCTTAAATATATGTCTCTCTGTAAAATTCCTATCTCGTATATTTTAACATAGGCTCAGATATTTAATGACAGCCGAGGAGATTTCTGATAATGGCACAATTCTGTGGACTTTGGGTTCCAAGATTTGGATTCCAAGCTTTTGTGTATAGCTTTAAAGACGCCCTGATACAGTCTCTGTACTGAAAAGGGTAGTTGCAAAAGTTGTTCCAGAGAACTAAGGAGCTTCAAACTAAAGCTCTGGTATTGGGAATTGCTGATGACAGGATTCTATGGAATTTGGATTCCAAGATTTGGATTCCAAACTTTTGTATACAGCTTTAAAGAGGCCTTGATGCAGACCCCATACTGAAAAGGGTAGCTACAAAAGTTGTTATGGATTCCAGGATTGGATTCTAAGCCTCGTGTTTTCTTAAAAGCCTCTGAAACAGACACTGTGATGGACAGGGGAGCTACAAAAGGTGTTCCAAGGAATCAAGGAGTTTTTAACAAAAACCTCCAACATCAGGAATTCCTGAGCAAGCCATTCATCAGAAGACCCTCTTCAGATCAGCTTCAGCGTAAATGAAAGAGACCTTACCAGGTGCTATTGAGCACAACTACCTCCGTGAAATTAGGATTAAACATCTACCTCTTAAGTCTTCACAGGTGAATGCGAAAGACATGCCTGGCTGTTCCTGTAGGCCAATCAGAAACCTTAAGTACTTCAAAGCAAAACGGGTAAGTAAAAGTTTGCCTTTGTTTCCTTAAGGCAAACATGCTGTACCTGCCTTTCTTAATTATCTCTGGGAACTGTTATTGATGATTAAGCTACCTAATGAGTTCTTCTATTATAATTCTCTATACACAAGCTAATTTTTTTTATTTGACAGGTAGAGTTATAGACAGAGAGAGAGACAGAGAGAAAGGTCTTCCTTCCATTGGTTCACTCCCCAAATGGCCGCTATGGCTGGTGCTTCGCTGATCCAGGGCCAGGAGCCAGGTGCTTCTTTCTGGTCTCCCACATGGGTGCAGGGGCTCAAGCACTTGGGAGATCCTCCACTGCCCTCCTGGGCCACAGCAGAGAGCAGGACTGGAAGAGGAGCAACCAGGACTAGAGCCTGGCACCCCTGTGGGTTGCTGGTGCTGCAGACAGAGGATTAACCAACTGAGCCACTGCGCTGGCACCAGCTAAATGGGTTTAAAATCTACATAAGGATAGCCTATCACTACCCACTATCTGGGAATCTGTAAGATATGTTGTTTCATCTAAAGGGGCACCCCACCTACAATTGGTTTTGTTCCAGTTTTACTTACACTAATTAACAAGCTTATATGTTTCAGAACTCAACTTCTGGGAGTAACTGACCATGCAGGGGACACAGACATTGGCAATGACCGAGACTGCTCCAGCTCACAAAGCAAATTCGTTAGATAGGATAGGCAGAGACTTCCAGACCCTGGATAGGCAGGGCCTGCACTATGCCCCTCATAAGTAGGAAGCAGTTACAGAAGAGATGATTCGACATCCATCAACTCCCCTTAGGATTAAGGGGATGGAGTCTCTGAGGGGGGAATGAAGTAGGCAGGCATACAGGTTAAAATTGATTAGGTTTGTGAGCTGGAAGACCATGCCTTTGCCACGCCCATGTGTGACCTCACACCCTACCTGATACCTTCATCACACCCCTGTGTGACCTCATGCCCTGCTCTCTCTTAGATAAAGTTCTCACTCTTCTATGCATCTTTCTCACTAAATAAAGGCTTAAAATATAAAAAAAAAACTATGCATAAGTTTTCATTTTTTATACTAAAAGACATCTTTTAACTCTCTTTTTCCATGAACATTTATATGAGATAATTGAGTATGTTAGTTGTGATTATTTCATTAACCATTGCAAAAAGTAATGACACTGGGGGCCAGCATTATGGTATAGTAGGCTAAGCCTCTGCTGGTGGCATTGGCATCCCATATGGGCACTGGTTCATGTCCGGGCTGCTTCTCTTCTGATCCAGCTCTCTGTTTATGGCCTGGGAAAGCAGTGGAAGATAACCCAAGTGCTTAGACCCCTGGGCCTACATGAGAGACCCAGAAGAAGCTCCTGATTCCTGTCTTCAGATTGGCCCAGTTCCAGCCATTGCAGCCATTTGGGGAATGAGCCAAGGATGGAAGACCTTTCTCTCTGTCTCGCCCTCTCTCTGTGTGTAACTCTACCTCTCAAATAAATAAGTATAATTAAAAGTATATATATATATATATAATGACCTAAAAGTGCCATTTTATTAGGGCCACAGATTCTAAGGGGGGATTTTAGAGTATAGGAAAGAAATCTTTTATGTGCTCCACTTGTCTAGAAATTCAACTAGAAATATCCAAAGGCTAGGAACAAAACAAAGGTTGGAGTCTAGGATAATCTGGAAGCTTCTTTGTTAGTAAATCCAGTTGTCAATATTGACTGTCAACTGGAACCTGAGATACGCTGTGAACACTTGTGCGTTCTCTGTGACCTATACCTACCCCACAATAGGGCAGCCTTGGAAAAAGAGGAATTCTCACAAGGTGGTTCAGAGCTCCAGGGATCCAAGTAGAAACTGCATCCCCTGTAAAGTCCGACCTTGAAAGTCACACATTATTTCAGCCACATTCTGCAGAATGCAGAATGCAGATTATAGACTTTCTAATACATAAATACATAAATAAATAAATAAATAAATAAATAAATCTATCTTCAAAGCACTTTCTTACACACACTGGTACCCAATGACTGTAGAATGATTGACTACATGAGTATAGTAATACTGGACACAGATTGAAAACACAGAGGAATGATTTGACCTGAAGCTACTTTGTACTAATTAGATAATGAAAAGGGGTTGTTTCCCCAAAACTCAGCTTAGTTTAAGGTGGTGATGGTTATTGGAGCCCAAGTGCTTATCTTCAAAATTTTTGTGGCACCCTTGGAAACTCTGGCAAAGGCAGATACAAATTTGATCTGAGCATGATCTAGGCTTTTCCTCAGCTCAATGCTATGTGACAGCTCTCATATCCCACTGTGGTAGGCAGAATAATGTACCCTTCAGCCCTTAAGATGTCTATCTCTTAGTCCCTGAAACCTGTGATGATGTTGATATATATGGCAAGTGGAACTTAAATTTGCAGATGAAATTAAGGTGGCTAACGAGTTGGAGATGGGGGTAATTATTTGGGTTATCCAGATGAGCTCAGCGGTGCAAGAGTCATTACAACTGAGTGAGGAATAGCAGAGAAAGAAAGGGAGATAAGATGTAGGAAGTAGAGGACAGAGTGATGCAATTGATGGCGTTGAAGAAAGAAAGAGGCCTGGATCCAAGGACTACAGCAACTTCTTCAGGCAAAAAACAAAACGAAACAAAACAAAACAAAAAAAAAACTTTCATTAGAGTCTTCTTAAGGAACAAAGTCAGCTTGATTTTATCCCAGTAAGACACTTTAAGACTTCTGAACAACAGAATAGTCAAATAACAAATTTGTGTTTTATTATGTTACCAAACTGGTGATAATTTGTGATAGTAGCAATCAAAAACTAATAGTCTACTGGAAATCTAATATGAAAACCTTGCTACACTATTTGGTAAAACAGGAAGCAATTTTTCTTGATCTGAGTTTCTCTTGCTAGCGAATAAATAAGAGCAAATGCTATCACCACTCATAAAACCCAGGTGATAAACTTAATTTTTTGTATTCCAAAATGCCACTCAAATAATATCTATAACTAATAACTTTTCTCTTTAGAGATGTATTATGAATACGTAGCTAGAATACACCAGTAAGAAAAATAAGTATTGCCTTCCTTTTAGCAACTAACAAACATATGTTCTACTTTCCCACCAAAAAAAAATAAGAGAAGAAGAAAAGAGAGATTAAAATGCATCTTCTGTGAATTAGGATAGATTGCATTTTTTAATTTAGCCCAATTCAAGTAAATTCCTACCTATTGCTTCTAATTATACCATTTTACTCTTTTTTAAATGGAGAGTGTAGATCAAGAAAGAAAAGAATCAGTACTAGAAGCTAATTTTTTAAAAAAAAACAAGAAATGTGTTTTCTTGATTCAAAATGGAAAAGGCTTTCAACAGCAGGTCTGTAGATTTTTGAAAATCCTAATTAGACTGAATTAAATGACTAAAATACTACTAATTACTTTTTAATTTCAAGAGAGATGTTTACAAAGCACAGTATAATGAGTAATACAGCACTTCAAATGATTACTAATGTTGCCATTTTGTCTGACTTAATCTCAATTAGTATAAATCACGTTGTCATCATTGTTAATTGCCATTTCTTTCAAGCAAAATGGTAATTTCTCTTTACAATCTTACAATTGCTGTTTGTTTTCTTCAAAAATATTCCAATTGAAAAGCCTAATAAAGAGAACATTTATAGCCCCTGTATTTTCTTTAGTTTAAGGCCAATGCATTTGTTGTTACCCGATTTGGAGGGTAGTGGTAACTCCTACTTACTTTTCAATAAAATGAAAGTTTTAACTCTTAACTATGTTGTCATACCAAATGTAAATTCATGCTTAGCTGTTGGGCCATAAAACAGTTTCTTTCCATTCAAATGCCAGGTGCAGCTTTCATTAATAAGATTGAAGAAGCAGCATTTCACCTCTCTGAAGAAATTCACCATTAGAAAAATAAAGAGGCCTTCAGTTTAAAGAGTATCAAATTGCTTCGCTGTTTATTTCTCCATCTTCTTTCTATTGCTCTTCTACTCCTATGTATACAAAACTTCTCCCTCGGGCAATTATTGCATCAACCATAAATTACTGGTTGTACATTTCTTTGTGTCATTGGATACCCTTGGGAAAAGTTCCCCAATTTTTTGGCTCTATGATAAGCACAAGAAATTTAATAATCAGGAAGATCCCACAGTCCTCAAATCAGATTTTAACATCTTGCTATCATCCTAGAGAATTAAAACATTATTTATATATACATATATATATATATATATATATTATTTGACAGGCAGATCTACAGACAGTGAGAGAGAGACACAGAGAGAAAGGCCCACCCTCCACCGGCCCACTCCCCAAATGGTTGCCAGGATCAGAAGCCAGGAGCCGGGCATACTCCCCTTCCCTCACGCGGGTGCAGGGGCCCAAGCACCCAGGCCACCCTCCACCCCGCCCCCCCCAGCCATGGCAGAGAACCGGACCAGAAGCGGAGCAACCAGGACCAGAACCCAGCGCCCACATGGGATGCTGATGCCTCAGGCGGAGGTCCAACCAGGTGAGCCATGGCACCGGCCCCAAAACATTTCATTTTTTAAAATGCTTAAGTTTTTCTTGTACAGATATATTTTCCTTAAATACTTGGTGCCACTATTATTTATTTGTTGTCACATAATGAACTGTCCCAAAACTTAGGTTTAAAAACAATGTATTGCTTTAACTTACAGTTGTGTGGGTAAGAATTTTGGAAAGTGCATGACTGGGTGGTTTGTCTGTATCTGTATGGCTCAAATGGAGGAAGCCAGAAAAGTAGAAACTAAAGGATATGTTACATTTCTCCCCTCTTCCCTTTCCTCCACCCCATTTCCTCCCTTTTGTCAAGATGCTTGATGCCTACAGGCAGTCAAAGCCAAAATTAACAACTGGGACTACATCAAATTGAGCAAAAGAAATAGTCAGAAAAGTGAAGACGCAATCGACAGAATGGGAGAAATTATTTGCAAACCATGCAACTGATAAAGGATTAATAACCAGAATCTACAAAGAGATCAAGAAACTCCACAACAACAAAACAAACAACCCACTTAAGAGATGGGCCAATGATTTAAGGCATTTTTCAAGAGGGAATCCAAATGGCCAACAGACACATGAAAAAAAGTTCAGGATCACTAGCCATCAAGGAAATGCAAATCAAAAACACAATGAGGGTTCACCTCACGCAGGTTGGAATGGCTTTCATACAGGAAGCAACAAACAACAAATACTAGCAAGGATGTGGGGGAAAAGGGACACTAATCCACTGTTGGTGGGAACGCAAACTGATAAAGCCACTATGGAAGACAGTTTGGAGGTATCTCCAAAATCTGAATATAGCTCTGCCATATCACCCAGCCATTCCAAGGAAAATTAAATTGGTAAATAAAAGAACTATCTGTACCTCCATATGTATTGCAATTTTTCAATTGTGTAATTCTGTAATTCACAATTCTCTCAGAATTGTGTAATTCACAATAGCTAAGAAATGGAATCAATCTAAATGCCTGTCAACAGAAGACTGGATAAAGGAATTATGGGATATGTATTCTATGGAATACTACACAGTGACAAAAAAACGAAATCCGATTATTTGCAACAAAATGGAGGAATCTGGAAAACATCATACTGAGTGAAATAAGGCAGGTCCAGAGACAAACATCATATGTTCTGCCTGATCTATGACAACTAACATCAAGTAAAGGGAAATCTGTAGAAGTGAAATGGACACTATGAGAAGCAATGACTTGATCAGCCCTTGTCCTGACTGTTGAGGAATAGCTCACTATTTTATTCTTTTTAGTGTTTTCTTTTTCGACTAAATACCATTGGTTGAACTCTTTACTTAACACAGAATTACTCTTAGGTGCTTAAATCCAATTGAAAATTTTTCCCTGTAAAAAATAAGAGTGGGAATAAGAGAGGGAGGAGGTGTACAGTTCTGCATATGCTCCCATGGACTTACACCTAAGGGTAAGGCTAAAAAGTTGCCACAGGACTCCAAATTCCATTAAGTGGCAGGTACCAATGCCATCTTATACGTTAAAATGATCATATTAAGTGTGTAACTGATCATATAGATAGGATTAAGTGTCAAAAGGATCACATAACTAAGATCAAGTGCCTGGTAATAACAATAGATAGAATTAAAGAGGGGAGAATGATCCAAAATGGGAAGCAGGCCACACAGCAGACTCATAGAATAACAAATGCCCTAAATAGCACTCTGATCTCTTTTTTTTTTTTTTTTTTTTTGACAGGTAGAGTGGACAGTGAGAGAGAGAGACAGAGAGAAAGGTCTTCCTTTGCCGTTGGTTCACCCTCCAATGGCCGCCACGGCTGGCGCGCTGCGGCCGGCGCACCGCGCTGATCCGATGGCAGGAGCCAGGAGCCAGGTGCTTTTCCTGGTCTCCCATGGGGTGCAGGGCCCAAGCACTTGGCCCATCCTCCACTGCACTCCCTGGCCACAGCTGAGGACTGGCCTGGAAGAGGGGCAACCGGGACAGAATCCGGCACCCCGACCGGGACTAGAACCCGGTGTGCCGGCGCCGCTAGGCGGAGGATTAGCCTAGTGAGCCGCGGCGCCGGCCTAACACTCTGATCTCAATAAGCTTGTAAGGCATTTGGATCTGGCTGGAAATCCTATGAGAGCATTTCTGGCACTGAAAGCCAAGACACTGTGGCAAAAATATGAAGGATCTCTGTGAGATCCCATCCCAGCCATCAAAGAAGGATGTACTTTTCTCTGAAGGTAAGAGAGAACTTCCACTTTGACTATGGCCTTGTCTACATAAGATCAGAGTTGGCAAACTCAAGAGGTTTCCATAGCCTTGGCAGCTCATGACAAGAGCCTCAGGTGGTCACTGATGTCATAAATCAGTGTCAATCGTTAAATGAACAACAGCAGTCACTGTGCACTTGCTCCCCATGTAGGACCTCTGTCCTTAATGAGTTGAACTATGAGAATTAATGGTAAAACTTGTCTTCAAACAGTACTTTATACTTTGTGTGTCTTTGTGTGTGTGCAAACTGTTGAAATCTTTATTTAGTATAGAGTTGATCTTCTGTATATAAAGATAATTAAAAATGAATCATAATGAAGAATGGAATGGGAGAGGGAGTAAGAGGTGGGATGTTTGGGGGTAGGAGGATGGGTATGGGGGAAAGAACTGCTATATTCCAAAAGTTATACCTATGAAATTTGTATTTATTAAATAAAATCTTTCTTCAAAAAAAATCCTTGGTGCCTAACCAGACCCTTCTCAACTCATTGCAATACAAATGGCATAGCAGATAATCTGCACAGGGCTTCTATGAAACAAATAAGAGAAAAGTTCCCTGAGGCTCCAAAGAGCCCCCCTGTCTTCCACCAGCTACCTTTACTCCCTTCCTCCAGAAGTGGCAAATTCCCTCCTTAACTTAACAACTGAATAAAAACCTGAATTCTAAATGTGCCCGGCGCACAGTCTCTTTGCAAGAACATACTGTTGCCGACCTCTTTGCTTCCAGTAAAACAACCTGTCTCTGTTGAGGTCAGTCTCCATCTCCTTTTTCTGTATCTACTTTCTGGGGGTATGAAAAGCCAGAATCCTGAGCTATGCTATAACTAACGGAAACCACTTTGTGCTATTAAGCACGTTGTTGTTTTATTGCTTTCTTTTCCACAGTGATGTATTTTTCAGAGTCCGCACCTGTGGCTTAGGCTTCTTAGAGGATGGTGGTCTCAGTGTAGATTAAGTTCTTTTACAGAAACTAAAGAGCTTGTGTCCCAACAGATTGGGAGAAGCTATAAAATTTCTTATGACATAATCTCAGAGCTTTCAGGACAATCCTTGCCCCACACTCTCTAGATCAAGGAAATTTTTAAGTGCAGCCCAGACTCAAGGAGAAGAGGAGGGTATTTTCTCTCATAAGAAGGCGAACTTAAAAAGTGCCACCACCTTTAACCTACCACAGTGTCTGCAGCTAAATTCAAGCTAATAATAAAATGAATAAATTTAATATGCAGAGATTTTCATGGAAAATCTTTTTTCTAAATTTTATTTAAGGTATAGAGATTTCATGTATTTCATCTATACAGATTCAGGAACATAGTGATGCTGTCTACCCTACCCTCCCTCGCGCCCATGCCCCCACCCCTTTTCCTTCTCCCCCCGCTATTCCCATTCTTTTTTTTTTACAGAGATCTATTTTCAGTAAACTTTAAACTCATAGGATTAACCCTATATCAAGTAAAGAGTTCAACAAATAGTATAAAACTGTAGGCAGAATGTCCTTCACAAGCAGGCTGCCAGCTGAGGCTGGAAAGCCTGTCTCCAGGCCAGCTGGCATCTCCCCCACTAATAGCTTCTTGTGCTGCATGTGTGACCTTGCAGATTTAAATCACACTTTCAGGGTGGGTGCAATCTTTCCCTCAGAGCTGGCAGGGGAAGGGACTGAGCACCTGGGAAGAGTTGGACTGGCTCCCAGAGACCCTGGCTATCTTGTGTGAGCTCACAGTTTTAAACCATGCCTTCAAGTTAGTTGCAGTCTTCCACCCAGAGCTAGCAGAGTAGGGGACTGAGCCCCTAAGGAGATAGGCAGTCTCCAGGATATCCCAGCTATCTCCCTGAGCCCCAAGTCAATCAACATTCATATGTAAAACTCCCTGTCCAATGGGCACCCCCAATAGAATAACCCATTGAACATAGGGCAATGCCTTAAATTTGGGGCACTTCTTCAAAGCCAGTGTCCCGCTCAGGCATTCTGCCTGGTCTCCCCTCCAACCAGACACTTTCCCTATTGCTTGCCAATTGAATAAAAGTTTCTGCTTCTTTGCAAGTTGTTTCCTGGCTTTTTATTTCTATACTAAGCTGAGGCAACTGCCCTCCCCTCTGTGACCAGTAACATTCCCTTTGATTTTGTAGGCTACATTCCAGTCTTCCTTTTTTTAAAATTTTTTGTTATTGTTTAAATGAGCCAATGATCCATAGTTTATTTTTTCTTCAAAACAAAAACAAAAAATCTTACAAATGTAGCAATTGACACAATGAGTGTGGTTACCAATAGACTTAGAATACAAGTTCATTAAGTAAAAGGATATAACAATCAAGAATTATTTAGGTATTAATAATATAAATTCAAACTAATTATGTAACTTCCACATAAAGAATAAAATAACAAGTCCTTAGATTTAAAAATACATACCTATGGGCAATCAATATACAAAGAGAAAAGAGTAGGTCAGTATGTAGATCACTCAAATTAATGTTTAATTACTTAATGGATACCTTATATTCCTTAGCTTTTCAAACTTGCAACATAGTTTTCCATGAGCTTATCTATATGATTTTTTCCTTATCTCTCCTAAGTAAATCAAATATACAAGTAGTTTGCAATTTGTGGAAAATTTGAAACCGCTTAGAATTCAAGTCTTCAGATTTCAAATTGTATTCTTCTTATGTGTTGGAAATTTAACCCCAATAGCAACAGTGTTGGGAGGTAGGGCCTAATGGGAAGTGTTTAAATCATAAGAATAGAACTCTTGTTCCACCCTCATGAGTGGATGACTATCAGTATAAAAAGAGCTTGCTGGAATGAGGCTGCTTTCCAACATGCGAGGGCAGAGCAGGAAGGGCCTCCATCAGATGCCAGCACCTTGATCTTGAACTTTATAGCTTCCAGAAGAGTGAAAGAAAAATTTCTGTGTTTTATAAATTACTCATCTGTGGCATACTGTTATAGCAGCACAAAATAAACCAAGATACCTTTCACTTCATTCCTGGTTACACAGCATATTTGCTTGGCAATACCAGCAAACTCACTAGTCACTGCCCATAATTTCCAATTCCGAAACAATAGACACATGCTCCTAAACTGTAATTAACTAGGTGAACTCATGGATATATCAATGTACATAACGAATGTAAGGTGTTAGGCATGGTGCCTGAACTTGAGTGAGTGTTCAATAAATGGAAATTATTAATAATACTAAATAGCAACTGATGTTTTCAATAATTCTAAGTTGATGCTTCCCTTATCTTACAATCCAAGATGGTTATTTTTGGTATTCAAATCATTTTTGTGTCATGTTGCTCTTCTGGAAGATAATTCATATTAATAACCTTTTAAAAGGAAGTAAACCTTGACACACTTATTCACTAAATGGAAAAAGAGATAGAGCCAAGATTATAACAGGTGGCAAACCTTCAACAGCTGGCCAGCCACTGTCTTTAAACTCCTCTTTTAAATGTTATCAGACTGTCTTCCCTTCCCAATTTTGCTGATCTGGTGTAAAAGAAAAGGAAATCCCTCCACAAAGCACCACAGCATCTGAATTCCTTCAAAGTGACTGAGTTTCTTTGGCAGACTCTTCCAGTCCATACTTGGCAAATTCTTGCTTTTGAGGCTGATTCTGGAACCAAGCTAAAACGAGAGTTAGGGTCCAATAAAACCAGTGATATTTACTCCATAATGCAGTTCTTCTTTTCAGTGTGCATTCTCTGGAGACTGATCACAATTTTTATTGCGTGAGCTTGCAAAATGCAAAATGAGTAAAGGGACATCTATTTTTTTTATCTCACCTCTGTCTTTTCTTTAGTCAATAACAGCAGAGTCCTGGCAGTTTCACATGCACTTACATGAAAGATCAAGTTTTAGCCATCAGCACTGAAAAAAATTTAAAGGGCAAGATTGTTGCATTGTAATGCGTTTGGGAAGCACCTTCCAGTTGGCTGTAAGGTGAAGGACTTGGGATCTTCCTGAAAGTTCCCCATTTCTTCTCTTCCCCAGCATGGGCCTCGCTAAACAGATCATCCATATCATTACAGAAGGTGAAAAGAAAATTTCCTCTCAAGAGCCACAGCTGGGAATCACTCTGTTGAAGTCTTCTCCATTTTCTTGGGCACCATTGCCTAGACACTTCTTAATTTTGACTTCCATTTTGATTTATGCCCACTTCTGACTACTGAATTCTCTGTACTTCTTTTCTGGCATTCAATTTTATGCATTTCTTTTTTATTCATATCAAGCTTCCCAGATGCACATTTCATTTAGGAATTTTAATGTGTCAAGAAAATAAAAAAATGCTCAACAAAACTATGATGGGAGGAGAGTGAATATAGCAAAATTTTGAAATGTGTGTTCTGTGTGGCATGTGCCATCATTCCAGGCATAAGGAAAGGGTTTTGTTGAATGAGTCAACTTTTTCTAGATGGTCTGAAGTAACCAGAGTGAGCACACACACACATACACATCTTCCCTAGGGGCTGCTTCTTTAGACTAGGGAATCCCATCTTTAAGGGCGGGGAGCTAAAGGGGATGGGGTATGGAAAAGGCAAAACTCTAAAGAACATATACCTTTTCCACCTTCCCTAAGGGTCAGGTTTTATATATAGTTCACTGTTATTGAGAGTTGTCAGAAACAAGCATGGACAGTACCATGACCACGGCATGGAAAGAGTTGGTTTGGAGCAAAGAATTCAAGATCTTTAGAGAGATAGTAATGTAACCCCCGATCTGAGGAGTAAGCTTAAATCCACAAACATGACACCAAACTAGAAGTTAGAACTAGGAAATCAAGTGTATATTGTCGCTCCCCGTCTTCGTGGAGGAGCGACACAGGACCCTGCGCTGTTCTTTCGTTTGCTCGGCCCTCCCCGGGTTTGCTGCTGGTTCTTCCCAGGTTGGCTACTGTTCCTTCCACCTCCGTGGAAGGGTGGTTCCCCCTGCCACCTTCCCCACTTCCGCGGGGGAGCGGCACACTGCCGGCTGGCTCTCTCGGGGGCTGCACAGGTGTTCCTTCAGATAGATGTTCCCCTTAGATGCTCCTGGTGCATGTTGTCTCTCTCCTCCTTTATAGTCCTCTTCCCCCAATCCCAACTCGGCTGCCCACACGCCGAGTACGCTGCTCTCCTCCAATCAGGAGCAGGATCAGCTCCTGGAGGTCATCACTCAAGTTGGCAAGAGGCAGCTGCGTAGAAGCTGTTTTCTCCTCTCCCAGCGCCATATTGTGGGAGAGCAGATGCATAGAATAAGTCTTAATTCCAGTAACTCAGTCCAGTCCGGGTTGCTCCCCACAGATCCCCCTTTCTTTTTATTTTTTGGCGTTGATACGCGCCTGTCTTCGGTGTCCCGCGGCACATACTCTGCTCTGCTTGCTAGAGTTGTCCACAGGTGCTTACAAGCCCTACCAATAAGGCAAACCGAATCCGGGTCCTCTCTTCACCATGTTGCAAGGAGGTTTTTAGGAGCTGATGCGTGCCTGTGTTCGGTGCCCTGCAGCACATGCTCTGCTCTGCTAGAACTGCCTGCAGGTGCTTACAAGCCCTACCAATCAGGCAAACCGAATCCAAGCCTTCTCATTGCCGTATTGTGGGGAGACTTATTGGTGTTGATTCGTGCCTATCTTCGGTGACCTGCAGCTCATACTCTGGTCGAGCTGCCTGCTGGTGCTTACCGCCTTACTAATCAGGCAGACCGAATCCAAGCCTTTTCATTGCGGTATTGTGGGGAGACTTATTGATGTTAATTCGTGCCTGTCTTCAGTGACCTGCGGCGCATAAGCTGCTAGCTGCCCCCAGGTGCTCACCACCTCCCTAATCAGGCAGACCGAATCCAAGCTCTCTCATTGCCGTGCTGTGGGGAGGCCTTACTTTTCTCTATTTCTCTATCTCCGGGCATTCTATCTCTCCTATTTTACTTCTATCTACCAGCATTCCTATTTCTCTCATTTTACTTCTAAATGTCTGTTTCTCTTATCCCTGCGGCTTCCCGGCACCCGCCCCAAGGCTGCTTCTCGGTGGCTTCCTGGCTCTGAGCCGCTTCAGCCCGCGCTTCTCTCATCTGCGCGGCTTCCCGGCTTCTATTCGCGCACTCCGCGGTCTCCACGCCCTTCGCGTCCGCACCACGGCCTCGCGCCAGCCCCGCATTCCCTATCTATTCACGCCCCGTGCTCTCTCTGCACGCAGCGGCTTCAGCGAATCACACAGCATAGCTCACGTTTCCGCCACTGGTATTCAATCCAAGTTCCCCGGACTAACCTGGTGAATTCCAACCTGGCGGCCCACGTCTCTGCCTCTGGTTCCAGATCTTCGCCTCTTGCTCCCCGGGCTGACTTGAAGAATTCCAAGCTGGCTTACGTCTCCGCCTCGGCCTGCACGCGCGGCTTCATCCTCCCTAACATTTTTCTCTACCCGGTATGTTTCCCTAAGTTTTCTTCCAACAGTATTCCTCCCTCATTTCTCCTGGCCTCTCCCCACAGTCCGTATCCAAGTCTAAGTTTCTTCTTGCTTTCCCTTTAAATCCTAACTTCTTTCCCACAGTCCATATCCGAGTCTATGCCTAGGCTTTCAATAGCTTCTTCCGGCACCTTTTCCATCTGGCTTTCCCCTAGGCTCTTTGCTAGTCTCTCTCTCTGGTATTTTCCACTTCTTCCCTCCTAGGTTTCCTATCTGAGTCACGGCACCATTATGTCGCTCCCCATCTTCGTGGAGGAGCGACACAGGACCCTGCGCTGTTCTTTTGTCTGCTCGGCCCTCCCCGGGTTTGCTGCTGGTTCTTCCCAGGTTGGCTACCGTCCCTTCCACCTCCGTGAAGGGCGGTTCCCCCTGCCACCTTCCCCACTTCCGCGGGGGAGCGGCACACCGCTGGCCGGCTCTCTCGGGGGCTGCACAGGTGTTCCTTCAGATAGATGTTCCCCTTAGATGCTCCTGGTGCATGTTGTCTCTCTCCTCCTTTATAGTCCTCTTCCGCCAATCCCAACTCGGCTGCCCACACGCCGAGTACGCTGCTCTCCTCCAATCAGGAGCAGGATCAGCTCCTGGAGGTCATCACTCAAGTTGGCAAGAGGCAGCTGCGTAGAAGCTGTTTTCTCCTCTCCCAGCGCCATATTGTGGGAGAGCAGATGCATAGAATAAGTCTTAATTCCAGTAACTCAGTCCAGTCCGGGTTGCTCCCCACAGTATATGACAAGTACTGGTGGAAAATAGGAGGTCATATGTTCTGTATAAGTTTCAGTCCCAGCAGAGCTATCAAATTTAGACATGTAGGTTATTTCCCTGTGAAAAGCCTCCATTTTTTTTTTATCATTTAATCCAGTTCAACAATACTTTTCTCTAATGTGGTCATAATGATTAAATAAAAGAGTTAATACTTATTGGAAAGATTTATTACCTAAAATCCTAATAATCTTGTGGAAATCAATGAAGCCCAATAAATGAGAACATTGTTAAACTTTGTCTTCAGAGATTGTTGTCTCAGGGAGTTAGCCACCATCAATTTTGTTTGGCAGATTATAAGGTAGGAAAGGAAGAGGAAAAGGATTGTAGTGAAGACAAGGAAAGACTTACTATATGTTGCACTTAAAGCTATTAGTAGGGGGGAGCTGTAGGTGAGCTACCTAGAAGCAGGACATACCATATATGATTGGTTACAGATGCAGGTTTAGCTTTCTCCAGTTTTTCCAGGGGAGATAAGAATTAAGAAAATTGTTGGTTATTATTCAGAATGTTAAAATTTAGGCTGATTGTTACAGGGGCATTATACAATTTCTTGGGCTTTTTTCTAGAAAAAGTTGCTTGACTTCATACAACTCTGACTTCAGGCCAGCTTTCTAGACCAATTACCATAGATGTTGGGTTAACTTCATGGGCTACTTGTTGCAGATTGTGGGTCAGAATCCTACAAAACTAATGAATGCTGACAAGGAAACAGAGGAACAACAGCCTTTTTACACTGTTGGTGGAAATTATAGTAGTACAGCCACTCTGAAAAACAGTATAATATTCCAAAAGTCTAAAAATAGATCTATCATATAATCTAGCACTCCCTCTACTGGTTATATATCCAAATAAATGAAATCATTATATTAAAGGGATATCCAGATTCTCATCTTTTTTGTAGTACCATTCATAGTAGCCTAGAAATGGAATAAAACAAAGTGCCATTCATGAGATCAATAGTTAAGTAAAATGAGATATATAGAGGAGGGGAAGTAAGAACCGTGTCTGAGTAGGACATTCTGGCCACCATCTCTCCACAGAGACAAGAATTTGGACACCTGTTCACCTACCAAGTCACTATCTCCAAAGCAACAGAAGCCAGGTGAGAGATCACAGTACCTTCTTTTAGTACGATAACAAGAAAAGTCACATTGAAGAAAAAAGAAAAGGGTTGCCTGCTCATCGGGCTCCAGCTCCAAGGAGCACAATGTGAACAGAGATACCTCCTCCTTGAAGGAGGGAGACAGAATGTATGTCAGTGGCAAGGCCACATCATAAAACTCAGTTAGACAGAGCTATTGGTCCATGCTGGCAGACTAATTATTTTGAGCCCCTAACCAGCCAGCTTACACCATCTCTTCCTCAACAGGTAGTAGATGGTGGAGAAAGACTCCAGCCCTGTTGAGTAGAGCAGTAGAGTGTGTTTATGGCCATAGCTTGCAACTCAGAGCCAGGCTAATACTGCCTTGAGACCCAGAGCCTGAAAAGCCCAAGGCTTCTATCCCTAGTCTGAGGTTCACAGACTGAGTCTCTAGGTTTTTTCTGGCATTGGGCAGAGTCTTGAGCTCTCACGGTACAACTCTTTCCAGCAGGTGCCAATGCTGGCCTCAGTGAGCCCGGCATGTACCTCAGGATTTGCGGGTCCTAGTGTGACTGTGGGATCCAGGCATGATCTAGATTGGTGCCAGTCTGGGAGGCCAGGGTTCTACTTTAATCACCCTCTGGTGTCCTTGGCCCTTTGCAAGAGACCTGCCTGCTGGTGGGATGAACTTGTATGAACATTT
This sequence comes from Oryctolagus cuniculus, assembly GCF_964237555.1. Classification (NCBI taxonomy): domain Eukaryota; kingdom Metazoa; phylum Chordata; class Mammalia; order Lagomorpha; family Leporidae; genus Oryctolagus; species Oryctolagus cuniculus. The sequence goes on along the minus strand of NC_091432.1, from coordinate 23,295,366 downwards.
GTGTAAAATTTCCTACTTTTTGTGGGCATGGTATATACATCCCAAATTGCACAAGGCCTAATGACTTTGAGATCCAGATGGAAACTACCTAATGCTTTCCAAGGATGCTGAGAAGCTGCCTCTGTCACTCCTCTTACAAACTTGGGTAGACAGCAAGGAAACATGGAACTGTTTTGATACTCACGGCCAGACTGGTAAAACCCAACATGGAACAGGTCCCAGTAGTTTCCGCCCCCAGGCCAATGCCTGCAAATAGAGCCATTGGCTATGCTCCAACACGTGGTGGAGTTCTGTGGCCCCAGATCATCAGTCTTATACCCATACAGCATCAGCAGTGGCTTGTTGGAGTAGCACTGTACAGTGAGTCCACCTCAATAGCAGACAAGCCATATCAGGATATGCTTTATCCCTAATTCAATGATGCATTTGTCTCAGTGGACTGCGGGCTCTAGGTGTGCTCTAACTTCATGGCAATGGTAGATTCAGAACTAGAGTCCTGGCCTAGCCCAGACCCACAAGGGTGTTACAGGGACAGAGTACCCCATTGTAGGTACTTCCCAAGTTCATTTTGAATAACAGCCAACTGTGAAACTTGAACACCTAACTAGCAAAGTTAGGTGCCAGAAACCAACCACCTTGGAATTTAAAATTAAAATGCTTGAATTAAAATTATAAAATATCTGCTTTAAGGAAAGTCAAAGAACTCACAGAAACTAGGGAAATATTTCAACAGAGGGAACTGATAAAGAAATTGAAGTAACTAAAAGCAAACATTATTAAACTGAAAATTATGCTAAGTAAAATTAAAATCATAATAGAAGACATAAAAAGCAGAATACAGAAAACTGAGAAAATAATCAGTGAATTCAAAGAAAAGTTGCTTGTAATTATTCAGTTGGAGAAAAAAGGAATCAAGAAGAATGAAGAAAGCTTATGGGAAATTTGAGACAGTATGAAAAAAGCAAATATCTGAGTTACTGGGGTTCAAGAGGACCTTGAGAATGCCAAGGTGGTAGAAAGCATATTCTAAGAGATAGTAATGGAAAACTTTCAAACCTAGAGAAAGAATTGAGTACCCGGTACAGGAAGGTGAAGTCAGATGCAACCCAGACAATTCTACTCCAACACAAATTATAATCAAGATCTTTCGGCCGGTGCCACAGCTCAATAGGCTAATCCTCCGCCTGCGGCACTGGCACACCGGATTCTAGTCCCAGTCGGGCCGCTGGTTCTGTTCCGGTTGTTCCTCTTCCCGTCCAGCTCTCTGCTGTGGCCTGGGAGGGTAGTGGAGGATGGCCCAAGTCTTTGGGCCCTGTACCCACATGGGAGACCAGGAGAAGCACCTGGCTCCTGGGTTTGGATTACCTCAGCGGCCATTGGAGGGTGAACCAATGGAAAAGGAAGAACTTTCTCTCTGTCTCTCTCTCTCTCTCACTGTCCACTCTGCCTGTCAAAAATAAATAAATAAATAAGATCTTCAAGGTTTAAGCTAAAGACTAGATTTTCAACACTACAATGAAAAAGAAGCAAATAGCATAATTGAGTCTCAACTCACCTGACTGCAGACTTCTCATCAGAACCATGACAAGTGAGGAAAGAATGACATGACATACAATAAAGATGAAGGGGAAAAAATACCAGCTAATGTACTGAACCCAGGAAAGCTATCCTTCACATATGATGGAGAGATGAAGACATTCCTAGGCAACCAAAAGCTGAGAGAATTTGTCACCACCAGACCAATATTACAATAAATGTCATTGGGCTGACATTGTTATACAGTGGGTAAAGCCACCATATCCAAGGACTGTTTTGAGTATCTGCTATTCTGCTTCTGATACAGCTCCCTGCCAATGTACCTGGAAAAGCAGCAGAAGATGGTCTAAGTGCATGGCACCCTGCCACCCAAGTGGGGAAGCTGGATGGAGTTCCAGGCTCCCGACAAGACAAGGCTTATCCATTTACGGAGTAATCAGTGGATGAAAGATTTCTTTTTCTCTATCTCTCACTTTCTCTCTCTGACACTCTGCCTTTCAAATAAATGAAATAAATCTTTTTTAAAAAGTAATACTAAATGTAGTTCTTTAAACAAAGAGAAAGAAATGCTAAAAAGTAAGAAGAAAATATCAGAAGCTAGGAAATTTATGATTATGTGATTGTAATTATACATTAATATAAAATTTATTATGTTATATAATATATTAAATATATTATATATCTATATATAATATGTATTATATAAATTATAATATATAATAGACATATAAATAATATATGCATATATAATTATGTATTATTTATATATCTATTATATATGCTATATGTATATTTATTATACATACATATATCAACTATACATCTGTATATATATTATACATATGGATATATTATGGATATTATATTATATTATGCATGTTATATTATCATATATATGATATATATTATGATAAATAACATAATATATATTTTATATATTGTACATATTATATTATATTATACATATTATATTATCATATATAGACATCTATTATATATAATAGATACATATATCTATACATATATGTATATCTATACATATATGTTATATATTATATTACAAACATGGTATATAACCACTTTCACCTTTTGTGTGAAGACTGAAATTAAATATACATTATAAAATTAAGAGATGAGCAACACAGAAAGAAGTAACATGGAACATCAGAAACTAAGCATGGTATGGAATTGAGAACAAGTTTAAATAGTTCTTTATTTTTTAACTTTATCTTTCCTTATCAATTTAGTTTTTGTAAATTCTTTTCCTTGTTTTATAATTAATGTTAAACTACTATCATTTCAAAACAGCATTAAATAACTAAAATAAATTTTATAAGCTTGTGTTAGCCAAAAGTAATAAGAAAAAAATGAAAGTATGTTACTAGAAAAATTCACTTAACTACAAATGAATATTGTAAAAGAGAAAGAAAGGCACTACTGAAAGTATGTTACCACAAAAATTAACAGAAAAGAAATGGAAAGAAGGAGGCACTAATATGGGTGGGAAGTTTTCTTATAGTCTTAGAATAATATCTTTGAAATACTTCAAATCTGTTCTCCTTATATCAATAAAATATATTTTAAAGGAAATATAATTAAAATACAAAATATCCAAAATGACAAAGGTAAAAACTTAACTATCAATAATTATTTTATTACATATAAAAGGATAAAATTCTTCAATTAAAAGACATAATGTTGCTGAATAGATTTAAGAACAAGACCCAGTTGTACACTTCTAACAGGACACCCACTTGAACACCAAGGAGAGACATAGATTTAAAGTGAAAAGATGGAACAAGGTATTCTGTGCAAATGGAAAACAAGAAAAAAAAAAACAAGATTAAATGTAGGTTTATCAGACAAAGCAAATTTAAGTCAAAAACTGTAAAAAGAAGTAAGAAATGTCATTATGTAATCAAAGGGTTTGATTCCAACACGAGGAAACACTGTATATATATATATATATATATATATATATATATATATACCCAATACGACCACATCCAAACATTTTAAGTAAATATAATACACTTAAAGGGAAAGATAAACTCCAAAACAAAAATAGCAGTGGAATTTAATATTTTACTATAATTGAACAGATCGTCCAGACAGAATTAAATTGCATCCTAGATCAATGGATGTAACAGTCATCACATCCAAGAGATGCAGATTGTACACTCTTCTCAACAGCACAAAGAACATTCTCCAGAGTAGATCATATGATAAGCGATAAAACAAAGTCTCAGGAAATGCTTAAAAAAGAGAAAGAAAGCATTTTGAGTACCTTTTCTAGCCATGTTACAATAAAATTAGAAATAAATAACAAGAAAAACTTTGGAAACTACAAAATACATTAATTTCAAAAAATATTAATAGAGAACAGTTTTCATGTATCTTATAGATACAATTCAAGAAGATAATCATGCTTCTATTCCTTCCTCACTCAACCCCCCCCTTTCTTTCTTTTTCTTTTAGTTTTTTTCAATAGCATAATTGCAATTTACATTATCAATACAGGCTTAACAGAGCACTAAACATAATGTTCAACAAGTAAAAAATAGAAATGAAAAATCTTTAAAGATATTTCTCCTGAACAACCACAGGAACAAATTAAATAGGGAACTTTAAAATTACTTGAAATGAATAAAAATGGAGACACAACATATCAAAACATATGGGGTACAGTTAAAGCAGTACTATGAAGAAAATTTACATTAATAAATAGCACATTAACAAAAAGAAAGAAAGATCATGACTAAACAACTTATCACTTCCGTCAAGTAACTAGGAAAAGAACAAATCAAAAAACTAGTAGAAGGGAGGATATAAAACTCAGTGCACAAATAAATTACAATAGAAACTAAAAAAATCATTAACAAAAGAACTGGTTGACAAGATAAACAAAACTGACAAACTCCTAGCCAGATTAACCATAGAAAAGAGAAGATCAAATATATACACTTACAGATGAAATGGAAATATTTTGATGACACCACAGAAACACAAATGACTGTTAGAGATAAATATGAACAATTATATGGCAATAAATTTGACAACCTATAAAAATGGACAAATTCCTGTGTAAATGTAACATACCAAGATTCAGTTTTGAAGAAATGGAGTATGTAAATAAATCAATAATTATTAGTGAAATTAGTCACTGAAGAATGCCTATCAATAAGAAAAGCCAGAAGGCTTCACTGCTGGGTTCAATGACACATTGAAAGAAGAAATTAAACCAATCCTTATTAAATTATTTCAAAAACTAGAAAAGAAGGAACTTCTTTCAAACCCATTTTAAGAGGTCAGCATTACATTGACATTAAAATCAAACAATACTACAGCAGAAAAAGATAGCTACAGAACAATATTTTTTTTCATTTTCAGAGATGCAAAATTCCTGAACAAAAACTAGCAAATCCAATCCAACAGTACATTAAAACGAATATTCACTAGGATCAACTAGGATTCACCCCAGGGATTCAAGGATGTCTCAACAATGCTAATCAATAAACATAATACACCACATCAACAGAATGAAGAACAAGAATGATGTGATTCCCTCAATCGATGCAGAAAAATCATTTGATAAAAGTCAGTATCTTTCATGGCAAAAACTCTAAACTGATTAGGTACAGAAGTAATATATCTTAACATAATAAAGACTGTACAAATGCTAGCCTTATACTAAATGAGGAAAAGTTGAAGGCATGCTCAGTAAGATCTAGAACAAGACATAGATGCTTGCTTTTATCATGTTCATTTAATACAGTCCTGGAAATCCTTAACAGAGTATGAGGTGAAAGACGGAAACAAAGCACCTGTAAATCAGAAAAGAGAAAATAAAATTTCCACTATTTTCTAATTACATGTTCTTTTAAGTAGAAAACCCCAAAGACTCCCGCCCAAATCCCTGAGAACTGATGAGAAAAGTCAGCAAGACTACAGGATACAGTGTTAAAAAAAAAAAAAAAAAAAAAAAAAAAAAAAAAAAAAAAAGAAAGAAAAGAAAAGAAAAAACAATGATGTTATTATACAAGTAGTGAATCATCTGAAAAGAAATCAAGCAAGAAATCCCAGTTCCATCAGCTACCAAAAAAAAAAAAAATCTTTGAATAAATAAAACCAAAGTGGTGAAAGCTCTCTACAATGAAAGCTATAAATCATTGATCAAATAAGTCAAAAAGGACAAAGAAATAGAAAGACATCTGTGTTCATAGACAGAAAGAAACAATGTAATTAAAATGTGCATACCACTTATTTTACCCTCTGATCAGTAGAGAAAGAAAATGTGGTACATATAAACAAGGGAATACTGCTCAGCCATAGAAAGCAGGTAATATTGTCATTTGCAACAATGTAGTCCTTATGTTAAGTGAACAGATTGTTACGTGAAGAGAAACAAATCAAGGGCTTGAACTGTGCATAGCAGGTAAAGCCTCCACCTGCAGTGTTGACATCCCATAGGGGCACCAGTTTGAGTCCTGGCTGCTCCACTTACAATGCAGCTATTTGCCATGCCTGGGAAAGCAGTAGAGGATGGCCTAAGTGCTTGGGCCCCTGCCCTGCACAGGAAACTTGGAAGAGGTTCCTGGCTCCTGGCTTCGGATCCACACAGCTCTGGCCATTGCAGCCATTTGGGGAGCGAACCAGCAGATAGAAGACTTTCTCTCTCTCTCCTTTCTCTCAGTCTCCCTCAAATAAATAAACAAATCCTAAAAATAAGAGAAATAAATCAATCTCATTAAGAAATCTTAAAAATACTTATCACACAGAAGTATAATGATTAGTGCCAGAAACTAGGAAGGGAAAGGGGGTAGGAGGTTGGAGAAAAGTTCCTTAATATGTACTAATAGCAAGAGAGGAATAAAAAGTTATTGGATTAAGTGGCATTGTAGAATGACTACAGATAATGGTAATAGAGCATATATTTCTCTCTAAAAATGAAAACACTAGATAGGATTTTAGATGTTTTCTTTCTAAAGAAATGTTAAATGTTTGAGAACTATATTTCTCTGACTGGACATGACACAATATATACATATATTGAAATATCACACAGTACACCATAAAAATGTAGAATTTTCATGTCTTAAAAATTTGTAGGTTAAATTTATTCCAGGCTGGCGCCGCGGCTCACTAGGCTAATCCTCTGCCTTGCGGCGCCAGCACACAGGGTTCTAGTCCCGGTTGGGGCGCTGGATTCTGTCCCGGTTGCCCCTCTTCCAGGCCAGCTTTCTGCTGTGGTCAGGGAGTGCAGTGGAGGAGGGCCCAAGTGCTTGGGCCCTGCACCCCATGGGAGACCAGGATAAGTACCTGGCTCCTGCCTTCGGATCAGCCGGCCGCAGCAGCCATTGGAGGATGAACCAATGGAAAAGGAAGATCTTTCTCTCTGTCTCTCTCACTGTCCACTCTGCCTGCCAAAAAAAAAAAAAAAAAAGAGAGAGAGAGAGAGAGAGAGACAAAGAATAAGGGAAGTAAGAGGTGGAAGGAGAGTGGGCAGGCAGGGAGAGGAGGTGGAGGGAAAAAAGAAAGCTTTCTACCAAGATGATTCAATGAACATTTCCAGTTTCAATGGACATCCTGAGATCATAAACATATTTGCTGAAATGAAATCATATATTCAATGGCACGTAGGGAAAATCAGTCCTAAATATTGTCGCCTAGAACTTCTGGAATGTTTCTATTAATAAATCATTCTATAATGGGATGCATCACTCTTTCACCTCCTCTTTCAAAAATGTTGAGTTCTTGTATTCAGTCCTTTCTGGGGGCTACATTTGGGAGACACTTATATAATCTGTAAGAATTCAACCACCATGCTAAAAATATTCAAAACTTTGCCATACAAAAGGTTTGTTTGTTTTTTGTGGGGGCTGTAAATTTTTAAAATTCCTTTTTAATTTGACAGGTAGAGTTATAGATAGTGAGAGAGAGAGTCAGAGAGAAACGTCTTCCTTCCATTGGTTCACTCCCCAAATGGCTGCTACGGCCAGGGCTATGCTGATCCAAAGCCAGGAGCCAGGTTCTTCTTCTTGGTCTCCCATGCGGGTGCAGGCGCCCAAACACTTGTGCCATCCTCCACTGCCCTCCCGGGCCACAGCAGAGAGCTGAACTGGAAGAGCTGGACTAGAACCCGGCGCCCATATGGGATGCCGGCACGACAGGCAGAGAATTAACCAAGTGAGCCACGACACCGGACCCTTCATTTTACATTTTAAATTGATATGAAGCAAAGCACTCCACTAAAATAAAGTTAGAAAATCTAACTGCTATCAAAACAAAGAAAAATGTTTAATTTTTTTTTTCTTTATCTTCCTGGAGAAGAATATGTCTAGAGAGCAGAAGGTATATAATCATACAGTCATGTCATTGTGGTGGTCAGGAATCTGTTCCCGGTTTAACACAAATTCCTTCCACTGCAGAGAGCCGGGATTCACATTTTGACGATGCAAGTCAGACTTCCTATCCTACTACATAATCCTCAGAAAAGAATCATAATCTGATTGAGGAATTGGTTGTCATTAATACATATTATAAAACATGTTGATTTTCCCTCAGTACTGAGTGTATCTCCTGATGCAGAAGGATCCAGTTCTTATTTGATATGATTTACAGGGGAGACAGGAGTGGAGAGGGAGAACCAAGTTGTGAAATGATGTACACTTGGAGATGATTATGATTAGTGAAATAAGCTAGTCCCTAAAAGACTGATATGTGGTACTTAATATAGAATATAGAATACAAAAAAATCCCACCAATACATAAGAATGAAACTGACATCCTACGATTTCGTTATTGTTTATAGCCCTAGTCTATATTCCTGTGGGATGACAGTCTTTGTACTTTTTGTTTATTGAACATTATAGTTAGTGGTGCATTAAATTTGTGATTATACAGTAAATTGAAAATATTTTTTGCAAAAATAAAAAAAAATTAAAGGAAAGAAGGAAAGAAAGAAAGGGGATTGAGGGAGGAAGGGAGGTATAGTTATCTTAGAACTGTATCTATGAGATAGATGAAGTCTGTTCTCTTTATAGTAATGAAAATTTTTAAAAAGTGAGAAAAAAACAGAAGTCAAGAGTAACACAATCAGTGCCATGAATTGAGCACATATTAAAAGCCAGAAAATATGTTTGGGAGTTTCATATACACATATTTAGCACCCTAATCACATAAAAATGTTATGATTCCTATTTCAAACCTAAAGATACAGATTCAAAGAAAGTTAAACATTTTCCTTAGAGTCACCTAGATTGGGCACATGCAAAATAAATCTTTCGATTTCAATACACGTTTTCCTACATACACCCTAAACCCACTGCCCACCCCCCCACGATTATGTTCCCACACAGATTTCTTCCTCCAAGCATCAGTAAATGATTGACTAAGTGGAGGTGGCACAAAGGAATTCTGCAGTTATTCCAGCCCCTTTCCACCCACTCATTTAGGCTTTGTTTTTGGAGTTCATCATTAAAAGCTAATTTGGATGCCCCGGTGACTTATACAACCTTCTAATGAATATAATGAAAGTGAGGAAGCCATTCACATTCCAGGATACTCTCAGATCTCACATTCTGCTTGATTTGGGAGGATGAATTCAGCTTGTTAGGAATCTGATTCAAAGATCTTTAAGCCTGAGTATAGCTGAGCAGATGGGCAAACTCTAAGATCCTGAGTTTCTTTGAGCAAAAGTAAGGCAGCTGAAATGTAGGAAGGGCTGTAACTGGACCCATAGGTATTTCAATTTTCTGCTTGAGCATGCAGGCACAGTCAGTGTTTACTTGGAACTTCAGAAAGTCCTTGCCATTCTAAGAGCTGGCACCCACAGGCAGGGCAGGTGACCACTCGTGGGTGGAATTTCAAGGCCGTAGAGAAGATAAGCCTCTGGTTACACGTGCTTCATGTTCTCTCACAATACATAGCTCTACCTAGAAGTATATTTTCTCTTTAAATTCAAACTTACTTTCTCTTAAAATTCAAATGGCCCCTTTCAGAGCTGCTATCAGAAATCAGTCAAGTCCAGCAAAGTCACACTAAACATAATCCTTCCATCCTCACCGTAGACAAAAGGGGAATGTGGCATTCTTGCTGTCACCTTGGTGCTTCACTACCTAGAATCTTGGGAGCTTTTCTGTGTCACCTTATATTTTGTTGCTGATCTTCCTGGTTCCGTAGCTCCCGCACTCCTTGTCTCTCTGTGCTTTTTTTTAGCATTGTCATCAAGGCTGCCTTGACCTCGACTCAAGCTCTCCCTCCATTTTACTGAGTGATATTTCCTTGATTTAAAAATTCTTAATTTTCTCTGGCTAGAACTTCCAGAACTATATTGAATAGCAGTGGTGAGAGTGGGCATCCCTGTCTGATGCCAGATCTCAGTGGAAATGCTTCCAACTTTTCCCCATTCAATAGGATGTTGGCTGTGGGTTTTTCATAGATTGCTTTGATTGTATTGAGGAATGTTCCTTCCAAACCCAGTTTGCTTAGAGTTTTCATCATGAAAGGGTGTTGTATTTTATCAAATGTTTTCTCGGCATCTATTGAGATAATCATATGGTTTTTCTTCTGTAGTCTGTTAATGTGGTGCATCACATTGATTGTTTTGCGCACATTAAACCATCCCTGCATACAAGGGATAAATCCCACTTGGTCTGGGTGGATGATGTTTCTGATGTGTTGTTGCATTCTATTGGCGAGAATTTTATTGAGGATTTTTGCATCTATGTTCATCAGGGGTATTGGTCTGTAATTCTCTTAAAATGCTGCATCTCATCTCTAGACCCTCATGCTTGCTCACCTCTTGCCTCCAAATGGAAATTGGAAGATTGTGAAACATAATATGAGCCAGTAGGTGGAAATTCCACAGAGAATAGAGAAATCATGTAAAACCTGAGGCAAAGGCATCAGAGAAACCAAACTGGAATTGCCAATCCTGTATTTGGTGAGTACCATGGACTGATCAAAATTGAAGAGCAAGCTATGGTTTGCTCTATGCTTCATGTTGGATAAGGACAGTATATATATATCAATATAATCAATGCATTTGGCAATGTGTACAGCCTCAAAATAATAATCATACCAGAAAAAAACTTGCATTTTTTCTTTTTCAACATCTTATTTATTATTTTTAAAATTTACATTATCATCAAAGGCTTATTGGCACCACTAAATAAACATTTCAACAAATAAAAAGACTATAGACGAGCTAGAAAATAGGCAGTGGCTGTGCCGATCCGAAGCCAGGAGCCAGGAGCTTCTTCCAGGTCTCCCTTGTGGGTGCAGGGGCCCAAGGACTTCTACTGATTTCCCAGGCATTAGCAGAGAGCTGGACTGGAAGTGGAGCAGCTGGGACTAGAACCGGGACCCATATGGAATGCCGGCACCGCAGGCAGAGGATTAACTTACTGCGCCACAGTCAAAGTAAAATATGTTCACCTTCACTCAAAGTAAATTTTAAAATAATCACAAGATCATTAAAACTATGTAGTATTTAATCCTGTTCAATGTTTTGTGTCATCATCCCCAAAATAGGGCTAGAAGGAATTATTATGTTCATTTTATAGCTTATGTAGTTGAGTTCCAGGAAAATTAAATTATTAGGTCCACAATAATAGTAACAGATCACAAAGTGAATCTAGTCCTGCCTGCCTCTAAAGAAAATGCTACCTGGTGCATTCCTTGTTACTTTAATTTTATTTTTCCCTTTGATGATGATGATGATGATCATGATGATGATGATGATATCTACTCAATCTCTCCCTGATGGGCAGGGCCTCAGAGGCACATAGGCTGAGATAGGGAGCCTGCCTACCTTTCTATGAGCTCTAGCCCCTTCCGGGACCCAACTCACAAAACAGAAACTGTATTCAATAAACAATAGCTTTGCCAGTATTTCAGGCATGGAAAGCCAAGACACTCTGGCAAAAGATCTCTGTGAGTGAGATCCCAGTGGAAAGAACAGGTCTTCAAAGAAGGAGGTACCTTTCTCTGAAGGGAGGAGAGAACCTCCACTTTGACTATGACCTTGTCTAAACAAGATAAGAGTCGGAGAACTCAGAGGGCTTCCATAGCCTTGGAAACTCATGACTGGAGCATAGGGAGATTACTGATGCCATAGACAGGAGTGTCAATTGGTAAAGTCAACAACAGGAGTCACTGTGCACTTACTCCTCGTGTAGGATCTCTATCCTTAATGTGCTGTACATTGAGATTTAATGCTATAACAAGTACTCAAACAATATATTTCACTTTGTGTTTCTATGGGGGTGCAAACTGTTGAAATCCTTACTTAATGCATACTAAACTGATCCTCTGTGAAAAAAAAAAAAGAAAGAAATTATCAACTCCCAACTTGACTCTCACTGGGATTAAACATGACAATAGGTCTGATCTGATTTCATCATCATTTAAAAAAATCATCTATTATTTTTCACTTTATGTTTCTGTGTGGGAGCAAACTGTTGAAATCCATACTTAATGTATACTAAGCTGATCTTCTGTATATTAAGATAATCGAAAATGAATCTTGATGTGAATGGAAGGGGAGAGGGAGTGGGAAAGGGGAGGGTTGTGGGTGGGAGGGACGGTATGGGGGGGAAGCCATTGTAATCCATAAGTCGTACTTTGGAAATTTATATTCATTAAATAAAAGCTTAAAAAAAAACTTAGATAATGAAAAAAAAAATAAACAATAGCTTTACTTTCCCTCTCCCACCAGTTCCTTGGCAACCCCCATTCTACTTTCTCTCCCTGTGAATTTTATTACTCTACAACTGACATATAAAGGAAAAGAACAATTTTTTCATTTCAGACTGATTTATTTCTATAAGTATAATGTTGATCTTTGTTGTAGCATATGTCAGAATTACTTCATTTTAAGTGTGAATAATATTCTATTGTATGTGTACTTGGTTGTGGTAAAATGTTGTATGTACTCTATTTGTATATACTTAATGGATTTATCTGTTGATAGACACTTTGGTTGTTTTTATCTTTTAGCTAATGTGAATAATACTGCTATGAATATGGCTGTACAAATATCTCAATATATTGTTTTCAAGACTTTTGGATGTATATATAGAAAAATATTTTCTGGATCACATGAAAATTCTATCTTTTAATTTTAGGAGACATTGCTAGCCTCCTTATCATGGAAGCTATACATTTTACATTCCTACTAATAGTCCCTAAGGGTTCCAATTTCTTCACATCCTTGCCAATGCTTATCTTTTCCTTCCTCTCCCCTTCCTATTTTTCTTCCTCTTTCTTGTATTTTTCCTCCTTCTCCTTCCTGTCAGTAGTCATCCATCTTAATGGGTTGTATTTCATTTGATTTTGATTTTTATTTCCCTACTGCTTAACAATGTAGATCATCTTTCATGTGTTTATTAACCATTTGTATTTCTTCTACAGAGAAAGGTCTATCCAAATCTGAGTACTCATTCTTGAATTAGGATGCTTATTTTTGTTGTTGTTGAGTTTTAGGAATTCTCTATATATTCTAGATATCAATCCTTAATTACAGAAATGATTTGAAAATATTTTCTTCTTTTCTATGAATTGTCTTTTCACTCTGATAACAGAGTCTTTTAATGTACAGGAGTTTTTCATTTTCATCAAGTCTATTGTGTCTTTTCTTTTTGTTGTTGTCTAAGTCTTTGGCATCAGAATATGCCAAAATTGTCAGGCATTATGTGTCACTATTGAATATAGTTTTGTATTTATTTCAGATAATTTTAATAGTTATATAGTAATTGAAAGTATTATGGGATATTATGTTGTTATACATGTATACATTTTGTAATGTTAAATCAGGGTAAATATGTCGATGTCCTCAAATGGTTAACATGCTTCATGGCAACTATTTAAAAGAAACATATCTTCCATTTTATTTTATAGAGAAATATATAGTACATTAACATTACCTATAGTTGTCCTACTATACATTAGAATCATAAAACTTACACATCTCTAGTTATAAATTAGTACCTGTTAATAAATCTTCCCTCTTGTCATCCACCTTTCTTCCCTCCTTTGGTAAACATCACATTATTCTCCTAATTTCTGAGCAATTACCTGTTCTTAGACACACAGTTGAGTCAGATCATTTAACACTTGTTTTTCAGTGCTTGGTTTATTTCACTTTACATAATGACTTTCAATTCCATCCATGTTGTTGCAAATGAAGATTCCATACATTTTATGGCTGAGTAATATTACATTGTGAATGTCTTAATCACTCATCAGGTGATGGTCACTTAGGCTGTTGCTTTTCTTGGCTTTTGAGAAAGTGCTGTAATAAACATGGGAATGCAAATGTCTCATTGGTAGACTGAACTCGTTTCCCTCAGACATACACTAAGCAGTGGTTTTGCAGGATAATCTGGTAGTACATTTTAGCTTTCTGAGGAACCCTCACACTGTTTTCCATAATGGCTGTGATCATTTACATTCTCATTTTCTTCTCATAATCAGTGGCATTTATTATCATTTGTTTTTTAAACAACAACTACTCTAAGTAGAGTGAAGTGATATATCACTATGGTTTTGAGTTTCATAATATACTTTTCTTGACTTTCAAAAATCAATTGGATAATTCTTTTAAAAAACAGATTTATTTATTTATTTGAAAGGCAGAGTGTGTGGCGGGGAGAGAGAGAGAAGGACAGATCCTCCATTGGCTGGTTTATTCCTCAAATGCCTACAAGAGCCACGACTGGGTGAAGCTGAATCCAAAGATCAAGAAATCATCTGGCTCTTCAACATGGGTGGCAGGAATCCAAGTACTTGAATTATCATCCACTGGCTTCTCAAGTGCATTAGCAGGTAGCTAGATTGGAAGCAGAGTAGCTGGGATTCAAACTGGTACTTTGATAAGAGATGAAAATGTCACAAGTCATGGCTTACTAAGCTATACAGTAATGTCCACCCCTCAACTGGATAGTTCTAACCCTAAGGGGTTGCGTTTTTTTTTTTTTTAATTATTATTACTTACTCATATAGTGAGCTGTAACCATGTGAAAATAACTTAATAACATTAATTTGATTTTCTTTTTAATTAACAATAGTTTCACATACTATGCTTTGATTTGTAGCTAATATATAGAGTATAAAAAACATAATGTATATGAGTGAAATTGACATCTTAAGATTTGATTATTGCTTTTTGTCTTTGTCGCCTGTGGAACAGTGGTCTTCTTTTTCATTTTTAATTTTAATTTTAATTAATTTTAGCAGATTCAATACGATTTATAGATACAAGTCTAAGAATATTATGATATTCCCTTCCTCCCTCCCTAATACCCTCCATCCTTCTACCTTTCTTTCTTTTTTTTAAGCTTTTCAAATAGCATATTTTAAATTTACATCCCAGTAAAAAGGCTTAATACTTCTCAGAATAATAAGTTTAACAAGTAAAAAGCAAAAAGGCCTCAATTTGGTTTTCATTCTTCTTTGTACATGTTGAATTTTTTATGTGGTAGAGGATTAAGTTTGTGACTTTAAAGTAAATTGAAACTATGTTATCATAGAAGTTAAAAGCGGGAGAGAGGATGAAAAGTTCCATTATGGACTTAAAATTGTATATATGAAATACATGAAATCTATTCTCTTTAAATAAATTTTAAAAAGAATGATAAAAAAGCTTAGAGCACTCTAAAAGCAGAAAATACTTGTATACTCTGCCTGTTTCTTTATTAACTCCTTTAGATAATTTATTTGTGCTTTGTCTTTGAATAAAATAAATCTTTAAAGACTAAATCATTGCACATAGTATTGGGATACAATGAGATATTTCAATTTGTGTATAAATATGCACTGATCAAAACAGACAATCAAAATTTACTATTCTTTGATTTTGTTTACTATTGGAGGCTTGGGGCTTCTCACCTCTATTAGTGGACACATTAATGGGGGTTAGCATGTTGGGGACCATGATCTCAATAGCAGAGTTTTCTTCTTCTTCTTTTTTTTTTTTTTTAAACTTTTATTTAATGAATATAAATTTCCAAAGTACGACTTATGGATTACAATGGCTTCCCCCCCATACCGTCCTTCCCACCCACAACCCTCCCCTTTCCCACTCCCTCTCCCCTTCCATTCACATCAAGATTCATTTTCAATTATCTTAATATACAGAAGATCAGCTTAGTATACATCAAGTATGGATTTCAACAGTTTGCTCCCACACAGAAACATAAAGTGAAAAACAATAGATGATTTTTTTTTAAATGATGATGAAATCAGATCAGACCCATTGTCATGTTTAATCCCAGTGAGAGTCAAGTTGGGAGTTGATAATTTTTTTTTTTTTCACAGAGGATCAGTTTAGTATGCATTAAGTAAGGATTTCAACAGTTTGCACCCCCATAGAAACACAAAGTGAAATATATTGTTTGAGTACTCGTTATAGCATTAAATCTCAATGTACAGCACATTAAGGATAGAGATCCTACACGAGGAGTAAGTGCACAGTGACTCCTGTTGTTGACTTTACCAATTGACACTCCTGTCTATGGCATCAGTAATCTCCCTATGCTCCAGTCATGAGTTTCCAAGGCTATGGAAGCCCTCTGAGTTCTCCGACTCTTATCTTGTTTAGACAAGGTCATAGTCAAAGTGGAGGTTCTCTCCTCCCTTCAGAGAAAGGTACCTCCTTCTTTGAAGACCTGTTCTTTCCACTGGGATCTCACTCACAGAGATCTTTTGCCAGAGTGTCTTGGCTTTCCATGCCTGAAATACTCTCATGAGCTTTTCAGCCAGCTCCGAATGCCTTTAGGGCTGATTCTGAGGCCAGAGTGCTATTTAGGACATCTGCCATTCTATGAGTCTGCTGAGTATCTCACTTCCCATGTTGGATCACTCTCCCCTTTATTTACTCCATTGGTTAGCATTAGCAGGTACTAGACTTGTCTATGTGCTCCCTTTGACTCCCAGTGCCTCCACCATGACCAACTGTGAACTGAAACTGATCACCTGGAACAGTGAGATGGCATTGGTACATGCCACCTCGATGGGATTGAATTGGAATCCCCTGGTATGCTTCCAAGCATAGCCCTGATTGTTAATGAACAACTTAATACATTATCCCTCTTAGTAGTTTTTTTATCTGTTCTACTTAATATGACTGGTTTAGTTCTGTAATTGATGCACAGTTATTCTTAAGTGTTGAAAATTAACTGAAATGTGATCCCTGTTCAACATGGGAGTGGGAATGGGAGAGGGAAGAGATGTATAATTTGGGACATGCTCAGGCTGACTTGCCCCAAGTGGTGGAGTTGGAAGCATACCAGGGGATTCCAATTCAATCTTCTTCTTTAATAACAATACAACCTAAGACCTATGTGGCCTTCAAGAAACTGTTTACTTCACTTGTAAGTAAATTCCTGGCAGGTGCTAATTTACACAGCTGTGGTGAGGGGAGCATTACCTCAGTGAAATACTGAACAGAGGATCTCGCTCATTTTATGTGTTTAGAACACTGAAGAATTTGCACAAAGCTTTCTCTCCTCAGTGTTATCTAGGAGATTTGGTTCAAAATCAATTAGAAGAGCAAAATTTTAATAAAATTCAGTGATTTACTACTGAAATATCATCACGCTCTGAGACAGTTATTAAAGTGTAAAGTAGGAGCCAAAAAGTCCAAGGACCCAGAAATTAGTCCAGGAAATGTTGACTAGTTTTTATGCACTCATGACGCCTTAGGAAAGTGGACCCATGGTAGGCACCACACAATTCAGTAGCCAAGATCAGTAAATAAGGATAACAATAAGAATGCATTATCTAATAATGTTGTCATATGAGTGTAAGACTTTTAAAAAATATTGAAGTAGCAACATGCCATTCAGTGATGGAAGTCCACAAAACAGCTTAAGTCTCTCACAGAATTTGTCTTCTCGGCAATGTGGAAGAGAAAAATGATAAACAGATAAACAAACACTCTATTAAGAGACAACAAGGATTAGAGGAAGCAAGCAATTGGAAGTGTGCCATTTTAGACAGGTGGTTAGGGAAGGTCTCTGTCTTAAAGCAGAGAGGACTGAAGTCTTTGGGAGTAACTCATACAGAAACCTGGAGAATCAGTATTCCAAACAGAAACAAGACATGCAAAAGCCCTTAGGAGGAAGAGTGCTCAGTGTGTTGAAGCAGTAATAAAGTTACCTGATGCTTGAGCAGAGTGAGAAAAGGAAATGAAATTTACTTCTGTCTACTCCTTATTAATGTCTGTCTTTGCCATGGGCATTAAAGACATACAAGGACAAACACAATGTTGATCTTTTTGTAGCTCTTTGTCCTCAGGGACTAACAAATCATTTACACAAATTAAGGAATCAGTGAATTTTGTTTGACAGACAGATGGGAGTAAAGAAGAAAGAATGACTAAGGATGGGAGAAAGTGGCTGATGGCCTCATAGGCTGACAGGTCAGGGCTCTCCATGAAGAGAACTTCAGGACAAAGAATTTTAAGTAACTTTTGTAGGGTATAGAATCTGAGATAACCATGTGCACATTAGGTAATGCAATAATACCTACCTGAAAGAAGTCAGTTTTGTATACCCACAAAAGATACAGAACGGATTATGATAGATTGGAATGATGACTGAAATGCTTCACCCATCTCTGGATTCCTACCCTTTGTCATGTAGCTTTTCAAAACTTTTTTTTTTCTTTATACAGGGTGACTTGAATAGCCTGTTGACTCAGAGCTTGCCTCTATGGGTTCCATAACCCTGAAGAATGACATGAACTTGACTATATGTGAGTTAAAAACTTGAGCTTCAAGAAGACATTGTTCTGTGTGCTCCTCTACATTATTCCATTGTCATGAGAATATCCCTGGGCTAATCTATAGGAGAATGACAGACATGAGGAGCAAAATTTAACCACTCCAACAGAGATCAGCCAAGATCAACAGAACAAGGTCACCTATTCAATCCAGGATAGAAACATACATATCTGCAATAAATAATATTTGCTATATATCATGGAACTCTTCATTATATATCAAAACTAATAAACACATCTTTTTTCACTTTCTCACCTACAGACACATATGCCTTATTTGTTTACCCCAATGGTCATGTTTCTGACTCCACCATCATTTGAAATATATACAACTTTGCTAAACTGTACTACTTCCCTCCGTGTTTTAAGGAAACTAAACTTATTTCTACCCATTGTACAATACAGTCAAATAGAACCCAGCATTTTTTTTTATTTTATTTTTTGACAGGCAGAGTGGACAGTGAGAGAGAGAGACAGAGAGGAAGGTCTTCCTTTGCCGTTGGTTCACCCTCCAATGGCTGCTGCGGCTGGCGCACCGCGCTGATCCAATGGCAGGAGCCAGGTACTTATCCTGGTCTCCCATGGGGTGCAGGGCCCAAGGACTTGGGCCATCCTCCACTGCACTCCCGGGCCAGAGCAGAGAGCTGGCCTGGAAGAGGGGCAACTGGGACAGAATTCGGCGCCCCGACCGGGACTAGAACCCTGTGTGCCAGCGCCGCAAGGCAGAGGATTAGCCTAGTGAGCCGCGGTGTCGGCCCAAAACCCAGCATTTATTACAAGCAGAATATAAAGTGATTTTCCGGGGCTGGCGCTGTGGCACACTTGGTTAAAGCCCTAGCCCGAAGCACCAGCATCCCATATGGGCGTTGGTTCTAGTCCCGGCTGCTCCTCTTCCCAGCTAGCTCTCTGCTATGGCCTGGGACCCTGCATTCATGTGGGAGACCCGGAAGAAGCTCCTGGCTTCAGATCGGCACAGTCCGTCTCTCCCTCTCTCTGTAACTCTGTATTTCATATAAATAAAATAAAGTAAATCATAAAGTAATTTTCCAACACACCCTGAAACTTGCTATAATCAAATTCTTCAAAGCACATACAATATCCACTTAAGCAAATCCTTTATATTTGCAGGTGTTTCCCACTATCTACCTGGATGTTCAGTTGAGCTCTACTCTGCAACAATAAAATCTTAATGAATGCTTTTACAACTTTAAAACAATTTATGCTCAAAATTAAGTCAAGAAGGTATCAAGAGTGTACCAGAGTTTTTGGCTAAAACACTACAAAAGTTCCCCAAGACTACTTTAACAATAACAAAAAAAATATGAGGGAGCTGATGACAAGATTCAGAAGGGTGTGAAAATTATCATTTTGTTCAGAACACCACTGCTGTTGGACACCAGCCATCAATGCTGCTGCTGGCACAGCACCATAAGCCTCCCTACAATGACTGAAGTGAACTCTCTGGTTTCTTCAGATAACTCTACACAGTCTAATTCAGAAGTGGTAACATACAATTGACCAAAACATAGATGCCATGCTTACATCCAAGTAAATGTGTACAGCCACTGGTTTTCTCGTTGTTGTGGAAAAGTCCTTCTGAAAGCCCCACAGCTCAGGCTTGGCAGTCCCAATCAAACCAGAACTGGGTTCAGTCTGTCCATGGGAGAGGATAAATATTTGGCCCATTTGCTTTCAGAAGTAGTAATTGGGTCCTTTTCCAGCACTGAAACTCGTAAATCAAAGATTTTCCAAACATAGCTAGAGTGCTTTCTAAAAATGACAAATATGCACAATGCAGACAATATTTCATTTAATACTCAAGAATTGCTAAGGGCAGGTATCGCCAGATCAATCTGGTACATAAGAAACTATGAATCATTTATCCACTCATTCAACAAACATCTTTTTAATGTCCCAGGCATTCTGTCAGTCAACTAGGATGCTAGTAAAAAAGACAAAATTTAGGACTGCACATTATATTCTGAATGCTTTAGGTAAATACATTTATCATATCAGTAGCATTTGCTATGAGGAAAAGCAGAATGAAGGAGTTGTGATTACTTGGGGAAATGATTGAATATGTATTTTTAGAAATGCAGTCTGGAACATGTCTCTGAAGATGAGAAAACCAAACAAATCTTGAATTGAATGTACAGGATTATAAGCAAATTGAACATGAGCATGCTATGCAAAGAGAGAAGCCAGAATAAAGATTCAAGTCTAAGCAAACCTTGCAGTAGTGAGAAGACAAAAGACAAATATGCCTAAAGAAGATGGAACAAAAGAACATGAATGTCAAAGGTAGTCATAAAGTAGATCATGAAAATTATTATAGGCCCTCGTAGACGTACCTTATACACAAATTGAGAGAGCTCAATGAGGAACATTGAGGGGGAAAATGAAAGTGATTGCAAAAAAGATTTGAACATTTATTTGAAAAGTAGATTGGCAGAGAAAGGAAGATACAAAGAGAGATCTTCAACCAGCTGTTTTACTTCCAAAATGCTTGCAAATGTCAGGGTTGAGTCAGACTAAGAATTCCATCTAAGTCTCCCACATGTGTGGCAGAAACCCAAGTGGTTGGGTCATCATTTGCTAGATTCCAAAGCATGTCCTTAGGTAACTGGAAAAGAAGCAGAGTAGCTAGAGCTCAAATCACCTCTCCAGTATGGTTTGCCATTATCCCAAGCAGCAGCTTACTCTGCAGGTTCACAATGCCTGCCCCTGAGTTCCAAATCAATTAAGCCACTTGACAAAACTTTTACTGTCTATGAGGAAAGTAAAAAAGCACGCAAATTGTCATCAATGCTATATGCTTCATGTCCTGTACTCAATAAAAAAATTATGAATATTCAAAGAATGAGGAAAATACGATCAACAAAAAAGTAAATTAATGGAAATAGCTTCCAGAAGGATAGAAATGATAGAAGCAACATGATGGCTTTAAGACAAGTGTTGGAAATATGCCCAAGAGATGAAAAAAAATGAATCCCACAAAACAGAAAAATTCAACCTCAGAGAAAGAGTCAAAAAGAACATACAGAGCCAAAAAAAAAAGTACATAAAATAAAAATTCACTAGATGAGCTTAGTAACAGGTTAGATTTTGTAGAAGAAAAGATCAATTATCTTGAAAATGAGGCAACAGAAATTATATTCAAACTAAATGACAAAATAGAAATCACTAAAAAAATTTTCCATAATTTGTGGGAAAATGTAAAGACACATGAAATAGAGAATCCAAGAAGTAGAAGAGAATATAAGGGTAGAAGTATTAGAAAAAACATATTTAAACTGCTTTAACCAAATTTTAAAATCTTGATACAGAGCTACAGTTTCAAGAAACTCATCAAATGCCAATCTGTATAAGCACTAAGAAAAAGTAAGTCATAGAATAATAAAATTGCTAAAAAGACCAATAAAACCAGATTTAATATACAATGGGAACCACAAGCAGTTTATATATACATGGCAAAGACATTTAAATGTATCAAAGTAAAATTATTGAAAGATAAAAACAAAAAATACAATAAGGGCAGCAGCCAAGGAGGTGGGTAGATTGAAAATGAAATTATGTCAAGAATTCAGAAAATTATAAACCAGATAAATAACATACAAATACATACACACATTTAACAACATCATAATCATACTGATGATAACTAAAGTTTTATTTTTAATTTTCTTGCTTTTTAAAATATGAATCTCAAAAACAACCAGAGAAAAAGAATCTTGGTCCTCACTTTGTGGCATGGTGGGTTAAATCACCACTTTCATTGTTGGCATCCCATACTGGAGTACTGGTTCAAGTCCTGGATGCTCTGCTTCCAATCTACCTTTCTGCTTATACATCTTGAAAGGCAGTGCAAGACAGCCCAAGTACTTGGGCCCCTGACACCTTTGTGGGAGACAAGCAAGGAATTCCTGGCTCCTGGCTTCAGCCTGGCTCTCACCTAGCCATTGAGGTCATTTGGAGAGTGAGCCAGTAGATGGAAGATTCCCACCCTTCTACCCCCCTGCCCCGTGTCACTCTTTCAAATAAATAAATAAATAAAATTTAAATAATGAAATATTAACCATAGAGAGTCAATGGTAAGAACCATGGCAGACCTACCATTGCAAACTCTGCAAGTCAGAAGACAAAGGGGTGATGTCTTTGTAGAAAGGAAGCCACTTTTATCTCATAAATCTATACTCACTGAAAATATCTTTCAAAATTAAAAGTACATTAGGATTTTTTCAACTAAACAAAAGCTTGAAAGTTCCCTCATTAGGAGACCTGGTATACAACAAAGGGTAAACTCAGCTGTCTCAACATATTCAAACCTTTCCCATTCACATTCATGACTGGTTCCTGGGAGAAGATATTTTAAGTCCTTGGAATATCCTACCTGATGGAAATCTCTTTGGAGCCTTGAGCCATGCCAGGAAATTTATAGTAATAATAGGATTTGTGTTGAGGGCTTTGGACCACACCCTCTAAGCTTGACCATAGAGGGTCTGGCTAGAGATGAAACAACTTGGTTCTCAGACATTCTATACCTACTGACCAATCCCCCATAATAACCCTGGATCATATGGGCTTCTATATTTTCTAATTTTCTATAGATTTTATGACATATCATCATCAGAAAAATTAAGCACTATGTATATGAATCTGCTGAGAGAGGATTATTGCAAGTGTTCACTAGGCTTCTCCTAGATTCTAAAAGTGACTCTTATGTTTGCTGTTTTTAATCAATACCTCCTCACTGTAACAAACTATAAGAGTATAAAAGCTCTTCTGAGTTCTGCATATCTTTATGGCAAATCATTGAACTTGAGAATGGTTTTGAGGACCCATGATACAGTCATACAACCAATAAATAATGTATATTTATATATATATTAATATTTATATCTCTATACACATTCATATTTCATACATATATAAGTATGAGAACTCTTTAAGTATGCAGAATATGATATCAGAAAGAAACATGAATGTAAGAAAAGCAAGAGTACACATTCCATATTTTCACATATTTCAAGTCTGTAACCAGCTAACGTGTAACCTTGGTGCTAAAAATGGGAATTGTGATTAACTCTGGGGGAGGTAACAACTGGGAAGACTACTGATCATTTATAGATACTTATATGAATGTTAGTCAAATTAACAAGCTCACTGGATTAAATTTTGTTGAGCTATAGATTAACATTTGGGTTTATTGATAGATGATGGAAAGATAATTACTTCAATGGAAAATCATAAAATAGGTATAGACACACAATGGAATGAGGTGTCCATGAAGAAGAATATATCTAAGAAAGCAAGATTACTGTAATGACTTTCTAATTCCCAGACAATTTAGTTTCATAATAAGATCTTGAGTTTATAAGTCAAAAGGAAATTGCTCAGATTTACATTGTCCTGGTAGCTATGTTTTCTTAGGTAAATATTTTATTTTCTCTTGGAGTCAACTTATTCATCTGAAAAAAAATGCGAAAATAATATTTACCTTTCTTTTTTTAACTTTTATTTAATGAATATAAATTTCCAAAGTACAGAATATGGATTACAATGGCTTCCCCCCATAACGTCCCTCCAACCCGCAACCCTCCCCTTATCAACTCCCTCTCCCCTTCCACTCACATCAAGATTCATTTTCGATTCTCTTTATATACAGAAGATCAGTCTAGCATACATTAAGTAAAGATTTCAACAGTTTCCTCCCACACAGAAACATAAAGGGAAAAATACTGTTTGAGTACTAGTTATAGCATTAAATCTCAATGTACAGCACACTAAGGACAAAGATCCTACATGAGGAGTAAGTGCACAGTGACTCCTGTTGTTGACTTAACAAATTGACACTCTTGTTTATGGCATTAGTAATCACCCTAGGCTCTTGTCATGAGTTGCCAAGGCTATGGAAGCCCCCTGAGTTCACTGACTCTGATTATATTTAGACAAGGCCATGGTCAAAGTGGAAGTTCTCTCCTCCCTTCAGAGAAAGCTACCTCCTTCTTTGATGACCCATTCTTTCCACTGGGATCTCACTCACAGAGATCTTTCATTTAGGGTTTTTTTTTTTCCCCAGAGTGTCTTGGCTTTCCATGCCTGAAATACTCTCATGGGCATTTCAGCCGGATCCGCATGCTTTAAGTGCTGATTATGAGGCCAGAGTGCTGTTAGGACATTTGCCATTCTATGGGTCTGCTGTGTATCTCACTTCCCATGTTGGATCATTCTCTCCCTTTTTGATTCTATCAGCTAGTATTTGCAGACACTAGTCTTGTTTATGTGATCCCTTTGGTTCTTAGTCCTATCATTATGATCAATTGTGAACAGAAATTGATCACTGGGACTAGTGAGATGGCATTGGTACATGCCACCTCGATGGGACTGAATTGGAATCCCCTGGTATGTTTCTAACTCTACCGTTTGAGGTAAGTCAGCTTGAGCATGTCCGGAATTGCACATCTCTTCCCTCTCTTCTTCCCACTCTTATATTTAACAGTGATCACTTTTCAGTTAAGTTTCAGCACTTAAGAAGAATTGTGTATTGATTACAGTATTCAACCAAAAGTATTAAGTAGAACAAACAAAAATACTAAGAGGGATAACATATTAAGTTGTAGGTGACAACTAACTGAGCACCAAAAAGGAAACCTGTTAAAGTGAAATGAACACTATGAGAAACGGTGACTTGTTCAGCCCTCACCCTGACTGTTGATGAAAATAATATTTACCTTTCAGTATTGTGGTGAAAAATTAAAAAATAATACCAAGAAAAGTACTCCACAAGATTAGCAAATGTCCATAATTGAAACAAGCAATCTCTATTGACTTTATTCTTAAGATGGTGGGGGAAGCAGAACGACAGAGACCAGGAAGAGAAAGAGGACATACAATGGTCTGAGGATATTTCAGGCCACATGCAAACATAATCAGGGAAACTGCCACCAAAGGGACTGTGATCTGTATCTGCACCCTCGGAAGAGTCTTTTCAGTTTTCATTTAACTGAGTCCACGTTGAAAACAAATGCAGTGCAGCTTAATGTACCTCAGCAACATTAAGGAAATACAGTCAAGAAACTGGAACTATGTTTAGAAATTTTGCGTTTTTAAACAACTTCTTACCCAACCACTTTCCACTTGAATACTTGTCATCCTCTATCCTTTTTGGATTTACCAAACATCAAAAACCAAAAACCATCTGTTTTCCAAAACACAAAGGAAGGTGTTGCTGAATGAGAACCCCAGAATGATAAGCACCTTTATCACTACAAAATAGCAAGTCCAGATCTTGAAGAATTATTGGAAGTGGTCAAATTTTTCATCCGAAAATTTCTATTTGTTATCCTCTGAGCTTTGGAAGATGCAATTTTGTCATCAGAAAAACATGGAATAGAATTCTTCCTTTACAAAGATAGTTCTCGTCTCAAGCTTCCTGCCCCCTGGTTTTCATAAATCTGTTTTTATACTCTATACCATGTATGATAATTTGGAGTTAATAAAATATAGTCAGTTTTGATGGAATTATGTAGCAAATGTCAATAAAAAAACCACAAGCTAAATATTAAGTACAAATAAAATGTTAATTTAAAAAGTATTGTGATGCAGCAAGTACTGACATGTATGCCAAGTTGATCTTGGGAAATTCCTACAACCTGCTGTGAGTTAGTGAGTTTCATTGCTGGCATTTCAATCATTTAATTTCTTTGCCACAAGATACTTGGAGATCATTCTTCTCATCATCCATTTCCCTTAACAAATGAGAAAACAGGCTCAGTCAGGGTCTTGCTTGAACTCTCAGAGCTTGTCAGTACCAAATCTGAAACAAAGGTTTGGTTATTTTACTCCAGGCCAAAGGCATTTACAAGAGTCTCAACAAACAATGGACAAGCTAGATCCATATTCAAATCTCACTTTGCCACTTTCCAATGGTAGTAACCTATGCATAGTTATTCAACATATTTAACCCTTTATTATTTTGTCAGAAGACAACTGTAATAAAATCACCTAATTTAAAGGACTAGACTAATTTCAAAATCAATAATAAATATAAAGACCATAACATACTGCCTATAATATTATGAGTCCAATAAATATTACCTGTTGGAATGCTAATTAGCAACCTTGTACTTGAGAAATAAAATCTTAGCAATGATGATGCCACTGTGTGAATGAGCTGGTAACAGGGATAGCCATCTGTTTTTCTTATTAGAAATGAATCAGAAGATGTCAATTCAAAATGAGATACTGATTTCATTCTTCCTGTAGATGTTGCTCATATCATGCTTCTAAATCTGCTTTCTGTTGTAAATGTGAGTCCATGCATGGATCAGAGAAATTAAGCCTGTCCATAAAAGTGTTCTCAGAGTCTTTGCTGGTACCCTCAATCATTTACCAGACATGCTAGATAAGCTGTTTCTGTCACATAAGATATGTGATTAATTGCATGCGTGTGTGTGTGTGTGTGTTTTTGTGTATGCATTTTTCTATAGTACTATAATTTAAAATCTATAGATCTTTTACTTATATTGTAACTTAATGAGAGAACATGGTGGAATATATACAAAATTATTTTAACATCTATCAGACACAGATTCCATCTTATTTCTCTCTTCAAATAGCTGCCCATACAAAGCAATCTATTTGGACCTCATTTTTGTCATGAACAAATGGAAGTGAGGCGTCCTTCATCAGTTATGAGGAGTAGTAGAAGAGAACTACAACATGTATCTTAATTCTCTTCTTTCAAAGAAAATATACACAAATCTCTCTCTCTTTCTCTCTCTCTCTCTCTCTCTCTCTCTCTCTCTCTCTCTCTCCCTTCTTCCCTCCCTTCCTCTCCCCCTCCCCTCAGTGACAAAAAGAAAATGAAAATAAATCTAATGTTTGCCAGTTGATCAGATTTTTTTTAAATATAACAATCCAAAGCTGTTCGTTTTGGTGAATAAAAAAACATCCTGACATATTTGATGATAAATGACCTTTTTGTCCTCTGATCACACTAGTAACCCAAATTAAGTTCAAAACAGTGTTTTTAATGTTCACTTGAATTTTGTGTAAACTGGAAGGCAGAAGTAGAGGGCAGGAGAAAATGAAGAAATTGAAACAAGTGACTCAAAGTTAACCACAGCTCTTAAAATAATTTATGCATTGTATGCCATAATTTGTTGTTTTTAGAAATATGTATTGAACCTGGTGCCCGGCACTGAGCTGGGTGCCAGAAATACAGATATTAATAATGCACTAAGAATCCTTAGGCACTCACCGTCTAGTAGGGCATAGAAGTAATCAAAAAGACAATTACACTGCAGCATGTTAAGTGCTATAGAACAGAAATGGAGCTTAAGGAAAAATCCCTCATAGATATATCTGCTAACTCGTGCCTAAAACACATGAAGGCAATGAGACAGAAGAGTGAAAGGCATAGATGAAGACGCAGGGGAGCATGGCACTCTGGAAAATTACAAGCGGTGGCTGTAGAATTAGGACAAGGAGGGAAGATTGGAAAATACAGGATGATAAAAGTAGAGAAAAATCACAAAATTATTTTATGCTAGCCGGCGCCGTGGCTCAATAGGCTAATCCTCCACCTTGCGGCGCCGGCACACCGGGTTCTAGTCCCGGTCGGGGCGCCGGATTCTGTCCCAGTTGCCCCTCTTCCAGGCCAGCTCTCTGCTATGGCCAGGGAGTGCAGTGGAGGATGGCCCAGGTGCTTGGGCCCTGCATCCCATGGGAGACCAGGAAAAAGCACCTGGACCCTGGCTCCTGCCATCGGATCAGCGCGGTGCGCCAGCTGCAGCGGCGGCCATTGGAGGGTGAACCAACGGCAAGGGAAGACCTTTCTCTCTGTCTCTCTCTCTCACTGTCCACTCTGCCTATCAAAAAAAAAAAAAAAGAAAAAAAAAAGAAAAAATTATTTTATGCTAAGTAATTTGAAATTTATTTTTTTCTGAAGTTGATACGCATCTATCTAAATATGTGTACATAGGCCAGCACCATGGCTCTCTAGGTTAATCCTCCACCTTGCGGCGCCGGCACACCGGGTTCTAGTCCCGGTCGGGGCGCCAGATTCTGTCCCGGTTGCCCCTCTTCCAGGCCAGCTCTCTCCTGTGGCCTGGGAAGGCAGTGGAGGCTGGCCCAAGTGCTTGGGCCCTGCACCCGCATGAGAGACCAGGAGAAGCACCTGGCTCCTGGCTTCGGATCAGCACGATGTGCTGGCTGCAGTGCGCCGGCCACGGCGGCCATTGGAGGGTGAACCAACGGCAAAGAAAGACCTTTCTCTCTGTCTCTCTCTCTCACTGTCCACTCTGCCTGTCAAAAAAATAAAAAAGAAATAAAGAAATAAATATGTGTACATAAAATTTATACGTATACATGCATACTCTCATACATACTAGTATATATTACATAATTCCAGTGGAATTTTTTCATCAACTTTACTGTTTGGAAAAGGATTTCTGAAGACTAGTGATTTTTGCAATTGTCCACCTGAGTTCAAGACTAGGAATTGGAATGGGAATGAGTAGTAGATACAAAAAATTATATAAAGCAAAATATTCATAATTTGATGATTAATGAGTGCAATGGTTTGGATATGCTTTTAAATGCATCACCTGAATGTCCACATGCTGGAAGCTTGGTCCCAAGGTGGCAGTGTTGGGAGATGGAGAAAAGGCTTAGGGGGGAACAATTAAGAGGCAAGGTTTTGGGGGGGATAATAAAGTCATTAATTATTTAAGTCATTGTCTTTAGAAGGAATTAATGTAGTTCTCTCACATGTTGTTAGTTTCTGCATGGGGAGACTGTCTTAGGAAGAGCAAGTCTGACCCCTGAATCTTGACTTCCAAGCTCACCATGTGAGATTGTCTGCAGATGCCTCTTCCATTGTGATGCCATCATCCTGAGGCCTTCACCAAGGACAGAAGAGGCACAGCTGCTCACTGTTGGAGTTTCAGCCTTTAAAGAGCGGTGCTCAAAATAAACTTCTTTTTTGTACAAGTATCTAGAATCAGGAGTTCTCTGTTAGAGCAGCAGCAGTCTGATACAATGCAGACAAGAGAAATGAAACAAAGAATTATTCAATTCACCTCCTCTGATTAATTTAACATATATATATATATATATATATATATATATAGACAGGCAGAGTGGACAGTGAGAGAGAAAGAGAGACAAAGGTCTTCCTTCCTTTGGTTCACCCTCCAACGGCCAATGCAGCCGGCACACTGCGGCCAGCACATCGCGCTGATCCAAAGGCAGGAGCCAGGTGCTTCTCCTGGTCTCCCATGCGGGTGCAGGGACGAAGCACTTGGGCCATCCTCCACTGCATTCCTGGGCCACAGGAGACAGCTGGCCTGGAAGAGGGGCAACTGGGACAGAATCCGGCGCCCCAACTGGGACTAGAACCCGGTGTACCAGTACTGCAGGCAGAGGATTAGCCTATTGAGCTGCGGCGCCGGCTATTTTAACATATTTTAAGTCATTTTCAGAGATACATACTTTTATTATTTTCTTTTCTTTCATACATATATGTGTGTATATTTATATATATAATTAAGATGTTTTTGTTATTTCTCTAGTGCATCAAACACCTTCCCAACTCAAACACATTACATTTGCTAGATGATGGTTTTCCCCTAAACATTTCAAAATTAGCCCAGGAATTAAATTCAGGTCTCCAGTATTATTTGTCACACAGAACTCTCTTGATTATCTTATCTAAAATATTTTTTCTACTCAATCTCTTTCCCTTAAGTTGGTTTTATGTTTTTCACAACATATATGAATATCTGAAATCGACTCATATAATTGCCTGTTTTTTTTTTTTAACTGTCTCCATCAGAATAAATGCTTTTTTAGGACTGCAGACTTCTCTTCAATGATATATCCAACACTGAGAACAAAACTTAGCACAAGTGGTGGGCAATCAACACATGCATTACTAATGAACGAGGTGTATAGATACATTTTTTCCCTTTCTGATTAGTAGCAAAGCCCTTAATGTTCTATACTTTTGAATCATAGTTAACACTAAAGTTAATATGGATAAACTCTCTTGTTGTAGAATCATGGAATTTGTGCCCTGGAAAGGTTAACAGTAAAATCCAGAACTCCAGTTCATCTTTTTTCTTTTGTTTGTACTTTCTCATCATATAGTTACAAATGATACCTTCTATTTTTTCTGCTTTCTCTTGTCACCCATTTATATAAGCATCTTATGTATACCAAAATATGTATTTATTATTGGACAAACAATTGAATATATTTAACACTTTTAATTTTCAATCAAATAATAAAACATTTCACCAACTTCAATTTTACCTGAAACTCTGACCTTTATTCTAATCATATTGCCTGCAGTTTCAATCATAACAATAATATTACTTTTTCTTAGTCACAAAGAATACCACTATTATCCCTACTCACTTACAGTGGCTTTGGGGTAAGGTAGGAACTGTTGCTAGAACACTAATTGGGTTGTAGTTTTTGTGGGGAGCAACTGGGAGCAACTCGGACTAGACTAAGTTACTGGAATTAAGACTTATTCTATGCATCTGCTTTCCCACAATATGGCGCTGAGAAGGGAAACAGCTTCTACACAGCTGCCTCCAGTTCAACCAATAAACTGTGGGACCTGCTCCTGATTGGAGGAGAGCAGCGTACTCGGCGTGTGGGTAGCAGAGTTGGGATTGGTGGAAGAGGACTATAAAGGAGGAGAGAGACAACATGCACCAGGAACATCTAAGGGGAACATCTGAGGGAACACCTGTGCAGCCCCCGAGAGAGCCGGCTGGCGGTGTGCCGCTCCCCCGTGGAAGTGGGGAATGTGGCAGGGGGAACTGCCCTTCCACGGAGGTGGAAGGGATAGTAGCCAACCCGGGAAGAACCAGCAGCAAACCCGGGGAGGGCCGAGCAGACGAAAGAACAGCGCAGGGTCCTGTGTCGTTCCTCCACGAAGAGGGGGAGCGACAGTTTTTTTTTTTTTTTTTTTTTTTTACGAGCAGAGAAAACTTTAGAATGGAATGAATTCAAACAATTACTCATAAAAAAGACCAGTAAAACACAATTTATCTGTAAAACTCCAGTCTCCTGGAATGATACTAGAATGAAAAGACATCAACAGATATTATTTAACACCTCCACAAAGAGCTGCATTTACCTGCCTAGCTACTACATGTTCATAGACATTTTTCATACCACAATAGTCTGTCTCTTTCAATTTTGAGCTTAAAATGCATTCCCAAATGTTAATGCATTGCTTCCAAAATACACAATAGTATTAATCAGACAATAATCTGTAAAAGTATTTAGTGAGGTTTTACAAAAAGGTCAAAATAATAATATCTCAAAGGTTTATAATTTATATGGTGCTTTTCCATTATGAACAGCTCCTATATTTGCCTTGTGACACTGTGTTTCCAGGCTTACTGGTTGATAATGCTATTCCAACAAACACTGTTTTGAAAACAGTTGAAACAGCATGCCAGTGAGAATAACACAAATCTGAATTAAAGACCTTCAATCCAGGTTCTTGAAAGGACCCCAGGGCCCATGCGGTGGCTTAGTGGGTAAAGTCGCCATCGGCAGAGCTGGCATCCCATACGGGCTCTAGTTCAAGTGCCAACTGTTCCACTTCCAATCTAGATCCCTGTTGATGCATCTGAGAAAACTGCAGAGGATGAACCAAATCCTTGGGCTCCTGAACCCACTTGGAAACCCAGAAAACTCCTGGATCCTGGCTTCAGGTCAGCACAGCCCTGGCCATTGTGGCCATTTGTGGAGTAAACCAGCAGATAGAAAATCTCTGTATTTCTCCGCCCCCTCTCTCTCTGTGGCTCTGCATTTCAAATAAATAAATAAATCTTAAAAATAAAGTACTATCAGATAATCCATATTATTCAGAGACTATTCACATTCATCATCCTGTTGTGGTTAGGATGGGATGTGCTTCTCCAACCCATCCATGCAGACCTGAATCACCAAGATTTGTGTGGTTAGGCTGTCCTTCAGACATTCCAATAATTAATCTTAAAGCAGTCTCTGAATAGCTTCTACTGGAGCTCACACTCAAAACTAGTAGAAGTAGAATAAACCTGAATTCTACTCCCAACCCAAAATAAAGCTGTTCCAGCTGACCACCACACCAGAAAGAATGAAAATATTTGTTTTTTTTTAAGCCACTTAGATAATATAATTATTTTAAAACAACAAAATTGATTAGTACAGACCACAACCTCTGTATCCTGTTGACATTCAAAACTATTGGTAAGACGCACATTATGATGTCTGTCACTGGGACAAAGAAATTAAAAAAAAATAAAAATAAAGCTAAAATTAAATGTCTGTATGTTTATTTCCTGGCTTGATCATTTAGAAACTTTAGACTTAGGTCAGTAACTTTCCCTTGTTTCTTATATACAATATGCAGCTAATTATTGCCACCAGAAATTGTGAACAATAAATAAGATAAATTCTACAAATCAATTAGTACAAGGTTTGCTCAAAATAGTGCTGAATCCAGGAAGAGATTTTCTGTGTCCACATCCTGGATGTCCACAATCTCTCTGAGAGCAGAGAACTTTGAATAGTATAATTTTTTCATTGCCCACATGCATTCTTTCCCTCAATCCCTCCTCCTGTAAATATTTTTTTTTTATTTTCTGGTGGTCAATATATTCCATAGAGTGCATGTGAAATTGACTCTTCTCCATTGTTGGACATCAAGGGTAAGTGTATAATTAAGCCTGTTAAATCAGAATACTGAATCAGATTTACATGAATGATCATATGGTCAAAACCTGGTCAATTAAAGTCCTTTCAAAAACTTTTCTGAAGCTACACAGATTGACATGATCTTTCTCTTCTTTTTTATAAATTTTTAAATTTTTTATCAATATAAAGAGACAGAATTTATGCATTCCATAAATACAGTTCAAAAAAGATAACCACACTTCCCTCACTTTCCTGCTCCCCC
The DNA here is from genome assembly GCF_964237555.1 of Oryctolagus cuniculus. Lineage (NCBI taxonomy): Eukaryota > Metazoa > Chordata > Mammalia > Lagomorpha > Leporidae > Oryctolagus > Oryctolagus cuniculus. Next base: position 23,262,074 of record NC_091432.1, on the reverse strand, counting down.
AAATCCTGCTCCATCCCTCACTTCCCTTCACCAATTTTTTCAAAGACATAATTTTAATCCACTCTATATCTACAGGCTTAACTCACTGCTAATCATAATTCACAACAAATAAAAAGTAGGATGCTCACAGTTACACAAGAGTATAAACATGGTCTAGAAACCACAATAATATCTCACAAGGACCATTTCATTCCTATACATTTTTCTAGTATTCTCTATTATATGTCACAGATCAGAAAAAATATATATTTGCCTTTTTGAGACTGGCTTATTTCACTAAGCATAATGGTTCCAGTTGTATCCGTTTTGTTGCAAAAGACAGAATTTCATTCTTTTTTCATGGCTGAATAGTGTTCCATAGTGTATATACACATCTTCATGATTGAATGCCAAAGTACAACATATGCTTAGAGTTGAAATGGCCATCATTGGCAATGTATTCAAGAGATCTAGTTTAAAATGCAGCCAGAATACATAAAACAGAATACATAAAACTAAGATATGGATAGAAAATGAATTTTGGTTACATTATTTAAGCCTCTGAATCTGTTTTGGACATTTAACAGAACTACCAATAGTTCAGCAATATGAGCCAATACATTCCCACTTGCTTAGGCCAGTTTGCAATGGGCACCATCATTTGCAAATAAAAAAAAGTGAGAGTTGAAAAAATTAGGTAAAGTCTCTGAATCCAAGTTCTCTAATATATGAAATGGCAACAAAAAATAGTATTACTTCATAGTATTGAGATGCAATGATGTTGTGAGGAGTAAATGAGTATGTGCTACACAAACAATATATGGCCAAAAAAAAAATCCATCCGTATGATCATCATGACCATATGACCATCATATGATATGGCCATATCATCATATCATATTTCACACGTGCTCTGATAAATGTCATAGACTAATATGCCAATGAAGACACATTTCTTCACTATTCTCTCAACTGCTCATCCATAGAGGGGGGGTTCTGTAGCATTGTTCTAAGGGGAAAATAAAGGAACTTAGAGAAAGTGGAGAAACAGTAACAGTAACAGAAACAGTAACACACTTAGAAAATCTCAAGTCAGATACCTGGTAAGAAAATGAAATGCAGGGGCTTACCTGCAAATGCCTTTGAAGACTGGAGCAACTGAAAGAGGAACCAAGAGAGGTGCTGAAGCTTGAAGGGACTGAAAGTAAAACAAGGAATAACTCCTATGATAATGAACTCCACCCCCTCATGAGTTGACAACAAGAACCTATTCCTGGGAGAAGAGTTAGAAAAATGTAAAGAAAGCCTACTGGTATCTGGCTCCTTTTCATATGCTGTCACCTTGTTAAACACTTGAAAAGCCATGTCACACACTGAAAATAATAGTCTTGAAGACCTGCGAAGTCCTTACTCCTGAATCCCTGACAGCCCAGAAGACAGAATTTGAGATTTCTGTAGCCCTTACAAGGCAGCCACAGTCACTTTTAATCTCCCAGACTGAGAAAATTGGATGCCACTACTGAGTAGGCATTTCTGCAAAGCATCCGGTAGGTGAAGGGCCAAAAGCCCAAAGTATTTCTTTTCAGAAGACGCAGGTGCCTACTGCTAGCCAAGGGCTCCCATTTCCTGATTTAGCAGAACCTTCACCCTGGTATATCCAGGATGTTCAAGTGGTCCTATCCTTAAATAAGCCCTTCCTTTCTCTCCCCATGCAATCTTCCTCAGTCTCACCTCCTCAGAAACATTATACCTAAAAATCAAACTAAACTTTCAAAGTGAAAACAAAAACATGACTCCATGATGCATAACATTGTATGTGGGTAGTAGAGGTAAATTAATATTGAAGTCAACTGAAATTTAGAGGCACGGGAATAAAAACAGTGTATTAGAAAGTCCCCAGTGATGCTAAACATGCCCTGTAACATTATTTCCTTATTCATCTTCTTCGTTTACTTCTCTACTATTGGACTCTACTAAGGAGTTCAAAACCTGGGTATCGAGGGAATCTTTTTATTTTTTTATTTATTTATTTTTTTTTTGACAGGCAGAGTGGACAGTGAGAGAGAGAGACAGAGAGAAAGGTCTTCCTTTGCCGTTGGTTCACCCTCCAATGGCCGCCGTGGCCGGCGCGCTGCGGCCGGCGCACCGCGCTGATCCGATGGCAGGAGCCAGGAGCCAGGTGCTTTTCCTGGTCTCCCATGGGGTGCAGGGCCCAAGCACCTGGGCCATCCTCCACTGCACTCCCTGGCCATAGCAGAGAGCTGGCCTGGAAGAGGGGCAACCGGGACAGAATCCGGCGCCCCGACCAGGACTAGAACCCGGTGTGCCGGCACCGCAAGGAGGAGGATTAGCCTAGTGAGCCGCGGCGCCGGCGGGAATCTTTTTAAATCTCATGTTTATGACAAAACTAATAGTAAAAATATTCATGTAGCCATTGAGACAGTATGGTTTAAGTCAGAGCGGTAATAAGTGGTATTAAGTACTGAATAAGCATAAAAACCAAAGTATTTTCCCAATAGATTATTTTTTCTTCTACCAAATGGGCCACTCTTAATCCTGAAATTAATTTGTCTCCTTTTAAAAGCAATCCCATTTCCCAGCTCACAACTAGCAAAACCTCAGCATAATAATTCAAGTATGGATTCAAAGGTCCCTTTCAAAACATGGACCCCAGGAGAACAGACGTTATTGCTATTCTTGACTACCTCATTTCTTTTTACAGAAGTGGAAACTGAAACTTGGGGAAAAAGTATGTGAAAGAGTGACCATCCATTACATAATTGTTTTGAATCTACAGGTTTCAGAACAGACATCTAGCCTCCTGAATCCTAGCTTAATCTCTGCTAACCTCATCTGATTGTGACTCAGAACAGGATGAAAATATTGAATAGATCATGGGTGGGATTTTTCTGGGCAGGTGAATCAGTCTATCGGTGAACTTACTGTCCTAAAAATTGTTTCTAAGCACTTAGCTCCCATCAGTTTCAAGTAATAGGCCCCCTTGTACTTCCTATATCCCACAAGTATACCAATCCAATTCTCCCAGGTATAGGAACATTTCATACAATTGGATAAATCAACCTTAGGTCAACTTGGCTTTGGGACTCATTTCTTCCACTATATAAGAAGAATATCCTCCACTTCTTAGGTTTCATGTTTCAAAAATATATGCTGTATGTCTTGAGTCTGAACAAAGTCAATTCTTGAAGAAAAATAGGGTAATATGGAGAAGTCATAAGTGGGCTTAAAGTACAGGAATATCACCAGAGCAAACTCAGTTAATTTTCTACTTATTTTTGACTGGCCATAGGTCCCATACTCTAGTTATCACAACAAACCATGACTCAAATATTTATTCATGTATTTTTAAAATTCAGAGGGTTCTTTTTTTTTTTTTTTTTTTTTTTTTTTTTGATAGGCAGAGTGGACAGAGAGAGAGACAGAGAGAGAAAGGTCTTCCTTTGCCGTTGGTTCACCCTCCAATGGCCGCCGCTGCAGCCGGCGCACCGCGCTGATCCGATGGCAGGAGCCAGGATCCAGGTGCTTTTTCCTGGTCTCCCATGGGGTGCAGGGCCCAAGCACCTGGGCCATCCTCCACTGCACTCCCTGGCCATAGCAGAGGGCTGGCCTGGAAGAGGGGCAACCGGGACAGAATCCGGCGCCCCGACCGGGACTAGAACCCGGTGTGCCGGCGCCGCAAGGTGGAGGATTAGCCTATTGAGCCACGGCGCCGGCCAGAGGGTTCTTATACATTTTGTGCAATTCCCCCATTTTATAAATAAGAAAAAAATAAACTTCTTATTAGATACAGGTATTTATCAATGCCAAACCAATGCTTAGAAGAAGTAGTAGTTACCCTAGAATACAATTATCAATCCTGGCCTGCCTTACAACCATGAAATCATGCGTGTTTAAATTTAAATACTGTAACAGAACAGGTACACACAAAGAACCCACCTATATACATAAACCTTTAACCACAGGGCAGTTTAAAGTAAATGGGACTTTTTCTGGATTTTGTTCCCTAGGCTGTCAAAACACATAGCCAAATCTCTTCTGTCACTGTAGTGTCTTTCATCTTTCATTCTTTTTTTCTTGTAGTTTGCAAAATGATGAATTTATTATCATCTGAGAGCATAATTAAATCGCCATCCCTTCCCTTTTATATAACATGAACTGATAAAAGTGGTTAAGTTGAAAACTCCTAAATGCAATTGGTTTTCTCTTTTGAGTTCTTCTTCAGGTGTAACAGAATATAATTATAGTTCCTTTAAAAATTTTTATACTCTTTTAGAAAAGATGATCATAATCCAAATCAAATTAGGATCCTAAACAACAGAAAGATTATTCTGGCAGAAGTGAAAGAATATATACTGAAATCCTCAGATTTCCTGACACAGATGTTTTTTTGGAGCCTTATATGCATTTGTTCAGCCTGAAGAAGGACTGTGAGTTCCAAAGTGTACACAAAATTCATTTGAGAACTGGAGAGAATAGGGAGGTAGAAGATGAAATATCTTCTTGACAAACACACTATTTAGATGTCCACATTGTTAGTGAACTGAAGTTTTTCAACTTATGAAATGAAATAACTCTGGGTAGACTGAATCTAGGATGCTCTTTGGATTCAACAATATAGATGATCTACTTCTTCGTCTCTCAACATCACAGCTATTGGGAGGGAAAGATCCACATACAAGTAAATATAACATGTGGTGATATGCACCACTGCAGATAAGGAAAAGACAATTTTTCTTTGAGGGATTTTAATAGCATTGGTTGAACTCTTTAATTATACACAATTTTTCTTAGGTGTCTAAATTTAACTGAAAAGTGACCCTTGTTAAATTTAAGAGTGGGAATAAGAGAGGGAGGAGATGTACAATTTGTCACATGCTTAATCAGACTTACCCCTAATGGTATAGTCAGAAATGTGCCAGGGGATTCCAATTCAATCCCATCAAGGTGGCATGTATCAATGCCATCTCACAAGTTAAAGGGATCAGTTTCAGTTCATAATTTATCATAATGATAGGATTAAGTGTCAAAGGGATCACATACACAAGACTAGTGTCTGCTAATACTAACTGATAGAATTAAAAAATAGAGAAAAATCCAACATGGGATGCGGGATACACAGAAGACTCATAGAACGACAGATGTCCTAAACAGCACTCTGGCCTCAGAATCAGCCCTTAAGGCATTCAATCTGGCTAAAAAGCCCATGAGAGTATTTCAGGGATGGAAAGCCAAGACACTGTGGGAAAAAAATGACCTAAATAAAAGATCTCTGTGAGTGAGATCCCAGCGGAAAGAATGAGCCATCAAAAATGTCAGTACCTTTCTCTGAAGACGGAGAGAACTTCTACTTTGACTATGGCCTTGTCTAAATAAGATCAGAGTTGGTGAACTCAAAAGGCTTCAATAGCTTTGGCAGTTCATCACAAGAGCCTTGGGTGATTACTGTCATCATAAATAAGAGTTGCAATTGTTAAGTCAACAACAGAAGTCACTGTGTACTTACTCCTTATGTGGGATCTCTGTCCTTAATGTGTTGTACTATGTGAATTAATGGTATAACTAGTACTCAAACAGTATTTTATACTTTGTGTTTCTGTGTGGGTGCAAACTGTTGAAATCTTTATTTAATATATATTAAATTGATCTTCTGTATATAAAGATAATTGAAAATGAAAAATAAAACAAAGTGGTCTTTGAAAAATTTGCTAAAATGTGTATTATGAAAAAAAAAACTATGCACATATTTCAATTTTTTTCCATGAACTTTTGGAAGTATACTCATTTATCATAACTCTGTCAACAATGAAAAGAATAAAATGAGTCAATTATTCAAATGGCTTGGGAAAGTGTCCAACTGATAGATATCATTCAATAATTGCTACCTGATGAAAGTTGTGGTTCATAATACTTGCAGCAGATATGATGAGCTAACTTTTTTTTTTTTTTTTTTGACAGGCAGAGTGGACAGTGAGAGAGAGAGACAGAGAGAAAGGTCTTCCTTTGCCGTTGGTTCACCCTCCAATGGCCGCCGCGGTCGGCGCGCTGCGGCCGGCGCACCGCGCTGATCCGATGGCAGGAGCCAGGAGCCAGGTGCTTTTCCTGGTCTCCCATGGGGTGCAGGGCCCAAGCACCTGGGCCATCCTCCACTGCACTCCCTGGCCACAGCAGAGGGCTGGCCTGGAAGAGGGGCAACCGGGACAGAATCCGGCGCCCTGACCGGGACTAGAACCCGGTGTGCCGGCGCCGCTAGGCGGAGGATTAGCCTAGTGAGCCGCGGCGCCGGCCCAAGATGAGCTAACTTTTATAGAGATCATTACAGTGCTAGACATAATAGTAAGTGCTTTACACATACTAACTAATTTAATGGTCATGGAAATTCTTTGAGGTGTGTATTTTACAAAAGAGGTTAAGCAATTTGTCTAAGGTTACAAAATTGAAGGGATGGAATCAAATGCAAATGCACTCAAAGTCTCAGATCTGTGCTCCAAAATATTGTACCATCTTGCCAGCAGTAGCAAAACCAAATACAGCCACAATAAATGAAAATCACAGGATTTTATATCAAATGAACCTCTATACAGGACATGAGAAGTAATATAAGGCTTTACCAACATAAATGTTCATATAATCATGTGAAATTTTTATATCATTTAGATTCATTTCAGTTGTCCAGATCTGTCAGAACTTTTTGCACTGGTTCTCAGGAGCCTACACTGCAGCAAGTTCTACTATCATTTCTATGCATAATAATATTTGAGAGCCACTAACACAAAGAGTTATACTAATATGGCAGATAATAAAGTGCATATAAGAATGATGTTTGTTAGTCCAGATCCTTCAAGAAGCATACAGCCAAAAGGAATAAATGTGCACAATTTTTACTAAGGGAAAAATCCTGTAATATGAAACAGGGAAAGAGTCAAGTGATTATGTTGGACTTTATCTGAGCCCTGTGCTCCTTGAAAAGAGTGATGGTCAAGCAATTCCCCTTGCTCTTTGTGTCCCAGAAAATGACTTGCTACAAAAAATCACATTTCCTCAGACTCATAAAAAGACTTTTTGATCTGTGGCAAAACCTGCACACAGGCTACAAGCTCCGATTCTCCATCTAATAAACTGTTAGCTGAACTGTTTGTCACTACTGACCATGTGGATAAAATGCTCTCTAACTCGACTTCATCAAACTCCAGACTTTACTACCCCGCCCCCAGGCTCCTGAACTTCGCCCACCACTCTTGAGCATTGGAATGTAGGACTTGTCTTTCATGATGGCCCTTGCAAGAATTGGCTGATCCTGGTTGCATGTGGGGAATGGAGCATGCTTGATTAATTGGTTCTATCACTCACTTATCCAACTTTCCCACACCTGATCCTAGCCACCCTTGTTTCCTCCCTCCTGTTAAAAATATTCTGTCTGACTTGCAGCTTTGATGGTCAGAGCATTCGCCTTATTTGAACAATTCCCTTTCCTTGTTACAATAGTCCTTTTGTGTGAAGTCTCTCCTTACCTAAGTCGGGGTTTACCTCAAACTTGACGCAAGTAAAACTGGGGCCATAGCAGGCTGCCAGTTTGCCTTGAAGTGTAGGAGAGAAGAGAGGAAGAAGAGTAAAATCATCCAAGGGTTTGGTAAATCCATCAGGTCAAAGGCTAACAGCAGAGGAGGCAATGGATCCCAGGAATGAGGCTGCTTAAGTATCCACAGCATTCTAAACTACTGGCTGATACTAGCTCATAGAAAGCACATTCTCACCTATAATATGTGATGTTTTTTTTTTTTTTTTTTTTTGACTGGCAGAGTGGACAGTGAGAGAGAGAGAAACAGAGAGAAAGGTCTTCCTTTTGCCGTTGGTTCACCCTCCAATGGACACCGCGGCCGGCGTGCTGCGGCCAGCGCACCGCACTGATCCGATGGCAGGAGCCAGGTACTTATCCTGGTCTCCCATGGGGTGCAGGGCCCAAGCACTTGGGCCATCCTCCACTGCACTCCCTGGCCACAGCAGAGAGCTGGCCTGGAAGAGGGGCAAATGGGACAGAATCTGGCGCCCCAACCAGGACTAGAACCTGGTGTGCCGGCGCCGCAAGGCGGAGGATTAGCCTAGTGAGCCGCAGCACCGGCCTATGATGGGTTTTTAGAGTACACAGCTGGTATCCTTGGTCAATTATATTCCTTGACTTTGCAGTCTGAAAAACACATGCTCATGACTGCTGCAACGTATTTAAAACTACAATTCCCTATCCCCTTCCTCCATCCACCACCTCCAACAAAATGGCAAAAATGAGCCCCCTGACAGAAATAGGCTCTCAAATGTTTCCAGTTGGTGAATATGGAGGGCTCCCAGGTGTGGAAACTTGCTCACCTGTGTCTGTGACTACACTGTGACTAGAATGTTGAATGAGCAATGCATCATGAGTGTCTAATAGCAGAGCATCAAACAGTTGCTTCTAGTAAGTGCAATTTAATTTTTAAGGCTGAGGATACCAATAGGGAAAGATGATGTATCTCTTATTGTCAATGTTTCAGCTCTGAAAAGGTAAGGTAATGCAGTCGGTGATATTGTTAAGATCCAGCTTTCCTAAACCTAGACAGCTTGTTTCATTTTACTGTATTTCTTCATCCATAAAATAGCACATATTTATTACTATACTTCACAGGGATGTTGGAAAACAGTATGACATGCCTACAAAATATTTTAGTTTTCTCAGGAAAATTGCATAGAGTAGAAACAGTTCTGAAGTCACTTTGAGTCTTTGCAGAGAAGGAAAGACAGTGTTTTACCTGGCTTTCTTGTTTGTAGATACATAGGATGTTTTTGAGGTGTTCTGTGAAGCTGAAGTTTTAATTCTTGAGTTGGAAGGAATTTCAGAAGAAAAATAGGGAAGAAAATGGTGCCAAAAAGAAAACAATTCTTTTTAAGCACCCATTCTGGTGTCTGGAACTATGCTAAATACGGGTTTTACTGAGTATAAGTTTTCGGTTAAAGAACAGTTCAGTTCTGTCTTTTTTTTTTTTTTTTTTTTGACTTGACTCTTGTTTTCAATATAATGATTTTTTTTCTTTGCAAAACACCTTAAACAAATACAGTATAGAAGATAATATTTCAACATGATGTTTCAAGCCAAGGCATATTCACCAATTCACTTGACACCTAAGTTTCCAGTTAGAGAACATCATAAAGCATGAAATGAATTGAGTCACAATTGGAATGTACTTAAAAGGTTTTGCTTTAAATATAGATGCCAGCGAAGATGACAAAGTAGCACCTAAGACTCCTCAGTTTGCTTTGCGTGTATGCTGTTTCTGTGAGTTTCAAAGCACTATTGTTATAGCATTTACTTTGGTATAAAAGGATTTTTCTGTGCTATAAAGTTATTTAATGTAGTTTGAAGGTAAGAGAACCATAAGCCCCCAAAGCTTGGAAACTTGCTGAAGAAAATGGTCTAAATATAATGCACTTCTAAAGAAAAATCCTTTGCACCTCCATTCACATTATGCCCCTTTCCGTTACTACTTCAGTGAGTAAGTAAACCCATATTACATTATATTTTACATAATAGGCTTTCTTAATTTATTCAAAAATAGCTATTTGGTACTTAAATAAACTTGCTTTTGTTATGTGTTTGACAGATTTTTCTATCTTTGTAAATTGTTTCCTTAGATAATTTTCTTAGTTTGGGATCAAAAGCATCATAATTTTCCCATTAAAGTTGGGAGAACTATATTTATATTTATATTTAATAGGTTTTCAGATGAAGCAGTGTTATTAGATATGAATTAAAGTCATTAAGAAAATGACCATTCAGGAGAACTTTACACATCGCAGCAACCCTGTGGGTGTGTATTACCATTATTAATATTATATTCATCATCAGTATCATCATCATTATTTTAATTTTAATCCTAAATTCCAGATAGGGAAGCAAAAGCATAAAGTAGTTCTGGGACTTGCCTAAAATGAAGAGTCCTGTCTCAGTGCTGAGTATTTGGACCAACAGGAGCAAAACTATTTGACTCAACTAAAATCTCTAGTTTCTGTCTCTTAACAAGTTACAGATATATTAATACTTTGATAAGTTATTGGCAAACATTGAAATAATAATAATTAATAATGCAAAATGATTGATTTTAAAGAAAATAAAACTCGGGGCATTTCTATATCAGTTCTGTGAGGAGAGCGAGTGGGCAGAATTGGAACAATTCTGTCATGCACAAATTTCATCAAAACAGTTTACTGGGGGAGGGCATTTAGTCTAGCAATTAACATACTGATTAAGATGCCTGTGTCTTATTTCATAGTACCTGGGCTCAATTCATAGCTCCAGCTCCAAATTCTAGCTCCCTGCTAATGATGACCCTGGGAGGCAACAGTGATGGCTCAGTTGGGTTCCTGACACCCACATGGGTAAGGTAGATTTCATTCCCAGCTCCCAGCTTAGAATCTGGCCCAGGCCCAGCCAGTGAAAACATTTGGGAAATAAAGCATTTGTCTCTCTATATCTGCCTCTCAAATAAGTAAAAGTTTTAAAGGGAGTTTATGTGTGTGTGTGTAGTTATTCATATTGGTATTTTTTTCTGTTACATATACTATTTGATGAAAGTTTTGCATGTGTGTTTTTTCTATTGCAATAAAGTAAATTGAAAATATTGTTCTAAATGAACTCTGAGAAGCAACTGAAAAGTCCATATTTTTCTGATTCTATATAAATTACCCAAGCAGAAATTCCCAACATTAGCTTCTACACACTGGTAAGTAGCAGTCAATTTTACTTTATTTTTTAAAGTCTTGTTTATTTATTTGAAAGTAGCAGTCAATTTTACTTTATTTTTTAAAGTCTTGTTTATTTATTTGAAAGGCAGAGTGAAAAAGGTCAGGGGGAGATTTTCCATTTCTTTGTTTACTTCTCAAATGTCCACAACAGCTTGGCCTAGGCCAAGCCAAACCCAGGAGAGCCATGAACTGCATCCTGATATCCCACATGGCTGGCAGGAACCAACACACTGTGCTATCATCTTTTGCCTTCCAGGTACGGCCTGTCAGTAATATCCTGATTATCTAAAACTCAGCATTTTGGATAGATCCTAAGATGATAGAATAGGGAGAGAGCTTAAAGTTCTGGTCTAGGGGAAGATAATTTTTAAAAAGTGGAGAAAGTCCAATCTCAGGGAAGAGTTAGTGAGAAAACTGCAGAGGAAACATCATGCAAGTTAGAGGGAAGCCTTGGGTCTAAGTGGAGGGTGTAGACATGCAACATGAACATGGACACAAAACAGGACCCCAGCAACCAAAAACCTCAGCATCAGCTTTGGAGAGTGAGGTGAGATCAGACAGCAGCAGCCCAAGCTGCTGATAGAGCTGAAGGGAGAACCTGGCATGAGCCTGGCTTGGAGCCCTGCGGGGGACTGTGTACCAGCCAACCTAGGGGGAAAGGGGGGCATCTTTCTCTCTCCCCAACAATTGCTGAGAAAGGGAAGACACCATTTTGACTTAACTAACAGCTGTGATAGCTTGTGTCCCTGTGCCCAGCAATCAGCTGAAAGGCAATCCCTGTGTCTGGCACGGAGAATTGACAGGGGGCTGGGTATCCACTAGAACTGTGAGGTGCCCCCAGACTCCCAGCATGTCACTAGCTCTGGGGCTTAGGCTGCTAGGTGAAGTAAACACAAGTGGCTAGCTCTGGGAGCACCTCCACCCCTCTGTGGACAGGATGGACTGGCAGGAAAGAGTGGATCCTTGGAGCCCTATGACTCCCTGTGGGAGCCTTGTGTGCTGGGACTGTGAAAACACTGTGGCTGTGTGGGAGGGCACAGGGTGTGACTAGGTCTCTGGGCAGTCGCTGCCGGCAGCTCCACATGTTCAGAGATCACTGATTGCCTCAGGAGGGTCATTGCTGTGGGAGCTGTGCTCACACTGAGGACTGCCAGATCTTTTGTCTGATTCTTGTGGCACCACAAATGAATTTTGCACTCCCTGGGACTAGTGTTCAGGCATGGGTCACCTTGGAAGAGAGGAGGTGAGGGTAAGACAATGCCAGCAGAACTGATCAAAACCTCCCCTCTGATTAAGAGAGAGAGAGAGAGAGAGAGAGAGAGAGAGATTTACCATGCCCAACTCAGTGTCACCTTGGACACACTTCTTACCTTGGAGCACTGACAGAGCTACCTGGCCACACCCACCATATGTATCTGGATATTCACTGAAAGAGCAAACACTCCACTGAGCCACAGAGGCATAGCCCAAAGATAAAAGACATCAGAGGAAAAAAAAATAAGTTGCTCCACAAATGCCTAAAAATAAAAACAAAAATTTAAGAAACAAGAATAAGGAAGACAATATGACCCCCGAAGGAACACAATACTTTTATAGTGAATGTGAAGATGAAGAAATTGATGGAATGCCAGAAACAGAAATCAAAAAATTAATAGTAGGATTACTCAGAAGTAATCAGAATCAAATCCATGAATTCAGGAAATCTACACATGGCATGAATGAAAATATTTCCCATGAAATTGAATTTTTAAAGAGAAATCAAAATTAAATAATAGACCTGACTAATTCAACAGATCAAATAAAAATGCAATGGAAAGCCTTAACAACATACTCAGTGAGACAGAAGAAAGAATATCCGAGTGAGAAACAAATCTCTGGAAATTTTGGAGTCAGACTAAAAAAAGAAAAGAAGAAATTAGAAAATTAAAAACAGTGTTGGAGATTTATAAGATAATATCAAATGATAGTATCTCATAAACATACAGGTCTTAGGAGTTCTTGAAGGCATGGAAAGAGAGAATGGATTAGGAAATCTTTGTAGCGAAATAATTACAGAAAACTTCCCTAATTTGGAGAAAAAAAGGGATGTCCAATATTGGAAGCACATAGAATTCCTAAAAGACATGACCAGAAAAGATCTTCACCCCAACACATTGTTGTCAAAGTTTCCACAGTAAAACATAAAGAAAAGATTCTAAAATGTGCATGAGAGAAATTCCAGACTAATTTTAAAGATTCTTCAATTAGACTAACTGTTGATTTCTCATCAGAAACCCTATAGGCTAGAAAAGAATAGTGAAATATAGTCCAAGTCTTAAGAGAAAAAAAATGTCAACCCAGAATACTTTATTCTGCAAAGCACTCATTTACAAATGGAGGTGAAATAAAGACCTTCCATAACAAACAGAAATTGAAAGAATTTGTCTCCACTTGTCCAGCTTTACAAAAGATACCTAAGGATGTACTACGTACAGAAACACAGAAATGGTCATCGCTATGAAAAAATATGTGAAGCCAGAAAATCTTCAGTAAAATGCAAAGGAAATCCAAAGTAAGCAATAGGAATATTGGTGCCTACATCAAGAAATTGGAAATATCCAAATAAATGAGCTATCAATTCATAGCAAGTTCCTAGAAAACAACAGCAAAGCAAACCAAAAATTGGTAGGAAAAAAGAAATCATTAAACTTCGAGAAGGAATACATGAAATTGAAACCAAAAACAATACAAAATATCAGTGAAATGAAGACCTGGTTTTCTGAAAAATTAAACAAAATTGATACACCATTAGCCCAAATAACCAAGAAAGAAAGAATACTCAAATCAATAAAATTAGTGATGCAAAGGAAATATAACAACAGATACCATAGAAACAAAAAGAATCACCAGGAATTACTACCAACAAATCAGGAATCCTAGAACAACTGGATAGATTGGTGAACACATGCAACCTTCCAAAACTGAGTCATGAAGACACAGGAAACATAAACAGATCAACAAACAAGACAGAAATTGAGCTAGTAGTAAAGATCCTCCCCCCCCCCCAAAGCCCAAGAGTGGAGGGCTTCATTGCTAAATTTAACCAGACATTTAAAGAAGAACAAACCCCAATTCTAGTCTAGCTATTCAAAACAATTGAAAGGGAGGGAATCTTCCCAAACTCCTTCTTATGAAGCCAGAATCACCTTATTTCCTAAACTAGAAAAAAAAGGTACAACAAAAAATAAGAACTACAGACCAATTTTCCTGTTTAACATAGATATAAAAGTCCTCAATAAAATACTAGTCAACTGAATCCAACAATACATAATAAAGATCAATCACCCAGACCAAGTGGGATTTATCCCTGCTATGGAGGGATGGTCCAACATTCACAAATCAGTCAGTGTGATACACCACATTAACAAATTGAGTACAAAATCAAGATGATTATCTCAATAGATGCAGAGAAGAAAATTGATCAAATACAATGTCCTTTCATGATAAAAACCTTAAGCAAATTGGGTAAAGAAAGAAAATTCCTCAATACAATCAAGGCAATTTATGACAAACTGATGGTCAGCATCTAATTGAATGGGGAAAAGTTGGAAGCATTCCCACTAAGGTCTGGAGCCAGATAAGGGTGCCCACTCTCACTATTGCTATTCAATATATTCCTGGAAGTTTTAACTGTAGCCATTAGGATAGAAAAGGAAATCAAAGGGAAACAAATCAAGAAGGAAGAAATCAAACTATCCCTATGTGTATTTGACATGATTCTATATACAGGGGATCTAAAAGACTCCACTGAGAAACTATTAGAACTCATAAAATAGTTGGGCAAAGTGCAGGATATAACATTCACACAAAAAAGTCAATAGCCTTTGTATACATTGAAAATGCTACAGCTGAGAAAGAACTTTTTTTTTTTTTTTTTTTTTTTTTTTTTTTTTTTTTTGTGGACAGGCAGAATGGACACTGAGAGAGACAGAGAGAAAGGTCTTCCTTTTCCCGTTGGTTCACCCCCTAATGGCTGCTGTGGCTGGTGCATCACGCTGATCCAAAGTCAGGAGCCAGGTGCTCCTCCTGGTCTCCCATGCAGGTGCAGGGCCCAAGGACTTGGCCTCCACTGCACTCCCGGGCCACAGCAGAGAGCTGGACTGGAAGAGGAGCAACCCGGACAGAATCCGGTGCCCCGACTGGGACTAGAACCCAGTTTATTGGCGCTGCAGGTAGAGTATTAGTCTAGTGAGCCATGGCGCTGGCCTGAGAAAGAACTTCTAATTTCAATCCTATTCACAATAGCTACAAAAAATTCAAATATCTTGGAATAAACCTAATCAAGAACATAAAAAAATCTCTACAATGAAAATTGCTAAACATTAAAGAAAGTAATAAAAGAAATGGAAAAATCTTCCATGTTCATGATTGGAAGAATCAAAATCATCAACATGTCCATACTACTGAAAGCAATTTACAGAGTCAGTGTGAGGCCAATCAAAATACCAAGGATATTCTTAGCATATATAGAAAAAATGATGGTGAAATTCACACAGGAGACCTGGAATGGCTAAAGCGATCTTATACAACACAAACAAACCTGGAGGCATCACAATACCAGATTTTAAGATATTCTACAGGACAGTTGTAATCAAAACACCCAGGTACTGGCATAAAAATAGACATATAGACCAATGGAACAAAATAGAAACTCCAGAAATCAATCCACACATCTACAACCAAGTTATCTTTGACAAAGGAACTAAAATGGATCCCCTTGAGTAAGGACAATCTCCCCTGCAAATGGTGCTGGGTATGAAGAAAAACCTCTACTTCACACCTTACACAAAAGTCTACTCAAAATGAATCAAAGGTCTAAATCTATGACCAGATTCCATAAAATTATTATAGAACATTGAGGCAACCCTGCAAGACATTAGCATAGGCAAAGACTGTTTGATAAAGATCTCAGAGACATGGGCAATCAATGCCAAAATTGACAAATGAGATTATATCAAGCTGAGAAGCTTCTCTGGCTGCAAAACAAATACTCAGCAAAGTAAAAAACTGTAAACTGGTCCAGCCACTATGGAAGAGTTCATGGAGATAGCTCAGAAATCTGAATATAGACCTAACATATGCCCTAGCCATTCCACGCCTGAGAATTTACCCAAAGAAAATGGAATAAGCATATGAAAAATTATCTGTACTCCCCATGTTTATTGCAGCTCAATTCACAATAACTAAGATATGGATAACTCAGATGTCCATCAACTCAAGACTGAATAAAGAAATTATGGGATCTGTACACCATGGAATATTACACAGTGGTAAAAAAAATAAAATCCTGTCATTTGCAACTAAGTGGATGCAATTGAAAAACATAGTAATTAAATAAGCAAATAACAGAAAGATTTATTAACACCATATGTTCTCCATGATCTCCATGATAGAGTACCTAAAAGTAATCTATAGAAGTGACATCGACACTTTGAGAAGCAATGACTTTGAACAGAGCTTGTCTCAACTGTTGAGGAACAGGTTTTTTTTGTTGTTGAACTATTTACTTTGAGTAGGGTTAATCTTATGTGTATAAAGTTAATTGAAAATAGATGGTAGTAAAATATAAGAATGGGAATAGGAGAGGGAGGAGGATGGGTAGATGTGTGGGTGGGAGGGAAGGAAGGATGGAAAGAATCACTATGTTCCTGAATTTGTATTTATGAAACACATGATGTTTGTATACCTTAAATCAAAGCAAATCAAAAACAATAAAGGCATACATATAGGATATATGTGTATATATATGCACATATATACATGCACACAAAATTTTTTATCTTTAGTACTTTATAATGTACTTTTAATTCTCAAATCTGGAGAAAAATAGATATTTATTTTCTGACACTTAAATATAAAGAGAACTGTATAAATCTTTGTCAAATAAAAACATACTATTCTAAACAACAAAATAAAATTCAGCATTTTTAATATTTTTAATCATGTCATTTATTCTTTAAATGTCTGTTTTTGCATAAAATAAATAAATATAATCAAAAGCAAGAAATTATTTCTCCCATGGTCAATGATCCCTTACCCCAAACAGGGATATCTGAGGTATCATGAGAGGTTAAGAAAGTATACAGAGAAAGGGATTACATAACTTGAATCTAGGAGGGCCAAATGGAAGCCAAAAATGTCTAGGAAAACTCCAAAAAAGAGAAGATACGATTGAAAGAACAGAAGGAACTAAAATATTAAAAGATAAAGGAGTCCCTTGCTGCAATAAAAAGGTATGATTATGAACACATTAAAGCTATTTCTAAACTGATTTCTTTTTCCTGAAGAAGGGCATTTTCCACAGAAAAGGAATAACAGTACATTTATTTTGGGATAACAAACATTCAAACAAAAATGCCAGTACTGAAAAAGAAATATGCTTAGATATATCAAGGCAAACTGTGCTGAATTTAAAACACCCATAATCTGGGTAAGATTCTGAATCTTACAGAACTTGATTTATGGATTTAACAAATCACTAGCAACTAATTTTAATAAAGTATGTGGATACATATCAAAAAATGAAAATAGGACATAATAACAACCCTTACATAGTCAAGGAATATCATTCCTGGACTGTTCATGAGAATATGAGACCATTACCAATGAAGAAGTATGATATAAAAACATTACAGTGGAGAACATCGTATTTCATAATTATATATGCCTACATTTTTTTTTTCCTGAGAGAAATGATGCATCCTCTAAGTGTAAAATATTATGGATTCTGTGTCATGGCCATTACTTTTATGTCTCACTAAATTGGGTTTAGAAATCTCTGCTCTGTAAGCATACAGAGATACATAGGTAAGATTTCTTTTCAAGCATACACCCAGACTGCCCTCATCTGTATCATCCCAATACAAATCGTTATTTTACAGTTAAACTTATGATGTTTCATTCTACCTGGCCAATTCTATTTAGTATCTTACAGAATGAATGAAAAAAAGTTGAACAGCTATTTCCCATAGCTCTTGGGGAGGCAGCACATTATGGGAGCTTTTGCATTTGGTCTTAGATAGCCTCTCATTCTGTTTTTCAAGGGGTGTGTGTGTGTGAGTGTGTGTGTGTTTAAAAAGGCAAATCAACAGAGAGATGGGGAGGTGACAGAGTGAGAAAGAGGGAGAGGTCTTTCATTTGCTGATTCTCTCCCCAAATGATTTCAATAGCATGGTCTAGAACAGGCAGAGTCAGGAACCAGGAACTCCATCATGCTCTCCCACATGGGTGATAATCTTCTGTTGCCTTTCCAGATGCATTAGCAGGAGGCTGGGTGGGAAGTGGGGTATTAGGGACTTGAACTGGCAGTCTGAGATGGGATGCTGGGGTCAAAGGTGGTGACTTAACCTCAGCACCACAATGCCAGTCCCTTAGATGGACCTTCATCCTCAGCCATTTCGTATGTCTGAAATGTTAGGCAAATTATCTAATTTAGCTACTTTTTCTCATTTTACAATGGAAATTATTAAGACCAGCACCATAGGACTGCTCAGATATTTTATAATGTATTACATGTAAAATTGTAGCTAAATAGATTCTTCAAGCCTTAGAGAAAGAACTTCAGAGTACAAGCCAGAAGATGTAGGTTTAGGCCTTTGTCAAGCTTTATGCAAATTATGTAGCTTCATGGTATGACACTTATTTGTTAGCCACATTGTAAGTCTTTCTAAAAAGGATCTAAAGTACCACGTAGAGTAGTTAATGGGTTTGATAATATAGTTAAATGATGAATATGGAAGCATTTTGTGAACTGTAAAATTGCTAACTATAAAGTCAAAGAAATTTATTCATGCAATGAACAGTAACTACAGAGTTGGCACACATCTCAATGCCTATGTTTTCACCAGAATTCTGACCACTGCATCTCTATACTTACTATACTTTCACAAACTTTTTTATGTATTTAACTGGAATTCTGATGAGATTTTGGATCTCTACTCTTTATCACATAACACTGAACCATTTGGACAAAGCTTTTAACAATGACTGTTATATAACTATTGGAATCTTAGAGTTGGAAATTTTTCCATGGGGACCTTCTAGAATGAAACACACCTTGCAATAGTAAGAGAACAATCATGAACTAAAGTTTAAGTTTTGACAATTCAAAAAAACACAGCCTTTCAAGATTAATGTATTAAGTAACACGGCTTGACCTGAACTCAAGTGAATTTAATGTTTTCTCTAGGGAACATTTGCTTTCTTCCCTGCAGTTAGCTTGCCTTTTAATCTAATTTTGCAGCATATGAGGTTACTATTTTCATTTTCCAATTTATCAGCACCTTTCCATTTTCCAGATCATTACCATTTAAGATCTTCTGCTCATTCTTCTTGAGAGTTCCTAGAGTAATTAAAAGAATTCCTCCTGGTGGTTCCCTGACCTTTGGCAGTACGTGTCAAATGCTAGCTCTGTCACAGGGCTCAGAGACTTTATGTACACGTCTCCCACAACAGTGCTCTCTCCCATTTATACCTCTCTCATGGCATGCTCTCATGTATCCATGCAACTGAGATTCATTAAATGCCTTCATTGTGTCAAGCTGCATGATCATTGTGGCTTTAACTCTTCTAAGGGACAGTAAAAAACAGTTGCAATATGTTTTGATAAATGTTGCGATAAAAGTATCCAAAAAGCTCTTTCTGATTCCAGCAGTGTAGGGTCAGAAAAGGAAGGGTTCTCAACAGAGCAGAGTTGCATGCATATAGCACATTGAGTATAAATCACAGAGGAGTATTCAATAACTGTATGAAGTTTCATGGGCCCAGAGAAAGGGGGAATGCCACCCCTGATCAATTAAATAGTAAATCCTCTTTCTTCTCCTTGTAAATTTACTCAAACTCCATTCGCTTCTCTTATCCAATATTGCCTCTATCAACCAAGATAGCATCATTGCTCACCAAATTATTTTTAACCCCTAAGTTAAAATTGTTTCCTAAGTTTCCACTGTTGTCTGTTTTTTTCCGCACCACAGGGACTTTTTTTTTTTTTTTTTTTGACAGGCAGAGTGGACAGTGAGAGAGAGAGACAGAGAGAAAGGTCTTCCTTTTGCCGTTGGTTCACCCTCCAATGGCCGCCGCGGCCAGCGCGCTGCGGCCGGCACACCGCGCTGATCCGATGGCAGGAGCCAGGAGCCAGGTGCTTTTCCTGGTCTCCCATGGGGTGCAGGGTCCAAGCACTTGGGCCATCCTCCACTGCACTCCCTGGCCACAGAAGAGAGCTGGCCTGGAAGAGGGGTAACCGGAACAGAATCCGGCGCCCCGACTGGGACTAGAACCCGGTGTGCCGACACCGCTAGGCGGAGGATTAGCCTAGTGAGCCGCGGCGCCGGCCCGCACCACAGGGACTTTAAACTTACTATTCTTCTTGCCTAGGACTTCATCCTAAATATTTGCTTGGGTGAGGATTTCTTACTTACCACGTTCAAATTACATATAGCGTTAATGAGCTTTTATCTAAAAATTCAGTAAGCTTTTTTCTACCAGATTATGTCAGTTATTACTGTACTTCTTCCTTTAAAACAATTATAATTTTAATTATTAATTTTCTTGCTTATTGTTGGCTTCACTGTACTAGAATATAAACTCTAAAGTACAAAGACCTTGGTTATTTTATTCAGCAATCTTTCTCAAGTTCCTGGAATGTACACAGCATATAGTTAGTTATCAACAAGCATCAGCTGATTGAATGAGAATGCAGAGGCAAGAACTAGGCAGAAAATTCCTTTCTATCTTGTAGCCATATTAATAAATAAGATAAACCTCCAGCCAAAATTTGCTTCATATATTAAGACTGGTAATGCTACAACACATCAAAATGAAAACATCTATTAGCTATATAATGAGACATTTGGGAGAGAACAAGAAAATTTTAAATCTTGTTCTAAAAGTTCTTAAGAAACTAAAGAAAGGAGATTGGACATAGAATTTTATTGTGGATAAGGTGTGAAGACAGGGTCAGGATTCTTGGCATACGGATACGGCTTGAATCTCACAATTCCACAGATGGAAGTTCTCAGGATTTCTTGTAAACTTCTCCAGATATGGGCAGAAGAAGAGGGAAGAATAAAGCTTAAAACTTGCCAATCAAACATCATAGAATAAAGGCAGAGCTTTCTATAGAGAATGCCACCTCAGAGAGTCTAAACTATAAAAGGATGTACCTGGGAGATTATTGAAACATTTCTAGAATATGAGGCTTACTTTTTAGAAATATTGCTCAAGCTGAACTTTGGAGAAAGTGAAAATCGTGTGAGATAGAAAATAGGGAGGTCACTGAAGAGACTCTTGCAATAGTCTGTGTGATAAGCAATGGGAGCTCCCACCAGAAGCTCTTGGAGGTTATAAAGAAATATGTTATAGAAACAGGAATATATCTGAGAGACATATAATCCTTGTGGATTTTTCCTTTAGTGGGAAAAATAATTCTTAAAAAAATTTATTTTCTCAATATCTTCACTGATTTGGATTCTGCAAAACATCTGCAATAAGTTCACCAATTTCCACAGTAGCTTAAAGTAAAAGGGCATTATAACATGGACAATGATGGCATCCATTGGCCACATTTGAGAGTGAAGCTTCTAAAGATTACTTGAGTACATCAATTCAAGAGAACCATGCCAAGGAAGAGATATGTTATCAGTGTGGGGGCATTCATAATTCAGATGAAATCTTGAGCAGGTATTTCAGGGTCCCAACACTTTTGAAAATAATCATTAGTATTGGGCTGATATTTGAAGTGTTTATATTCTGTTTCAAGCTTTGTTTCTTATTGATCTCAAATCTTAACTGTTACACTGAGTCATAAGGACTTTTTCCACTTTTTCTGAAGATGTCTAAACCACTAGGCTGAAAACTTGCTCCTCATAGAACTATTTCTCTCTTCATTCAACCAATATTGATTAAGTATTTATTCTGTGAAAGTATTGTTCTAACAATTACTCAGGATATATTGAAGAGCATAGCAAACCCAACAAAAATTTTTTACCTAAGGAAGTTTATCTTATAGTAGATGGAAATAAAAAGGCAAGTAACAAATAAAATAAATAGATAAAGTGGATAGAATGCTCAATGGTTTAAAACACTACTGAGAAAGAGGAAAAATACAACAAATAACTGAAAGCGAAGCCTTTTTTAGAGGACAGGGAAGGGACAGTATTAACTAAAATGTTCACAGTAGACCTCATTGAGAAGGAGACATTTGAGGAATGACCTCAAGAAAGTGAATGATGAGCCATGTGGCAAACAACTCCAGGCAGCATACGTTTTACGACAGAGTTGTAACTGGAGTTTTAATAAAGAGGGTAATAACTATGACACAGGTAAGAGTGTCAAGGGCTAACAGGTGAAAATAAAGATATTTCAAGTAACTTGGCTTATACTATGGACTTTGAGGTAAAGAGTGAAAATCTGAACTGCTGTTATGTTCCTTTTGGGGAGTCATATTGTCTTTCTTCTTCTTATGTCTTGATTTATGTGTTTGTATACATTTGGGGAAATGCTTGTTGGTTTTCTCCTCTGATAGCTTTTATCTTTGAACTATGCCTGTGTGGCTTAGTGGGGTGTTTGCCACTTCAGTGGATTTCCAGAAGTGTGCGCTGGGTAGAGCCCGGGAGCTCTGGTAAATGCTCAAAGTGGGGTAAAAGTCCGGGTGACACCCAAGTTGGGAGTGGTAGATGTTCTCTATCGTCAGCAGTGGGGAGGGTATGATATATGCCAGTGTAATTACAGCCTCACCTCCTCTTTTCCAAAATGTAACCTACAATGGCTATAACCTCCACCCAGGCAGATGGAAGAACAGCACAAAGGATCTGTGTAGTACTCAGTGTGAACACAGAACCCTCTGCGATGACCCACACCAGGCAATCAGCAAGCTTTGAGCCTCTGAAGCCAGACACAGTGGTTTCCTAGAGATCCAACTACACACCACAGCCTGTCATGCTGTCACAGACTTCCCATAGTTATAGTACGCAAAGCTCCCACAGTCACAGGGTGCAGAGACTGCCCCATCCACCGAGAGACTAGGAGCTTTCCCAGAGCCAGATACCTGTGGGTGCTCTGCCTTGGTAGTTTGAGCCCTGGAGCCTGTGATAAGGTGGGGGATGGGAGCACCTCATGGACCTAAGTGGGTGCCCAGCCCCCTGCCAACCCTCTAGGCCAGACTCAAAGTCAGTGGAGATTTATCCCTCTGATAAAATGTCCTAATTGGACACCAAAGAGCTGCCACAGCCTCTAGTGGCATTAAGATGGCACTTCCTCCCTGCTGGTTGGATGCCCTTCCAGGGAATAGGGAGAAGGAGATGTGCTTTCCTTTCATTGGGTTAGATTTGAATTACATTCTTAACGAAAACTCTTGGCAAACATGTAAGTAGACTATAGGAGGTATAGCAAAGCTAAAGTGAGACTATTTGGGGAAGCCAAAATAATAATGGCTCAGAGCATATTGGAAATCGAAGAGAGACAGAGACAGGAATGTTGGACAGATGTTGGAACAGAGTTCTTAGATAAGCATAAATTTAGAAGTCATTAGTATTGCTCATATGTACGAATCCAAGTGAGAAAAGGCAAGAAATAAAGTTTCATTCAGACAACGATTATGAAATAAGTGCTCAAAGAAGGTGCTTAAGATGTAGTGATCTGGCCGACGGCACAGCTCACTAGACTAATCCTCTGCCTGCGCTGCCGACACTCCGGGTTCTAGTCCCAGTTGGGGCACCGGTTCTGTCCTGGTTGCTCCTCTTCCAGTCCAGCTCTCTGCTGTGGCATGGAAAGGCAGTGGAGAATGGCCCAAGCACTTGCACCCACATGGGAGACCAGGAGGAAGCACCTGGCTCCTGGTTTCAGATCAGTGCAGCACACCGCCTGTAGCGGCCATTTGGAGGGTGAAGCAACAGAAGGAAGACCTTTCTCTCTGTCTCTCTCTCTCACAGTCTAACTCTGCCTGCCAAAAAAAACAGGCAGCAATCTATGCCAGCAATGGACCAACAATGGTTTAAGTAGTTGGATCTCTGCTATCCATCTAGGAGACATGTATTGAATTCCTAGCTCCTGTCTGGCTTGGCCCAACCCAAGCTGTGTGGGTATTTGGAGAGTGAACCAGTGTTATCTGTTTATCTATATCTGTATCTCTGCCTTTAAAATAAAATAAAAATAACTAAATAAATAATTTTTGAAAAAAGAATGCCATTTTAGTAAGGTTGTCATACAGAGATACTAAACATAGACTGGCATCAGTTTTCAATCTATCAGTTTCTGCCACCAGGTAAAAATGTATTAAGTAACACCAATCACAGTCATTGAGTAAATGGAACCTGATATTTGAAAAGAGCAAACCAAAAGAGCACCAAACTAGACAATAAGAGGGGATCAATAAAGGCTGGTATTTGTGATATGTATTACAAAAATATTTTTAAAATACATCACTTTTCAACCAGATCCGCATGCCTTAAGGGCTGATTCTGAGGCCAGAGTGCTGTTTAGGACATCCACCATTCTATGGGTCTGCTGTGTATCTCACTTCCCATGTTGGATCGTTCTCTCCCTTTTTTATTCTATCAGCTAGTATTTGCAGACACTATTCTTGATTATGTGATCCCTTTGGTTCTTAGTCCTATCATTATGATCAATTGTGAACAGAAATTGATCACTGGGACTAGTGAGATGGCATTGGTACATGCCACTTTGATGGGATTGAATTGGAATCCCCTGGTATGTTTCTAACTCTACCATTTGAGGTAAGTCAGCTTGAACATGTCCCGAATTGCACATCTCTTCCCTCTCTTATTCCCACTCTTATATTTAACAGCGATCACTTTTCAGTTAAGTTTCAGCACTTAAGAAGAATTGTGTACTGATTACAGTATTCAACCAAAGGTATTAAGTAGAACAAACAAACAAAAAAAATACTAAGAGGGATAACATATTAAGTTGCACTCTCTGGCCTCAGAATCAGCCCTTAAGGCATGTGGATCCAGCTGAAATGCCCAAGAGAGTATTTCAGGCATGGAAAACCAAGACACTCTGGGGGGGAAAAAAAACCTAAATGAAAGATCTCTGCGAGTGAGATCCCAGTGGAAAGAATAGGTCATCAAAGAAGGAGGTACCTTTCTCTGAAGGGAAGAGAGAACTTCCACTTTGACCATGGCCTTGTTTAAATATGATCAGAGTCGGTGAACTCAGGGGGCTTCCATAGCCTTGGCAGCTCATGACAAGAGCCTAGGGTGATTACTGAGGCCATAAACAACAGTGTCAATTTGTTAAGTGAACAACAGGAGTCACTGTGCACTTACTCCTCATGTAGGATCTCTGTCCTTAGTGTGCTGTACATTGTGATTTAATGCTATAACTAGTACTCAAACAGTATTTTTCACTTTATGTTTCTGTGTGGGAGCAAACTGTTGAAATCTTTACTTAATGTATGCTAAACTGATCTTCTGTATATAAAGAGAATCGGAAATGAATCATGATGTGAATGGAAGGAGATACGGAGTGGGAAAGGGGAGGATTGCGGGTGGGAGGGACGTTATGAGGGGGAAGCCATTGTAATCCATATTCTGTACTTTGGAAATTAATATTCATTAAATAAAAGTTAAAAAAATACATCACTTTTCCCATCCCACCACATCTATCTGCTGCTACCATCTTGATCCTGGCTACCATCCTCACTGACCTAAACTGTTGCACTTGTCTTTAATTTGTCTCTTTAAATATCCTATCACCTCTTCAAACACATGCGAGGTGAGCCGAACCTCAATAGCCAGAGACACCAGCAGGCAAGCGGAAAGAGGAGACTAGAGGGAACGACCCTGGGGGGAAAAGTTCACCAGGCTAACTAGAAGAGAGAGAGAGAAAAAAAAAGTGACTGATACGGACATGGGTTTCTCTCTCTCAGCTCACCTCTCAAAGGCAAGCAAGACAAAGAGCAGGCGCCATCTTGGACATAAGTCATAAGCAGAGTGACCTCAGGTCTGCACCAGCCCTGAGCCTAGCAGAAAAACCTGACTCTGGGCGGGGTGAATTAACAGATTAGGACCTAGTGAATTTGTGGTGCTACTGAACTGAGACTGTGAAAAAAGAGATGGTGGGGGAGAGAACTCACGGAATTCACGTGAGTACTCTCCAGAGACGCTACAATTCTGTAACTTTGGCAACCCAGTGGGAGACTGAAGGAGAATTTGAGCCCACTCTGAGGGCAGAACTGATTCCCTGTGTGGTCCTTGGGAAAGAGCTTCCGATCTCTGGCTCCTGTGGGTATATCATTTGCCTGCTAACTACCTCCAACTTCGTTCAGCTGTGCGGAATTACTTCCCTTTTGAATGAAAGAAAGAAAGAAAGAAAGAAAGAAAGAAAGAAAGAAAGAAAGAGAGAGAGAGAGAAATCTACCAAGTCTAACCTGGGAGTGTCACCTTTGGCACACCAAACAGAGTTCTCAGGCCACACCCATCTCAAGCCTCTAAGGCTCCATCAAAAACAGACAGTCCACTTAATCTAGAGTCATAGTATAACAAGAAAAAGCACCACAGTGAAGAAACCAACTATCTCCAATATGCCAAATAACAAATGCAAAAACCGAGGTCATAAAAACAAGGAAGTCACTATGACACCCCCAAATGAAAAAGACACCCCAATTCAAGATTATGAAGATGATGAGATAGAAGAAATGCAAGAAGCAGATCTCAAAAAATTGATAAGAACATTAAGAAGTTCTCAAAAACAAATTCTTGAACTACAGAAATCCTTAATGGACAAGATAGAAAATCTCTCTCGTGAAAATGAAATATTAAGGAGGAATCAAAATGAAATGAAACAACTATAGAACAGGAAACTGTGATAGTGACGAGAAATCATAATGAAGTGAAGAATTCAATAGATCAAATGACAAACACATTAGAGAACCTTACAAACAGAATGGGTGAAGCAGAAGAGAGAATATCGTACTTAGAAGTCAGAGAACAGGAAAGGATACAGTCAGACCAAAGAAAAGAAGAGGAAATTAGAAATCTAAAACATATTGTCGGGAATCTTCAGGATACTATTTTTTTTTTTTTTGACAGGCAGAGTGGACAGTGAGAGAGAGAGACAGAGAGAGAAAGGTCTTCCTTTGCCGCTGGTTCACCCTCCAATGGCCGCCGCTGCAGCCGGCGCACCGCGCTGATCCTGGCAGGAGCCAGGAGCCAGGTGCTTTTCCTGGTCTCCCATGGGGTGCAGGGCCCAAGCACCTGGGCCATCCTCCACTGCACTCCCTGGCCATAGCAGAGAGCTGGCCTGGAAGAGGGGCAACCGGGACAGAATCCGGCACCCCAACCGGGACTAGAACCCGGTGTGCCGGCGCCGCAAGGTGGAGGATTAGCCTATTGAGCCACGGCGCCGGCTCTTCAGGATACTATTAAAAAACCCAACATTCGGGTTCTAGGAGTTCCTGAAGGCATGGAGAGGGAGAAAGGATTAGAAGGCCTTTTCAGTGAGATATTAGCAGAAAATTTCCCAGGTTTGGAGAAGGACAGAGACATCCTAGTACAGGAAGCTCACAGAACCCCTAATAAACACGACCAAAAGAGATCCTCACCACGACACGTTGTAATTAAACTCTCCACAGTGAAACATTAAGAAAAGATCCTAAAATGTGCAAAAGAGAAACGTCAGATTACTCTCAGAGGATCTCCAATCAGACTCACAGCTGACTTCTCATCAGAAACCCTACAAGCTAGGAGGGAATGGCGAGATAGAGCCCAGGTACTAAGACAGAAAAACTGCCAGCACAGAATAGCATATCCTGCTAAGCTCTCATTTGTGAATGAAAGTGAAATAAAGACCTTTCATAGCAAACAGAAATTGAAAGAATTTGTCGCCACTCATCCAGCCCTGCAAAAGATGCTTAAAGATGTGTTGCACACAGAAACACAGAAACATGGTCATCAAAATGAAAGTAGGTAAAGGAAGGAAACCTCACAGCAAAAGATCACAGGGAATTCAAAGCATATATCAGAACTTATCTTTGGCAAATGGCAGGGCAAAGTTACCACTTATCATTAGTCACATTCAACATTAATGGCCTGAACTGTCCAGTTAAAAGACACCGCTTGGCTGATTGGGTTAAGGAACAAAACCCATCTATTTGCTGCTTACAAGAAACACATCTTTCCAACAAAGATCCATACACACTGAAAGTGAAAGGCTGGGAAAAGATATACCATGCCAACAGAATTGAAAAAAGAGCGGGCGTAGCCATCTTAATATCGGACAACATAAACTTTACCACAAAAACTGTTAAGAGAGACAAAGAGGGACACTATATAATGATTAAGGGATCAATTCAACAGGAAGATATAACAATTATCAATGTATATGCACCTAACTACAGGGCAACAGTTTATCTAAAAGATTTATTAACGGACTTAAAGGGAGACTTAGACCCCAATACAATAGTACTGGGGGACTTCAACACTCCACTCTCAGAAATAGACAGATCAACAGGACAAAAGATCAACAAAGATACAGTAGATTTAAACGACACTATAGCCCAAATGGATCTAACAGATATCTACAGAACTCTCAATCCTACAGCTAAAGATTTTACATTCTTCTCAGCAGTACATGGAACCTTCTCTAGGATTGACCACATACTAGGCCATAAAGCAAGTCTCAGCAAATTCAAAAGAATTAGAATCATACCATGCAGCTTCTCAGACCATAAAGGAATGAAGTTGGAAATTAGTAACTCAGGAATCCCTAGAGCATACGCAAACACATGGAGATTGAACAACATGCTCCTGAACGAACAGTGGGTCATAGAAGAAATTAAAAGAGAAATCAAAAATTTTCTGGAAGTAAATGAAGATAACAGCACAACATACCAAAACTTATGGGACACAGCAAAAGCAGTGTTAAGAGGAAAGTTTATATCAATAGGTGCCTACATCAAGAAATTGGAAAGGCACCAAATAGATGAGCTTTCAATTCACCTCAAGGATCTAGAAAACCTACAGCAAACCAGACCCAAATCTAGTAGGAGAAGAGAAATAATTAAAATCCGAGAAGAAATCAACAGGATTGAATCTAAAAAAAACATTACAAAAAATCAGCCAAACGAGAAGCTGGTTTTTTGAAAAAATAAACAAAATGTACACCCCATTGGCCCAACTATCTAAAAAAAGAAGAGAAAAGACCCAAATCAATAAAATCAGAGATGAAAAAGTAAACATAACAACAGACACCACAGAAATAAAAAGAATCATCAGAAATTACTACAAGGACTTGTATGCCAGCAAACAGGGAAATCTATCAGAAATGAATAGATTCCTGGACACATGCAACCTACCTAAATTGAACCAGGAAGACATCGAAAACCTAAACAGACCCATAACTGAGACAGAAATTGAAACAGTAATAAAGGCCCTCCCAACAAAGAGAAGCCCAGGACCAGATGGATTCACTGCTGAATTCTACCAGACATTTAAAGAAGAACTGACTCCAATTCTTCTCAAACTATTCAGAACAATTGAAAAAGAGGGAATCTTCCCAAATTCATTCTAGGAAGCCAGCATCACCTTAATTCCTAAGCTGGAAAAAGATGCAGCATTGAAAGAGAATTACAGACCAATATCCCTGATGAACATAGATGCAAAAATCCTCAATAAAATTCTTGCCAATAGAATGCAACAACACATCAGAAACATCATCCACCCAGACCAAGTGGGATTTATCCCTGGTATGCAGGGATGGTTTAATGTGCGCAAGACAATCAATGTGATACACCAGATTAACAGACTGCAGAAGAAAAACCATATGATTATCTCAATAGATGCCGAGAAAGCATTTGATAAAATACAACACCCGTTCATGATGAAAACTCTAAGCAAACTGGATTTGGAAGGAACATTCCTCAATACAATCAAAGCAATCTATGAAAAACCCACAGCCAACATCCTATTGAATGGGGAAACGTTGGAAGCATTTCCACTGAGATCTGGTACCAGACAGGGATGCCCACTCTTGCCACTGCTATTCAAGATAGTTCTGGAAGTTCTAGCCAGAGCTATTAGACAAGAAATAGAAATTAAAGGGATACAAATTGGGAAGGAAGAACTCAAACTATCCCTCTTTGCAGATGATATGATTCTTTATTTAGGGGACCCAAAGAACTCTACTAAAAGACTATTGGAACTCATAGAAGAGTTTGGCAAAGTAGCAGGGTATAAAATCAATGCACAAAAATCAACAGCCTTTGTATACACAGACAATGCCATGGCTGAGGAAGAACTTCTAAGATCAATCCCATTCACAATAGCTACAAAAAAAAAAAAATCAAATACCTTGGAATAAACTTAACCAAGGACGTTAAAGATCTCTACGATGAAAATTACAAAACCTTAAAGAAAGAAATAGAAGAGGATACCAAGAAATGGAAAAATCTTCCATGCTCATGGATTGGAAGAATCAATATCATCAAAATGTCCATTCTCCCAAAAGCAATTTATAGATTCAATGCAATACCAATCAAGATACCGAAGACCTTCTTCTCAGATCTGGAAAAAATGGTGCTGAAATTTATATGGAGGCACAAGAGACCTCGAATAGCTAAAGCAATCTTGTACAACAAAAACAAAGCCGGAGGCATCACAATACCAGATTTCAGGACATGCTACAGGGCAGTTGTAATCAAAACAGCATGGTACTGGTATAGAAACAGATGGATAGACCAATGGAACAGAATAGAAACACCAGAAATCAACCCAAACATCTACAGTCAACTTATATTTGATCAAGGATCTAAAACCAATAGTTTTTTTTATAATTAAAATAATGTTAAAATTATATATAATGTCTTGAGAGCTAATTCAAGTACCATATATGAGCTATTTTAAGTTATACA
Organism: Oryctolagus cuniculus; assembly: GCF_964237555.1. Taxonomy (NCBI): domain Eukaryota; kingdom Metazoa; phylum Chordata; class Mammalia; order Lagomorpha; family Leporidae; genus Oryctolagus; species Oryctolagus cuniculus. The sequence goes on along the minus strand of NC_091432.1, from coordinate 23,231,401 downwards.
ATTCTCTGGTTTTAATGTAGTCACTAATTGTGCAGCCATTAAAGTTTTATGATGTTCCCATTACCTCAACAAGAAATACCATACCCATTAGTTGTCACTTCCTGTTGCACCTTCAAAGCATAGCCAACAACAACATACTTTCTAAAGCTCTATTCTGTACTGCATGTACTCATACACATTATGGGATTTTTTTTAAATGAACATATTATTTTCAAGGTTCATCTGTGTCTTGCTATGGATCAGTACACTAAATAATATTCCCAAATACCATTCTCTAGTATGGATAAGCCACATTTTCTTAATACATTCATCAGTAGACATATTTAGACTGTTCTCACTTTTTTATGATTACATATAATGAGGCTGTGACTTCCATGCACAATTTCTGTGTAAATATATAGTTCTCATTTATCTTGATATATGACCCTATGTATCATAACTAAAAAAAATCACCTAACATAAGATGGTGAAGATTTCTTCCATTGACTATTTTTGGTTCTAAGAGTTGCAAAGTTTCAACTCTATGATATATTTTGGTATATTTTGGATACAGTGTCAGATAATACTTCAATTTCATTGTTTTGTATATGGATACCCCACTGTTCTACTATGAATTATCCCAAAGATTTCACCTCTGGAATTAACTGACATAAAGTTAGGATTTATTTTTTGAGCACTAAATTCTATGTTATTGATCTGTAAGTTAACCCTTGTACCAGTATCACACTGTCTTCATTGCTATAATTTTGTAATGAGTTTTCAAATTGGGAGGTATAAGTTCTCTAACTTTCTTGTTGAATTTCTTTTCATATTCTGGTTTCCTTATGAGTTTGTGGTCATATTGTTATTTTCTGCATGAATAGGGAGATCTTGACATTGAGTCTGCATATCTTGATATTATTGTGATTTTAGAAATATTAATACTTCAAATCCATGACCATGATATGCTTCAATTTACTTGTCATATTTAATATCTTCCTTTTCTTTAAAAGATTTATTTATTTTACTTGAAACCCACAGTTACACAGAGAGAGGAGAGGCAGAAGGAGAAAGAGAGAGAGAGGGAGAGAGAGAGAGAGAGAGAGCCAGCGAGGTCTTCCATCCGCTGGTTCACTTCCAAGATGGCCTCAATGGCCAGAGCTATGCTGATCCAAAGCCAGGAGCCAGGAGCCTCTTCTGGGTCTCCCATATGGGTGCAGGGGCACAAGGACTTGGGCCATCTTCTACTGCTTTCCCAGGCCACAGCAGAGAGCTGGATCGGAAGTGGAGCAGCTGGGTCTCAAACCGGTGCCCATATGGGATGCCAGCATTGCAGGTGGTGGCTTTACCAACCACACCACAGCACCGGCCTCTAATATCTTTCTTTTTTTCTCATTTTTCTTTTTTTTTTTAACTTTTACTTAACAATATAAATTTCCAAAGTACAGTTTATGGATTACAGTGGCTTTTACCCCCCCCCATAAATTCCCTCCCACCCGCAACCCTCCCATCTCCTGCTCCCTCTCCCATTCTACTCACATCAGGATATATTTTCAATTATCTTTATATATAGAAGATCAATTTAGTATATACTAAGTAAAGATTTCAACAGTTTTCACCCACACAGAAACACAAAGTTTAAAGTACTGTTTGAGTACTAGTTATAGCATTAATTCACATTGTACAGCACATTAAGGACAGAGATCCTACATGAAGAATAAGTGCACAGTGACTCCTGTTGTTGACTTAACAAATTGACACTCTTGTTTATGACGTCAGTAATCACTCTAGGCTCTTGTCATGAGTTGCCAAGGCTATGGAAGCCTTTTGAGTTCACCAACTCCAATCTTATTTAGACAAGGTTATAGTCGAAGTGGAAGTTCTCTCCTCCCTTCAGAGAATAGTACCTCCTTCTTTGATGGCCCGTTCTTTCCACTGGGATCTCACTTACAGAGATCTTTCATTTATTTATTTATTTTGCCAGAGTGTCTTGGCTTTCCATGACTAAAATACTTTCATGGGCTCTTCAGCCAGACCCACATGTCTTAAGGGCTGATTCTGAGGCCAGAGTGTTATTTAGGACATCTGCCATTCTATGAGTCTGCTATGTATCCTGCTAGGCTTCAGAGAAGATGCTTTGCATTATGAAATGTATTACTAAGTATTTTAACATTTCAATTCTATTGTAAATGAATTTCTTAAAAGCTTTCATGTTTTGCTATTTTATAAGTTTGATATAATATGATATTGTACATATTTGTAATTTGTATGTATAATGAATCCCATATCTTTCACCCTTTCTGAACTCATTTGTAAGTTCTGTTTACCAGTGGATTACTAGGATTTTCTTTATACAACATAGTGTCATTTTTGAATAACAATGGTTTTATTTCTTCCTTCTTATTTGGGATGACTTTTATTTTATTTTTTTATTTCACCAACTTGAACCCTGAGTAAAATTTTGAATACACATGATGACAGTATATATTTGGTGTTGTTTCTGATTATAGGTGGAAATATTAAATCTTTTACCAATAAGTATGACGTTAGCTGTGGGCATCTTGTAGTTGCTCTTTATTAGGCTTAAGAATTTTTTTTCTTAAGAAAGAGTATTGGCTTTTATCAAATTTTTTTTCATATACATTGATGTGTTCTTATTTTTTCTTTTTATTAACAGGGTGTGCTATATTAATTAAATTTCAAGATGTTAAATTAATCTTTCATTACTGGGATAAATATCACTTGGTAGGGTATAAAGTTCTTGTGTGTTTGTTGCTTGGTTTGGTTTTCTATTATTTTTGGAGGATTTTGGTAGCTATATTCATGAGATACTAGTATGATCTCAGTGTGATGTCTTTGTTGTGTTTTGCTGTCAGAATATTAGTGACTCATGGTTTGAATTTGTGTGTTTTCTCCTGTTCTGTTTTTGAAAGAGTAGGTGCAAAAGTGGTGTTAATACTTTAAATGTCGGATGGTAGTCATCAATAAAACCATTTAAGTCCGGGCTTTTTTCATCATAGAAGGGATCTTTAAATTGCTAAATTAATTTGTTTTGTATGGGTCTACTCAGATATTCTGTATGTGATTCATTGACTTTTAATAGTTTGTGTCTTCCTAGGAATTTGACCATTTAATCTAAAGATCTTAATGTGCTTACATCCAGTTGCTCCCAGTGGCCCTTCATATTCCTTTTTTTTTTTTTTTTTTTTTTTTTTTTTTTACAGGCAGAGTGGAGTGTGTGAGAGAGAGACAGAGAGAAAGATCTTCCTTTGCCGTTGGTTCACCCTCCAATGGCCGCCGCAGCCGGCACACTGTGCCAATCCGAAGCCAGGAGCCAGGTGCTTATCCTGGTCTCCCATGGGGTGCAGAGCCCAAGGACTTGGGCCATTCTCCACTGCACTCCCTGGCCACAGCAGAGAGCTGGCCTGGAAGAGGGGCAACTGGGACAGAATCCGGCTCCCCAACCGGGACTAGAACCTGGTGTGTCAGTGCTGCAGGCGGAGGATTAGCCTAGTGAGCTGCAGCGCCGGCTCATATTCCTTTTTTATTACTGATATTTTGGACGAGTATCTCATCCTTCTTTCTCAGGAATTTCTTACTTCTGATTTTAATAATTTCAATCATCTTTGTGTTTTTTGGTCAGAAGAACTAAAAAATTATTTTCAATTTTATTGATCATTTCAAAGAATCAACTTTTAATATTATTTATCTGCATCATACTCTTTAGTGTTTCCTTCTTTTAGTGCTTTGGGCTTAGTTGGTTTTTCTTCTTCCAATTTCTTAAGGCAGGAAGTTAGGTTATTGACCTGAGTTCTTCATTCTTTAAAATTATTATCATTTAAAGTTGTAAGTTTTCCTCTAAGAACTGCTTCCTATGCACCCCATAGGTTTTGACACATTATTAGTATTATTTTTAAGATTTATCTATTTATTTGAAAGGCATAGTTACAGAGAAGTAGAGGCAGAGAGAGAGAGAGAGAGAGAGAGAGAGAGAGAGAAGTCTTCCATCCATTGGTCCACTCACCTCAAAATGGCCCCATATCCAGAGCTGTTCTGATCCTAAGACAGGAGCCTGGAGCTTCTTCTGTTGTCTCCCATGCAGGTGCAGGGGCCCAAGCACTTGGGCCATCTTCTACTCCTTTCCCAAGGCATAGCAGAGTTGGATCGGAAGTGGAGCAGCTGGGACTTGAGCCAGCACCCATGTGGGATGCTGGCACTGCAGGTGGTGGCTTTACCTGCTATGGCCACAGCATCAGTCCTGGCACATTATGTTTTCATTTTCTAAGTATGTATTTTTTAATTTCCACACAGTTGTGGATTTCCCCAATTTCCTTTTGTAGCTGATTTCATGCACTTATGGTTTTAGAGCATTGCAATTCTTTTAAATTTACTGATGCTTCTATTATGCTGTAACATACTGTATACCTTGGAGAATTTTTCTTGTGTGCACTGCAGAAGAACATGCTCTCCACTATACTTAGGGGAGTTATTTTATAGACATCTGTTAGGGATAGTTGAGCTCTACTTTTTAGAAGTCTATTACCTTGTTGATCTACTTAGTTGTTATACACAATAATCTAAAAGGTGGTATTTAAGACTTTTACTTCTCCTTTTTGTTTTGATCAATGTAATTAATGTTTTGTCAACTTTGCTGATCTTTTCAAAAAGCCAACTCTTTTTTTTTCCCTTTTCAGTTCTGTCAGTTTTGCTTAATGAATTTTAGAGCTGTGAGAATTAGAGACATGTGCTTTTAACATTTATATTTTTGATGCTTTGATCCTTTTCCAGTAAAAAATGTCCTTCTTTGTCTCTAGTAACTATTGTGATCATATTGTCTACTTTATTATCACCATTTAGCTGTTTTTACAATTATTGTGATGAAACATATTTTTCCAGCATGTTTGTGTACTTAAACTTAAAATGTGTCTTTTGTAGACAACACAGTTGAATCATGACATTCTGTTGTGTTTTTCTGCATTTTACCAGTCTCTGCCTTTTGATGGTTTAATATACTTCATATAATGTAACTCTTAAATGTTGTGTCTGTTAATGTGCTATTTATTTCCTGTATGTCTTAGGTGTTTTTGGTTCCTCAATTTCTCCATTAATTCTTCTGTGATTAATGAATGTGGCTAATGAATTGATCATTGCGTTGTGCTGTTATATTTTAAATTAAAGATTTAAAAAGGTTTAAAGCAAAAACATGTTTTCTGCCATTTATATTTACCTCTATTTCACCATTGCTACTGTGTTTTCTTTATTCATGTCAATTTGAATTATTGTCTAATGTCTTTTTAGGATAGCTGGGAGGATTCTCTTAAGCATTGCTTATAGGGAAAGTACTGCCATCAGATTCTCTCACTCTGAGTTTATCTGGGGATGTGTTAATTTCACCTTCATTTTTAAGGAGAGTTTTTCTGGATTTAAGATTTTTGGTCTCATTCTTGTTCCTTCACACTTCAAATGCATTTGTCTGTTGTGTTCTGAACTTCATGGCTTCTGATAAGTGAGTTGTTACTCCTACTACACATCCCTTGTATGCAATGCTATTTTTCTCTTGCTACGTCAAGAGTCCCCTCTTACTTTGATTTTCAGTGATTTGAATATCATGTGTCTGGATCTGTTTGAGTACAATCTAGTTGGAAACCTTTGCGCTTTTGGAAATGTAAATTAATTTTCAGCCAATTTAAGAAGACTATGACCATTATTCCTTCAAATAGTCTTTCTTCTCATCCTTTTTCCTCTCTTCTCCCTTAGACAGCCATTATGTATGTATTGGTATATTTGTTCACCAACTCTCTGAGATTCTGTTCATTTCCTTCACTGTTAATTTTTTTTCTTTTTGATGTTCATTTTGCATAACCTCAAATGAACTGATTCTTTCTTCTACCATATCAAATCTGCTTTGAGATTGTTGAATGATTTTTTTTTTCTCCTTGGTTATATTTTTCATTTCAGAAATTCTTTTTGGTTCTTTATGTTTCTATTCCTTTATTAACATTTTCTAGTAAGAGAGACATTTATTACAACTCCCCTTATTTTCTTAGACAGGATTCCTTTTGTTCATTGAGTATATTTATAAGAATTGATTTAAAGTCTGGGTAGTAAATAGAACATTTGAAGTTCTTCAAGGACAGATTTAATGACTTTGTTTCTCTGTTTATAGGCCATGTTCTCCTATTCTCTTGTATATCTTCTTTTTTTAAATTTGTATTTAAAATTTTTGATTTCTTTAGTTGAAAAGCAGAAATACAGAGATAAGGGGAGAGAGAGAGAGAGAGAGAGAGAGAGAGATCTTTCATGCTCTGGTTCACTCCCCAAATGCCATCAACAGCCAGGGCTGGGCCAGGCCAATGCCAGGAGCCAGAAGCTTCTTCTGGGCCTCTCATGTGGGTGCAGAATCTCAAGCACTTGCGTCATCTTCCACTGCTTTCTCAGGTTTATCAGCAAAGAGATGCATCTGAAGTGGGACAGTCAGGTCTAGAACAGGTGCCCACATGGGATGCCGGCACTGCAGCTGGGAGCTTAACCTTTTATGCCATGGTGCTGGGTCCCCTTTGTATATCTTCTAGACATTTTTTAAGTGAGAATTTTAAATTATATGAGGAGATCTTTAAAATGTTCATGAAACAAGCATATTATCTTTTTATTCCACTTGTCAAAAACTTTTTGAATCACACTGGTATAGTGGCAACTCTGCAAATCAGATCTTCCAGTTATCCCCTCCCTCTACAGAATATTTTGTTGTTTTTGTTGCTGCTACTGCTATTGCCATATGCTTAGGGAATTTCTTGGTCCAATTCTGCAACCTCCATACTCTCCGTGTTGGATGTAACTATTGACTGAACTTTCTGCTTGATTGACTCAGTGGCTAGCTTGTGATTGGACAGATTTTTTTTTTCTCAAATGTCTTAAACCAGTAAATCCTCCATGCTTTGTGTGTGTGTGTTTGTGTGTGTGTGTGTATTAGGAACATGTTCAACACACTGGGTCTTTTACTGCCTGCTTGCAAAGAACCACAAAGTCTGCCAGACATGAATAATGAGGCCTACTTTGGTCTTTCTTAAAATCTAGAATACATACAGGTACCTGCACTGCTTTGCATATGCATATAGCCACTAAACCCCAGGAATGTCAGAATTTTCCAGAGGACTTTTTTTTCCAGTCTCTTGTCTGCCTCAACTGGTTTTACTTAGGCAGTTGTGCTGCTATCAATTACCAGTGATTGCCAACGAATACCTGGGGAGAAGGTCCTAACCATGGAACCATCTCTCAGTTGGGTCAAAAAGGACAAGTCTTGTGGAAGAGGCTTTTCCAGTGAAGTGTCAGGTAGGTCAGATAGTGACAACTGTTAGTTTTCAAGACACCTGGGGACATGGGAAATGGCAAATTGGGAAAACGCGAGCCAAAATACCACGAACTCACTGTGTTCACTGATCTCCCGTTAGTTTTTATATATAGTCCTCCAGTTTTTGCAAGGCTCTGGTTAATTTCCAGAGTTCTGAACAAGTTAATTTTAACAACTCTTGTTGCCTTTATGATGGAATAGAGGTCCATACTTTGCCATTCTAAAATCCTCCCCTAATATTTTTTAAACACTAGACTAAGCATTTAACTCCTTTTTAAAAACGATGCAATAGTTTCATTTTAATTTTCAGATAACATCCCATAAAATGACCTAGAACTCCCAGATAATCTGGTGCTACCTATCTCTGAGCCTCAAACTCCAGCATTCCCCTCCCAGACCTCTTTTTTTTTTTTTTTTTTTTTTTTTTTTTTTTTTTTTTTTACAGGCAGAGTGGATAGTGAGAGAGAAAGACAGAGAGAAAGGTCTTCCTTTTGCCGTTGGTTCACCCTCCAATGGCCGCCACAGCTGGAGTGCTGCGGCCGGCGCACCACGCTGATCCGAAGGCAGAAGCCAGGTGCTTCTCCTGGTCTCCCATGGGGTGCAGGGCCCAAGGACTTGGGCCATCCTCCACTACACTCCCGGGCCACAGCAGAGAGGTGGCCTGGAAGAGGGGCAACCGGGAAAGAAGCCGGCGCCGCTAGGTGGAGGATTAGCCTATTGAGCCGCGGCGCCGGCCCCAGACCTCCTTTCAATACCTGTTGTAAACCACCTTCCTGCTGGCATTTTGCAAAGAGTATCCTTTTGCAAATAACACATTCCATCTCCCCATACCACCCTGCTAATTTATATCAACTCTCAGGTCTCCCTATAAATGTCACTTCCTGGGAAAACCTTTTTTCTCTCACAGGGAAGATTCAGTTTCTGCATGAAACACTCTCTTGACACCCTGCGTTTCTTCTTCTATAGCACTTACCATAAATGTAATGAAATGGAAGTTGTTTATTTTTTCAATGCTAACAACTATGATAGAAATTTAATCTAGCTCAGAGGAAAACGTTCAATAAATATTTGTTGAAATGAATGAATGAATGAATGAGTGGGAGAACAGAAGAAATCTATCATATACATATCTGGCCACAGAAATTGTTCTGTCTTAGGAAGTGGTGACAAAGAGAAGGGCAAGCAACATCTGTGAGACACCCGAAACTCCATACTGACTTTACTGCTCCAGTCAGTGTGCAGTAGGCGGGCATACAGGTTAAAATGGATTAGGTTTGTGAACTGGAAGACCATGCCTTTGCCATGCCCCTGGGTGACCTCACACCATAATTGATACCTTCACCAGGCCCCTGTGTGACCTCATCCCCCTACCTGGCCACATCTGGGTGCCCACCAGCCAATCAGGTTAATTAACCACTCCCCTTTGGAAGTGGGTTAAAGGCCTGGGACATGGTGTGTCCAGCCCTTCTCTTCTTCCCTGGCCTCTTGCCAGGAGGGGGCTTGCTGTAGCCCTGCACCTCCAGAGTACGTGGCCTTCAGACCCCTGCCCTAGGCTTCCTGGCCTCAATGCTCCTCCACGTGGCTGGTTCCTGGTGCTCGGTATGAATCCAGATTTACCTCTCTCCCTTAATGAAGCTGTCGCTCTCCTATGCATCTTTCTCACTAAATAAAGGCTTAAAATGCACCATGCTGCCTCATTTATATGTGCCGGTATTTAGAATTCTTCTCTAAATATTAGGCAAGAACCCTCTCGGGCTTATTAATATTGGGGATTTATTAATAAGTGTATGGTGATATCGTATGGCACCCCAAATTCCGGTAGCATATCTGGTACCCCAGATGGCGCTTCTGGGGAACTTTAAGGGGCCACATTTTTGTATAAATTTTAGGGGTCATCTCCGATATCAAGTGCACATCCTCTAAAAATATAATTTTTTAAATTAGAGGATTATGCTATTAAGGGTAACATTGCTTCATCTCCCTGTATAAATGAGTATGTCTTCCAGAGGAACAAAGGATTTTTGCAGCAATTAACAATATAGACTGTAGATTTCATGAGAATGTCTTACCAATAAGCCCTAGAAATTCTGTAATTTATTTGGTAACCCAGGAGCATGGGTATATTTTGAGATCTCTGAATATATCTAACATGCAGCCACACTGAGAGCCACTATAAATATAAAGATATTTTGTCTCAAGTTTGTAGTTTGTTTCTGTTTGTCTTCCATTTGAGGTGTTCATGTCTTTACAATACAGGAAGAGTAATAAAATTTGAGAAGGCTATGAAAAATGACAATCTTAGGAATATAGAAAGATAAGTAATAACCTAGTTGTGTGTCTCAAACAAAAAAAAAAAAAAAACAAAGTAAAGGTACTGTTCATATTTGAAATGATAGAAAAAAAAGCTTGTCTCTGGGGAAGAGACAACTGCTTTCTGCTAATACACTCCAGGGTGGCTTTGTGGTTGCCTTGATTAATTGGTGACGATGAAATAACCAGTGCTCAGGGATACATGAGACAGCAAAGGATTGTAAGTGACAGTTTGCTGTTAAAATTCATCAGCCCCTGCAAAGTGCCTTGATTAATGAAGTCACCGTGCCTGCCTCCACCCTGAGAAGGGGGCCGCTGTGGGAGGAAAGAGAAAACAAATTTGCAAGGATGCTCTCACTAAAGAGGTTCCGCACCCAGGTGCATTTAATCTATCTGTTGTTGCATTAAGTGCGTACCTTCTCCCTCTCAATTGTTCACTGGCACTGCCATTAATCACAGACCATTGTAAAGAAAAGGCAAGTAGGGAGGAGGTAGGAGAGACCACGATTTCCTTCTCAGCTTGTAGCTGAGGAGAATGATGGGTAAGCAGGCGACACAGGAGGGGAGCTGCTGGGTTATGACCAACCAGAGGAACTTAAAACAGGATCTGCAGAGTTGAGCCTCAGAAGGCCACAGCTGGATGCTCCTTTGCTTGTCACTGCCTCTTTGGAGCAGAGGAGGTTCTTGATGCAACATCTCCATCTACAGCTGGCTAGCAGAACTGCTCCCAGGGAGTCAAGCTCCAGAAACGGCCCAGGGGTTTTGCAAATCAGTACCCTAGCTGAAGAAGCTGGGCAACATTGGTTTCCATGGCGCAGGACTGCCTTCCTTGGTGTCTGGTCCTATAGCATGCCATCCTAGACAGTCAGGCTAGTTCAATCTGAATCTGCACAAAGAAAAGATTCTCATGAGAGCTCATGAATGACCCTTTTGTCACTGGAGGAAAAAAAGAATAAAAAAAAAAAGCACAAAAATCCTGCAGTCTGCCCAAACATTGGTAGCTGACCTAGTAGGAGAGCGCTGCTGTTCTGCGTTAGAGCTTCCTTTGAAATGCCTTGAAGGATTTTTAAGAACTGTTTTTCTGAAATCAGTGCTAAAAATCTTTCTGGGATGCTATATTCAATATAAAAAAATCTCATTTTAGTGGTATATGGTCATACATGTAACATCTGCATGCTTTTTAGCACATAAAGAATGCCATCCTAGTACGACAGGGTTGAAATTCCTAATATGTGAATAGTGGAAGGGTCGGTTGGAAATCTATACTTCTACAGTGCTCTTGCTGTGTCCTAACAGTTTACAAACATGATCTCATTTAATAGCAAAAAAAAAAAGAAAAGAAAAGAAAAAAGAAAAAAAAAAAACCCTGCAGCAGGTACTATTATTTCCTGATTTTATAAATAAGAATAATTCAGTGAAGAGACTTACAGAAGTACCTCTTCCCATGTCCCATAGCTGGAGATTAGTTTCAATCTTTTGTTATATCATTAAAAATAACTGTACCCTCTCAGCCTCCATGAACGCTACTGTGCTATTCCTCTGTAAGGACAATGAAGACACTTCATACATAGATGTCATCTCAGCTCTGGTAATATGAGATGTGTAACTATGGAGAGCTCACCTGACCTCTCTGAGCCTCTCAGTTTCCTCTCCTCTCCTCTCCTCTCCTCTCCTCTCCTCTCCTCTCCTCTCCTCTCCTCTCCTCTCCTCTCCTCTCCTCTCCCCTCCCTTCTTTCCATTCCTTTCCATTTCTTTCTCTCTCACTCTCTTCTCTCCCCCTCCATCCCTCCTGACTGATTGACCTTCCTTCCTTCCTTCCTTCCTTCCTTCCTTCCTTCCTTCCATCCTTCCTTCCTATGTTCTTTCCTTCTTCTATCTGTACACTGATGAGTTTGGATGAAAGAATCCATCCCTGGATTCTTGAGAAGAAGACATTGAAATTTTAAGTCTTACCAATTGAAAATGATTCCACTGTTGAATGGAATTCAAATCAACTGGACTATCCTACTGTTTATGATAGCATAAAGCACAGGCCATGCATGGCCACCCTCAGACTCTACTCCCTTGAATCATGCCTTTCTTTTGCTAAGGAGTACACCAATGGTTGACAGGTAAAGGTGTTTTTCCACCCTTGCCTTTGACAATCACTAGAAGAGAGAGCTTGGATTTTGAATTTGCCATGGTCAAGACCCTCTCTGCCTCACTACCTCACTGGCATTCAAGGAATTCTGCTTGGCACCAGTGCACCAGTTATCAGTACAGTACCACTTCTAAGAGGGCTATGCCCTCAGGAAATGTTTAAGCAATACACAGGAATTTTAAAACCACTTTGGAGTAGGACATGGTTAATAGTATTTCCCCAGACTATTAAATATAGCATTCAAACTGGAAAATTACTCATTGATTTGCTTTGTGAAAAGATAAATGTGTATTCCACTTTGTTCTGTCCCAGTACAGGCTTTATTGGCTGGTTTTTTTTTTTTTTTTTTTTGCAAAATAATCTGAGTTTCCCTAACGAAGCAATACAGCATGTGAACACTGCAAACATGTGGTCCATGATAGGACAAGAGCCCTTGCTAACAAAATTCAGCACTTGGAAATGCCACCCACAACTCCCAAAAGCAGGTGCACACATCAGCTCAATGAGGTGGCCACACTATTCCAGACAAATAAAGCACAATGGCAGACATGCTGCCCAGAAGAAAATAATCATGGTAAATAATTCAATGCCTCATGTGCCTCTGAAGTCACTGTGCTTTTCACTTTGCATAAAAACAGTTTTCTTAATGACCAGTGATTGCCATTTGTAAGACCCTGCCAGACCACATATGCCTAATAATATTCTCTCATTTTCATCTGGTGTTTTACAGCTCACCTAGGGGTACTGAGTGCCCAGTCTCATTTGGTTATCTTAACAACCTTTTTAAAGCAGGAGTTACAGGTACTCACTGCACTTGCTGTATTTGATTGTTCAGAGACATGCTGTCAAGTTTTACTGTGTCTGTTTGTTCTCTAACAGACACATATGGAGGACTCACTCTGTTCTAGGCATTGGGAGAAGGTAGAGGAGCACAGCAAAGTAAGGGAGACAGTAGGGATGAGTTAAATATCATCTGTGTATCAGTGTTTTCAAAGAATTCACAAATCTCAGGGGATGGTAGATGTGTAAAGAGATAACTTCAATTCAATCTGGACAGTGCTAAAATGGAAGAATTCACAATCCCCAAGAGAGTAATAATATGATTCTGAATATTTTCAAGAAATTTAAAAAGAGCTATTTAAGTGTGCTTTTGCTTTTGTTTCTTAGAAGATATATGATGATCTGTTATAAAATGATATGCATTTTTGGATTAGAAATCAGATAGGTTTATGAGATACTTTATTATTGATTCTTTCTTGGGACTAACAGCAAAACCTCTAGGTAAAACAGCATACAGCCGGCGCCGCGGCTCAGTAGGCTAATCCTCCGCCTTGCAGCGCCAGCACACCAGGTTCTAGTCCCGGTCGGGGCACCGGATTCTGTCCCGGTTGCCCCTCTTCCAGGCCAGCTCTCTGCTGTGGCCAGGGAGCGCAGTGGAGGATGGCCCAAGTGCTTGGGCCCTGCACCCCATGGGAGACCAGAAGCACCTGGCTCCTGCTATCGGAGCAGCGCGGTGTGCAGGCTGCAGCGCGCTGGCCGCGGCAGCCATTGGAGGGTGAACCAACGGCAAAAGGAAGACCTTTCTCTTTTCTCTCTGTCTCTCTCTCTCACTGTCCACTCTGCCTGTCAAAATAATAATAATAATAATAAAAAACAGCACACAATTTAACTCTTATTTTACTTAGGTTCACAGAAGTTGAACAATCTACTTAAAGAAAATATCAGCAATTAGAATTAACTAAGGAATTACTCCACACAAAATGCTAATCTGGATTCTAATCCAGGGCTTCTCAAAATCAATGTTCAAGCACCCCACTTGAGCACATTATTAAGCTATGGATTCAGGTTCAGGTGTGGAGTAGGTTCTGAGACTTAGCATTTCTGGCAAGTTAATAGTTAATACCAATGCTGTTGGGCCACAGATCTCACTTTGAGTAGAGAAGATTCAAAGTGATGCCTTACAGTAAGAATGTATATCATCAAAGAGATGGGAAAATCAGAGTATATGTATGTTGCAAATGGTAAACTGAGTTAACAGAAACTAGGAGAGATAAATTAAGACATTAAGAACTTGCAATTTTAAAGTTTAAGGACAAGTTATTGGTGTTGAAGACCTAATAGACATGAAAGGAACTTAGTCAAGGTCCAACTCAATGGCTCAAAACTCAGAGTTCATGAATCTCCAGAGATCCAAGAAAGTATCAGTGGGATCCTAGAGCTACTTTACACATTCAAAAAAATAGCTATTGGAGAGTGATTATTTCCACAATCCAAGGCCTCTTTATGAATGAAAATATTACAAGAACTATCATTGCTTGTTATGAGAATTACTGCTCCTTTGTTTTTGCTTAGTCTTCCTGTTGTTGGTGTAATACTTATTGTCTGTGTTTTGACATATTTGTCTTTGACTAATTAAAAATATGAAAATCAATTCAGTATTAGCAAGTAAAGTTCAACTAGTATTCAGAAGCTAAGAAAAGAATATTTGGTAGTGAAAATATAGAAAATAAATTCAAATCCCTTGATTTATAAGGCTGCTTTTATTTATGTTCATGCTATGGTTTTATCTTTGGGCTTTTAATTTTTGCTTGTTTGTCCTTAACATTGGTTTTGAAATTGATTAGATCACCAAATATTAAATTCCTAAGCAAAGCTTTAAGAAGTTGAAGAGTAAGAACCAGATCCCAAATGTTTCAACTTTGAACTAATAATATTTAGCATTTACAAATAACCTATTATTTGACAAACACCTATATTCATTATCACATTAATCCATCAAAATAACTAAAAGGAAAGTAATTTTCTGTCACTTTCTGTAGGGGAGGAAAATGAGCCTGGGAGACACACAGTGCCTTGCTCATGAAAACACAGAAATGAACTGCTTATGACACAATGGAACCCAAGTCAGCATATGCAATATATTCTTATAGAATCTAAGTTTCCCTTCTTTCAAACTGCTGTTGGATTCCCGAATCTTCCTAGCATGTATTTGAGCACTGAGGAGCAGCTACCACATTATTTTTTGATCTCAGACTCTTTCCAAATTTCTTGAGAAAAACTGCAAATGGAGAGCCCCAATGTTCTCATTTGCCCTTCAATGTCTCGCCATTCTCTTGAAGACCCTGAAAGGTTCACTCTCACAGATGCACAGAGAAGCAGGATGTTAATAACAGGAAAATAATGATAAGAACACAAACTGAGTTCTCAACATTTTACCCTAACAGTGCACTAGAGCGAAAATAGGTTTAGGAATCAAATAAATTCAAATTTATGCCCAACTTCCAATGTACTGGCTTCTTATCACTGATGGTTCACTGGTCTCCCTGAGCCATTTCTATTTTCTGATAAAGAAGGAAAATATTGCATTCTTCATTGGTCTGTGGTGAAGAGTTCACCATCTTGTGTAAACAAAGCCCCTTCTGGGTGTCAAGTACAAAATCAATATATCAAGAGCTCCTACCAGATCAGCCCATTGCCACATTGGAAAACACAATTTGTTTTGGGCTTTGCTTAGTCAGATCATGGTTTCCCAACCAAAGCTTTCCTTTTTGCTCCAGATAATCCAGAATAAAAAATCTAAGCATTTTTTTTTTTACCTGACTCTAATTCTGGTATTCTAAAATACTTTAAGCTAGCTAGCCATAGGTGACAGCATACATTCTGAAAATAAATCACTTTGCAGAAACCACAAATGAGACCAGAACAGAGTCCATGTGACCAACTAGAGGATGCCTACTTCTTAGGAAAAGTGTGAGACGAGAAACAGAAATTTGGGTTTCAGTTTTCATCTCTTTTTAGCAAGTTTAGTAAAACAAACTGGTGAACTCATTTTTTTCTCTTTTTCCCCCTTCTCTGATCCAATCATACATTGTTTACCTCATTCACTCTGGAGAAGATAAAACAATGAAAAAATCAATTTTACCATCACCCTCATACTCCAAATGAATAAATGCATGAAAAATTCAAAAATCCAGTAGCCTGGTAGTATCAAATGGGTTTCACTGTAATTTCTTATGAGTGTGGGTAAAAGCTTAGATGACAAAGCACAGAAAACAACCCTGTCTTTAATAACAGAAAATAATAGATTTTTTCAGAGAACTTAAAAATAATAGAAAGAAAAGAAAGACAAAAAAAGAGGAAAATATGATAGGGGGAACACGACTTTAATTTTTAACAACTTTAAGTGCTCCATGAAATAAATTGATGTCTCCAATTCTTTTAGTCTATTTGGATTCTCCCTGCATAGCCAGCATCAGAACCCTCATATGCAAGCAGACTGGCAAATATTGATTTTTAACACCACCAGCGAGGGACTTCTTATTCCATTCTCAAGAATACATGTGTGGAATGAGTTTTGCAAGTTGAATCAAGTCAGTCCCAGCGAGGTCCTTTCTCCTGCTGAAAAAGCAAGCCCAAAGAGGCAGACTGACTTCTAGCAAAGAGCAATCTGTCATTTAGTGCAGTGGTAGCACTCGGCATTTCTAAAACACGAGCAGCTCTGCAGAGTCAGGAGGAGAAGCAAGCACCTGTTTCTCTGCCATCCACGAGGGAAACCAGGATGGACTTCCTGGCTCGGGCTCAGCCCAGCTCTTTTGGGCATTAGGGGAGGGAACAGTGGATAGAAGATCTTTCCTTCTCTGTCTATCTCTCGGTCTCTTCCCATTTTTCAAATTATGAAAATGAAGTATTGGAAAAAGGACTACAGGGTTAGCAAAATATTTGGAGTCAAAAAGCATAAACCATGGGGAAATTAGGACACCCTTTATCAAAGGTGTGAAGAACGGTAAGTCCCTCATGACAGCTCAGTTCTCCAGCCTCATGACAATGTTTTCTTGTGAGTGAAGCTCCACCCAGATGAATCACTCACAGTTTGGAATCAGGCATAATATCTCTTGCTTTATAGGTTTGCTTGAAGATGGCATCCTCAAAATGCATTTCCCCAGTGTGGCAGCACTTATCCCATTGTATTATAAATGTTTATTAACTTACTAGTATTCTCCATTGAATAGCAAATTCTTTGAGAGTAAAATACTGTATTTACTTTGCCCTTGTCTCTTCAATGTCTAGTAACAGATATTTATTATTATATTTTAAATATTTTATTTATTTTTAAACTTATTTTAAAGGCAAAGAAACAGGAAGACAGAGACAGACCAGCTTTTTTTAAAAAAAAAAAGTTTATTTATTTGAAAGGCAGAGTTATAGAGAGGTTAGAGGCAGAGGCAGAGAAAGAGAGAGAGGTCTTCCATCTACTCGTTCACTCCCCAAATGGCCTCATGGCTGGAGACGGGCCATCTGAAGCCAGGAGCTGGGAGCTTCTTCCATGTCTCCTACGTAGATACAGGGGCCTGAGGACTTGGACTATCTTCCTCTGCTTTCCTATGCACATTAGCAGGAAGATGGATCAGAAATGGAGCACCTAGGACTCAAACCAATGCCCCTATGGGATGCCAGCATTACAGGTGATAGTTTTATCCACTATGCTACAGAGACATACTTTTAAATTCATTGGTTAATTTCCCAAATGCCCACAACAGCCCTGGCTATGTCAGGCCAAAACCAGGATCTGGGAACCAAATCTGGGTCTCTTATGTGGGTAGCAGGGACCCAGAGACTTGGAATGTAATCTACAGCACCCTAGGTTGCACATTAGCTGAAGCTAGAGTCAAAAGCAGAGCCAAAATTCAAACCCAGGCACTCTACTATGGCATATGGGCATTCAGAGCAGTGTCTTAACTGCTGCACCCAGTGGCCATTCTTAGTAATATTTTTGGCTCAGTAATAAATTCATGATGAATAAGTAAAAGAATAAGAAATCACAAGAGGCCATTTCTGGCCTTGTCTGTCATTTGCTGGCTATTACAAACGTATCAATGTATAACATTTAATAAATTCCCATTTTGTGCTGGTAACAACTTAAGCTTTTTATACAGTGTTTCTTTTCATTTTCACACTACTACTATGAGATACTAAGAATTATTAGCCCCATTTCAGCAGTAAAAATAGAGAGGATTAAAAATAGAGAAACTTGTTGGCGCCGCGGCTCACTAGGCTAATCCTCCGCCTTGCGGCACCGGCACACCAAGTTCTTGTCCCGGTCAGGGCGCTGGATTCTGTCCCGGTTGCCCCTCTTCCAGGCCAGCTCTCTGCTGTGGCCAGGGAGTGTAGTGGAAGATGGCCCAAGTGCTTGGGCCCTGCACCCCATGGGAGACCAGGAGAAGTACCTGGCTCCTGCCATTGGATCAGCACGGTGCGCCAGCTGCAGCACGCTGGTCACGGTGGCCATTGGAGGGTGACCCAACAGCAAAGGAAGACCTTTCTCTTTGTCTTGGAAAAAAAAAAAAAAAAGGCCGGCACCGCGGCTCACTAGGCTAATCCTCCGCCTAGCGGCGCTGGCACACCGGGTTCTAGTCCTGGTCGGGGCGCTGGATTCTGTCCCAGGTGCCCCTCTTCCAGGCCAGCTCTCTCCTGTGGCCCGGGAAGGCAGTGGAGGATGGGCCAAGTACTTGGGCCCTGCACCCCATGGGAGACCAGGAGAAGCACCTGGCTCCTGCCTTCGGAACAGCGCGGTGCGCCGGCCGCAGCACGCCAGCCGTGGCGGCCATTGGAGGGTGAACCAACGGCAAAAGGAAGACCTTTCTCTCTGTCTCTCTCTCTCACTGTCCACTCTGCCTGTCAAAAACAAAACAAAACAAAACAAACAAAAAAAAAAAAAAACAAAAAACTTGTACAATTTCACACATCTAGAAAATAACAGTTAAGATTGTGCAATGATGCACTTCCTCACTTTGATTCTCAAAATTTGAACAATTCATAGAGACCCTCAAGGTAATAGGAATATTATATTCCTCTCTTGGAGTCATTCAACATGTCATTCATCCGTTTATACATTGATTTTTGCATTATTCAACAAGTATTTATTAAGAATCTACTTTAGACTCTGTTAGACTTCAATGGATCAAACTTGAACACCACTTATTTTCAAAGAGCTTGAAGATTAATTGGAAAGATAATAATAACACAGAGAGCTGAGATATAAATTAATTCTTGCAAGAGCTATGAAATATAATAGAAATTTAGTCTAGGTCAATCCACCTACTATACATGCCAATTCCTCCATCAGCAGCAACATCAAGCAGTAGCCCATTTTTTAATCACTTAAAATGCAATTTGATTATCATATTCCTTACTCAAAACATTCAGTAACTTCTCCCTGAAAGCAAAAAACTCTAAATTTTTTAATTAACATGAAATGTTGTTTTCACATACATTGCCAGGTTTACCTTCTGTGTGTCTCTGGACTCCACCACCAGTTGTCTGTACCATCTTCTATACTTGTGTACTTCTGCCTTGTATACTCTGTGCCTTTGTTCTAGTTTCTTCCATTGGAATAATATTAATTCTTTTTATTTAGATCTCTCTGCTAGTCATACTCTTTCTTTTCCTTGACCCTTCTAAGACATGTTTTATACAAGTATCTATTTTGTTATATAGCAGTATAGCTTTTTCAGAAATACGGAATTATTCTAGCTTGAAGTTAACTGTTAATTAATATGTCATAATGTGTCTCATCTTCATATTCTCAGGGTCAAATACAATGGTGTGTGATGCATATTCAGTGCATGTCTGTTACAATGCATGGACTAACACATGTCGTATAGCATTCACTTATTCGAGCATTTTATCTCCCATTTCGTTGGTAAGTTTTGTGAAAGCTGAACTATATATACTTTTTGTTTGTTTGTTTGTTTGTTTTGACAGGCAGAGTGGACAGTGAGAGAGACAGAGAGAAAGGTCTTCCTTTACCATTGATTCACCCTCCAATGGCCACTGCAGCCGGCGCACCGTGCTGATCCGAAGCCAGGAGCCAGGTGCTTCTCCTGGTCTCCCATACGGGTGCAGGGCCCAAGGACTTGGGCCATCCTCCACTGCACTCCCAGGCCATAGCAGAGAGCTGGACTGGAAGAGGAGCAACTGGGACAGAATTCGGCACCCTGACCAGGACTAGAACCTGGTGTGCCGGCACCGCAGGCAGAGGATTAGCCTATTGAGCCATGGCGCCAGCCACTACATATACTTTTGCATCATTTACTTTTACCACTTCATAGTTCCTAGTACAGTATTCTGCTACAATAAGTGCCCAACAAATATTTGTAAATGAGTGGGCAAATGATAATGGTAAGGTAGGGGTGGTTGTATATACTTTATTCATTGTTGCATCATTTTGTGTCTGGAAATGCTAGATATTCAGCAAGTTGCAGTCAATGAAATCAGTTCCAGTTCCCAATATCCTGCTAGAGAATGCAATGGACATATTGTTCTGTCTTCTCTGCCTCTGCCTTTCTGAACCTTCTTTCACTTCCCACGTGATTGCCTCAGAAATAGTCCATTGAAAAAATATGTTGTTAGCTCAAGTTGATGTGTTCAAGAAAAATAAATCAGAATAAAACTGGTAATTGTGGCGCTTCGTAGGATTTTTAAACTTGGGACACAGAATTAAATTGATGAGCAGGAGTTTTTTGGTAAAGAAATTAAGGTAAAGTCTTGGAGTGCAAGGCTCTCAGGTTCCTTCGCAAAGCTGTCCTTTCCATTGATGTACTCCTGCAATATGTGATCTAGACAAACGTCCATGCATTTCACTTTTGTTAAAGATTGTTCAAGATGAATTTTTGTCACTTTCTTCCAAAATGATGACTGCACTGACCATTCTGATAAAAAGAAGAGATAATGAGAGAGCCTGGATAAAATAAGAACTAAAACGCACTAATAGCATAACAGAACTACATAAATTTTCTGAGGACCTTTTCAAAGTCATGACGTAACGATTCAAATAATACGAATATCTACTTAGGGAATGTCTGAAAAAAATAGGATACTATATAACAGCTCCATTAGAAATTACTAGACTAGAGAGGAAACCAGACCTGGTCATGTCAATGGTATTCAAATGAAAAACAACCTCAGCCTAGCTGGATTTAGAATAGAAGAAAAGATAATAGAGGGCAATACCAGGAACTTGGAGGACAGTCTACCGCGTCTCCAAAAATTAATGTCCTTCTTTTCTTCTTTCTTTACTTTTCTTTTACTTTCTTTACTTCTCTCTCTGTATATGTATATGTATACGTATATGTATATGTGTACATACATGTGTATATAAAATCTCTCAGAGAGGCACTTCCAAGATAGAAGATGAGTAAGAAACTATGGCAACCAACTCCTGGCGGAGATGCCAATGTGAATAACCATGTACTCAGCAAGCCTCTAGCACAAGAGCTATTAAAGCTAGGCTGGGAACAAAATCTCTAGACTTGCCCCAGTATCAGATGGAGATCTGTGTCCTGGTCAGAGACAGATTTGTTTTGGTGTATAGTAAACTAGTATCTCCTGGACCTGATATTTGCCCCCAAGATAGTACAGGATCTGGTGACTGTGACAGTCAGGTATAGCTCATCAATAGCTGCCTAAATCGCTAAGGAAGTACCTCATCACACTTGCTACAACCTTGGCCAGACAGCAAGGAATCACAGGATTGTTTGGTACTCAGTGCCAGGCTGATAAAGTCCAGCATTAAACAGATACATAAGTCCCTATTCCCAGGCCTGTGCTGCAGACAGACTTTAGGACATGCTTCAGTGTCCAGTGGAGTTCTATGGTCCTGGTTGAGCAGTCTTATGGCCCAGCTAGCTTTATCAGTGGCTGATAGGTGGAGTATTATGCAGTGAGCTCACTCCAGCAGCAGAGAAAGACAGCTCATTTCAGCAGCAGAACGGAATTTCTAGAACAGCCATAGCCATAGTCTGCATTGCAAAAGCTAGTCCTACAATGCACAGATGATGTCAGATGATGTCACACTCCAACAAGCATCAGGACTTCCAGGGAACCATGACCTCACCTAAAGAGCAAGATAAGGTATGACAAACAACTATCTAGAAGCTGAATTTCCAAATGTTCAGTTGAAGATGTCAACTTTATCATTTTAAGGAAACAATGAAATTCAAGGACACACAAAGAAACGATTCAGTGTCCTAACATAGAGATGAAAATAATTAGTGGGCACCACGGTTCACTAGGCTAATCCTCTGCCTTGCGGCACCGGCACACCGGGTTCTAGTCCTGGTTGGGGCGCCGGATTCTGTCCCGGTTGCCCCTCTTCCAGGCCAGCTCTCTGCTGTGCAGTGGAGGATGGCCCAAGTGCTTGGGCCCTGCACCCGCCTGGGAGACCAGGATAAGTACCTGGCTCCTGCCATTGAATCAGCGTGGTGCGCCGGCCGCAGCGTACCAGCCGTGGCGGCCATTGGAGGGTGAACCAATGGCAAAGGAAGACCTTTCTCTCTGTCTCTCTCTCTCACTGTCCACTCTGCCTGTCAAAAAATAAAAAAAAAAAGAAAAGAAAATAATTTAAAAAAATCAAGCAGAAATCCTTCAACTGAAAGATACACTAAGTGAAATTAAAAACTTTAAAATGACATCTACAGCAGAAAAGATAAAAAAGAAGAAAGAATTAATAAACTTGACAATACTCTATTTGAAAATACGCAGCTGGAGGAGAAAAATGATCAAGAGGAAGGAAGAAAGCTTCCAGGAATTGTGGGATAGTGTAAAAGGGGCAAATATTCTAATTTTGGGGATTCAAAAGGTATTTGACAAGGCCAAAGTATATTCAAAGCATATTCAAAGAAATACTTGCTGGAAAAAAGACACAAAAAGCACATAACTAGGTTTCAATTCACCCGAGTATAGGCTTCTCAACAGAAATTTTAAAGGCCAGGAAGGAATACGATGAGACTTTTACGGTACTGTAGGGAAAAAATTTCCAGCCAAAAATATTGTATCCTGCAAAGCTATCCTTTCAGATATAAAGTCATTCCTAGATAATCAAAAGCTGAGGAAATGTATCACCTATAGGAATGTCTTACAAGAAATATTTAAGAGTTCTCAAAAATGAAAGAAAAAGATTCTAACAAGTTACAAGAAAAATATCAGAAGATGGAACACTCACTGGTAAGAGTAACTATATCAATAAATTAAGAATGGCCTAATTTGTACACATGGTAGGTAAATATTATTTTTATTGTGAAGACTAAAAATATTACTGTACAACAATGTCAAGCAGTATGGAAATATACCAAATGTAATATCAAAAATTCAAATTATGGAGTGGGGGAAATAAAGCACAAAGTAGAGTGTTCTATTAGGATTTGTTACCTATTTTTATTTGTCTCTTTTCCTATTTTATAATGAATATTATTTTCTTATCAGTTCAAGATAGCTTGTTATAACTAATAGAAGCTTTATGTAAGCTTCAAACCAACCGCAAAACAAAACCTATGCATCAACTTACCAAAAATAATGAGCAAGTAATCAAAATATACCATTAGACACAAATCAATTAACCAAAATAAGTATTGTATTTTAGGGACAATGAAAAGTAATATAATAAAAATATAAAAAATGTGTAAAAATGGCAGTAGTAAGACCTTACTTATTAATTAATATGAATGTTAATGCACTAAATTCTCCAAATAAAACACATAGAGTGACCAAGTTGATAGCAAACAGGATCCAACTACATTCTGCTTATAAGAAACTCACTTCACTTGTAATGACACCATAGTCTGAAAGTGAAAGGATGGAACAAGATATCCCATTCAAATGAAACCCTCCAAAAAAGCAGGAGTAGCCATACTTATATCAATTAGAAATAGATTTTAAAGAAGTAGTGAAAAGAGACAAAGGAAGGTCACTGTGTAATGGTTAGGGGCGTAAACCAGTAAGAGAAAATAAGAGCTGTAAATATACACACACCCAATATTGCAGCATCCGAATACACAGAACAAATATTAATAGACATAAAGGGAGAGATGTACCCCAACAAAATAATAGTGGGGACTTTATAAAACCACTTTCTGAAATTGGGAGATGATCTAGGCAAAAAATAAACAGAGAAAGCAGAGTTAAATTGCACTCTAGACCAACTGGATCTAAGAGACATCCACCTAAGCACTTTTAGCCAACTAATCTTTGATAAAGGTGCTAAGAACCTGCTCTTGGCAGTCTTTTCAGTAAATGATTCAGGGAAAATTGGATAGCCACAAGAAGAAGAATTAAAGTGGAATACTATCTCTCACCATTTACAAAAGTAAACTCAAAATGGATTAAAGACAGAATGTGAGACCTGAAACTTTGAGATATTAGACAAAAATGGGGAAAATACTTAGGACATCAGTGTAAGCAAGGATTTTCTGGTGCAGACAGCAAAAGCTCAGGAAATAAGAGAAAAACTAGACAAATGGGGTTTCACCAAACTAAAGAGATTTTGCACAACAAAAGGAAACAATCAAGCAAGTGAACAGACAGTCTACAAAATGGGAGAAAATATTTGCAACCTATATATATATAAGAAGGAATTAATATCCACTATATATGGAGAACATAAGCAACTCAATAGCAAAATAACAAAACAAAAAAAATCAATTTAAAAATGATCAATACATTTAAACAGACATTTCTCAAAGGAATATATACAAATGGCAACACCTATATGCAAAAGAAAATGCTTAACAACAAGAATCATCAATTTAATGCAAATCAAAACCACAATGAGATGTCACTCCCTTCAGTAGCATGGCTATTATGACAAAAGATAAGAAGTGCTGGCAAGGATGCAGAGAAAGGGAAAACCTTGTGCACCTTTGGAGAGAATGTTAATTAGTACTGTTACTGTGGAAAATAGTTCAAAGTTTCCTCAAAAAACTAAAAATAGATCTACCATATGATCCAGCAGTCTCACTTATGGGTATATATCCAAAATAAATGAAATCCATCTGTTGAGGAGACATTTGTACTCCCATGTTTGTTGCAGCGCTATTCACAATAGCCAGGACTTGGAAACAACCTAAGTGTTGGAATATTACTAAGCCATAAAACATGAATAACACTTTGTCATTTGCAACAATATGGACTGAACTAGAGATCATTAAATGAAATAACCCAAGCATG
This sequence comes from Oryctolagus cuniculus, assembly GCF_964237555.1. Taxonomy (NCBI): domain Eukaryota; kingdom Metazoa; phylum Chordata; class Mammalia; order Lagomorpha; family Leporidae; genus Oryctolagus; species Oryctolagus cuniculus. The sequence continues at coordinate 23,206,625 of NC_091432.1, read as the reverse complement.
GAAAGACATGTTCTACATGATCTCCTTCATATATGAAGTCTAAAAAGAAACAAGTGCTCTCTTTTAAAAACATAATTGTAATTACCAGAGGCTAGGGAGGGAATCTAGCAGGTAGGAATTGAGAAAGGTTTATTGATGGCACTAGGTTATGGCTAAATATGAGTAAGAAGTTCAGGAATTCTGTTGCACAGCAGGGTGCTGACAGACAAGCAATATTAGTTTTCTGTGTACTTATTTATTTAAAAAAATAGAAGATAGGATTTTTGAGAAATGGTAAATTCCTACAATAGAGAATTATTAAATGATTGAAAGGATAAATTCATTTACCCTGATTGGACATTACATAATATATACAAATAACAACACATCACATAGAGCCCTGTAAATATATATAACTTTTATGCCTATTGGTTGGTGATGAATTATGTCTGTGACCATAGAGTGTGTTGAAAGTATGTTTTTGCAAAAATTCAAAAGGGGAAAGGAAGAAGGGGGAATTAAGGGAAGGAGAAGGGGAGGGAGAAAAGTATGATTGTCTTCTTAGAACTGTACCTGTGAAATACATTAAATCTGCTTTTATATTAATAAAAATTAAAAATAAATAAGCAAATAAATAAAATATTTAAAGAAAATTTTATTTATTTATTTATTTATTTATTTATTTTTGACAGGCAGAGTGGACAGTGAGAGAGAGAGACAGAGAGAAAGGTCTTCCTTTGCTGTTGGGTCACCCTCCAATGGCCACCACGGCTGGCGCGCTGCGGGCGGTGCACCGCGCTGATCTGAAGGCAAGAACCAGGTGCTTCTCCTGGTCTCCCATGGGGTGCAGGGCCCAAGCACTTGGCCCATCCTCCACTGCATTCCCTGGCCACAGCAGAGAGCTGTCCTGGAAGGGGGCAACCGGGACAGAATCCAGCGCCCCGACCGGGACTAGAACCCGGTGTGCCAGCGCCGCAAGGCAGAGGATTAGCTTAGTGAGCCGTGGCGCTGGCCTATAGAAAATTTTTAAACAAGAAAAAAATTTTAATCTTTCATGTCCCACGTGTATTATCTAATATTAAAGTTATAAAAAATTAAAATCCTCTTCTTCACTAAGAAGTCTTCCTGTTATTATCAAGGTGACAATCTGGTGTGAGAGACAGTGCACATTATAACAATTCCTTTGATCCAGAATGGCATCATCACAATGTAAGTGGGGAATCAAGCTAGTGTGTCTGTACCAGATTCGTAGTGATGTGCAGCTGGAAGCAATGCATGATGGCTCAAGTAACTGAGTCCCTGCCACCGTCCTAGGAGATCTGGATTGAGTTCCAGACTCCTGCCTGTGCCTGTGCTCTAGCCAAGTCCTGGCTGCTGTGTGCAAGTGGGAAATGAAGCAGAGGATAGGAGTTCTCTCACTCTCACTCTCACTCTCACTCTCACTCTCACTCTCACTCTCACTCTCACTCCAGGCTCTCTCCCTCTCTCTATTTCTGTCTACCTTTCAGAAACAAAAAAAAATAAAGAAAAAATAAAGAAAAAGAAAAAAAAAGAAAAGATTTCGGTGAGTCAGAAGCAGGCAAAGATCCCTAGAGCTTGTGATCTTTGAATTAGAACATAGATGACAGATAGGCATTTTTCTGCCATGCATTTTTACCTTCCAAGCTTGAATTACACTTCATAATCAATTGGTATATATGGAGCAATAATTTTATATCTTTTTTCTAAAGGAAAATCCATAAAACTTGATTTTTTCCCATTTCTTTATGTTCTAACATCTGGCCTAGACGGAGAATTATGCCAGAATTGAACATCATTACCAACTAGCAAGTACTATAACAATTTTCTATCTTGTCTTAAAAGGAAAACCCATAAAAGTTCATTTTTCTCATCTCTTTAGGTCCTGAGACCAGAGCTGAGCATTGCACCCGTCATTTGAGTAATGATCGTATCATTTAGTGTTGCCATCTAAACTAATGCTAGCATGCCTAATTGAAGACCAGAGGAAAAATGTAGTTAGAGGGAGTAAAGGGGCAGCGAATGAGACAAGGAACTAATCTTTGTAAGTACATTCTTCCTGCAGATAAACTCAACTCTCACACTCTCTGCTGCATCTTCAGCTTATTTCTGATAAAATAACTACTCCCACAGCAAGGAATGCTTGTCACCACCACCTGCCCTGCCTCCATGAACACACAAACATTTCAGATTAGGTGTTAAAAATGGTGATTAAGTGGAACAAATGTTAGAGATGTAGAAACTGAGGGCACAGACAGATTAACAATTTCTAGCTCTTACATGAAAACTTTAACCCTCCAAATGCCTTTCTATGTGATGCCAGGTTTTGCAGATGGGATCGATACTACTAGCCTTACTATGCGCATGAAGAAATGGAGATTTCAAACAAGTCTCAGCTCTGTCAACTATTAACTCTTGAGATTGCACAAGGTACCTCAGTGTGTCTCAGCTTCAGCTTTTATAGGAACAGTAGTAGAAATTTCCTACAGAAGCTACTGCTGTGAAGTTCAGTACAGAAAACCCATGATGATTAAAACTATCTCTTAATGTTAGAACTCATCAATATAAGCTGTTTTTAATCACTAATGCTGTGATTAAGATAACAAGTTTGGGGGTGGGTATTTGCTATAACAGTTCAGATGCTGACTGAGGCACTCACATTGCATATCAGAAGGTGTAGGTCTGAGCTCTCACTCCACTTCATATTCCAGTTAATGTGCTCCTTGGGAGACAACAGATAATAACTTAAGTGACTGGATCCCCGCCACCCAATTGAGAGACCTAAGTTGAGTTCTTGGCTCTCAAATTCAGCTTGACCCAGTCCTGGCTGTTGCAGGCATATGGAAAGTGAACCAGTAAGTGGGAGATCTCTGTCTTTGCCTTTCTGCCTCTCTGTATTTTAAATAAACATTTTAAAAATTTTATTTTATTTTAATACGCTACTTGGATCACAGTGGCTTAACCTTTTCTTCTCCTATTAAGTCCAATTTGCAAGCTGATGGTGGTTGGGAGAGTAATGAGAGACAAAGGCTTCTTTTCACTCAAGGCCCTGCATCAGCATCTGGTACTGTGAAATACCTATAAAGATCCCCCATACTTGGCCCACTGCTGAAGAAAATTGGAGTGGAGGGAGATTTTTTTATTGCAGACTCTACATGGCCTTGATTTCTTCCACTCACATTCCATTAACCAGCACCCAACCACATGGTCGAATAAACTACAAAAGAACCTGGGAAATGCAGTGTGTTTCCTAGGAAGAGAAGAGCATGGGTTTGCATGAACATAAAACCTGTATGCCACCGTAAGTAACTTTGTCCAGGCTCATGCAACTGAGCAACAACTAATTGAATAGGGAGTGTTTATTTGTGTGGGATTTATGGTGTGAGGTCACATGGCTGCATCCTTTTTGCTCCACACTGAAATTGAGGATAATTAGGCTGTTTTTCAAAGCCAATGGGGGTGTCATTTCACCAAGAGGCATTGATTGTTCTTTACTTGCTCTGAGTCCTGGTTTAGGTGTTTTCTTCACTTTTGAATAATGTTAGGTATTTCACCTACCAAGATATGGATTTAGAGTGATACTAGTTGAAGCACTCCTGGGACTTTCAGGGTAGACTAGAAGTATTAACATTGCCCATGGTCCAAGGTGGAGAATGTCAGGGCACAGCAAGGGTGATCTGGCCTATTGGTGTTATACTTCCCAGAAGGGAATGGGAAAAGCATTGAAGGCCTATTTGAGAGACAAATCCTCTTCCTTACAGTCACAAAGCATCCAATCCTTTTTTTTTTTCAAAAGCGTGTATAAAAGGAAAAAATTTCATATATTTCATATACGCAGTTTTAAGAGCATAAAGATACTTCCCTCGTTCCCTCCCTAACTCCTACACTCCCTCTCCCTTCATTTCTCACACCTCACTCAATTTATACAATGACATAGCTTCAGTTTACTCCCATAATCACAAGGATTCCAATTCTAAAATCTGTCCCTGATCGTGGTGTTTGGCCAGGTCACAAGCTTGGGTTCTCCCTACCTTGGAAACATAGAATTCACCACAAAGCCAGATACATTTAGATTTTTCTTAATTTCAAAACTTGTTAAGGAGACAGTACAAATCAAAGCAACTGGTTTTAAATACTGGTTTGCCTTATGTCACTAAAGTGCAGAGATCAGCAAATGAACTTATAGACCTAATCTAGCTCCCCACCTGTTTTTGAAAACAAAATTTACTGGCACACAGCCATGCCCACTCATTTACTGACTGTAGAGCAGCACAGCTGAACAGCTATGACAGAAGCCTGATGTGGTCTGCAAGGCCGTAGATGTTTTATTCTCTGGCATTTTACAGAAAATATTGGGTACCTTTAGTTTGCTCACATTTTAAATGTACATGATTATGGCTTGCACAAAACTATGGAGAGTATTGAATTAAATAATGTATCTAGAGGATCTAAGGTAATTTACTACCCAAAATATAAACTCAATAAGCAACAGGTTCATTTCTCTAATTACTTGTGTTGGCATACATTTGGGTTGATGGAGTGTAGATGTTCATCTACAAGAGTGACAGTCATTAAGGGAAGATTTCCTAATGCACACCTCCCAAACTAGAAGAATAATGGGAACAACATCCGAACACATCTACCATCAGCATCAGCTGCACTTCTGCAGAAGCTGAGAAAATCAAGAGGACTTTGTTCTTCTTGACATCATTTTACTAGGTAGATCATCTTTTTCTGATATTTTAAAAATTTTAGTTACCTAGGAGATAGGTAAATACAATTTATATTTGCTCAAGGTACTCCTTAAAGCTCTCCCCCCCCTAAAAAATCCATCCTATTTTGAAATATATTATATGCATTCTTACTTACACAAAGAACCAAGTGTCTTCTGTAATTTGGAAGAGAGTTGCACATCCTTAGTGTTCTAGGACTTATATATTAGTAATAAATGTGTGGTTCTACAGTAATCCATTTGCTCATGTTATAAAATCTCATTATCTCAATGATTCCTCAAGATAGATATTGTTGGGGAAGACGTTTGAATCAGTAATTCAGATGTCAATGCCTGGCTCCACTCCCAATTCCAACCTCCTGCTAAGGTAGCTGGGAGGCAGCAAGTGGTCGCTCAAATTGTTGGTTCCCAACACCCATGAGGAGAACCCAGAAGGAATTTGAGCTCCTAATTTTGGCCTGTCCCAGCCTCAACTCTTGTAAACATTTGGGGAATGAACCAGTAGATTGGAGACATCTCTCTCTCTCTCATCCATTAAAGAAGTAAAAAACAAACAAACAGAATTAAAAACGTGTAATATGTTGTAATTTTGAGCTCAGTGATGAAGAAATTGGGAGCAAACCAACCTTCCATGTTTATGCAGCCATTAATAGGCACAGTCAAAATCCAAAGTCAGTCTGACTTTTTTCTGGGATTCTATATAATCTTTAACAAAGATAATGATGTCAGAAACTATGAAAGGGCAAAATAGTGTTGTTATAAAATCTGAACAATTGGTAAGGAGAAAAAATAATTTATGCAAATATATGAATAACAACTACAGATATTTATAATCCTTTCAATGAGAGCTATGTATCTCTCACATGTCTCAACGGGAAGCTAATAGAAAGGTTTAAACCATATGTAAAACATTCTGAGCTTCAGTTTTGAACAAACCGTATCTCTTCTCTCAGCTTTTCTATTTGTAAATGAGAAAGCTATAGCTTCTTTATAACAGAGAAAGCATGTATTGGTCCCTGGGACTGATCCCACAATTCTAATATTTTAGCTGAGCACAGCTCAGAGTCCCTGCTGTTGGGAGACACACACACACACACATACACACACTAAACACACATATTCTTTTTTTAGTCCTTGATTTCAAGTAAAACAAATGGGGATGGGAATTCGGTGTGGCTATTAAGTCGCTTTTATGCTGCCCACACACCATGTCAGAGTTCCTATTTTAAGCCCTAGCCTCTCCATTTCTGATTTCTGATCCAGATTCCTATTAATGCCCACCCTAGGAAGCAGTAGACAATGGCTCAGGCACTTGAGTCCCTACCATTCACATGGGAGATCTTTGGAATACCTGGATCTTTGTGTCAGCCTGTCCCAGCCATAGCTGTTGAAGGTTTTTGGGGAGTGAATCATTGGGTGGAACTTGCTCTCTCCCTCCTCTCCTTTTCTCTCCCTCTCTCTGTGTTTTTCTGTTTCTCTTCTTTTCAAATAAAATGAAAATAAGTACATACAATGCAAAAATAAAGTAAAATAAATGAAAATTAAGTTAAAGAGAAAAATAAAGTTCATGAAATTACTGAGTAAAGGAAAAAGATACAATCAAGGAATCTGCATAAAATTTCGGACATTGATTGGGAATATAATATACATGAAAAGACAGAAAAATGAAAGTACATCTACTGATAAAAGCAAGGAAAAAAGTATTCTAATTTTCTGTTAGCAAATGCACACACTCAGTCTATGGGTAAATGGCTGATAAAAATCTGATGATAATTTTGTATTTTCTTCACTCTAAGTACCTACTTGAATGAGGGAAGTAAAGAGGTAGGCATAGCTAACATGTACCAAGCAATTACCCTCTGCCGGATACTAGACATAGCCAACATTCAGGACGAAATTTACCCAGTGCCGGTCTCCACTCAGCATGATTACCACAATGGCACGAGGCTCTCCATTGTGCAGAAGCAGACATTCTGCACACAGTGGCCTATTTTGCTCCAGACCACACTGATAGTTATTAAATACATACCCAAAACTCAAGTGTTCTCCACTAACAATTTATAATTACAAAGCAATCCTCACCTTCATCATATTTTTCTGAGTTAATTTTTAAAAGTAAGAATATGGAAATCAGATATAGTTTTCTAGAGAAACTAATTTTCAGAAATACCAAGCAACTTGTCTAAATTCACATACTGCATAAAAGAGTTGTATGAATATGGACATGATGAACGATGAAACTCTTTTTTATGATAAACTCTTGAGTCAATATCAGCCTGGTGCTAGTGAGAGGCATGTGTCCTGTGGATCAGAAAACACGTGTTAGGGTTGCATGAATCTGTTAAAATCTGGACTGCAACACTTACTAGCTATTGGGGAAAACTGATTAATTAGTTCTTCCACCAATTAATTTGTTCTTCTGACATTTACTTCAATAGATTTTTTTTTTTTTTTTTTTTTTTTTTTTTTGACAGGCAGAGTGGACAGTGTGAGAGAGAGACAGAGAGAAAGGTCTTCCTTTTTGCCGTTGGTTCACCCTCCAATGGCCGCCGCTGCAGCCGGCGCACCGCGCTGATCCGATGGCAGGAGCCAGGATCCAGGTGCTTTTCCTGGTCTCCCATGGGGTGCAGGGCCCAAGCACCTGGGCCATCCTCCACTGCACTCCCTGGCCATAGCAGAGAGCTGGCCTGGAAGAGGGGCAACCGGGACAGAATCCGGCACCCTGACCGGGACTAGAACCCGGTGTGCCGGCGCCGCAAGGCGGAGGATTAGCCTAGTGAGCCACGGCGCCGGCTCTTCAATAGATTTTTGTGAGAATTAAATAATTGAATGAGACTGGCTGGCAGTATAGACTCAGTAGAAGGTTTGTGGCTGTCTTAGGTGGAATTTTTCAGAGGCCAAACATGAAACAATGCTGTATGCACTCAAGAGAAAACCAGAAGGGAACGGAGAAGCAGGTCAGGGCAGGGGAGGGTGTCAATGTAAGATAAATTTTCAGGACAAGTTCCAACTTCATCTCAGATCAAAACTGAAGTATGGATTGCACTTTGGGTTACCACCCCCCCCCCACACATACCTGTAAATCACAGAAAGGAAATGTCCATTCATACATCTATACCTCTCAGTCATTTAATAGAAACCACAGCAAGAGTGGTGATGGAAGAGGAATTGAAAAATCATAGGATTTTGGATTTATACACCTGCAGGCAAAGCAGGAAGAGTACCCTGAGTGTTAAGAAACAGGAACAAGGTGGAAAGCAGGAAGGGATTGGAAGCTGTATGAACACTTACGAAGACCCTAAGAGACCTGAATGGAACAGGCAGTGATTTTTGTTCTAGAATAATTTTGCTATTATCTTTTTTAGAATGGGAGTGGCATGTGTCTATCATGTACCTTCTTCCTAGGAATACTGGAGAAACACCTTTACACCCTTCTTGACTCCAAGATAGAACTCAGGTCCAGGCCAAAACAAGGATATAAGCTTACAGGAAGATATACATTCCAGATCACTGTAAACAATGGAAGCCCTGAGCTGAAAGCATCATAGGGTCACCTACAGTATCCATCTCAGGTACAGTTCTCAGCCAAGGAACCAGATTCCAGCCTCTGTGATTTGTTGGCGATGAGGAACATTGAAACAGTGAAGCGAATGCAGACTAGGAGAGACAGCTCTTTTATCACAGTAATAAATCCATGCTTCTAGAATCATTTAAACCTTTTTTTGAAAAAATTCTCAATTCCTTACCTAATATAATTACTCCAGAATTAATTACACAAAGAGTAAACACTGAGATGTATTACTTCACAGAGACTCAAAAGGGGATTTAGTTTCTCTTACTTCATTAATATTGCTTCAAAAAAAGGTCTCAGGCATAAGTTAATATTGCACATCACTTGGAAAAATTAATTTGTCTCAATAATTTGTGGTTCCAACTGGTTTACCTTAATCATCCATATAAAAATGCCTAGTTTCCTCTGAATCACAGTCTTCTTTTAGAAGGACATGCTGTATCCTAAACTCATAAGAACAGGTCAGACAGACACATGCAAAGTGTTTTCCAAGTTGACCACTCAGAAGTTCCAGTATATAAAGATGAAAAACCCTGATGTGAGTTTAAGAAAACCAGTGTCTATGACCTTGATTTCTATGTTTTAGTCATGGCAATGAGCTCTTTTCAATGTGAAAAGCCTAGATTTTTTATGGATATAACAAGTTTGGTTAGGAAAAAATGATAACAAATAAAAAGCATATTGTAAACTTATCAAGTCATCAGGAGATGTAAGTTGCTAAAGCCCTCCAATTGAACATGAATAATGTTTGTTGTTAGGGATCCATTCACAAAAGAATGAAACTCATCATGGGAGAAAGAGACTGCGGTATAGCTTTCACTGCAAACTGTTCTTATACTATGTAACCTTGCTACTATGACTACAGGGCCTTGGAGGGTGGCGTTACTATGATTAGGGAGCCTGGGAGGTCGGCGCATGGGCGGGGTTGACCTTTAAAAACTGTATATAAGTGGACCCTCAGACGCTGTAATGTAGAGGTTGCTCAGCCTCTCTCCCTGGTCCATAGCACCTTATGCCCACGAGGAAAGCTCCTGGTCCCCGGTGCCTTTGGCCTGCAGGAGTTGGCTTGAGTGATCTCTTCTCCTAGTTGCCTAGAATATCAATAAAGTGTGTTTAGCTTGACTTTCCTCAGTCTCCTCGACTCTTCCTTTGCGACAACCTAGCCAGTTCACAGAGGGGGAGATTCTGACATCTGTTGTAAGCATGGTCTAACCTTGAATTCCAGATCTGGGGTTAACTAGTTGGATTATTCTTCATAAGTCCCTCAAAGTCTTGTGAGCTTCCAGACTTTGCTGTTAATCATTTTACACTTTCATTATGAGTGTTAAATGGAATTATTTGTGAGAAGTATTCTGGGAAGTACAGCTCATAAAAAAAAAAAAAAAAAAAACTCTCATTAACTATGAGCCATTATTAGGGAATTATCTATCTCATTGTATAATCCAGGGTACCTCCCAACCTTGAAGACCTGACCTACCAGACTGTTATAGCAGCAGAGAAGTAGAAGGATTCTGAAAAAATAAGCAGCTAGAAGGTATTCATGATGGCAGTGTGGTAACAGTCGAAAAGGCAATTGTGGAGGAATTGATGACATACATTATTCAGTTGCGATATCTATTAGTTTTCTGTTGCTGCATACAAAAGCTACTATAAAGATAGTAGCTTTACTGGCATGTTTTATTGACTCAAAAATCACATTTATTATCTCACAGTTTTTGTGTATAAGACAGGGTGTAGCTAAACTGGCCCTTGGGTCAGTTTTCTTAAGCTCTAATTCAGGCACTGTTGGGCTATGTTCTCATTTAGAATCTTGACAAGAAAGAATTTACTCATAAGGTCATTCAGGATGTCAGCAGAATTCATTTCTTTGAGGCCTTAGGATTGTCTGTCATTAGTAGGGTGCCTTGAGGCAATGGAGGCCACCCTTAGTTCCTAAAGCTCACCACAGTTCTCAACTATATGGGTTTCTGCAATCTGGCTATTTACTTCGACAAACCTCTACAGGTAATAGGCTAAGGTGGAGTCTTACTCAGTGTAGTATAATCACAGGAGTGGTTTTAAAGGAGACTACCCATTACTTATGTCATAATCTATGGGTTAGAAGTAAGTCACAAATCCTATCTACCCTCAAAGAGATGGAATTATAAAAGGGTGTGTGGATTAAATAATTTAATTCCAGTTCTGATGTTTGACTGCTAACATTAATCATCCCTCCCTCTTCTACTTATGCACCACATCTGGACAGGCCAATAAGAAATCCTGGGCCATTCCACATTTGACACCAGTAGAAACTTAACCCACAAAAGCCCTTGGTCATGTCCAGGAAACTTCAGCTCTGTTCTATGACCTACACAGAAACACACACAGACACACTGTACACATACACACCGAGATACACACACAGATACAAACAAATATACACACACATCCTGCTTTCAAGCCATTGTAGACCTTCATAAAAGTAACTCCTTGCTCCCCAGAAAACCATATTATGTAAGTAATAAAATTTTACATGTAAAATACTGTAAGCATTGTCATTGGTCTCTTTTGTTTAGAGACAGAGCTCTCATCTGCTCTTTCACTCTGCAAATGCCTCAAATATTTGGTACTAGGCCAGGCAAGGCAGGAACTTAAACCAAATCTCCCATGTGAGTGAAAAAATCCACTGGAGCCTTTATGTGCTGCCTTGCCAGGTGCATGTTAGCAGGAAACAGGAATAGGAAGCAGAGCTAGGACTGAAGTCCCAGCATGATGATATGAAATAATGACAGTCCAAGCAGCATCTTAATTGCAAGGCAAAATGCTCACTCTATATCATGTCTCATCTGAAACAATATTGGAGGGCAGGCCACCACATTTTCTGTGTTGGCTGTAACTGTGTGACATAAAGAGAAAGGGGCATGCAGGACACTCAAAAGTCAATCAGCTGAAGCATATTATTGGTTATATGAACAATGACCTGAAGCTTTCTAAATGATAACTCTTCAACTCTATCAATAAGAATCCCAAGCATGGCATACTCATAAACTGAATGAGTCTAAGTGCAAATAATTTAGTTGCTAGGAAATTAGCTCACTTATTCTGTCCACTTATGCACACTTTCTGGAATACTTCATCCTGGAAGTATTTACTGAACATCTGTTGTATACCAATCCTGCGTTGGGTGCTAGAGATAAAGCTGCACACATGACAGCCATAACTACGTGATGTGGGACAAGTATATTCACAGTCCTCGTAGTGAATGGTCTGTGTTAGGCTTATGGTTTGGTTTTAATATTTAAAAGCTGTGTATAGTTTTGAGGGTTTTTTTTTTGAGCCCCAGTATCCTCATTTGTAAATAGCAAAGATATCACTTATATGGATATGGGGGTTTTTGATTACCTGAAATCTTCCCATGTTGCATACCTCAGGGCTACCATTATCATGCATTCCACAGTTAGGAAAAGGTAGTAAATCCCCACAGAGAGAAAAAACTTCTGATCCAAACTTGCCTTAACAATGAAGTCTCCTTCTATGTGAGCAGCGTGACACTGCCATTGTTGATTCATTTTGTGTCAGTGCCTCAGAAACTTAGTGACTTCTGTTTATATTTATGCTGGCATTTGGAGTCTCAGGAGGTGTGACTGAGATATGAAAAAAGACAAGAGGCAACAGAATGCTGTAAGAGCCAGAGCAAGCACAAGAGTTTGTCTTCACTTTGGACTGACTTCTAAATAACTTGTGAGGGCCTCTTTGTGCGCATCTCTCAGGAGAGGAATCTCAACACAAACAGAGGAGAGGAAGAAGAGGGACAGAGAACAACACATATTAAAGTGTATTGCAAGACAGTATATGATGTCCTATTTCTCAGAAATGGACCAGGAAGAGCTAGAGGGAGGAGATTCATAGTCTGGACAAAACTTTGCTTCTGTGAGAACCCGATTCTGTGGAGGACATACATATCCTCTGAGACTGGCTGAGAACAGGACAGTAGTCCACACCGGCTACCCAGGTGGAGCAAATCAATGCCCTGTTCTCAGTTGTCAATGAACATTCCAAATAGTCAGCAGTACCGTCCTTCTGTCCTCAAAGTTAACCACTGTGAATGTATGTGCAGCAATGCGATCTGCCCGTACCTTCCTTCAACAAATGGCGCATAGCTGAAAAACAAGTAAGTCCAGCATAGTCAGCATTTCCAGGGGTACTTCATTTCTCCACAAACTCAAGGAAGAAAGACTTTGTGGGTGAAGGTGAGGCAAGGACTTACCAAGTTAAAGAACACTGCAGTCTCTCTGCTATGCCCTGGGAAAGCAGTGGAAGATGGCCCAAGTCCTTGGGCCCCTGCACCCACGTGGGAGACTTGGAAGAAGCTCCTGGCTCCTGGCTTTGGATCGGCGCAGCTCCAGCCATTGCGGCCATCTGGGGAGTGAACCAGCAGATGGAAGACCTCTCTCTCTGTCTCTACCCCTCTCTGTAACTCTCTCTTTCAAATAAATAAAAAATATTAAAAAAAAAAGTCAGCTGTAGTCATGAGCACTGTGTAGCCCTTGTGCTACACAAGCTTCCAGTTTCAGAAGAAAGAAAAAAAAAAAGCATGACTCCCTTCGTTAGAGTTTCCCTTATTCCAGACATTGCTGCTTTTTATTCTATATGGCTATTGAATATCTTACACTCATTTGCAAAATTACCTTACACATACCAATGATGAATCTGTTCCAAAGTCTGACTCTAAAGCCCCCTGAACAGAGCCCATTCTGTGATTTTGTGAAACAGTAAAACAGTGATTCCTGCAAGATGACCCAGTGGGCCCTGAAAATTGGCAAAATGCTTTCAGAAAGGAAGGATTGTCAACAGGATTCATTTATAATAATGGAGTTGTACAATCAAATCAAATTGGCTAAAAGCAGGGGATCAATTAAATAAAGTATGTTATAGTCTTAAAAGCAAAGTTCTATACAGCCATTACAATCAAATCACAAAAGCATATTTGATGGCACAGGGAAATGTTCCTTTATTGTAAAGTTACCGAGCACAGTATACAGAAATATGATTCTTTTCTTGCAATAGGCTGGTGTGTATATCCCTAGAATGTGCTCTCTCTCCCTCTCCCTCTCTCTCCCTCTCTCTCTCTCTCTCATACACACACACACACCCCCACAGAGTGTTTTTAGAATGTGCTCAACTGCTTCCTTCAGACGTCACCCATCTTCACTTTCTCAATGAGTCTTTCCCTGGACATTCCTCTAAACCTCCAAGCTCTTCTTAAAACCTTCAACCCTCATTCTGTAACTGGAATTTATAAGTTTGCAGCATACCACAACTGTTTAGGCTCTGAACACAGAGGGACACAGAGTATAGTAACTGAGAAGTGTTTAAAGGAGGAATCCTTACAAGGATGTGAGAAAACTTAAGGAAAACCAGTAAAATCTGTAAAACATTCCCCAGTGAGCAAAAATGGCAGAACCACTACTGTCTCTAGAATGAAGGGTAAGAGGAGAACGTGCAGTGAGAAAGTCATAATGCAGCTTTTAGAAAGGTGCTGCGGCCTAGGCAAAGGAGCAAGGACACTGAAAACCCACAGCACAACAGAACAAATGCTCAAGTCCTTTTCTCTTCCCATCACCTTATACCCTGTCATTGGCCCCAGTTTTGGGACCCAGTTAAAAGTCGAAAGACAAATCAGCTTATCCTTAAAGTCATTTCCCCCAGTACACAGCGCAATGTGGAAATACCCAAGTAAATAATATCCAGGGACAGAAACCTTCTTTGTTTATTAGTTTGTTGATCCACCTCATTAAGTTGTAATCTCTAAGATAACAGGTATTTTTGCCTGTTTGGTCCACTAATGAAACTCCAGTACTGGGGAGACTGTGCACCATAAATATTCAGAAAATGTTTGATGAATGAAGGCTAAATGATGGTTATAAAGTATTTCTAAATGGGTATTGAGTGTATAGGTGATTTTAATTTCCTCAAATAATAGTTATGTTTTCCATGAGATCATATAGTCTGAATTCTGGTAAGAAATCAAGAGGAGAAAGCCAGTTTCGTTCTTGGAATTCATCATGTAATTAAACTGTTTCCCCCAGCTCTGGGCAATGTAGATGTAGTCACATCTAGCAAGTCCTGATGAATGTTACCTTTCCAGACTGTACAAATACCTCAGCCCAGTTACCTATATATTATTTATGCCATCAAGATAATATTTGGACAATACATAATTAAACAACAGCTAGCTTTGGAGACAAGAGGAGAACGTCGATCATGAAAGAATCAAGCTTTATTTTGACAAAGGGTAGGAAAGATGTCCTTTAGGGTTTGACAACTACTTGTTAATAAAACAAGACAAGAAGCCTGACAGTTCTTCTTTCTGACAGCGGCCTCCAACTTTCAGCAATGTATATCCCAAGTGAACACCATTACCTACACTTTTATCTAGTTACTTGGAAATTATCGTTATGTGAAATACAAGTGCAATTCAGTCACTGGTCCCTAAACAGAAGGACATCAGTGATTTCCAGCAAAATGTTTCCCAAGGCACATCTTATTCTGTCAGTAGTAGAAATGATGATTGGATGATAAGAAATTGTATTTCATTACTTGACTCAAAACACCTATAGTAAAGTCCTGTTAAAGTGCCTTACTGTGTCTAACTTTTACCTGCCCTGGATTTTAGGTACTCCATAATATAGCTGTCAGGATAACACCAAAAGCCTATAGCAGAGGTGATTTCTTATACATTCACACCAATAGGAGTTGCCAGTACCTTGAATGGAATATAACAGGTATTGATTCGGACACTCTCATGTGAATGTTTTACTTTGCTTTTTTCACCTTCTAGCTTGGAAAAAAAAATGAGCTGCTATTTCTGTTTGCTGTTGTTCCTTTCCTCATTCCAGATGTTGTTCCTTGATGTTCAGTATGGCAATTGCACATCTAAAAGCTGAACACTCTGTGAATATTGTAAAAACACCAGATTGCATGAAAATGTTTTTCAGTCAGTAGGAAAAATAATCTTAAATGCAATGCATAAATATTATTAAATCACTATAGGTATAAGTGACGTTCTTTGTTATTAAGTAGTTTTTAATAGTGTGAGCATATGTGTATTTACAATTTTTTCGCATATCCATCATGAAATTTCATGGACAGCATCTCCAATAAGAGTCCCTAATCATGTCAGTGGCAAAAAACGTAAATCAAAGCCTTAAATTAATGTAGTGATCAAATATAAAGGCTATTTTAATCTAACTTTTTCTAGCACACCATCAATATGCTAAGGGTCTCTAATAATCTTTGTTAATAATTGTTCCAACTTTCCATGAACCACCGGGCAGGACTTTGTTGATTCACTAGCAGTGGCAGCAAGAGTGAAAGCATCATCACCTTTGACTGTAGTAATAAATTGATTAGTAAATGGTAATGAATTTTATACAGTTGATGATGACTGATTTGATACACCAATTCATCCAGGTGCATCTTCATGCTGGATTAGCAATTGTAACCTCACAGAAGAGATAAGCAATAAGAAAGGACTAAAATACCAAGATGAGAGCACTGAAACTTTTGTTAATAATCAAGGAGAGGGGCTGGCACTTTGGCGCAGTGGGTTGATGCCCTGGCCTGAAGCACAGGCATCCCCTATGGGCACTGGTTCTAGTCCTGGCTGCTCCACTTCCTATCCAGCTGTCTTCTGTGGCCTGGGAAAGCAGTAGAAGATGGCCCAACTTCTTGGGCCCCTGCACTCACGTGGGAGACCCAGAAGAGGCTCCTGGCTCCCGGTCCGCGCAGCTCTGGCTATTGCGGCCACCTGGGGAGTAAACCAGCTGATGCAAGACCTCTCTCTCTCTGTCTCTACCTCTCTCTGTAACTCTGTCTTTAAAATAAATAAAATAAATCTTAAAAAAATAATTAAGGAGAAAGATAAGGGATTTCCTTGGTAGATTCTGCCCTCAGCAGTCCACCATCAGTAAGCAACTAATTTTGCTCAGGTTTTAGTTGTATGTTCATATGACTCTCTTTTATACAACTAGCAAAAGTCAAAACAGATAGAAAATAAAATCCTGAGGCTAAAGTTGCACATTATATATAAGAACAATATGAAGGTAATTGAAAACATTCCTAGAAAATGGAATGAGGATAATTTCATTAATTTTGTTTGTTTGTTTTTGTTTTTTTTTTAACTTTTATTTAATGAATATAAATTTCCAAAGTACAGAATATGGATTACAATGGCTTCCCCCCCATAACGTCCCTCCCACCCGCAACCCTCCCCTTATCCACTCCCTCTCCCCTTCCATTCACATCAAGATTCATTTTCGATTCTCTTTATATACAGAAGATCAGTTTAGCATACATTAAGTAAAGATTTCAACAGTTTGTTTGAAATTCATTCATATGAGGCATCTTTAAACAGTTCCCAAAAAATGTATGTTTTGAAAAACTATGCATGGATTTTTATAATTTTGGCACAAAAATAAACCTATCTCTTTTTTAAAGATTATTTGAAAGTCAGTTACACAGAGAGAGGAGAGGCAGAGAGAGAGAGAGAGACAGAGATAGAGAGAGAGAGAGAAGTCTTCCATCCGATGGTTCACTCCCCAGTCGGCCGCAATGGCCGGAGCTGTGCTGATCCAAAGCCAGGAGCCAGGAGCTTCTTTCGGCTCTCCCACATGGGTGCAGGACTTAGGCCATCTTATACTGCTATCCCAGGCCCTAGCAGAGAGCTGGATAGGAAGTGGAGCAGCCAGGACTCGAACCAGCTCCCATATGGGATGCCGGCGCTTCGGGCCAGGGTGTTAACCCGCAGTTCCACAGCCCTGGCCCCAAACCTATCTTTAGATTTAAAAGCTCCTTGACATTTTTGAAATACCCTCATATACACATTTTCCAAAATAGAGAAAGAATGTTGCGAATTCAAATTATTTGACCAGTGTTCCCAAGGTACCAACTATGGACCAGAAATTCTGCTAAGCTCTGAGCAGTTAGCATAAAAGATGAAATCCCGTGCCTTTATGAAGCTCAGAGTCTTGTAGAGAACACCAACCAGAAATCAATGTTGAGCTGGAGATGAGCCTGGGTTTCTGTAGGCACCCATAGGAAGGGAACCTGACCTAAACTCTAGGCAAAGAGGAGTCACATTAAATGGACTTCTCCTTTCTAAGAGTAGTAATATTTAATGTATTATTCTTTTTTTAAAAAGAGGTAGTAATTAATAGACTCTTTGAGAATCTGTGAAAGTTAGCCAATTCTATATAGCAAGGAGTGAGCATAGAAGAAAGAAAGTATAAGACAGAATGAAATGTGTTGAAGAGACTAAACTAATTCTCACAGCTGGTGATATGGTTTGGAAAAAATCAATTTCACTTTCCTTGAAGCAACCCAGTACATAGAATAGTGCTAAAGTTAAATCTAGTCAAAATGTTCAATACACCAGCTAATATCTCATAACTTAGGGTAAATTACTTAGCCTCCAAATGCCTTAGTTTCCTTATGTGAAGGAAGTAGATATTAGTAGCATCCCATTCAAAGTTTTCCAGTATATTGTAGGATCAAAACTTAACCAATTAATTGTTAAATACTGTTTAATGTTGTTGTTGTTGGAACTCACTGACTAATTTTTTTTTTTTTTGTTCAGCCCTTAAAAGAAGAAAACTTCTGGAGCAGGCGCAGTAGGCTAATCCTCCGCCTGTGGTGCCGGCATCCCATATGGGTGCCAGTTCTAGTTCTGGATGCTCCTCTTCCAATCCAGCTCTCTGTTATGGCCTGGGAAAGTAGTAGAAGATGGCCCAAGTGCTAGGGCCCCTGCACCTACATGGTTGACAGAGAAGAAGTTCCTGGCTTCCGGCTTTGGATCAGTGCAGCTCTGGCCGTTGCGGCCATCTGGGGAGTGAACCAACGAAAGGAAGACATTTCTCTCTGTCTCTTCCTCTCACTGTTGTAACTCTACTTCTAAAATAAATAAGTAAAATCTTTTAAAAAATAAGATAACTTCCTTTTAGCCTACTCTCACTGTTTGTTTCTTGGGAGAAATTGGCCGGATCTCCTGAAAGATATCATTTACTACAGATTCACAGAGACAATGGTATGGTATACAGCACTACATCACCCTGGGTTGGAGGAAAGCTAAGTTGTTTCATTTGTTTACTTCTCCCTCAGGTAATCTCTGGTCTTGGAGTAGCTATTGGAGATCTCTGATTGCTGAGGGTTCAATAAACCTCTGTCTACCTCATTTTTAGAGTTTTTACCTCAATACCATGGCTAAAAAAATCTGTAGCTGGGTCTACACTCATTCCACCCTGACAAGGTTGTTTTAAGTGCTCCAAACTACACAGAAAAGGAAGCAAAATAACTTCTTTTTTTCTAACCACAGATAGCATTTTTTCTCAGCTGCTGCAATGAGAATTGATGATTGAAAGCCAATAAGCCTTCAATTGACTCAGAGTATAAGGGGACTTGATTTATCCCACAGTATGGCAGAACAAGTAATAATACAGGTGTGTCCTTTGCTGTAAATAATGTAGATTTACCCTCTGAAAATTTCATAACCGCAAGGATGCTGAAGACATACTGACTCAAGTGTGTCAGACAAAATTCTGCATTAGCAATCAATTGTTTATAGAGTTGACATTTTCTAACATCTGCTTTAAGATTTTGAAGTTTAAACTGTGATTTTTCATTGCCCATACTGACATTTTCACTAAGTTCTCCCTAGCTAAGCTGGGATCTTGGTTTATTTAATCCAAAAAGCTCAGTCTTCAGAGTTTCACAGGACAGAGTGAAGAGCAATGAGTAATATCCTACCTTCCACTTTCCCAAAGCAATAGCAAATAGCTGTCCTTGTTGTGAGAAGACAGACTCTCAGACTAGGGTCAAAAATTTGTTTAATAATCCATTTTTGTGAGTTCTGCCAAGTCAAGATACCATTTATTTAGGAAGGAAAACAAAACAACAAACAGAATGCGTCTGTGCATTTAGATGCAGTTTGAGGTCTGGGTGCCTCAAAGTTGGAAAATTATTGAAACTGCTCTTTTGTTTATTGTTGTGATCATACACCAAAGATTACACCAGAAATTCTATGGTTAAAATGCTTTGGATTTTGTACAAGAAATTTAACAGATACTGTCTTATAATTTTAATGCGAATGAAGTAAAACAAATGAGAACATTTAGAGTAGCATGAAACCAAATTTGGATAAATGGAGGCATCCCCCAAAAAGTACACAGGTACTAGATTGGGTGAAGGTTATCACTGATAAGAAGAATGTCTGGAAATTGAATGGAGAGAGGGAGAGGGGGGAGGGAACAGGGAGGAAGGGAGAGAGAGAGAGAGAGAGAGAGAGAGAGAGATTGAGATCTTTCATCTCCTGATTAACAACAACCAGAGCTTTGTCTTGAAAGCAATAGCCAGGAGCCCCATCTGTATCTCCCACATGGGTGGCAGAGGCTCCAGCACTTGGACTATCATCTGCTGCCCTCCAGGCATATTCACACCATCATTCTGATAGGGAATGCTGTCATTACAAGCAGCAGCTAACCCACCTGCACCAAAGTAGCCCCATTATGTCATCAGCATTCTTGATGTTGTCTTCAAATCCTGCTATTTATGTAATGCCTGTTATAGAGTGGCTACCTGTCAAAACACTTTACACACATTACTTTATCTGATTAATACATCAGTTTTTGCCCTCTGTAGAATCTGTTTCTCACATTTCCACTGCAGTCCTTAGTTCAGCAAACACCTACAAGCAAGAGATCCTCATGACAGCACCTTATCCCAGGAGCATCTTGCAACATAGACCTCATACTTTCTTTCTTGAATTCCTCTACCAATAATATGTGAGACACTCGATGGAACCCCCAGGTCATTCCAACTCTTATAAACCTAAACTACTAACAAGCAAAAGGACCTAACAGGCATTTACAGGACATTTCAAACAATAGCTACAGAACACACATTCTTCTCTTCAGCACATGGAACATTTAATTTAAAATGATTGAAATAACTTCATATATCTTCTCAGACCATAAAAGCATAAAACAAGAAATCCACAACCAGAACAGCCGAATATGCTTAAATACTTAGAAATTAAATAATATGCTACTGAACGATCAGTGGATCATTGAATAAATTAAAAAGAGAATCAAAAGCTTTCTTAAAAAATTAAAATGAAAACACAACATATCAAACTGTGGGATACAGTAAAAATAGTATTAAGAGGAACATTTATAGTATTAAGTACTAATATTAAAAAGGGAAATGTCTCAAATTAAAGCCTAATGATGTACCTTGAAGACTTAGAAAAACAAGAACAAACCAAATACAAATTAAGCAAGAGCTGAGTAATAATAAGGATCATAGCAAAATTTAAAAAAAAATTGAAACTAAAAACCTACAAAAGATCAACAAAATAGCAAGTTGGCTTTTTGATAAGGCAACAAAATAGGCAAACCTCTAGCAGACTAACAAAAAAAAAAAAAGAAAAAGAATGCAAATAAATAAAATTAGAGATGAAAAAGGAGGCATTAAAACTGATACCACTGAAAAAGGCTCATAAGACACTACTATGAAGAACTCTGTGATAATACACTGGAAAACCAAGAAGTTGATAAATTCCTGGGTTTGTACACCCTACCAAAATTAAATCAAGAAGATATAGACAATCTGAGCAGACCCATAACAAGCAATGAGATAGAAGCAGTAATCGAAAAGTCTTCCATCAAAAAAAGTTCAGGATCTGAAGACTTTACTACTGAAGCCTATAAAACATTCAAAGAAGAAGTAACTCCAATACTGTTCAAACTATTCAAATATATCTTAACAGGATGGAATTCTGTAGAGATATTTTATGAGGCCAGCATTACTTTGCTACCAAAATCAAAGAAATGACACAAAAAGGAAACTATGGACCTATATTCTTAAAGAGCATAGATGAAAATATTACCAATAAAATACCAGCAAATTGAATCCAAAACCGCATAAAAAACATCATATATAGTGATCAACTGGGATTTAACACAGAAATAAAAGTGTGGCTTAACATTCACAAATTGATAAATGTCATAAATCACATAAATAGAATAAAGAATAAAAATAATATGGTCATCTCTATCGATGCAGAGAAAGCATTTGAAAAAAATTCAACACTCCTTCATTATAAAAACTGTCCACAAATTAGGTATAGAAGGAACATTCCTCAAAAATTATAAAGGTTATGTATCACAAACGGACAGCCAATATCATAACTGAATGGGAAAAAACTGAAAATATTTCTCCTCTGATCTGAAAGAAGTCAAGGATATCCACTTTCCAAACTATTATTCAATATAGTACTGAAAGTTTTAGCAAGAGTGATTAGGGAGGAGAAAGAAATAAAGGACATCAAAATTGGAAAAGAGGAAGTCAAATTATCTATGTTTGGAAACAAGAAGTTGTTGTACATGGAAAGACCTAAATATTCCACTAAAAAGCTGTTTGAACTGAGAAACCTACTCAGTAACATTGCAGATTACAAAATAAACATACAAAAAAACAGTAGTTTTTTCTATGCTAATGACAAATTCACAGAAAGAGAAATAAAGAAAGAAATTACATTTACAACAGCTACACACAAAACAATCAAATATTTAACCAAAGAATCGAAAGATTTCTATAATGAAATTATTAAACATTGATGAAAGAAACCATCAAAGACACACACACATAAAACCAGAAAACCATTTCTTGCTCATGGATTGGAAGAAACAATATCATTAAAATGTCTATACTACCTAAAGTAATTTACAGATGAAATGCAATCCCTACCAAAACACCCATTGCATCCTTTTTGGAATTAGAAAAAGAAATACTCCTGATGCCATAGACAGGAGTGTAAATTGGTAAAGTCAACAACAGGAGTCACTGTGCACTTACTCCTCATGTAGGATCTCTGTCCTTAATGTGCTGTGTATTGAGATTTAATGCTATAACGAGTACTCAAACAATATATTTCACTTTGTGTTTCTATGGGGGTGCAAACTGTTGAAATCTTTACTTAATGTATACTAAACTGATCCTCTGTTAAAAAAAAAAAAAAAGAAATTATCAACTCCCAACTTGATTCTCACTGGGATTAAACATGACAATAGGTCTGATCTGATTTCATCATCATTTAAAAAAAATCATCTATTATTTTTCACTTTATGTTTCTGTGTGGGAGCAAACTGTTGAAATCCTTACTTAATGTATACTAAGCTGATCTTCTGTATATTAAGATAATCGAAAATGAATCTTGATGTGAATGGAAGGGGAGAGGGAGTGGGAAAGGGGAGGGTAGTGGGTGGGAGGGACGGTATGTGGGGGAAGCCATTGTAATCCATAAATCGTACTTTGGAAATTTATATTCATTAAATAAAAGTTTAAAAAAAAAAAAGAAGGACTTTACACACCAAAAAAAAAAAAAAAAAAAGAAACCAAAAAAAAAAAAAGAAAAAGAAATACTGAAATTCATATGGAATCACAAAGTCCCAGAATAACCAAAGCTACCCTGAACAAGAGAACTCAAGCTGGAGGCATCACAATGCCTGACTTCAAAGCATATTTAATGCTATCGTAGTTAAAACAGCTTGGTACTGACACAAAAATTGATACAGAGAACAATGGAATAAAGAGAGAGCTCAGAAATTAATCCGCATATAAACAGCCAATTGATTTTTGACAAAAGTTTTCAGACAAGAGTGAAGTAAGGAGAGTCTGTTCAACAAATGGTACTGGCAAAACTGGAATTATGTTTGTAGAGAAATTACATTAGATCCATATCTCTCAC
This sequence comes from Oryctolagus cuniculus, assembly GCF_964237555.1. Taxonomy (NCBI): domain Eukaryota; kingdom Metazoa; phylum Chordata; class Mammalia; order Lagomorpha; family Leporidae; genus Oryctolagus; species Oryctolagus cuniculus. The sequence continues at coordinate 23,183,543 of NC_091432.1, read as the reverse complement.
CATATACAAAAATGAACTCAAGATGGATAAAAGACCTAAACTTAAAACCTGAGACCATGAAGTTACTAGAAGAGCACATAGGGGAAACACTCCAAGACGTTGATGTAAGTGACAACTTCTTGGACAAGACCTCCAAATCACAGGCTAGAAAGGCAAAGCTAAATAAAGGGGATTATATCAAACTCAGAATCTTTTACACAGCAAATAAAATGATCAATAGAGTGAAGAGACATCCAACAGAACAGAAAAAAATCCTTGCAAACCACCTAGACGAAGGATTTATATTGTGAATGTATCAGCAACTTAAAAAGCTTTACAACAAAAAACAACCAATCCAGGTGAGAAATGGGCAAAGTTCAATAGTTCTCAAAAGAAGAAATACAAATAGTCGAGAATTATATACAATAATGCTCAACATCCCTAGCCAGCAGGAAAATGCAAATCAAAAGCACAATATCACCTCATTCCTGTCAGAATGGTTAAAATCTAAAACACAGAGAGTAACAAATGTTGGCGAGCATGTTGAAAAAGGTGAACACTTATGCACTGTTGGTAGGGAGGTAAATTAGTACAACCACTATGGAAAACAGTGTGGAAATTTCTTTTCTTTGAAAGGAATACAAATTTCATAAGTACAACTTTGGGAATATGGTTATTCTTTCCCCCATACCTTCTCTCCCAGCCACACTCCCATCCCTCCTCCTCCTCACAACTCTTCTTTCTACTGATCAGTTTTATTTTTTGATTCAATTTTGTTGACGTCTCTAATTTTAATTATTTCTTTTCTCTTACTAGTTTTGAGTTTAGTTTGCTGTTGTTTTTTAGATCCTTGAGATGCATTGCTAGCTCCTTTTTTTGATGTCTATCCAATTTCTTGATGTATGCACTGATTGCTATGAACTTTCCTCTTAATAATGCTTTTGCTATATCCCATAAGTTATGATATGTTATATTGTCATCTTCATTTGTTTCCAGAAATTTTTTGATTTTTCTTTTGATTTCTTCATTGACCCACTATTCATTCAGAAGCATGTTTTTCAGTCTCCATGTGTTTACATATGTTCTAGAGATTCCTGAGTTTCTGATTTCCAGCTTCATTCCATTGAAAAAAAAACTAGAAATAAACTTGCCACATGATCTAGCAATCCCACTTGTGGGTAGATACTCAAAACACTTGAATATATTTAATCAACAAGATACCTTCACCACCATGTTTACAGCAGCACTGTTCACAGTAGCCAAAATTTAGAATCAACCAAGGTGTCTATTATCAGATGAACAGACAAAGAAAATGTGGCATATATACACAATGGAATATTATTCAACTATAAAATGGATGAAATTCTACCATTTGAAGCAAAATGGGTGCAACTCAAGCAAATAATGCTGTATAAAATAAGCTGGATCTAGAAAGACAAATAGTGCATGTGCTCCCTCATATGAGGTAGCTAAAATTTAAATATCAAGCAAAATGAAGGAAAGAAAAAAGAAATGTCTGTGTGTACCAGTATTACTGCAAACATAGTTCATAAAACTTTGTTTTACACTTTTGTCAAACCAGCAGTTAAGAATATTATACTACTATAGTTGTAATGCTCTATGATTACCTTAAAATCTACATATTATATATGGGAAAACAAACAAGAAAGAATCAATAATTTCATCAACCCTGATGTCCATCAACTGATTACTGGATAATGAAAGTGTGGTATATATACATGAAATACTACTACTCAGTCAGAAAAAAAAATAGAATCCTGTCTTTTCTAACAAAACAGATACAATTGGAAACCACTATGCTTAGTGAAATAAGCCAGTCCCCCATAGCAAATATCATGTTTTCCCTGATATGTTTGGAAACTAGTATAGAGTACCAAGAAAATGTGTTGTATTTGAGTTTAATTGACACTTTGAGATTTGATTCTTGTTTGTAGCCCTTGCCTATATCTTGAGGAACAGTGGTTTTTATACTTAGTACTTGTGGAATTCTTTTTTAGTGAGAATTAAGCTTTTGATTATAAAAGAAAATTGAAAATGTCACTGTTAAAATTTTTAAAGATTTATTTATTTATTTGAAAGTCAGAGTTACACAGGTAGCAGAAGACACACACACACACACACACACCCCTACAAGGAGAGAGAGAGAGAGCGAGAGCAAGAGCGAGAGAGAGAGAGCAGGTGTGCTGTCTTCCATCTGCTGATTCATTCTCCAGATGTCTGCCATCTGGGTTGGGTCAGGCCAAAGCCAAGCAGATATCAGGAGCTTCTTCTGAATCTCCCACATGGGTGTAAGGGCCCAAGCACTTGAGTCATCTGCTACTGCTTTCCCAGGCACATTAGGTTGGAACTGGATGGGAAGTGGAACAGCTGCATCTTGAACTAGCAGCCCTAGGGATGCCAGCAATGTAGGAGGTGACTTCATCTGCTATGCCTCAATGCCAGCCCCCACTGTTAAAATGGAAAGAAAAATAGGAAAGGAAGGAGAAGGGAGGGTGGAAAAGAGAGAGGGAGGATAGGCTAGGCAGTATTATGCTCTTAAAACTGTATATATGAAATATGTCAACTTTGTTTCCTTTGTATAGATAAAAAATAAATTTTGTTTAAAAAAGAAAAAATGAGATATGTGACTCAAGTCCATAATCAATTGCTTTTAAGTAAAGGAGGTAATTGTGGATAACATGGATATGTCTCATTTAATCAATTGAGAGAGACACTTTGGGTTGGTGCTGAGCATTTACCGACACAGAAATGCCAGCTGCAGAGGGGGATGTTTGGCACCATGGTCAAGATTGTACTTGTCATGCCTGCATCCCAAATCAGAATGGCAAGGTTGGATGCCGAGCTCCTTTGCTGATTCACGCTTCCTGCTAATGCTCACTCTGGGAGGCAGCATGTGATACCGCAAGTATTTAGGTGCTTGCCACACCTGAACCACTCAAATTAAGCTCCTGGCCCCTTGCTGCAGCCTGACCCAGCCCCAGCTGTTGGAGGCATTTTTAGGATAACCCAGTGGGTGGGGAATATTTATATTCCCCTGTCTCTGTGCTTCTCATATTCTCTTTCTCTCTCTCTCTCCTTCTCTCTCTGTCCCTGCCTTTCTCTCTCCTCCCTCTTTAACTTTTCGAATAAACAGAATAAAAAGATTTTAATGAAGAAAAATTCCACCGATGAACAAAGGCTTTGGCCTATGATGTGAGCTCCAGCCTGCCCTTGCCAGCCTCCTGTCCCAGTGCTTTGGACTTTCATAACCAGCTCCTCAATCACACAGGCCAATTCCTTGGGAAAAGTCTCTTAGTTTATAATTCTACTGGTTCTCTTTCTCTTGATTAAACCCTTACTGATATAACTGGACAAAGACAATATTTTGTGATTCAGTATGATATAGAATCATTTAACAAAAAGAAATATCCTGAGTGAAAAAATTTAACATTTACTGAAAAACGAAAAAAATATTTAAACTTTACATGAGAAAGGGACTATGTTGTAACTAAATATTGCCTTTTCTGTACATTAAGTTCTTAACACATTGCACTTCCTTGTATTTCTTCTTTTAATAATATACATCTGAATATATATATATAATTACTATATACTGTAATTACACCTGGAATAATCTACTTCACCATTTTCTAGACATTGTGGAAGATTGTAAGAAAACACTTCAGACAGCTGAAAATAGATATGCAATATTACTCAACAATCCCACTCCTGGGAATTTACCCCAAAAATATGAAATCAGCAAATGAAAGGGTTATCTATACCCCATGTTTATTGCAGCTCAGTTCACAATAGTTAAAATATGAAACCAACAAAGATGTCCATCAACTGATGACTGGATACATTATGGTACATATATAGTATGGATACTCAGTCATAAAAAAGAATGAAATCATGTCTTTTGCAAAAAAGTGGATGCAACTAGAAACCATTATACTTAGTATAACAAGCCAGTACCAAAAAGCCAAATGCCATTTGTTTTCCCTGATCTGTGGTAATTAAGAGTATCAAAAAGAATGTTATGTGTAGGTGTGGAATTAACATTTTGAAATGTGATAATTGTTTACAGCACTTGTCCCTACTGTTGAGGAGCAACATTTTTTTCTTCTTACTCTCTATTGAACTCTTTACTTAGTATAATGCTACTCTTAGGAGTATAAGGTAAATTGAAAGTAAATCATTGCAAAGATTAAGAGAAAGGAACAGGAGAGGAAGGAGGAGGAATGGCTGGAATGTGGGCAGGAGGAAGGGTATGGTGGGAAACATCACTATGTTCCTGAAACTGTGTATATGCAATACATCAAATTTGTTTACAATAAATAAAGTTTAAAAATAGGACAAATGGGACATAAATTATGAGAAGACATTAAGAAACATTTTTAAAATTTCAGAATTGCTCATGAAATATTTGACCAAACTGTTTGGTAAAAGAGATCTTGTAAATGTGTCCCTTTTCTTCTTAGAGGAAATGTTTTTGCACCTCATGTGTACTTTTGATGGCAGGCCCCATGACTCACCCAGTTTCTCTATATCTTCAAATCAGTGCCTTCCATTATAAAGCTAGTAGAAGTCAGAAATTATTTTTGTCACCTTGCAAAAAATTATAACTGTAACCATCACTGCAAAACACTTTGGAGGCAAGTACAGCCATGGAGTTGCAGCCAAAAGGCTGGCACTGACTGACTGTAATAGAGAAAAGTAAACCAGAGTCACAAACAATGTCCAGGAAAATGACCAGCAGTGAGAGTTGCACAGGTAAGCAAGGCTCTTAAATGGATATTTCAGATTCCGTTGGACTTTCACTGAATGAAAATAGATTGTTTCACAAACACGGGACATTTTCAAAGGGACCCATATGTAAGGAAGAATAATGAAGAGAAATGCTGAAGGTAACCTCTGCAGACAGCAATGGCTCTTATACAGTTTCCCTACAATCCATTACAACAGAATAATTCACATGCTCTTCATTTAATAGGTTATTGCTTTCTGACATCATAAATTCAGCAATAGTATTTTAAATGTTTACCAAGTGATTAAACTGTAGTAATTTATTCTACTTTTACACTCAAATTCCCCCTTTCAAGATCCTAAAAGATTTTATTGCCTCCAGAAAGCATTTTCATTCTAAATAATCAATATTGATTTAACTGCATCTTATTATCCCATTATTTTTTAGATTTACTTTCTTATTTTGCATAAAATTCTAACTCCCCATAGTTTTATAATAAGATAAGGTGGATCATTTCCAAAATAATTCAGAAATCGTTCTACTATGCTGGTTTCCTGGATACCAGTTCTGGAGAAATTGTACTTCACAACACTTCTAATAGTGAATTTACTCAGTTGCGCCTTGCAGATACTTTTAAGAAGGTAATAGACAAAATCCATGTACTACGTTAAAGGTCAAACTCAACAAATAATGTAAAACACCAAGCTTCTCTGGTAGCATGTAAACTAAATGAATGAAAAAAATGCTGTTCATGGATTTTAAAATTCATAGCACCAAAATAAATAGATCTTTTAGTTTCAATTTTTCACAAACTTTTGAAATGCCCTTATCTCTGATAAGACAATTTTTCTCATCATACCCTCTTCATACCTTTGGGCAGTGGTAGATATGAGGCTAGAGAGGAATCTGAAAGTAAATTAGGAAAAATCTCTGGATAAAGTCAAGGCAGCATGTTAGACAACAATTTTTACCCTAATATGTAGGGGAAATGTTTTACATGGAAGCGGTTAAGAATTGCACCATTGTAATTGCTAATGTGTCCTATATAAATATAAAATAGTATTAAATGTTAAAATTATACATTATATTATAGTTTGGCATTGCATATAATAGTATAGAATATAAAAATATTGTCTGAGCTGGGCATTTAACCCAGTGGTTAAGACACCACTTGAGATGCTTGCATCTCATATCTGAGTGCATGGGTTTAAGTCTGGTCCCACTTCTGTCTCCACTTCTGAGACCAGCTTCCTGCTAATGTGAACCCTGGAGGACAGTGATGGTTCAAATGCTTGGGTCCCTGACACCTAGAGGGAGACCCAGATTGGGATTCAGGCTCCTGGATTTGGGGAGTGAGTCAGCAGATGGGAGATAGCTCTAGCTTGCTCTCTCTATATATCTATATCTATATCTAGAGATATAAATATATGTGTGCATACTTCTCTGTCTTTCAGATAAAGTAAATTAAATTAGGATGAGAATTATTTTTTATATATTTTTTTTATTTTTTGACGGGCAGAGTGGACAGTGAGAGAGAGAGACAGAGAGAAAGGTCTTCCTTTGCCGTTGGTTCACCCTCCAATGACCGCCGCGGCCGGCGCGCTGCGGCCGGCGCACCGTGCTGATCCGATGGCAGGAGCCAGGAGCCAGGTGCTTTTCCTGGTCTCCCATGGGATGCAGGGCCCAAGCACCTGGGCCATCCTCCACTGCACTCCCTGGCCACAGCGGAGAGCTGGCCTGGAAGAGGGGCAACCGGGACAGAATCCGGCGCCCCAACCGGGACTAGAACCCGGTGTGCCGGCGCCGCTAGGCGGAGGATTAGCCTAGTGAGCCGCGGCGCCGGCCAGGATGAGAATTATTAAGATAAATTGCAAGAACTGAAAAGCATGAAGATTCAGGATATACCGACAGAGTTCATTATCCACATCTTTTAAGTTGGTTACCAATTTCTTTCATCTTTCTTCTTATTTACACACACACACACACACACACACACATTTAAGAGTATTTTTTTCAGAAAATTTGAGAATGATTATGATGGAGAGTCTAGTCTTGAGGAAAGATATTCCAGTGCCATGATAGGAGATACCACGATTGAATAGGATGATCAGATGAGTTCTCAGCAGTTGGTGAGAGCTAAGAGAAGCTGTGATTGCTCATGTGAAAGTCTGAACAAATGCCCAAGTTGTTGAAGGAAGCCATGGCTGAGGGTGAGATTATATAGCCATGCCTCAAAACTCTTGAACTCATTAATTTCTGAGCAAGGATAAAGACAGTAATTGCTATCCATGTGTTCTATTGATATTTAATACAAACTCTGAGATATGATTAGGAGAGAGAGAGAGAGAGCAAGCAAGCTCCCATCCTCATCTACTGGTTCACTTTCCAAATGCCCAAAAACAGCCAGGTCTGGTCTAGGTTGAAGCCAGGAGCTGGGAACTCATTCCAAACTTCCCACAGTGGTGGAAGGGACTCAGCTCCCTGAACCATCAGTGCTACTTCCCAACAGGAAATTGGAATCAGGAACAGAACTGAGACTTGAGTACAGGCATTCGGATATGGCATTCAGGCTTCTCAACTAGTGTCTCATCAGTGTACTTCTTGTCAATACCTTGCCAAGTATCTGTTATATTTCGGGTAACAGCTAGCCTGACAAAAATGGCAAGGGCCATGAAAAATTGAAACCAAACACCTCAACTTCCCCTCCGTATTCTGAGGACAGAACAGAGACTCTGGTCAGAGAAAATCTGAAAGGAAATGCTCCCACTCTCCAACATCTATTCACTGAAAGTTATTCACAGGAAAGACAAGCTTTTCCTGCCATGAAAATACATTTGAGTCATCAATGCAGCTTTGAAGTGCCAAAACAGGAAAAGGCATTTTGACCTGTGCAAAAGGAAGGCCATGAAGTTGCAGAAGCTCTATTGCCCATTAACTCTGAAATACTTCTCATTCTTCCTTTGTGCTTGTATTCTTTAACTAAAATGGAGAACACAACTCAACAAAACCCAATGAGAAAATATTTAGTGTTTTTCAAAGACAGCATTAAAATAGCATTTATATCTATTTCATTAGGATTTAAATATCTTTCTTCAAAATCAATGTAGTTATGTATGAAACAAGTAAGAACATTTAACAAGGCATTTGTTACAGTCAAATCAATTGCTCTATTTTATAAGTAAAATTCTGCTAGTTGAAATTAGACTTTTAAACTATTTACAAAAATGTTCTTTAGAGGATATTGATGGAGACCAAATTCTTACTTTGTAAAGCAAAATGAAAAGTTTAAGAACTCCTTCAGATAATAAATTTTCAATATGTTTTGCTTATTGAATTGTTATCTGATTAACTTACCAGTTAATGCAATAGGCAAATGATTAGAATTGATTGTAAAAGATCTATTTGTCCTTTACCTCTGATCTCCATCTTCTACTGTTGACTGGTGTTCCCAACCAAGAGTTTCCATATAAGTGGCAACAGCTCCTGACATGAGTGATTCTTCTCCCTTTGAATACAATAAGAGCATACCTCAAATTGGAACTTTGCTATGAATTTTCTACAGTAGATTTTAACACAGTAACTCATACATCATGGTGTTTATTTCTTAGTTGCTTAGCTCTGGGTTAAATAAATCAGATGTTAACCTAGAAATTCTCTCTTTAGTAAACAAAATGTAACTCTTTGAGCTGAATCCCCCTACTGGCAAACTACTAGGATTTCCTGGCATTTTCCATAGTAAATCATTGTATTCCACAGCATTTGCACCAACAAGATCTGCACACACCCATCCTCCAATTATCACACACACAAGTACACACACAAACACACATATGCAAATCTCTTTCATTTTAACATCATCCTTAAGTATTCATATGTTTCTTATCCATACCTAATAATCTTACTTTATGAGTTAGAAGCAACAAAAGAAATTTAGTGCTTGTGCTTTTATCTAATCCATATTTATTGCACACATGTCAGGAGGGATTATATGGGAGAAAAAAATATATTTCTCTGTGGTTAGAAGAAAGGATTTGGATTTGGGTCTGGATTTTCTACTTTTGTACCATTGAAATATAAATTCAGTGATGTTGGCACAAAGTGATCTGGCTGCCTTTTTTAATAAACAGCAAGATAGTTAGCCAGCCATTTCATGAGCTTCTGTGAAAGGTGGAAAATGAGACATTAAAAACAACAACAATTATCTTAGAGCTGTCTTACACCTTTCCTCAGAGACTCTTAAAACATTCTGGAAATTATTATACAAATACTGTGCTCAGTACATACCCACCCTCCTCTCCTCCTCTCAGTGAGGAATACAAGTACATAACAGTGGACAGCAATGACCCTTCAAATGAATACAGCCCAATGATATGCAACTGTTGGGTACATACACACAATTCAAAAAAACCAAAGGTGTTTTAAACCTAAGAATTCCTTCCTGGGAGTTTCAGGCTTATGGCCTTTTAGGTCATACACAATTCATAGCTATTTGCTTGATCTTCACGTGTTTGAAGAATTAGAAACTCTCTCACAGAATCTGAATTTCTCTCTAGCTTCTCTTGAAAATGTTGGAAGACTTGGCAATACAGAGCCCAGGTCTCACACTCTAGACACTGGCTGCATCTGAACAGCAACCTTTTCCTCTTTGGTAGGCACAGACTGCACATTGAACAGCGACCAGTTTTCCTACTCTTGCTTTACTATCCATGTTACTTTTGCACCCCACTCCTGGAGGTTAATATAATTGAACCCTAGTGTGTTTTAAGTTTTATGTATTTAATTTCATTTTATTTATGAAGAAGAAATACAGGAGTGAGACAAAGAGAGAGACACAGAGTGATCTTCCATCCATTGGTTCACTCCCCCAAATGTCCACCACAGCTGAAGCCAGTAACCCAGATTCTACCCATGCCTCCACGTGGGTGGCGGGGACACAGATTCTTGAGGCATCACCTACTGTCCCCCAGGGTTGAACCCAGGCATTGGGATATGGGATGTAAACATCCCAAGAAGCAGCTCAACTGCTGCACACAATATCTGCTCTAAAACCCCAGTTTAAATGTGTTCAGACATAGAATACCTTCCTTAAATAGATTGTTATTTTTGCAGTTGCTCCATAATCATACTTAAAATTTAGTCATTGAGGCTGGCGCCGCGGCTCAGTAGGCTAATCATTCCACCTTGCGGCGCCGGCACACCGGGTTCTAGTCCCAGTCGGGGGCGCCGGATTCTGTCCTGGTTGCCCCTCTTCCAGGCCAGCTCTCTGCTGTGGCCCAGGAAAGCAGTGGAGGATGGCCCAGGTGCTTGGACCCTGCATCCCATAGGAGACCAGGAGAAGCACCTGGCTCTTGCCTTCGGATCAGTGTGTTGCACCGGCCGCAGCATGCCAGCTGTGGCGGCCATTGGAGGGTGAACCAATGGCAAAAGGAAGACCTTTCTCCTTTCTCTCTGTCTCTCTCTCTCACTATCCACTCTGCCTGTCAAAGCAAAAAATTAAAAAAGAACTGTTCCAAAAAGGGGCACAGGGGCCAGGTCTTTATAACACGTATAAGTACATTGATATTTACAGATAATGTAATTTCATCATTGAAGATAAACATCCCTATTTTGCTATTAGTGCCATCACCTGTTTTAAGGCAATTTTTTTTTAAAATTCTCATATTGGAGTTAGTTTTTTTAAAACTATTTTGCTAAGTTTTGACATACTTCTGTGTATTTTCCATTACATCAAGTGCTAGAAGATAGGTATGAATGGAACCCCAGCCCTAAGGAATTAATGTGTTTGGTTGTCATTATTAATGTCAATTCAACCTATTGAAGGCATATGCTTGCAGTTGCTTTAAATACCTGCTCAGAGAGCATCAATGACCACCTTGATAATAATCAAAATCAGTCATGGTTATCTATTGACCATTTACTGTAATAGGGAGCAATGGAAAGGGAACTTTTAAAATATTATTTTTGATTCCTATATCAACTCTTCAAGTAATATATTATTCCCCTGTTATATATGAGTGAAAATGGGTAATAAAGAGGAAAAATACTTGTTCATGATCACACTGAAAGACTAGTACACTGAAAACAAAGGTCTGCTCACTTTTCAGCCTCTGCCATTTGTCTTGAAACACATTTCCTTGAACAGTAATCTCATTGAGTCCCTACTAAGTGTAAGGTTCTCTACATATATTACCAAACAAGATGTTGGCAACAACCCTACATCACTGATTAATGGCTCTTTTTCTCCAATGGGAAAGAATCGTACTGTGCCAAGAATCAATCAGCGAGGATGTCTGAGTTCAGACGGTGTCCTAAGACTGTGTCCCTTCCACAATGACACCTGGTTTGTCTCCTTGGTGAGGAAATATAAAGTTCAGAGAAGTCAGTTTGGCATGTTCACACATTTCTGAAATCTGTTAACCTCTTTTGGAGAAAAAGCAAAATCAGCAGTTATTTTGCTACGATATCAAGCCTAAATACTACAAAGCCCATCTTTTGTCAGTGTCCAAGCCAGAAATAGATATGTACTCTGGGAGGATAGCACTAAGTGGCACAGCGGATGCTTTCTGCTTTCTGCTTCTTGTTAAACACCAGAATCCAACAGCAAAGTTTGAATTTTCTTCCTGGTCTGGTTTATTCCTCCATTGATTAAGTCATGTTTTACTTATAGTCTCTCCATTAACTTGAACTCAAACTAATATGGACCAATTATATCAGTTATATCGACACAATTCTCTCATCTTTGCCATTTAATAGACCTTGATAATAGAAGTGACATCAATCATATTCACTGGTCTTACCAACACTCAAAATGAGGAGGTTATATAGGTTATGTACACCAGGGCATAGGAATCTTGGACACTATCTTAATGACATACCACATCTAATAATACATTGTGTGAGTCATTTGTTATGGAAAAGATTTCACGCACACAGCCAAGAAGTCATTATGCTTTTCTACAATGCTATGCATTTAACTCTAGTAGAGCATACATTGCATGACAAGATCCAGCCTAGATACCATGTCTTATTTTTAGATACAGATTACAGAATAGTGGCTTGTATGAATGGCATTGCATCGCAGTTGGTTAAGCCACATACTATATCGGAATGTCATTTTAGAACACCCACATCCAATTTTGGAATGTCATTTTAAGTCCTGCCTATCCCAGTTCTGACCCAGCTCTCTTATAATGCACCTGGGAAGCAGCAGTTTATGTCTCAAGTACTTGAGTTCCTATTTTCAGACTGGTCCAACCCTAGCTGTTGCAGTCATTTGTGGAGTAAACCATCAGATGAGCAGATAGATGATCTAGCTACCTTTTGGTCCAACCTCTCTCTATCCCAATCTCTTTTTCAATCTCTATTTCTATTTCTATATCTATTTCTATCTCTGTACCCCTATCTCTATCATTCTCTCCATTTCAAATAAATTAATAAATCTTTTTTTCAAAAAGAATAGTGGCTAGCAGCATCAACATAAGTCCAAGACTCAGGTTTTTTTGCTTACTAGCACTGAGAAATTGATCAAATATTAAAAGTATCCAGAGCCTTAATTTTCTAATCCTTAAATTTGGAGAAATACAGTACCTATATCCTAGGAAGAAATTGTCATAATTAAGGACTCAGATTCCAAAACCACTAGGTTAGTCACCTTTCACAGCAACTCTACCACTTGCTCTCAGACAGGCTGGGGAAGTATATGCTGGATTAACACATTTCTCAGTTATTTAAAAATAAAAATTTCTTATTCACTCTTTGTATAGACTCCGAAGTCATCTTCAATCCAGAAGCCAGGCTGATGGAGATGCCACTATCTGGACTATTTTAGGCCACTATGAATAAATTGAAGCTCTCATGGGTTGTGCGTGGCCGTTAAATGCTTTGAGTGGTTGTAGTCCATGTATTCTTCTTGAAGATTTATTTAATTATTTGAAAGGCAATTATAGAGAAAGAGAGAAAAGGCGAGGAAGAATGTGAGGGGGAAGAGAGAGAGAGAGAGAGAGAGCAAGAGAGAGAGCCACAAACAGCTGGGGCTGGGTCAAGCTTAAGCCAAGAGCCATGAACACCTTCAGGGTCCCCCATGAGGGTGGCAGAGGTAAAAGCACTTGGGCCATCTTTTGCTTCCATTCTAGGTGCATTGGCAGGAAGCTGAATTCAAAGAGCAGTGTACAGGACTCATTGGCACTCTGATATCAGATGTCAGCAACGCAGGAGGCAGTTTAACCTGCTGTACCACAATGCCAGTCCTGTGTCATATATTTTCTAAATCCCATCCAGCTACTACTGAGCCAAGATATAATCCTACTATCTGAGTGGAGGGGAAAAAGAACTGGAAATTTTTAGCAGAGAGTGTTGAGGCAAGCACACTGCATAACCTTATAATTGTTTTTATTAAATTATAAAATTTAAATTTATTAAATTATAAAATCTGGATGTTAACAATAAGGCCTACTCCCTAAATTTATTGTTCATATCCTATGATTTTATATATATATACATATATATAATGTATTTGAAACACTAGTACATACATCATGTACTACATACATCAGTTAATGCTAAATACAATAGTTCTTCAAAAAAATTCACTAAAGATACTTATAAAAATTGTGTGTGGATTTAAAAAAAGATTGGACCAAAATAAAAATAAATGTGTCTTTTAATTCCATTCCAAACTTTTTGATGTTTGATGATATTATCATTATATTTTGTAAATAAATTAAGAGAAAAGCTATTTGAAGTTCTTCACACCATCCCAAACCGAGAGTAAACCCTTACTAATATTAGACTTCATTAAAGATAATGTTGTAATTGTTACCTTTATTATCTCCTCCATATATAAGCCAGGTGTACAGTAGTCATTCAGTCAATATTTGTGCTTACATTTGCTGAGTATTTTGTTCCTAGCAATTTAGAGTGGCTCTTACATGGATTTCTAGATTTCTGGAATGTTTGATAACTCTAGGAGGTCACCAGATATTGTTCACACCAATGGATGTGTAGAAGATTAAAGCCAGAAGGCAGTGGTTAAATAATGAATCAGATTTCAGAGACTTGGAACACCCCTTCAGGTTGAAGTCAGCTTGGAAGATCTAGGGAAATAAATCCCTGACTCCCTAGACAGAATCCTCAAGGCAGAGATCTTTACCACACACAGTTTATACTCATAATGTTGTAAAAAAGACAGCAGTGAGAGAGGAGAGGCAAAGTTTAAGACAACATTTTTAATACATTCTAAGCCTATTGACAAAGCACTGAAGTCCTTGACCCAAATGTATCTCTTCAGAAAAATAACTCTTATACATTAAAACATCTACTAGTGGCCGGCGCCGCGGCTCACTAGGCTAATCCTCCACCTTGCGGCGCTGGCACACCGGGTTCTAGTCACGGTTGCCCCTCTTCCAGGCCAGCTCTCTGCTGTGGCCCGGGAAGGCAGTGGAGGATGGCCCAAGTGCTTGGGCCCTGCACCCACATGGGAGACCAGGAGAAGCACCTGGCTCCTGCCATCGGATCAGCGCGGTGCGCCGGCCACAGTGCGCCAGCCGCAGCGGCCATTGGAGGGTGAACCAACGGCAAAGGAAGACCTTTCTCTCTGTCTCTCTCTCTCACTGTCCACTCTGCCTGTCAAAAAAAAAAAAAAAAAATCTACTAGCACCTGAGTATAAATCTTGGGGAAATGATATTTCACAGGGAAGTGCCCTTTCCAATACTCACCAGGATGAGGATTCAGAAAAGGAACTTTAAGTGAAAAATCTAAGGCACTTGTGAGCCAAACAGAATTCAAAATTGTTCATGACTTCCAGGTTTTGCTAAAATCAATGTAATATCTGAAATTTTAATAGAGCTAATTAGCAATATGCCATATGAAAGAAAGCAGACAAAAAGACCACATATTGTATGACTCCATTATATATACTATGCAGAAAAAAGAAAATCTATGGAGATAGAATGGAATGGTTGTTGCTTAGGGATTTGAGGGATGATAAGGAAAAACTGATAACGTGCAAAGTTTTCTTTTTAAGGTGATCATTAGAGTATATATTTTAAATCAGTGAAATTCATGGCAGATAGATTTTATCTCAGTGAAGATGTTTGAAAGGAAAGATGATTTAACACATATTATTGAAGCATCAATAAAAGACATTTTACAATAAAAAGATAGCCAAAAGGTATAAGTAAGCAAACAAAGTTATCTCAAGATTTTATCAAAAACTTTCAGTTAAAATCTAAGTTTAAAGTTCAGTATAGCCTGTCTGATTTGAATTGGTTTCCGTATTTCAAGTCTTTAGTTAAAGTTACTTGAGAGGAGAATCTGAGATCACAAAAGGAAATCAATACACAGTTGACCAAGGCCAGGTTCAATAATACTGCCTACATTTGAGTGCAGTGAGGGAAAACAACATTCATTAGTCATATAATAACTACAAGGCCTCCTGCTTATCTCAGAAATTCCTCCAAGGAACACAACCATTTCCTACCTATTATTTCCTATTGATTTTCACCACCTGACAAGAGGCAGAGCAGAAAGGACCAAAGAAGGTTAGATCGCACAGAACAGAAGGAGTAGGGACCCTGCCTAGCCTTAGGACATACAGACATTCAATTTCTCACTCACTCTTCTGAGTGTCCAGTTCTCTGACCCCAAGCTGATAGTATCAGAGCTGGAATTCCATATATTCACTTGAGTCCTATCTCTAAGAGACTTTGAAGAGAGATTATTGATTGAAATATCCCACCTTTATCATATCATCTTATTGTTTTTTAGTTGTGTACATACTAATACCATTACAATACAGCTCACTATTTTTTACAATGAATGGTTATCCTGATATTTATTCATCAAGAACTTCTCCCCTAAGTAGCCATGGTTCCTGAGGATGCCCTAGATATCAAGACAAAACAGTGCCAATTTCTTCTAATACATGAAAAGACTTAATACATACAGTATTTATTAAATGTCAAACTCTATTCTAAATAAGATTATATACATATATTAGCCCAAATATAATTTCAACAATTTCATTGGAAAGCTGCTTTCATTAATATCTACAATTTAAAAGTTAGATACTGAGGCATGAAGAAGCTCATCATGATGCATAAATCACATAACTGTGAAACAGCAGAGGAGATCCTAGATCTGACCTTTCAGTGGTTACACACAGCCACCATGCAAGTTGCCTCCATCTGAGTGTAAACTCTTCCAAAGGAGAACTTTTTCAAAAATATATACATATAAATTTGTCTTCCTTGGAAGACAGAAAAAACAAAAAGAGAGATCTCCAATCCACTAGTTACCCCCCAAATGATCACAATAGCCAGGACTGAGCCAGACCAAAGCAAAAAGTCAGAACTCAATCCAGGTCTCCCACATGGGTGATGAGAACTCAAATACTTGAGCCATTATCTGTTGCCTGCCAGGGTGTGTATTAGCTGGAAACTGGAATGGAGATTATATCTGAGACTTGAACCCAGGTCCTGCAATATGGGATGCAGATGTCTCAAGTGGCAGTTTACCAGTTGTGACAAATATCCCCCCAAAGAGAACATTTTGATGTAAGTTTATATTGTTCACAGAGATCTTTTATTTCTAAATTGCAGCAGGCATAAGAGTTGGGATGTTCATATATTTTTAAACACATTAATTCAAATAACATCAACTTAGATTTTTCTGGGTTTATAATATTTATTGAGTTTTGGGGGCTAAAAATATTCCTGAGAGATTTGTGATACCATAAAAGTTTCTAAAATATGTTGATACTTATGTTATCCCTCTTAGTATTTTTTTTTGTTTGTTCTACTTAATACTTTTGGTTGAATACTGTAATCAATACACAATTCTTCTTAAGTGCTGAAACTTAACTGAAAAGTGATCGCTGTTAAATATAAGAGTGGGAATAAGAGAGGGAAGAGATGTGCAATTCGGGACATGCTCAAGCTGACTTACCTCAAACAGTAGAGTTAGAAACATAACAGGGGATTCGAATTCAATCCCATAGAGGTGGCATGTACCAATGCCATCTCACTAGTCCCAGTGATCAATTTCTGTTCACAATTGATCATAATGATAGGGCTAAGAACCAAAGGGATCACATAAACAAGAATAGTGTCTGCAAATACTAGCTGATAGAATCAAAAAGGGAGAGAATGATCCAACATGGGAAGTGAGATACACAGCAGACCCATAGAATGGCAAATGTCCTAACAGCACTCTGGCCTCATAATCAGCCCTTAAGGCATGCGGATCCGGCTGAAAAGCCCATGAGAGTATTTCAGGCATGGAAAGCCAAGACACTCTGGGGGAAAAAAAAAAAACCTAAATGAAAGATCTCTGTGAGTGAGATCCCAGTGGAAAGAACGGGTCATCAAAGAAGGAGGTACCTTTCTCTGAAGGGAGGAGAGAACTTCCACTTTGACCATGGCCTTGTCTAAATATGATCAGAGTCAGTGAACTCAGGGGGCTTCCATAGCCTTGGCAGCTCATGACAAGAGCCTAGGGTGATTACTGATGCCATAAACAAGAGTGTCTGTCAATTTGTTAAGTCAACAACAGGAGTCACTGTGCACTTACTCCTCATGTAGGATCTTTGGCCTTAGTGTGCTGTACATTGAGATTTAATGCTATAACTAGTACTGAAACAGTATTTTTCACTTTATGTTTCTGTGTGGGAGAAAACTGTTGAAATCTTTACTTAATGTATGCTAAACTGATCTTCTGTACATAAAGAGAATTGAAAATGAATCTTGATGTGAATGGAAGGGGAGAGGGAGTGGATAAGGGGAGGGTTGCGGGTGGGAGGGACGTTATGGGGGGGAAGCCATTGTAATCCATATTCTGTACTTTGGAAATTTATATACATTAAATAAAAGTTAAAAAAATATATAAAAATATGTTGATACTATTTAGTCTAACTACTGACACTTAATAAATGCCTAGTGCATTTTAGGTGGGAATAGAACACGAATAAGAGAAACAAACTGCTTATTTATGGCTTTATTCTAATGCCAAATTTCTCAACTTCAGCCACCAGACATTTTTGGGGCAGCTAATCCTTTGTTGTAGGGTAGTGCTCATTCTCTTGAATGTTTAACACTCCTGCTACTGTGACAACCAAAACATTTTCAGATATTGCAAAATTTTACTTTGGGGAGCAAAGCCACCCTCTTAAACCACTGCTAGTGTGAATCATATTGAAAATAACTAAAGAAAATCATTGGTAGATAAGGAAAGGTAACAGATGGTGAAAGAATATTCTCCAAAGTATTAAAAATGGTATTTTGGAAAACAGCTGTGTGACTACTATAGGTTGGATAGGCAAGATGACCTCTTTGTTGTGGAGTCATCTAATGTGAGATCTGAAGGCCATAAAGCAGGTTATGGAAACCAGCAGCCCCAGTACTTGTTGAGCGCAGGACAAAAACCTTAGGAAAGCTGTGAATTAAATTTACTTCACGGTCAGTAAAGAGTCAATGTGGATTAACAGAGTGGGGGTGGGGGTTAAAGTAAAATCAAAGAAGGAAATAATAGGATGAATTAGGAGAATGAGGAAAAGGAATTCTGATCCAGTATCATGCCATGGACAGGCAGAGGGAGGCTTTAGATAGAGGAGTAGGATCAGCCTGTCTGCTTTGCACAGAACCAGTTGTAGGGAGTTAAGAGTAAAAAGCAAGAAAATTGATACTGGGGACACTATTGTGGTAGTCCAGTTGGAACAAAATAATGCTTTGGTTAAGACAGTGGCAGTGTGGGTGGGAAGAAATGAGCTCTTGAGTGATAATACCTTTGACATAATTTCCTGATAGAGGATGTGTGATAAGGAGTGAAAGAGGGAGGGACTGAGGAAGGGAGGGTGGGAGGGAAGGAGGGAGGGAGGGAGGGAGGGAGAGAGAGAGAGAGAGAGAGAGAGAGATATCATTCTCTATTTCAATTTCCTGTTACTGTTTAGTTACTGTTCTGGAACAACTGAATATGCAATTCATATCTAAGATAAAGACTAGAATAGAACAGACATAAATATCCCAGAACTAAGAGTTTGATGTTGATCAGGTTAAACTTGAGAGATCCACTAAATGTATTCATTCATGTATGGATATCATGCAAGCATTGGAAGTTCCACATTGGAGTCCCATGTAGAGTTTGGGAAAATTAGTTCCGTTAGTAGATAATATTTAAGTTATAGGTTTGGATAAATCATTTATGGACAGTTCATTGAAAGACAAAATAAAGGGACAGAATAGCAGAGTTTCCCAATATTTAGAGTTGTATCTTAGGATACAGAGAAAATATAGAAAAGATGGAGAATAATAACTGGCTACAAATGCTGAGAGAAAGAGGCAAGAGAATTGAAACAAATCCTTCATATGTTTCTTAGGAACTCTCTGAAATAAACTACTAAACTTAATGAAATTATAAAAGGGTATGCTCATACAAACATCTCATACTGAAACAATATTGTCTTGAGATCAAATCTCTAACATAAGAATTGAAATGAGAGTTAATTTTGGAGTCTGCTTGTTAGCCTGCAAAGTTTATGTCAATCCACTTAATACAATGGGCCCTTAACCTTAATGTAAGTTAATGGAGTGCTTACTATGTAGAAGTATTATGTTCAGTATTTTGCTATTAGCCACTCATTTAGTCTTCTCTACTATCCTAAAAGAAAATGTTGAGAATAAATATGAATACAGTGCTTATTATGAATCCAGCCTTCTTCCAAGAACTATACTTACAGTACCCTTATAATACCACTCTGATAGAGGCACTATTCATATCATTGTGCTCTACAGATGAAGTAACTGAGGCAGTGAAGTCTTAAGTAGATAAGGTAAGGACATATAGAAAGAGGACGCTGGGACAGTGATCTAAGTACTCTGATTCAGGATGTAGGCATCCCAACTGATGGCTGAACCACTACACCAGACAGGTAGCCACCCATCAGGTAACGCCTCAGAAAGTAGTATTAGCTCAGTAAATATCTCTTAAGTAAATAAATAGATGTCAGAACTGTTTGTAGAAAAATTAGACAATACCTAAAAAGTGCTTAATTCTATACCTGGAATATAAATACTGCTTGATAAATGATAAATATATATAACTATTCTTATGGTCATTATTACTTTTCTGTCATTATTGCTGTTTATAAAAGATTTTAAAAGTATGGATACATAGTGGGGCTTCAAATATAAGCCTATTCACCAGAAAGAATTCATAGAGGAAAATGCGGGAGACTATTTTCTTTTCTTCGTAAGGTGGCCAGTAGTTAGGTCAAAGACTACAATTCAAGAGTGGTGATTTCCATTCAAGATCTCCTAGATATGATCCAGATTAATTATCAGGTTTATGTTGGCTTTAAATATGTAAATAAGTTGAGGAAAAAGACAGTTTACTTCAAATAATACTTGGTGATACTGTTATTTGTTTCCTTCAACCACATGGTTATACAATGGCTATTAATTTTTAACTTTAACAGATGATTAGAGACATTTAAGAAAATTCAGATAAGCAGATTTTTAAATTTATTTCATTTTATTTTTTAACTTTTATTTAATGATTATAAATTTCCAAAGTACAGCTTTTGGATTATAGTGGCTTTTTCTCCCCCATAACTTCCCTCCCACTCGCAACCCTCCCATCTCCCACTCCCTCTCCCATTCTATTCACATCAAGATTCATTTTCAATTATCTTTATATACCAAAGATCAATTTAGTATACATTAAGTAAAAATGTCAACAGTTTGCACCCACACAGAAACACAAAGTGTAAATTACTGTTTGAGTACTAGTTATAGCATTAATTTACATTGTACAACACATTAAGGACATCCTACATGGGGAGTAAGTGCACAGTGACTCCTGTTGTTGACTTAACAATTGACACTCTCGTTTAATATGAATAGAAATTTTTTCATACATGCATGTAAATGTTTTAGTGTTACCAAAAACTACCATTTAGCTTGTAATATATAATTTATATTATATGTAATTTATAGTATATATTATACATAAAATTATATATAATATACATTTATACAGTAAACATATAAAACTTTTTTGTATCTATTTATTTATTTGAGAGGCAGAAAGAGAAATAGACAGGAAGTATTCCCATTTACTTATTTACTCCCCCTAGGGGAAGCCAGGAGACAGAAACACAACCAGATCTCTTACATGGGTAGCAGGAAACCAATTGCTTGAATCAACACCACTGCCTCCAAGACCTGCATTAGCAAAAACCTGGAGTCTGCAGCTGGAGCTGGGAATCACACTCAGGCATCCGCTATGGGATGCAGGCCTGTTAACTACTAAATAAAAACTTACCTCTGAATCCTTTTTATCTATCTCCTTTCATAAAATACCTTTCATAATTGTTTTTGCCTTTTTTACTTGCTTATTTTATTCATTTGAATGGGATATATATATTTATATATAAAAATATATGTATATTTCATCCACTGGTTCACTCTCCAAATGCCCACACCACCCAGGAACAAACTGAAACCAGGAGCCAAGAACTCAATTCAGCTTTCTGACATGGGTGGCAAGAACCCAACTATTTGAGCCATCACCCCTGCTTCCCAGGATCCACATAGGAGGCAGGAATAGTTAGATATCAAACTAATGTCCTCCAATATGAGATGTGGTGTCCTAATCAGCATCTTAACCACTTTGCCCAACTCCAGCCCCTCCTTTCAGATATGTATGGACATTCCTCCTCTTCCAGCCTGTGGACATGCCCATTCATATTCACATACGGTTTGTGGTTTTTAACAACTCTGTGTGCAGATAGGTTCTTAAACCTCGTTGCTATGGGTCAAGCAGCTAAAGATCTGGAATAAAAAGTAGTAAGGCCTGTAGAACACTGTAATGGACATTTATTTTTCTGGTCACCCTCTAATCTTTTCCTATTTTCAATCAATGAACTTTAAGTGAGACATGACTCTTGTTCATAGCTGGAGAGCACATGACCCAGGCCCAGACAAACCGCAAAAGGAATTCCTTTGTCCCTGTGATTGGGCCGGCAATGGTGGACATATGACCCAGCTGAGTCGAGAGTGCATGTCAGGATTAGTGAAGGAATCCTTTCTTTTGTGTAAAGACTGAAGCCACATGTGGAGGCTGGAAATGAATTAACACACAGGCTAGTTTTACTGAGAGATTATGAAAATCTGAATAATTTATTGTACTATTTGAGCTCCTGAATCCATGTTTGTGTAAGTTTCAGCTCAGGTTTCTTTAATTAAATCAGCAAATAAATTGCTACTTTTAATTTATATGGTTGCACAAGATTTTTCTTACCTTCAATAAAAATCATATTAACTGTGTCAAATATGACTCATAGAAGTCAAACTTGAGTTTTAGTCCTAACGCCACTCTGCTTGCAAACAAAATTCTTTTCAGTGTAAACCAAATGGGTGTAGAGAGTGAACAGCACACTAGGACTTAGGTCAGCCAAGAACATACGGCCCATTAGAACGAATCTCCATTTGTCTCCTGCAGTAAAGCCTTCCTTTCTGTAGGTTTCAAATATCCTCTGCGTTAAGAGTCTGTAAATGCCAAACATTGTTCCAACTCCTCAAGCTCAACAGGCAAATAGAAACTATAAAATTTTGATGAACATCAATCAGGAAGGAAAATCTCATAGCCAGATTACAAAAGTACCCTCATAAGGTGATTGCATTTGGAAGATTTGTAGTTCAATATACCAAGACGTTATTTCCCCACCTGTTCTCATCAAGTTTAATGAATACTTTTCACATAAAACAATCCCTTTTGTTACTGCATTCTATGTCCTAGCAGGGTTAAGATTCCCCCAGTACATTCAAATGGCACCTTCCGGGCAGAGCACAACTATAATTTCTGGATCACCATTGCTATGGGCCAATACGGCAGAGCCTTTGTCAGATGATAAGATAAATTTGATATCACATAAAGCCATTAACAGACCATGTTTGGAAACTGCAACAGAGAGAAGAGTAATATATTCAGATATATTCAAGAAACACTCTAAACACATACACACACTATTTTGTAGTATTTACATTTTGAAAGGAACACTTTGTATCTATTTTTAAACCTTGTTATGCTTTGTAATCTCCTTAGCCCTTCACACTGTAGGAATTTATCTGTAGCTCCCTTGTGGGTTTATCATTTGCTCCTGCTTTTATTATCATTATATGTGTGTAAGTCACTTCTATGAGAATTTGGACTCCTCGAGGGAAGATATTCTGTTTATCCTTGTATCACAGACATGACATAGCATGGTGACTTGTAGCCACTAGGCTTCCATAAACAGCAGAAGAATGAAAAATATTTAAATATGTTTTGTAAAGCAGGATAAACTTGAACAGAAACACAAATCTTGTTTCAGAAGAGTAGGTTAAAAGAAAGTTATAAACATTGATTAAAAAGTTGCAGTCCAGGCCAGCGCCGTGTCTCAATAGGCTAATCCTCCACCTGCGGCACCAGCATACTGGGAACTAGTCCCGGTCGGGGCGCCGGATTCTGTCTCGATTGCCCCTCTTCCAGGCCAGCTCTCTGCTGTGGCCCGGGAGGGTAGTGGAGGATGGCCCAAGTCCTTGGGCCCTGCACCTGCATGGGAGACCAGGAGAAGCACCTGGCTCCTGCCTTCAGAGCAGCGTGATGCGCCATCTGCATCGCACTGGCTGTGGCGGCCATTGGAGGGTAAACCAACGGCAAAAGGAAGACCTTTCTCTCTGTCTCTCTCTCTCTCACTGTCCACTCTGCCCGTCAAAAAATTTTTAAAAAAAGTTGCAGCCCAAACTACAATAAAGGCATTTATTCTTCTTGTAAACTCAATTTCACATTCACATATAATCTCATGCATTAACTGAATTAATATCTTCAAAAGATATTGATGAAATTAAGCATAGAAGGAAAATTAGGGCAAGTTGTTTTATGGAAATAGAAAAAACAAACTCCCTTTATTTCTCTAGATCTTAGCATTTTATGAAGTCAGTGGCATCATGGGATTTTGTTATTTTCCTAATACTTTTCACGCTCACTTGGGATGTGAAAGAAAAGTGATGTGACAAAAGTAGATTTTCCAATTAAAAATCACTTTTATCTTAGCAAGTTATACAAAAAATTTATAGAGCTTTTTGTATGCATGTTTGTTTTTGTTACTTGAAATTTAAAGAAGAAAAATATGAGTAAGAGAGAGAGAGAAAGAGAGAGAGAATATAGAACTCTAAATTCTTAAAGAATATAAGAAAGGATGATGTATATGTCCCAGAAAGTCTTTGAGCTGATATGAAAAGACAACATGCAGACCAAAGAAATATGGCTCTTCAGCCCAGTCATGGTGTCAACACAAGAAATCCTGGACCAAAAACAGACAAAATTGATAAAATGACAATTTGTACTGTTTTTATAGGTTTCATTTAAAGCTGATTGTAGGGGCAGGCATTTGGTACAGTGGTTAATACAACATTCGGGATGCCTGCATCCCACATTGGGGTGCCTGCTTCAACTCCACCTCTGATCCAGCTTCCTCCTAATGTATTCTCTGTAGGAAACAGATGATGTCTCAAGTGCTTAAGTCCCTGCTACCCATGGGGAGATTCACAATGAACTTTGAGATTCTGGATTTGGCTGGTCCAGCCCTGGCTATTGTAAACATTTGGGGAGTGAACTAGCAGATGAAAGATTCTCTCTCTCTCTCTCTCTCTCTCTCTCTCTCTCTCTCTCTCTCTCTCTCCTCTCTTTCTCTCTTTCCCTCTATACCCCCATGGATGAAAATAAATATTTTAAAATTCTAGCTCTAAAATTCATAATTAGTATGATGCATTGATACCTTCTAAGTGTACACTTTCTTAGATAAAAATGTGATTTCTTTTTCCTATTTTACTTTGTTTACATTCAAAAAGATATTGTTAGGCCCTGGTTTAATGGAATTATTGAGGTAGAAAACAAAATGCCAAAAATGGTGATGGATAGTAAAAGATCCTAAAACTTTAGTGAGTGAGTAGTTGAAAGAAGCATCGTGGGCGCTCTATGGCATAGTAGGTTAAGCCTCCACCTGTTCACCAGTGGCATCCCATATGGGCACAGATTCATGTCCTGGATGCTCCTCTACCAGTTAGGCTCTCTGCTCATGGCACAGAAAAGCAGTGGAAGATGGCCCATGTGCTTGCGTTATACTCACATGGAAGACCCAGAAGAAGCTCCTGGCTCCTAGTTTGGATCGGCTAAGCTCCAGCCATTACTCCGTTTGGGGAGTGCATCAGCAGATGGAAGACCTTTCTCTTTGTCCCTCCCTCTCTATCTATAGCTCTGTCTCTCAAATAAATAAACAAAATATTAAAAAAGAAGTATCATAAGGAATACTTTCCTTTGACTTGTTCCCATCTATATAAATAAATGCTACAAATCACATAACCCTCAGTAAAATATAAAGAATAAAGATAGTTATTAAAAACAGATAAGATATTTAATTCTGTTATGTGGTAGTTAAATACATTTGAGTTTGGCAAAATAATTGTATTTGAATTCATTCTTATTGAATTATTTTCTTCCATTTCTCTATGTAGGTACTACCCCAGCCATCAATTCAAGCACAGAAATTAACCATTTTTTTGTTTTCCATAGAAGCAGTTTCTCTCTCAAGACCTGGATAATCTCTTGAAATCTCAGCCAATTTGTTATTTTCTGCCTCTTCTCATTGAGGGCATTTCCAAGTTCTGGATAGGATGTGTATAATTTCTCCATAGAGGCATCTGATGGTAACTCCATCATCCTGTCTAGTCGTTGGTCATCAGTCCCCATAAGTGGCTACACAGACTTGCCATGTTCCAGTTCACATAAACCTTACAAGGGACACTGCTGATTTTGTGTGATGCTGAGTATTAGAGAAATCTATCAACTTTGGGAGTATAGTCTGAGGGTTAGGAAGAACCTGTCAAATTATATTCAGCAGGTAACCCCAATAGTGGTATTTTTGGTTGTCAGAGTTCGGCTTTGGCGAATCTATTGTGGAAAAGATGGCCATGGAGATGGTTGGGGTGACACTGCAGGATATGCAGGGCAGCAGGGGAGGTGGAACACTTTTCATCAGTCTCATTATGTTTCTCCAAACATTTCTGTCTGCGTTTGGAGCTTTCTCAATTAGTTTCCACGCTTTAGGCTTTAAACCAAATCCATGAAGAGATTGGCAGGCTGTTTTCTGCCCCCTCTGGCTGGCCACATCTCTCTCCTGAGGCAAGGGACCAGGAGAATAACAAAGTTCAGGAAGATGGAATTATCAGGAGGGCTAAAAACATACATTGCTTAATATTTCAAAACTTTCCCAGGAAATGGGAAAAATGTCTGAGGTTATATGGAAGAAATTAGCATAAAGTTGAGGTTAGGTGGAAGAAATTAGCATAAATTAGAATAAAGTGTTCTGATTTTGCTGATCTCCTTGCCTTTAAGCAATACTATAGAACTGAACTCTAAATTTCTTTGAAGTGGAGAAACTTGTGGCAAAGAGATTCATCCTTATTGCACATCCACCACAGACATCATGGTACAAACTGGAAGATCACTACGGATCAATCTTTGTTTTCTTCAATAGACTTCACAAGTAAAATCGAACTTTCAACTCTATAAAGTGGCCATTCTTGTCTCAATCTTAGATGTCCAAGTTCTATATCTAAAACTCTTTTCAAATGCCTTTGTAAGAGAATTCTTCCCAGACCAATGTCATCCATTCAGTGCTATTTTCAATTAGAATTTACTAATTTCTTCACAAAGAACATGTCAATAACTTCAGACATTGTCCATGTATGCCTCTTGCATCATGCAATGCCAGGAATTTCTGATTAATTCCATTATTTTATTCCACCTTCATTACAATAAAAATCCAAATTTTCACTAGTATGGGAGGTGGAGTGTGTGTGTGTGGATAAACTTAAAAATACATATATATAAACTTGAAAGTCTGTATGCAAACTTGAAAAGTATAATTTATAAATTACTAAATGCTGTCTTCTATACAAAAACAGTTTAAGCATATCAACAGTCTATACTATGTACAATTGGTCTATCTAGACTAGTTTTAAGTAGTGAACATGCATTTGAAAAAGGTAGAGTCAGAGAACTTGTATCACCAATCATTGCTGCTACAAGGATGTGGAAATGTGACATAGACTACTCTGCCCACATGGACTTGAGTAAGTTGGGTTCTGAAAGAGGTGAGAAGCATACCTTCTGAGCATGTGGTCACTGATATTCAGGCAGTTACGGTGGCACAGGCCCCTTGTTTCTTTCCAATAGCAGTGACAGAGCTTCTGTCACCCAGACCCAGGTTTCACAGAGATGAAGCAGTGATGGAGTGATATCTTGCCTGCAGAAGTCCTATTACTGGGACTAAGAATTTTCCCTCGATTACTGGCTCACAAGTGTACTTCTCACACTCCCCTCGAGAACTATAAGCATCAAGTAACCTTTTAAAAATTTCTTTACCAGTAAAACTAAATGCTTTTTTTTCTATGAAAAAATCATGTATAGTTACTGAACAAGAAAACAATTAATTACACACCATTACATTTATATGCAAAATAAACTAATCCCATTCATATTGGCATGCTCTCACCATAACTGAGATTCCTAGAAAAAATATTTGAAGCACTAAGCATTTATTATATATTCTAGGGCAAGGTGACCTAATCTTAGTGTGCTAATAGGTTTTTAGTTCTTTTTTTTTTTCATATAAATGCTTTCAGTGCTGTGTTTTCGAGTTGTTAAAAGGACAATGTATTTATAGGTATAATTTTTATAACTGATAATTCACTATAATAAAGTGCTATGGAAAATGCAATTGGGCTGCCTAACACTATTACCCTAAACACTAAGACATTCACTCTGCAAGCAATACTGAGCACTTTTCTGTGTACAAAGAGTACCAAGATGAGATATACAAAATTAATAACAGGAAATAGTGTCAGTTTTCAAAGGACTCTCACTATCACAGTTTCCTTGGGATAAGAATGGTGTACAAACTAGAAAGGTCTTCATTATACCTTCATTATTCCTTTTCATTTCTCAAATCTATTGTTTTTCCCAAGGCTATCTAAAGAAAATAACCTATTCTATTTTTGTAGATTTCACCAGTAGTATTGAGAACCATTGTGTTTTACTCCAAAACAATATTATTATATATCCTCTATGGATCATATTAACATAACAAATGTCTTTTGGGAAAACAACCAGATAAATCACTATGTATCTCCAACCATGACTGTGAGTCTTACAAGAATCCAAGGGCCAGCCACCCATCCTACTTTCATCCTAACAAAAACACGCTTTGTGGTATCAATAACTAATTACATTAAAGTTCTGCCTCAGTAACATAGATTGATAGTTTCATTATAGCATTTAATTAGAATTGTTTTCAATTTATCAGGAAGAAATAGTGCACTTGGTGAAAGAACCGCCACTGCAGGTCACGTGGAAAGAATATGACTGAGTAACAGAACTTATCTAGGAAAGCCAAGTGGTATCCAAGTCTTTAGGAATGCATCATGTGGAAAGAAAGGAAGTCGGGTCTGGTGCAGTGGCGCAGTGGGTTAAAGCTCTGGCCTGAAGCGTCGGCATCCCATATGGGCACCGGTTTGAGACCCGGCTGCTCCACTTCCTGTCCAGCTCTCTGCTGTATCCTGGGATAGCAGTGGAAGATGGACCAAGTCCTTGGGCCCCTGCACCCACGTGGGAGACCTGGAAGAAGCTCCTGGCTCCTGGCTTCGCATCAGTGCAGCTCCAGTCGTTGTGGCCATCTGGGGAGTGAACCAGCAGATGGAAGACCTCTCTCTCTCTCTCTGCCTTTCCTCTCTCTGTGTAACTCTGACTTTCAAATAAGTAAATAAATCTTTAAAAAAGAAGGAAGTCACCACCTGTCATATTTTATTGATCATCACCTCTGAACTTTATCATTAATGTTACCTGCACTGGGTGCATAGTCAACAGAAAGAGCAAGTATTTCCAGAACCAGGGTTTGCTTTGACTCAAAAAATTCTATTTTCTATCATATGGCATCATCTTAGCTTCTAGAAATATGGATGAGATCTTCCATTTCAAAAGAGAGCTTCTTCTTGGATGGTAAAGGCCAAACTTTCGTGTTATCCAAACTTATAACAATTATAATGCTCTATCTTATTAAAGGAATAACTGGAGTTACTTCTCCATGGCTATAATCTACATTCATGCTAAACTCCTTTCCTCCTTCAGGATGGATCCAAGCTTTAGGAAGGATCCATGTAGTCAGGGCTCTCCAGAGAAACATATAAGTGAGAAGTTTGAGTCTACACACACACACACACACACACAGAGACAATAACATGAAGGAATTGGCCCATATAACTGTGGACTCTGGAGAGTCTGAAACCTGTAGAATGGGTGGCAGGCTGGAAACTCAAGCAAGATTTACATGTTAAGTAGACACAGAATTTCTTCTCAAGAAGATTTCAGTTTTTGCTCTTAATGTCTTCCACAGCTTAGAAGAGACATACCACATTACCAAGGATAATCTCCTGTACTTTAGACCAGTGAATTCGTACCTTCACAGCAGCATCTAGATGAGCAGAACAACCGGCCTCATGGCCTAGCCAAGTTAACATAAACTAACCATCACACCCATTGATTAACCAAAAATACTTCAAGGTTCTGTTTTCAGACTTATGCACTTACTCTCCAGGATAAGAATTGCATTTTTTTTCTGCATGAATATCATCTTTCTGTCTTCTTGTACACAAGGAACACAGTTTCACTGACTACAGAACCCTTTTCACTGACTACAGAAGAGTTTCTCTTCCCGGTGCTCCAAAGTACTGTTTGCATTTTACCAGGGCTAGCATGCAAAGTAAAAAGGTATTATGTCCACTTTTACAAGCGATTCAGTCATGCCACACTTTTAGCCATTGTTTCTCTGCTTACAGTGATAACAGTTCAGAGCTGCATATTGAACACATACGAGTAATTTTTGAAAGAGAATCTTCAGAGATGAGCTGAAAGAAAGACACAACAAATCTGCTAAGACCCCACAGTGGTCCAGGATAACCTGAGAAGCCATGGGATAATCTATCACTGGTATCACTGGTCAAATATGGAAAGGTTAAACGAAGTATGAACCAGCGGAGGAACTGGAGAATTGAGCTGGAGAACCTCTCCAGTTAATGACAAGAGAAAAGAGCTAGCATTTCTTGAAAAGGAACCAGACTGTGTCAAGGAGGGTTGCCATAACAAAGCCAAAGACAGGATTTGGATAATGAGAATGTTCTAAGTACAGTAAGGCTCCAACTTGTATCCTAGATTTTAAAATTGTGTGCTGTCCAAGGGCTCTCTGAAAGGCAATGTGAGAGAGGATGGTTTTAGCTCTGTCACTTCTCCTAACTACTGCATTGTTTTTATTGTGTTCGATGGATATTTTTTATCAATCAATGTACAGTTGCATCCTTTATCCCCTGGTATCATGTTATCTTATGTTTCCTTAATCCTTCTCAAAATTTGAAAGATCAAGAATACCTTTTAAAAAGCCAGGGTAGGGAGCCAGCGCTGTGGTGTAGTCGGCTAAGTCTCTGAATGGAAGGTCTGCATCCCATAAGGGTGGTGGTTCGTGTCCTGGCTGTTTCTCTTCTGATCCAGCTCTCTTTGTATGGCCTGGGAAAACACTGGAAAACAATCCAAGTTCTTGGGTCCCTGTACCCACATGGGAGACCCAGAAGAAACTCCTGGCTCCTGGCCCATTTCATTAGCCCAGCTCTAGCTGTAACGGCCATTTAGGGAGTGAACCAGCGGATGCAAGACCTTCCCCTCTGTCTCTTCCTCTCTCTTTCTGCAACTCTTCCTTTCAAATAAATAAATAAAATATTTTTTTAAAATGCCAAGGTGAAAAGGGTGAACTTTGTCCTAGCATATACCTCAGGCTCTACAGCAAAGCATCAGATCTTATCACCTTTTCTATTCAGTTCTTTTACCCTAGCCCTCTCTGTTCATTTATTCTTTCACCTAGACTTTCTATAAAGATATCTTTAGAGTCTTCCTCACTCTCCATCTGTGTCTCTGATGTATATTTCAGCCTTATAAAATATCAAAAGCCTTAAACTATGATTCTGGTTATGTTACTCCTTTCAACAGTCTTTTTATGAGTCATCTAATCTTGCAGGCTAAGAGCCAAATTCCTTAATTTAGCACTCACAGTCTGCACTAATTTGCAACCTATCCTTCTAACACTGTCCTCCACTGCTCTCCCCAATCAAACTTTGCAACTAAGAAGACTGAGCTACCTGCTATCCACAGTAAATGCTCTACATTGTTTTCATTTTCAAACCCATCCACATGTGTTCTGCCTGCTACTTTGTTTATATCTCTCTTAGTGTATTCTTCAAATCTCAGTTATAGAACTACCTGCTTTACAAAAAACCTTCCCTGATCTCTTACCAGAAGGAATTTTCATTTGTTTCAATGAGACATTATAACATTTATAACATACATTGTTTTTATAGTTTTCTAAAAATAGACTGCATTCTTTTACTCTATAAGAACCCTGTTGGCAAGAATCATTTTTCACTCACTTTTCGCCAAGAGTGAATTTCACACATTAACTGTACATTGGATATTTAGTAAATGGAGTAATATATTGAAGAATGAATTAATCCTTGGAGCAAATCCATTCTTAAGTCATCTTTCATAATCCATGTAACTAAAAACTTGATTAGCAGAGATAATAGCAGAACCAAGAAAATCCTTCAACTTTACCATATATACCTGTCTGAGAAGTCTTTTCTCCAAAGCTATTAACAAACAGCAAAAAATTAATGAGTTATTTTCTTCACTGCCTGCACTATGCTTCATTTTTTTATTATTTTACTCAAGAAACATTCACTGTGTTTTCAATATATGTGAACATGATGTAAGATATGAGAATTATAGAGAATACAAGTCTGTCTTCAAGGGGCTTTCTACGGGACACAATAGAAAAGTTAAGTTTATTATAATTATAGTTTAATATAGCAAGTATTCTAGCAATGAAATACAGGTGACTTTAAATGGCAAAGGAGGAGCAGCTAAGCCAAAGCATGATTCAACAGAGCAATAGAGGCCTCACCAAAATAGGGATACCTGGGCTGAATTTTTAAGGGAAACCAGAAGTCATATAAATCACCACAAGTAGAGGAGGTGGTAATCCAGAGAAAAGTGTGAGGGCACAGAGGCAAGGGCAAGCAGAATGCTGTCTAGGATTACACGTGCTTGCCTCACAGAAAACACTAGACTGATGTGCTAGTTTTTTTATGACCATTGTAAAGAATTATCACAAACCTGGTGGCTTAAAGCAGCAAACATTTATTTGCTCACAATGGCCAGAAGTTGGAAATCAGTTTCATTGAGCCCAAATCAAGATGCTCCTTGACTATTCCATGCTCTGGTGTCTATCAGCATTTCTTGACGTGTGCTTGCATTACTCCAATCTCTGTTTCTGTGGTCACACGTCCTCCTCTGCCTCTGTGGTAGTCTAATATCACTCTGCCTCAGTGTTATAAGGATACATAGAATGACATAGAATCCAGGATAATCTGCTAAAATCAAGATCTGGGACAGGCATTTGGCTCAATAGTTAAGAATATGCTTAAGATACCAACGTCCCATATTGTAGTGCCATGGTTTTAATCATAGCTCTGCTTCTTACTCTAGTTTCCTACTACTCCAGATCCTGGGAAGAAACCATGACTACTCATGCAATTGAGTCTCTGCCAGCTTCCTAGGAGACCTGGATTGGAGCTCCTAGCTCCCAGCTTCAGCCTGGCCCAAATCCTGACCAGCAACTACAGGCACTTGAGGGAAGAACCATTGAATGGGAGCTCACTGTGCCTGTTTCTGTCTCTCTTTTTTCCCTCAAAAAAAAAAAGATCCTTCACTTAATCACATCTGTAAAGAACTCCATTACCCCCACCCCAAATATTGTAAATCCTGGAACATTTCCAAATACATGAAAACAAAGTAAAATAATCAAATCTTAATACCACAACTAAAGTGTTCACATTATTCTAAAAAATAAATGAATTAAATGTTGGCTAATACTTTGATATGCTATAGGAATTCAGAGACTTCGTGAAAACCTAATGCAGAAACATTTTCTTTAGGCATTAGAGAAAGGAAACTATAGCTCTAGACAAAGAAAAATAGAGGAGAGAAAAGTCATACAAGAGTAGGTTTGGGGGAGGGGAGAGAGGTCAGGGTCCAAATCTATGCATCATTCAAGATGCTAAAAATAATATAGGAACAAAGATATAACATGGAATTTAGACATGAGTTGTGGCAGGAGCTATGGAAGTGAATGTCTGGAAGGGGTGAGAGGGAAGATCAGGGAAATCTTTAGTAGCCCATCTGTCTAATACTGATGGGGACAGATAGGAAGAAGCCAGGTGTGACAAATCCTGAAGAAGGACCACAAAGAGGAAGCTTATGTTGAGGTCAATGATGGCTGCTGCTTTGTTGGGAATCTCTTATATCTGTATAGCAACCTTCTCAGAAGCTCCACAGATAGTGATCTGGTGATGTGTTTGGGGCCACTTTTGTCAACAGAATCAAGTGGCCCACGAGTAAGAGCAATGGGATGTCCAGGGCACTCTTGGAACCCTTGTCACCACTAGACCACAGTAACTTTTAAACAGCAACAATTTCTAGTTCATCTCAACTTTCTATGCCCTATGTATATTTTTCTACAGGGAAACTGATTTTATTGTGTTCACTTTACCAAATAACAAAAAGGGCTGTTTCTTTTTTTTTTTTTTTCCTTCATTAGGTTGATTGTGACTATTGTTAGAAGATTCCAGTCTTAGGTAAGATGTACAATACATTTGAGTAGAATCTATCTAAACTCCAAATCTTCAACAAAATCTAAATTCACAAATAGTTTATTTGAGTGAAATTTTTCTGGAACTCAACACAAGGACTCATTTCACATCTGGGTCAAATCAGGAAAACAGAGAATAGAAAAGTGGAAAAGGCAGGGGGCAGTGCTGTGGCGCAGCGGGTTAAAGCCCTGGCCTGAAGCTCCAGCATCCCATATGGGTGCCGGTTCTAGTCCTGGCTGGCTGCTCCTCTTCCAATCCAGCTCTCTGCTATGGTCCGGGAAAGCAGTAGAAGATGACCCAAGTCCTTGGGCCCCTGCACCCACGTGGGAGACTCAGAAGAAGCTCCAGGCTCCTGGCTTCGGATTGGTGCAGCTCCAGCCATTGCAGCCATCTGGGGAGTGAGCTAGCAGATAGAAGACCTCTCTCTGTGTCTTTACTTCTCTCTGTAACTCTGTCTTTCAAATAAATAAAATAAATTTTGAAAAAAAAAAGAAAAGTGGGAGAGGCAAGAAGTGGAAGAAATGCTGAGAATATACTCCTCTCCCAGATTCATCTACATCTTACATAGCTCTTTTGGCCACAAAATCCCGCCCTTGCCTCCTAAAGGAGTGAGAAAATTCATATCTGAGCTCACCAAGAGCAAAATAGGATTATCAACTCCTAGTGTCTCCTTTTACAGTTCATAGTAAAGGAAGCAGTATCAGAGAGTATGCTAACCAGATCTTTGTTCAAGTAGATGCTTACTTGGTGATCCTAAGAACCTAAGACATGTCCTGAGCTGTTAAAGCCTAATGAATTCCTATAGGAGTCACCTGGTATTGCACCTCATATGTAAAAGAATCTGCTTCTACCAGCTAACACACACTCGTCTGAGCTCCATGAGTGTGAACTCATATAGAGTTGTGACCACAGTGAATGATCCACTCCTTATCACTGTTGGTAAAAAGAGAGAGAAAGAACATTAACACAGCAACTGATAAACTACAAAGTTCTTTTTCAAAAACTTGTTTTTTATAACAGTGTTTCATAGTAGGCAAGGAACAAATGTTATGTCTATGTTAACATTTAGGAAACAGAAAAGTCAACATTCTTCCCTAAATCAGTACACCTCCTAACTTTGGAGTAAATCTTCAGTTCTCTCCAATACATACCTGAATGGACACTCCTATCCTTTCAACAGTTGAAAAGAAATTAGTAGGAAATAGACACTGAACTTGAGAGTAATATTAGAGGTGACTAATGGAAAAGTAAGTCCCCTGTTACTATAAATAGAAAAACCAAATATGGAAAATAAATGCTCAAAGATGTTTAGAAAACCTGAAGCAGCAACTGAGCCTTCCTCAGACCCTTATTCTTAACTGTACCATTTACCATTAGGGAGTTGTGAGAAGTAAGAAGATATTTATTCCAAAATAAGCAAATATACAGTGATTCTGGTGAGTCTCTCATCTTCTCTCCAACCTATAACTTTAAGAGCCCAGTCAGCCAAACGACACAGATTTTATTGCATATTCCAAGTTATCATAATGATAATATTCTAGAAAAAAAATACAGTCTGTTATATCTCCAGAGAAGCAGGGAGCTAAGTCTGTTCTTGGTGAATTACATTCAATGGGTGCCACTAACCTTCAAATGTGCTACTATATTATTTAACTTTTAGACAGTTCTTTAATCTGGTTCTTGATTATTAACATGATTTTAATATTTGATAGTACAAGAGGGTAATGATGTAGATCCAAGGCAGGAAAAAAAAGTAAAATTGTCATCACTATTGGCGATTCATTGCTGTTGTGTTATGCTAAAAATTTACTTTACTACCTGGATTTAATTTAATAATTTGGAAGAAAAAAGTAAGCATTCAAAGAGCAAACAATTAAGTGGTTAGATGCTCTCTTTGTATAATTCAATAAAACTGAAATTTGATGAATTCCATTCATCTATAGGAAAAAAAGTCTTTATTAACCATGTATTTGTTGAGCACCTACTACGTACAAAGCCCTAGAAAAGCATCCAAGTTCTACAGTACCCTTTTCCCAAGTGCTTTCAGTCTGAATGGAGTCAGATGGGAAGAGAATAAATCACCATGCACTGCATGCTACAATACACAGAAGGCAACTACTTGTTTCTTCTTGAGTCAACCAGGAAAGTTCTACAAAGAGGTAAAAGGAAGTAAAGAATAACAATTCCTTTACCTAAAAAAAACTGGAGGAAAGACAAGGAGGGAAGAAAGCAACCATGTGTCCATCTCTGTGCAGAAGAAGCATCTAAAACAGATTTTGTATATCCTGTTCACTGTTGCATTCCCTGTCTAGTATGTTGCTGTCATTCTATGAAGATTTACTGGGCAAAGAGATAAACTATGGATACAAGGATAACAGAATGTTAGAAGCATTGTTCTTCTGACTCCTTTTTGACCATGGTTTTTATAACTGTCTGCTTTCTGATTCAGGTTCAGAGTCCATTATTACCAACGTTAAAACGCAAAAAGTTCTGAAAACCAAAAGATTTTCCTAACTCATCTTGGTGTCAAAATATAAACAGACTTGATCTCATTTACTGGAAAAATCTGACCTGCAGTGACATCAGTCTATTTTTAAACTTTATTTGCTCTCATTAGTGTGAATATTTATCCACTTTGCTGAGAAAGGAATAGTGTGTTTGATAATGGGGTGCTGCCCCAGACCTCACTGAGGGCATTATATAAGCCCAATATGTACTCTTAAAACCTTTATAAAATTTGAAGGATGTTGAATTCCAAAACACATTTGTCCCAAGAGTTTGATTGAAAGATTGCAGACCTATAATTATCCTGAAGAAATTCACAAATACTCTTAACTCGTTCTTCTTTCCCTTTCCTTGGTTTATCATTCAAGGTTTGTCTAACACCAATCCAGAGCAGGGGAACATGTGGTCTTGTTGTGGCCTGGATCGTCATCAACTCATGTGACTGTTCCACTTGTGTCCCATCTCCATATGCATCTAGGGGCCCAATATTGGTTTCAAATTGACAAAAGCACCTCCCACACCTGACCTTGATATATAGTTACTATTGTAGCGATCATAAATTCTATACTACCTCTTTAAGAGTAATGAAGTCTATGGCATCAGTAATCTCCCTATGCTCCAGTCATGAGTTTTCAAGGCTGTGGAAGCCCTCTGAGTTCTCCAACTCTTATCTTGTTTAGACAAGGTCATAGTCAAAGTGGAGGTTCTCTCCTCCCTTCAGAGAAAGGTACCTCCTTCTTTGATGACCTGTTCTTTCCACTGGGATCTCACTCGCAGAGATCTTTTGCCAGAGTGTCTTGGCTTTCCATGCCTGAAATACTCTCATGAGCTTTTCAGCCAGCTCCAAATGCCTTTAGGGCTGATTCTGAGGCCAGAGTGCTATTTAGGACATCTGCCAGTCTATGAGTCTGCTGAGTATCTCACTTCCCATGTTGGATCACTCTCCCCTTTATTTACTCCATCAGTTAGCATTAGCAGGTACTAGACTTGTCTATGTGCTCCCTTTGACTCCCAGTCCCTCCACCATGACCAACTGAGAACTGAAACTGATCACCTGGAACAGTGAGATGGCATTGGTACATGCCACCTCGATGGGATTGAATTGGAATCCCCTGGTATGCTTCCAACTCCACCACTTGGGGCAAGTCAGCCTGAGCATGTCCCAAATTATATATCTCTTCCCTCTCCCATTCCCACCACCATGTTCAACAGGGAGATAGGGAGCATAGGGAGATTACTGATGCCATAGACAGGAGTGTCAATTGGTAAAGTCAACAACAGGAGTCACTGTGCACTTACTCCTCATGTAGGATCTCTGTCCTTAATGTGCTGTACATTGAGATTTAATGCTATAATGAGTACTCAAACAATATATTTCACTTTGTGTTTCTGTGGGGGTGCAAACTGTTGAAATCCTTACTTAATGCATACTAAACTGATCCTCTGTAAAAAAAAAAAAAGAAAGAAATTATCAATTCCCAATTTGACTCTCACTGGGATTAAACATGACAATAGGTCTGCTCTGATTTCATCATCATTTAAAAAAATCATCTATTATTTTTCACTTTATGTTTCTGTGTGGGAGCAAACTGTTGAAATCCATACTTAATGTATACTAAGCTGATCTTCTGTATATTAAGATAATCGAAAATGAATCTTGATGTGAATGGAAGGGGAGAGGGAGTGGGAAAGGGGAGGGTTGTGGGTGGGAGGGACGGTATGGGGGGGAAGCCATTGTAATCCATAAGTCGTACTTTGGAAATTTATATGCATTAAATAAAAGTTAAAAAAAATAAAAAAAAAAAGAGTAATGAAGTCAGGGTTCACTAAATGGAAAGAGAAAGCAAAGTAAGAAATCACCTTCATCCTAATGGGAATGACTTTTTTGGGGTGACTCAGGAAGCAGAAAACTCAATATGCTAAACAGGGTGTATACAGAGAAGCAAGGAAACTGAGTCAATGACAAACATTGTTTTCTTGCAAATATTGTTAATGGCAAATGCTGAACAGAAAAGAAAAGCAGATATACTCGTCCGGAGCACCTAGTATGTATGAGATACTACAGGTGATGACTTGTGGTCACATTTAATTCTGACAGTCGCCCACAGATACATTTAGATCATTTTATTTAGAGAAGAAGAGAAAATGCATATTAGGATGGAAAAAAAAAACCTTCCCCTCAAACAGAGAATTGGGAAGAGGCAGATCTAGGATTAGAACAGAGTTAGGTTTGTCATCCACACTATGCAGCACTACCTTGTTCAACTCTGGACTTAAGACCACATGTAAAAGGATGCTGACCTTGACCACAAAAGTGACCTTCACTTGGCTCTCTTGAAAGTGTGATGAATACCCATGTGACTCATCACTGGTGGGCAGTAGTCAGTAATGAATAAGTCATGACTTAGTAGTGAATAAGTCATAGGCTTATTTGATTATTTATCATTGATGCCAATAACAATGGATTATTGAGCAGCTGCTATATACTGTGCTGTATGCTGCACTCTTCACTTAATAGTGCATTTCCTGCTCCATGAAGACAGTCATCATAATATGTGAGATTCAGAGAATGTAATAGAAAACCCTGTTGTAGCTCCTCTGTTAGCAAGTGGAAGTCAAGGGATGCAACTATACAGTTATCAAATTTTAATACACATATTCTTTTTGCACATCAGCTAATACTTGAAATATGCAGCTATTGTTAATGTTGAATCCTAAGGGCCAGATCTCTTTCAAAGCCCTTACAATTGAGACATTACAGAAGGAAATAGAAGGCTCACTGATCACCATGCTTCCTCTCTCCCTCCTAGTGAGCAAGACACAATATCATATATGGAATCTGAAATGCTTTTAATAGCCACCTTGACTCACCTAGATCTGAGAATGCATTCTCATTTCAAAAATAGAAACTTCAAACTATTTAAATCATTATAATTTACTCACTGTTCACACACATTGTGACCTGCTTGATTCCCTGTGTATACCACCGGGTCACACTCTAATGAGCTGTGGGCAAGCATCAGTGATATGATTTTTTGAAACTTTCTAACCATTATGTGACATCATGCATGCTAGAAGACATAAGAAAATTGCATCTGTTCATTCCTGGGAAAAGAATCGCAATAAAGATATTCTCTTCTAGCTATAATGCAGCATGGGATTAAAGAGGAGGTATATGTCATAAGAACAAAGCTCTACTATTTCCAAATGTTCTCCCCACAGCCATATCCTCACTGACCAATGAGATGCCCCTTCATATTACATTATTATCACTGGAGAACGGGGTTACCCAGAGTAATGATGTTACTGATGGGGATTGGAAATGTGTGTAAGGTGTGAGAAGTACCATTTAATTCACATGGATAACTCTTTGGTTAATGTGGTCAGAAAACTAAACATGGTACTTGATCTTGTCTCATAAATATCAAGAACCCAATTTCTCTGTTGGAAAATATGGCCATTGAATCACCATTTAGTCCCAAGTCCACGGCTGAACACTGATGGCAAATTACCTTTCGTCTGCAATCCCGTAGACCATCACAGTGTTCTAATGTAAAATGTATTACTAAAACCCAGTATTGCCTCAGATGTTACAATTAATACTAGATTATATTATCAAAAATTTAGTTATAAGGGATAAATAATGGGGGAAATAAAGTAAATGAGGGGAAATAATGCATGAATTCTTAATGAGGTTTACAGATATAAAATTACTTGATTTTTAAGTCAACTTTAAAATATGAGTAAACCTAGACCAGCACATCATACAAAAATAACATTGTTCAATATTTTCCTAGAGTTCTCTATCTTGTACACTCCCCTAACTCCACATCTTTCTTCAACCCCAAATTTAATTTAATCATTGGCAGATATGGATAATCAGGATAGGACTGCTTGATATCTGATTCTACATCAGTTGAATGTTTAGGATGAATATGTGAGTGCATGATGTACTGAAGGGGTCAGCACACTATGGCCTGCTGACCAAATTCTGCCATGGCATATTTTCATCTGAACCCCAAGCTAAGAATGGTTTCTACATTTTAAAAGGCATTGTTGGGAAGAAGAAAGACAAGAGGAAAGAGGAGGAGAAAGAGAAGAAAAAAAGAAAATGTTTGATACAAAATATATATGGTCCCACAAAGACTAAAATATTTACTATTTGGCCCATTACAGAAATTTTCTGACCCTTAGGCTAAATTTGTACTGCAAGCATTTTGAAATCATGGGTTGGGGTTGGCGCTGTGGTTCAGTAGATTAATCCTCCACCTGTGGTGTCGGCATCCCATATGGGGGCCCTTTCCAGTGCCGGCTGTTCCTCTTCCCATCCAGCTTTCTGCTATGGCCTGGGAAAGCAGTAGACGATGGCCCAAGTCCTTCAGCCCCTGCACCTATGTTTGAGACCCGGAAGAAGCTCCTGGCTCCTGGCTTTGGATCGGCATAGCTCTGGCCATTGCGGCCATTTGGAGAGTGAACCAGCGGACGGAAGACCTTTCTCTCTCTCTGTCTCACTGTGTATAACTCTGCCTCTCAAATTAATAAATAAATTCTTAAAAAAAAAAAGAAAGAAACCACGGGTCAGTGGCTGTACCTGGTATTGGGCCTATGTTTAAAGAAGAAGATGTGGAAAAGCAGCTCCTAAGTGGCCATGCCTGTATTTAGTCTGGAAGCAGCTATCAAACATAAAGTCCCATGTACCTAAGCAAAGAATTAAGTCTTCTTGTGTGTTCAAGGGAATGTTCTAATTTTTCTTAAGGCTATCATCCATAGCCCCCTCTCCTTCAAATGTTTCCTTCTGTGTTAGAGATCCAGAGTTCCCTCAATCATTCCTACCTCAGTTTCCATTAATCTTTTGTTATTGAGTAGCAATAAATTAGGCAAACATTGCCAAGGAGAGGATTATGAAGATCATAATTAACAAAGGAGACAGTTGGAGGATTTATAATGAAGTCTGATCCCAGACTAGTTTCACTGGGAAAGAGCATTGTCTGAATCTCATTTGACAGTAATTAGCTCTGCCTTTATTGCATTATAAATACTGTTTTAATTACTGCACTCTTTAGTTCAGAAGATGGAACTCAGTATCATTATTGGATTTTGCGTCCTGGCAATCCCTTCTCAATACTCTGTAAGCATTTGCTGTGCACAATAGATGTATGCAAATGCAACTGGCAATGGCAGCATGAAAGGGGCAGCATGAAAGGATTACAAGGAATAGAGGCAAACAATGTGAGACGTGCACAGTTCTGGAGAAAGAGTTCTACCCCTCCTTCATTATCCCTCTTACTCTGTTGGGAACACTTTTGCAAAAGCTCAGGACTTCCAGAAGTGCTCATTCATTAGGTATTAATAACATTAAATAGGAAATGGAGCATGAGGTACAGTGGCCAGAGCCAGGGGACATGAACTTCAGGCTCAGTTTATCCATTAACTCATTGTGGGACTTAGAAATAATTTTTCTTTGTAGGCTTCAGTTTCCATAACGAAATAAGGAACTGAATTGGGGGGTGATGAATAATTCTAGATCATTATTGTATAAATTTATCAGTTTTATATTGGGAGACATTTTAAGAGCATCCATTCTAATTCTGTGTGGAAGATTTCACTGGTGTCACATCACATACATTTAGGCCACCTCTGATTCCACCTGCATCCATGATGGACAGTTCTGTGAGAGCTTATGCTTCCCTTACCACCTCAAGTTATGCACCTTTATTTTTCACATTCTGCTTGAGGGTCAACACTCTGTGAACCATGTGAATGGAGCTCTTGAGGTCGGTCCTCAGTAAACAGGATTGGATGGGTAAGTTTTATCTCCCATATTTCATTCTGGGAAGCATTTGGTATACTGCTCAAAGCTCCGAGAAGAATTGAACCTTGTTGCCTTACAGCAGTAACATCAATAAAGCACCCTGATGTTAGCATTTCTTCCTATCTTCTTCCCTCACATCTGCTGCTTCTTGGATTTGCTTCCTATAAAAATTCCATCTGAGTGCTTGCTTCAGGCTTTGCTTTCCAGCCACAGAAACTAAGACACCCTTTTAGTTTAAAGACAAAAAATTAAGGTGAAAAGTAAACAATATAACTAGACCAAGGTCAATGTCTAATTCAGTATTCTTTGCACTGTCCTATTTATAGATGGACAGTACACATGGTAACAAAATATACCCAGAAGAGATTTACTGTAATTCCTTATTAACATTTAATAAAAAACCCAGCAGTATGAAACATGTAAAAAACCTCATTACATAAAAGGTAAACAGTACCACAAATGATGGAAATTATCAATAACAAAAATAAGAACACTTATTCTGAATAGACCTGGATTTGAATGTCACTTTGCCATTTGATAGCTATGTGGCCTTGTGTTATATTTCCATACCTTTGTTTGCTCATCCATAAAATGTTAAGAATAATAGTATTTAAGACCCTAATAATTATAATTGTTTTCCTATCATTTTCATTATTATTGTTGTTAACATAAGAAGGGTAACTATCAATGCTGTAAATGACAACTTCATTCAAAACCTGAGATTTTGAATACTCTGTGCACTTTTCAACATAATATTCAGGTAGTATTTATCTTTTATTTTCTCATTATTTTAAAACCAAGACTAATTAAAAAAACATGAAAGAAAAGGAATGCCACAATTATATACCCTTCCTCCTGTTGTCTACCACTTGGACACTTGGCACTATGTTCTTCATCATTTTGTATTGTAGAGTGACACCCCCAGGGGTGATGAAGACTGAATCAGAGATCCACCCTTCCTGGCTCTCCAGATTTCTAAGCCACCTGTGCCACCTGCTAGGAAACACATCCTAGATTCTGCAAAATTAATAGGCAAACATCCAGTGATGAATTCCCAAGAATGCAAAGCCATGTCAGAAAATCATCGAAACTCAAGGACCTTAAATGTCATCAGACCCCTGCTTCTTCTGAATATTGTCACATTTTAATGCTGCCTGTCCCTGGCATTTTTAGAAAACTTTTAGCTGGCATTTTTAGAACATTTTCCTTTATACTCACTGAAAATATTTTCCCTGTGGCTTACATTCATCATGTGTCATAACTCTAATCTAATAAGTCATTTAGAACAAAAGCTATCCTTTCTCCATATGGCAACTTGGAAAAATGTAGAAATCTTGATCATATATTTTCTGGATTGTTACTTTTTCTATAAAAACTCATAGTCTTCCTTAGTTCTTCAATTATTTCTTACCAATAAGGAAGATCAGAAAAGTAATTTGGAATTAGCAAATTGCCACTGGAATAAAAAACTATTCATAATATGGCTTAATTCCTAATCAAAAATTAATAGTTGATAATATTATCTAATAAAGTCCATAAATTATTACACTTAAAAGTCCAATGGTCAAAGAGAAAGAAAATGGACTCTGGAGTCTGGCCAACTTGAAATTGACCCATATCTCTGTCACTTA
Organism: Oryctolagus cuniculus; assembly: GCF_964237555.1. Classification (NCBI taxonomy): domain Eukaryota; kingdom Metazoa; phylum Chordata; class Mammalia; order Lagomorpha; family Leporidae; genus Oryctolagus; species Oryctolagus cuniculus. Next base: position 23,140,027 of record NC_091432.1, on the reverse strand, counting down.
TTTAATTGAGTTATCTTAAAGAGATTATTTAACCTTTCTCAGCATCCATTTCTTTAATTGTAAAATGGATGTAAGACACCTAGTTTTGAGTTACTGCGAGTACCAAGTGAAAGAAATGATGGAGTGTGCAATCTCATGATGCAACTACATAATGCAGAAGAAAGAAACTGAGGGGCTGGCACTGTGGCTCACTTGGTTAATCCTCCGCCTATGGCACAGGCACCCCATATGGGCGCCAGGTTCTAGTCCTGGTGCTCCTCTTCCACTCCGGCTCTCTGCTGTGGCCTGAGAAGGGAGTGGAGGATGGCCCAAGTGCTTGTGCTCCTGCTCTCCCATGGGAGACCAGGAATAAGCACCTGCCTCCTGGCTTCGGATCAGCTCAGCGCTGGCCATAGCTGCCATTTGGAAAGTTAACCAATGGAAGGAAGACCTTTCTCTCTGTCTCCCTCTCTCACTGTCTACAACTCTACCTGTCAAATAAATAGAAGAAAAAGAAAAAGAAAAAGAAAAAGAAAAAGAAAAAGAAGAAGAAGAAGAAGAAGAAGAAGAAGAAGAAGAAGAAGAAGAAGAAAGAAACTGAACTTGAAGCAAGATGGAAGAGATTGAATTCTGTCTGTGCTGTCGTATATCAATGAAATCTTACACAAGTTACCCAGGTATCCTGAGTCATATTTTTCTCATGCGTCAAGTGGGAAACAATGCTGAATATGACAACATTATTATAAAGATTAGAAATATTGCTTATAAAAGGCCTAGCACAGAGCCTGTTTTTTGGGTTATCCTTATCTTTACATACTCAACAAAGTTTCCCCCTTTCTTTCTCTTCTTATCGCATTAGATAATGCAATCCAACATAACCTTTACTTCTGAGCTATTACTGGGGCCATGGTGGAATAAATGAGTAGTATGATAAGAAGATGCTGAGTGTGAATTTACAAACTAGAAAGAAAAGTCCAGACTATTCCTTTAGGAAATAAAGAAAGAAAGCAAATGTTTTGCAAAATATCATTAAAATAACAATGACAAGAAATACATCACCTGTTTTCTTTATATGTTAATGTTCAGAAAGAGAACAAGAGTAGCAAAACTATGACACAGCAGGAACGAGTAATTCTGTGATGTTAGGGTTTAAAATGTCAGCAGAGAAACTCACAGGAGCAAAAATAGACATTACATATCTAGACCGTTGGAGAGTATGTCAAATGGTGCATCCAATCCTGGGGTATGCCTTTCAAGAGAACTACAGTGAGCTCAGTGCCAATCCATCGCTAGCCCTGAAAAAAAATATTCCCAGAACACATATCCTTCCAAGAAAGATTTCCACTAAGAAAGAAGTGACAGTCTACAGGACAAAGGCACTGTAACTTTCAAGCCTAAGATTTAAAGCAATTATGAAAACTTGCAGTAGACATTGCATCAGATTTCACTTCTGGCCTACACTAGACTCTACTATTTACCTTGAACAAATCACTTCCTCTTTTTTCTGTACTTCAACTTTACATATTTATAGGATGGAGTGAGGGTGCATTGGTTAATTTCTGAGGCCCCTTTCAGCACCAGCAAAAGCTGTGTTTCTTGTCTGTAAAAGGTTTTTAGGATTGATTTGCACCAAGAAGTCAGAAAATTGCTAGGTGACTCCTACCATAAAGCCTGAAACAGTATGCATTGAATAAGAAAATAAACATGGAACAACACTGCTTTAACTTGAAAATGGATCAGTTAATATCTAGATAAATACTCAAAATGGTTGGTTAGCATAAAGTTGGATGAAACACAAGATCACTATGCAGCAGATTGGAATCTAGCTTCATAAACACTTTCCTTAAAGTACAACTTCACCAAGAACAGCAATGGAGTCTCTTTCACTTATTTTAAAAGAGGCTCCTGTTCATTCTAAATGATGAGCACATCTTCTATGAAAGAGGAAATTCATTATGTCCTCTCTCACACACAGCTAAGCACCCTTGTACACCAGGAATTCCTCCAAGTGCCCATCCTGGTACTTGTTTATCCATAGGCACAGGAAAGACGCGTTCAAGCATGTGTCTGAAAAGACAGTAAATAGAGCTCTTGGGTAGGGGTGGAAGCATTGTCTATGGACCTTCTAGAAATGAAGATAAGGTCACTCCCATATCATCTGATAATTTGTTATAGAGATCTAAGGAAAAATGAAAAGCAAATCCCCTAGATACAATACTCATAGCATCACTTCCCTCTTGCAGATATGGCATAAATATCCAATATTAATAATGAATTGACATAATTATTACATGCAGTTATAGTAGTGATATAATTATTATAGGTACGCACCTGGAAAACAAGCACCCTCAACTAACCACATACACATATCATGCTGTCATTGTAGAACTTATAAATTACTTCTTCGTGGGTTATTTCCTCACAGAAATGAAGATGTGTGACACTGCTTTGATAAGCACCTCCTGTGAAGCTGGTTGTCCTGATAAGCTGATGGAGGAGGTACTCTCAGAGCCCCTTCTGCTAGTTAAGAGGAAAGGGAATATTCATCTTAAGCCACCCACTCTCTAGCTTCCTCTTTATCTCCTTCATTAAATGTCTTTGCGATTCCATTGTAGCAACAGAAGGCTGGGGTGGGCCAGCCGGATGGTGGGATGCTGAAATTGCTCCCCATAAAAACGTGCCTGCAATGTTACAACAGCTTTGATGCTGTTGTAATGCACCCATAAAATCAAAGAACATATGTGGAGGCATCTGTTGGTGGCAGTGAAGGAATGTAAAAAATATGGGGCTGTTGAAAAACTTTGATAGATTTTACTGCTAGCCAAGTATATATTTATATATATGTTTTTTATGATCTGCTATAAGAACCTACCTCCACAAAAAAGCATGCTTTCCTTTAGTGTGTTTATTCATTGCATTGTTTACAATAAATTATTGACACAAACTAAGAGATCAGATGATTAGTTTTCAAATCAGCAGTCTCTGTTTAGCCTGAAGAAAATTCAGAGAAGGAGGTATTTAGTCAGAGCATCTGGGTTCAAGTCCCAGCTCCACACTTGATTCCAACTTTCTGCTAATGTGCACCATGCAAGGCAGCTGTGATAGTCCAAGTAATTGAGTTTCTGCTACTCAAAAAGGAAACTTGAGTTGAGTTCCTGACCTCAGCTTTGACCTGCCCAGCCCTGACTACTGTAGGCATTTGGAATCCTGATCATTGTAAGTATTTTGAACCCTGAGTATTGCAAGCATTTGTGGAGTGAACCAGTGGATGGACCATCAGAGTGAATGGATACCTGGTCCTGTGAAGGCAGTGGGGTAGCCCCAAGAATTAAGAAGAGGTTGATGTTACTCTACAAAAACATTTCCATATATCACACAATCGCTATACATCAGAATCCTCTAAGGATGGATATTCACCTTCACTGACCTGGCATAGGTTTCGCAGCAACTACATGATGGTCATGGTTAAACAGGGATATTACAATTAGTGGAGGAAAAATCAGATTACTTAAATCTAGGAATATTAACAAACATTCAGTGTAAAAGTATGCAAGATACATAAGCAGTATTGGGAGAGAATATTAGCATTACTACTATATTTATTTGTATTTAGAAGAATAGAGAAATATATACTTTACTAATATTTAATATATGCTCAATGGGAGTTCTATTTGTACCAGAAAGTCAATAGCAGTTGAGAACTCAATCCAAAATTTGTATATTGAATATTTAAATATTGGGGTAAATACTCTATTTTTATGTAAATGTGTTATGAAAAGGTTTGGAGATTACTGAGATTATAGCACAAAACTCTTCATAAAACACTACAAAAAAGTTTCCAACTATACATGGAGTGTGTTCTATGTTTGATTGGTTGAGTTCCCTTTGTTTATTTTTGCTCTTAATTTAATCCTTTTTGTGGTTTATAGGTTGACATAACTTATTTTCCTCATAGTTTTTACTCCACTGGTATTTCACAGAGTATCCGGAAGGTCTAACAGGCATATGCCCACACTCTCTGTCCTGTTCTTTCCAGTATACCAGGTGATTCTCCTTGCTCAAAAGATTAGTGAAATATCAAAATCATATGCATGGCTAGAGCAACAGTCATGGCTAGGAATTTTAACAGCAAAGAGGTTGGAATAGTTAAAAAGAAAGCATGGGTTTGATAATGGAACAGTTCATATTCTGTGTCTGCCATGCATATGTGCTAAGTAGATAAATCATCTAACCTCTCTGAGACAGAGTATAATTATCTATGAAGTGGTGAACATGATTGTTGGTACCTGATAAATGGAAATAATCATGAATAGTGTTTCCTGAAGCCTCTGTCCACTGAAATCAAATAGAGTAATTCAAAAGATTGAGGATTATCATGGTGAAAATAAAATTAAAAAAGGAAGAAAATAAGGGAAGTATGAATGACGAATGAGAATGGAAGAATTTAAAATATGGTCCAATGAATCTCTTTCAGAGTCCTACTAAGTGCTTGAAGACAAGAGAGTTAGTGCAATCCAAGGCAGTCAGGGATTGTTATATTTGGGTAGAGACACTGCTTGGTCTTCAACAATTCATCTCTTGGTGACACAGGCACCAATGAAAAAGTGTATCTCCATTCCTGAGAATGTAGTGTTAATATACATAATAAGCCAAATAGACTACCCAAGGACTAAGGCATAAAGGTTAGTTTTAGAGGAACCATCAGGGGGTTATTCTTATGCCCAGTGAGATCCCAGAACACAACACAACCAATTAGGACAGCAGTATTTGGAGGTCTGCTGGGCTTGTCAGCTTCTCACTGGTAAGGGGAAATCTTGGTTTGGAGAAAAGAAAAACTCAACAGCTGTTTGTTTCTTTTTTTATTAATTTTCAAATCAACTGGATACACTTTGGTAGTTAAGACAGTAAGTAGAGAAGTTAGGACTCATCCAGGTAGACCTTTCACAATTTCCAGGGAAAGAGGTTTCCAGAACACTCTCTTGGTACAGCAACAACTTACCTTCTGCTTCTATGGTAGAGTGGGGGTGGAGGCCTTGTCTGACCACTCACTGAAGTCAAGCCCAAATTGTTCAACAGATTTTATTAAATACTCTCATGGTTTGCTTCCAATCAATATACCCACATTAATAAAAAGCTTATGTAAGGATTTCAGAAGTAATGGGTTTCCGATATAAAAATAAATACTACCAAGGCAGGTATTTATCATAACAGGTGAGATGATTGGGACACCATCCAAATAGCATATTGGAAAGCCTGGTTTAAGTTTTGCCTTTCCTTCCAATGCCAACTTCCTACTAATGTGCACCCTTGGTGGCAGCAGGTAACAGCTCAAGGGTGTGGTCCCCTCTAACCCATGTGGGAGTCACAGGTGGAGTTCACAGCTCTCTGTTTTAGTCTGGCCTAGACCTGGCAGTTGTAGGCATTTGGGCAGTGAACCACTGTTTGGAAAATCAATCTCTGTCTCTGTTCCTCTCTCTCTCTCTCTCTCTGTATATGTATATGCAATAAATATATCAAGTAATATATTATATATAAAATAATATAATTACATGTTATAATATATAATATTATATAACATATATAAATATATATGTTATATATCATTTATATATGAAATTAAATAAGTTAAAAACTTTAAAAATAAATAAAACCTTATATTAAAATAATATGAGAAAAATTTTGGTGTCAATAACCATGTTTTTTTAAAAAGTGCTGCTCTTCATTTAGCAATGTTGAGCTACAGTTTTCTTTCAATTCCAATGACTGTAATAATAAATTTCTTCATAAAAGAGGATTAAAGACAGACACAACTTTGTAAGAGAGTTCAGATTTATTCACTCGTTGTTTTTATCTATTCATTTTTATTGACTGTGTTTACTAGCATAAACACCATTCCAGGAACTTTGACACAGTAGTAAAAATATACAGAGTATACTTGCTTACAGTTTGTAACTATAACAGCCATTTTTTAAAAAACAGTAAAATTGCATCAAATTTAAAAGAGAAAAAAATGTTTTTTAAAAACTCTATAACTCTTTCAATCCCATATAATCAATTTTAATATTTTTATATAGTTGCTTACTTTGATTCATTTTGAACAACATTAATTATTCTTGACAGGCAGTTAGACAGTGAGAGAGACGGAGAGAAAGGTCTTCCTTTTTCCGTTGGTTCACTCCTCAAATGGCTGCTATGTCCAGCGTGCTGCGCCGATCCAAAGCCAGGAGCCAGTGCTTCCTCCTGGTCTCCCATGCGGGTACAGGGCCTAAGCACTTGGGCCATCCTCCACTGCCTTCCCGGGCCACAGCAGAGAGCTGGACTGGAAGAGGAGCAACCGGGACAGAATCCGGCAACCCAACCGGGAATAGAACCCCAGAGTGCAGGCGCCCCAGGCAGAGGATTAGCCAAGTGAGCCGCGGTGCTGGTCTGACATTAATTTAGAAAAACTAAAGCTTTAGAATTGTAAATTGAGAGACTAGTGATGTACTAAAAGTCATATAGCTACTGAATGAAGAACTGAATGATCTTTGAATTAAGTGAAAGGAATCCTGGATTCATGAGCTTTTTCACTATTGTATGCATACTGTATTTTCACAATCAGTGTCTCAGAACAAAGCTTTAGAAATATGCAAAAAGAGAAGCATTGCACGTGGAGTATGAACTTAGATAGAGTCCCAGGTTTTGGCCCTGAGTCCATCATGACCTAAGATACATCACACCTTAGCTACCTAAATCTCACTCCCTCACATTCCTAATTTGAAAAGTGGAAATGAGGGGCTGGTGCTGTGACAGAGTGGATAAAGCTGCCACTTGCAGTGCCAGCATCCTGTATGGGTATTGGTTCAAATCCCAGCTGCTCCACTTCCAATCCAGCTCTTTGCTATGGCCTGGAAAAGCAGTAGAAGATGGCCCAAGTCCTTGCACCCCTGCACCTGCCTGCAAGACCAGAAGAAGCTCTTGGCTCCTGGCTTTGGATTACTGTAGCTCAGGCCCTTGCCGCCATTTGAGAGCGAACCAGCGGATGGAAGACCTCTTTCTCTCTCCCACCCTTTCTCTCTGCCTCTGCTCTCTGTAACTTTGCCTTTGAAGTAAATAAATGAATCTTAAAAAAAAGGAAATGATAACAGAACATATTTCCAGAGATTCTGCTATGAGTAGTATACACATTATAGTGTAAAACTTAGTGCTTCGTTCCCGGTCATAGATGTGCATTGTTACACTGGGAGTTGTTATATGAATGTATAAGTGTAGAGGCTGCACCAATAAATGCCAACTCACTCTAAATTTTAACTAGATAATTTTCCTTAGTAACTTTTCTCTCTGGATACCAGCTTCAAGGGAAACTCAGCTGTAAGACAGAAGTTCCCTTTCAGGTATAATAATTAATGACAATGATCTATCATTACATTAACAATTTTTTAACCATTGCATAAGCAATCACATTTTGTTAAAATTTGACAAAATTCCATAAGGCCCTGGAGTCTACTACTTATTAAGCATTGACTGTGTAGAAGGGTCTATGAATCCAATACATCTTTCCAGGATATCTATTATTATACTTATTTAAGATGAGGATAATGAGATCCAGTGGTTTTCAGATTAGAAAGCAGTAAGTCTTCACATAAATACCTAGGTTATAAGAGGTGGAAAAACTCTTTCTGATTCAAAAACCTCTACTATCATTCACTATATCACTTGTCTCCCAAGACATTACCTGATGATGCCTGTAGTTCTCTCTTTACAGTGTCTCGAAGAGTCAAGGTGGAGGTGACTTGATACCTTTGAGATTGTTAACCTTACACTTCTCCCAAGGGACCATTAACACACCATCTGATTTCTATAAGCTCAATTAGCTTACAGTTTCAGAAGGACTACCTGTTATACAAGGAAAAGCCATCTAACCCAGCCGAGGAAATGCTATTATTTGCCAAGACCACAGGGGCTATTTTCCATCAGTTTAATTTTTTTTAAGTTTTAAGCTTTTTATTCAGTGAGAGAAATGCATAGGAGAGTGAGGGCCCTATCTAAGAGAGAAAGGGAAATTTAGATTCGTACCAGCACCAGGAGCCAGCCAAGTGGAGAAGCATGCAGGCCAGAAAGCATGGAACAGGTGGCCCAAAGGCATGGGGGCAGCAAGGATCTGCAATGGTGAAAAAGGGCAAAAAGGGCTGGGCCCACTGTGTTTCAGGCCTTTAATCTACTTCCAAAGGGGAGTGGTTAATTAGTCTGATTGGCAGGTAGGCACACAGGTGTGGCCAGGTAGAGGCATGAGGTCACACAAGGCGTGGTGAAGACACAGTCTTCCAGCTCACAAACCTAGTCCATTTTATCTTGTATGCCTGCCTAAGGCATTCCCCCTCAGAGACTCCATTCCCTTAACCCTAAGGGATGTTGAGGGGTATAGAATCATCACATCATCTATAGCTGCTTCCTTCTTATGAGGGGCATAGTGCAGGCCTGAATGTCCTGGGTCTGAAAATCTCTGTCTACTTTATTTAACAAATTTGCTTTGTGAGCTGGAGTAGTCTCGGTCACTGCCAATGTCTGTGTCCCCTACATGGTCAGTTATTCCCAGAAGTCAAGTTCTGAAACATATAAGTTTAATAGTTAGCATAAGCAAAACTGGAATAAGACCAATTGCGGGTGGGCAGAGCCAAGGTGGCAGAATAGTGAGGGTGAGCACCGATAGTCCGGGAAAAGATAGTTTAATAAAAGTGAAAATACTGTAGCCTCAGGAAAAGGCTCAGGAAAAAATTGCAGAGGAAACTCTTCCGGATCTAGTGGATGTAACATGGAGGACCTACAGGGAGAGCAAGGTCGCCCACCACGTGGAAGCCCAGCCGCAGAGTCTGCGCGCCAGCGCTGGAAGGGGAGGTGAAACCAAAACTTCGGTAACCCAAGACATTGGTGGGGAAAGGCAGAAAGAGCCTAGAGGGAACGAGGCCTGAAGCCCCACTGGGGAAAGTTCACCAGGCTGACTGGAGGAGAGAAAAAAATATGAATAAATAAGGGGAACCTGCATGGACACTAGCATCTCTCTCCACTCAGCTTACAAAGCTGAGCAAGACAAAGAGCAGGCGCCATTTTGGACATATGTAAAGCGGTGCCCGCCATTAGCCAAGCAGAAAAACCTGACTCTGGTGGGGAGAAATAACAGGAGGTTAGGACCTAGTGAAAGTGTGGAGCTAATGAACTGAGACTGTGAAAATCTGAGGGGGGTGAGAGAACTCACTGAGTACACAAACTCGGTAACCTTGGCAACCCGGTGAGAGACTGCGGAGAAATTTGAGACCACACTGAGGGCTGCATAAACTCTTCGTATGGTCCCAGGGATAGAGCAGATGAATACCCACAGGGGCCAGATTTCATACATAAACTACCCTCAATTCCACTCAGCTGAGCAGAATTAATTCCCAATTGAGTCAAAAAAAAAAAAAAAGAGAGAGAGAGAGAGAGAGTGAGTGAGCGAGAGAACAATCTAGGTGAGTCACCTTTGGCACACCCTTAACCATGAAGAACCAAACAGAGCTCTTGACCACACCCATCACAGCCTCTAAGGATTCATCAAAAGCAGACAGTTCAATTAATCTAGAGTCATAGTATAACGAGAAAAAGCACCATAGCAAAGAAACCAAAAAATATCTCGGAAAGCCAAACAAACGCAGAAACCAAGGTAACAAGAACAAGGAAGACACTATTATGCCCCCAAATGAAAAAGACACCCCAATTCAAGATTATGAAGATGATGAGATAGAAGAAATGCAAGAAGTGGATCTCAAAAAATTGATAAGAACGTTAAGAAGTTCTCAAAAACAAATTCTTGAACTACAGAAATCCTTAATGGACAATATAGAAAATCTCTCGCATGAAAATGAAATATTAAGAAGGAATCAAAATGATATGAAACAACTAGTAGAACATGAAACTGTCATACTGATGAGAAATCATAATGAAATGAAGAATTCAATAGATCAAATGACAAACACATTAGAGAGCCTTAAAAACAGAATGGGTGAAGCAGAAGAGAGAATATCGGACACAGAAGACAGAGAACAGGAAAGTATACAGTTGAACCAAAGAAAAGAAGTGGAAATTAGAAATCTAAAAAATATTCTCATGAATCTTCAGGAAACTATTAAAAAACCCAACATTCAGGTTCTAGGAGTTCCTGAAGGCATGGACATGGAGAAAGGATTAGAATGCCTTTTTAGTGAGATACTAGCAGAAAACTTCCCAGGTTTGGAGAAGGAAAAAGATATCCTAGTACAGAAAGCTCATAGAACCCCTGATAAACACAACCAAAAGAGATCCTCACCACGACACGTTGTAATTAAACTCACCACAGTGAAACAGAAAGAAAAGATCCTAAAATGTGCAAAAGAGAAACGTCAGATTACTCTCAGAGGATCTCCAATTAGACTCACAGCAGACTTCTCAGCAGAAAACCTACAAGCTAGGAGGGAATGGCGAGATATAGCCCAGGTACTAAGAGAGAAAAACTGCCAGCCCAGAATATTATATCCTGCTAAGCTCTCATTTGTGAATGAAGGTGAAATAAAGACCTTTCACAGCAAACAGAAATTGAAAGAATTTGTCACCACTCGTCCAGCCCTGCAAAAAATGCTTAAAGATGTGTTACACACAGAAACACGGTCATCAATATGAAAGAAGGTAAAGGAAGGAAACCTCACAGCAAAAGATCACAGGGAATTCAAAGCATATATTAGAACTTATCTTTGGCAAATGGCAGGGCAAAGTTACTACTTATCAATAGTCACATTGAACGTTAATGGCCTGAACTATCCAGTTAAAAGACACTGATTGGCTGAATGGATTAAGGACCAAAACCCAACGATTTTCTGCTTACAAGAAACACATCTTTCAAACAAAGATATATAAAGACTTAAAGTGAAAGGCTGGAAAAAGATATACCATGCCAACAGAAATCAAAAAAGAGTGGGCGTAGCCATCTTAATATCGGACAACATAAATTTTAACACAAAAACTGTTAAGAGAGACAAAGAGGAGCACTATATAATGATTAAGGGATCATTCAACAGGAAGATATAACAATTATCAATGTATATGCACCTAATTACAGGGCACCAGTTTATTTCAAAGATTTGTTAATGGACTTAAAGGGAGACTTCGACCCCAATACAATAGTACTGGGGGACTTCAATACTCCACTCTCAGAAATAGACAGATCAATAGGTCAGAAGATCAACAAGGAGATGGTAGATTTAAACGACACTATAGCCCAAATGGATCTAACAGATATCTACAGAACTTTTCATCCTACATATAAAGCATTAATATTCTTCTCAGCAGTACATGGAACCTTCTCTAGGATTGACCACATACTAGGCCAAAAAGCAAGTCTCAGCAAATTCAAAAGAATTAGAATCGTATGATGTGGCTTCTCAGACCATAAAGGAATGAAGTTGGAAATTAGCAAATCAGGAATCCCTAGAGCATATGCAAACACATGGAGATTGAACAACATGCTCCTGAATGAACAATGGGTCATAGAAGAAATTAAAAGAGAAATCAAAAATTTTCTGGAAGTAAATGAGGATAACAGCACAACATACCAAAACTAATGGTATGCAGCAAAAGCAATGTTAAGAGAAATTGGAAAGGCACCAAATAGATGAGCTTTCAATGCATCTCAAGGATCTAGAAAATCTGCAGCAAACCAGACCCAAATTAAGTAGGAGAAGAGACATAATTAAAATCAGAGAAGAAATCAACAGGATTGAATCCAAAAACATTACAAAAAATCAACCAAACGAGGAGCTGGTTTTCTGAAAAAATAAACAAAATTGACACTCCATTGGCCCAACTAACTAAAAAAAGAAAAGACCCAAATCAATAAAATCAGAGATGAAAAAGGAAACGTAACAACAGACACCACAGAAATAAAAAGAATCATCAGAAATTACTACAAAGACTTGTATGTCAGCAAACAGGGAAACCTATCAGAAATGGATAGATTCCTGGACACATGCAACCTACCTAAATTGAACAAGGAAGACATCGAAAACCTAAACAGACCCATAACTGAGACAGAAATTGAAACAGTAATAAAGGCCCTCCCAACAAAGAAAAGCCCAGGACCAGATGGATTCACTGCTGAATTCTACCAGACATTTAAAGAAGAACTAATTCCAATTCTTCTCAAACTGTTCAGAACAATCGAAGAAGAGGGAGTCCTCCCAAATTCTTTCTATGAAGCCATCATCACCTTAATTCCTAAGCCGGAAAAAGATGCAGCACTGAAAGAGAATTACAGACCAATATCCCTGATGAACATAGATGCAAAAATCCTCAATAAAATTCTGGCCAATAGAATGTAACAACACATCAGAAAGATCATCCACCCAGAGCAAATGAGATTTATTCCTGGTATGCAGGGATCGTTCAATGTTCGCAAAACAATCAATGTGATACACCGCATTAACGGACTGCAGAAGAAAAAACATTTGATTATCTCAATAGATGCAGAGAAAGCATTTGATAAAATACAACACCCGTTCATGATGAAAACTCTAAGCAAATTGGGTATGGAAGGAACATTCCTCAATACAATCAAAGCAACTTATGAAAAACCCACGGCCAACATCCTATTGAATGGGGAAAAGTTGGAAGCATTTCCACTGAGATCTGGTACCAGACAGGGATGCCCACTCTCACCACTGCTATTCAATATAGTTCTGGAAGTTCTAGCCAGAGCTATTAGACAAGAAAAAGAAATTAAAGGGATACAAATTGAGACGGAAGAACTCAAATTATCCCTCTTTGCAGTTGATATGATTCTTTATCTAGGGGATCCAAAGAGCTTTACTAAGAAACCACTGGAACTCATAGAAGAGTTTGGCAAAGTAGCAGGATATAAAATCAACGCACAAAAATCAACAGGCTTTGTATACACAGGCAATGCCACAGCTGAGGTAGAACTTCTAAGATCAATCCCATTCACAATAGCTACAAAAACAATCAAATACCTTCAAATAAACTTAACCAAGGATGTTGAAGACCTCTATGATGAAAATTACAAAACCTTAAAGAAAGAAATAGAAGAGGATACCAAGAAATGGAAAAATCTTCCATGCTCATGGATTAGAAGAATCAATATCATCAAAATATCCACTCTCCCAAAAGCAATTTATACATTCAATGCAATTCCAATCAGGATACCAAAGACATTCTTCTCAGACCTGGAAAAATTGATGCTGAAATTTTTATGGCTATAAAGGAGACCATGAACAGCTAAAGCAATCTTGTACAAATAAAACAAACTGGAGGCATCACAATACCAGATTTCAGGGCATACTACAGGGCAGTTGTTGTCAAAACAGCATGGTACTGATACAGAAACAGATGGATAGACCAATGGAACAGAATGGAAACACCAATCAATCCAAACGTCTACAGCCAACTTATATTTGATCAAGGATCCAAAACCAATTCTTGGAGCAAGGACAGTCTATTCAATAAATGGTGCTGGTAAAATTGGATTTCCATGTGCAGAAGCATGAAGCAAGACCCCTACCTTTCACCTTACACAAAAATTCACTCAACATGGATTAAAGACTTAAATCTGCGACCCGACACCATCAAATTATTAGAGAGCATTGGAGAAACCCTGCAAGATATAGGTACCAGCAAAGACTTCTTGGAAAAGACCCTAGAAGCACATGCAGCCTAAGCCAAAATTAACATTTGGGATTGCATCAAATTGAGAAGTTTCTGTACTGCAAAAGAAACAGTCAGGAAAGTGAAGAGGCAACTGACAGAATGGGAAAAAATATTTGCAAATTATGCAAATATTATGGTTGATAACAAGAATCTACGAAGAAATCAAGAAACTTCACAACATCAAAACAAACAACCCACTTAAGAGATGGACCAAGGACCTCAATAGACATTTTTCAAAAGAGGAAATCCAAATGGACAACAGACACATGGAAAAATGTTCAAGATCACTAGCAATCAGGGAAATGCAAATCAAAAGCACAATGAGGTTTCACCTCACCCCGGTTAGAATGGCTCACATGCAGAAATCTACCAATAGATCTTGGAGAGGATGTGGGGATAAAGGGACACTAACCCACTCTTGGTGGGAATGCAAATTGGTTAAGCCACTATGGAAGTCAGTCTGGAGATTCCTCAGAAACCTGAAGATAACCCTACCGTTCGACCCAGCCATCCCACTCCTTGGAATTTACCCAAAGGAAATTAAATTAAATTGGCAAACAAACAAGCTGTCTGCACATTAATGTTTATTGCAGCTCAATTCACAATAGCTAAGACCTGTAACCAACCCAAATGCCCATCAACAGTAGACTGGATAAAGAAATTATGGGTTGTGTACTCTATAGAATACTATACAGCAGTCAAAAACAATGAAACTCGGTCATTTGCCACAAGATGGAGGAATCTGGATCTCTGATTGCCTTACAGGAATAATTAGTCATATCTTTTGAGTTCACCTTTGAAGACTTAAGAGGTAGAAGTTTAATCCTAACTTCATTGAGGTAATCCAGCTCAGCAACACCTGGTAAGGTCCCTTTCATTTAAAGTGTAACTGATTTAAAGAGGATCTTTCTATGAATGGCTTGCTTAGGAATTTCTAATGTTGGAACTTTTGTCAAAAGCTCTTCAATTCTTTGAAACACCTCCTGTAGCTCCCTGTCCAGCACAGTGTGTTTATATCAGGGCCTTTTAAAACACATACAAAGGCTTAGAATCCAAATCCTCGAATCCAGATTGCACAGAATCATGCCATCAGTAATTACCAGTGTTGATGCTTCTATTAGAAACTCCTTAATTCTTTGGAACAACTTTTGTAGTTACTCTTTCCAGTAGTATCTGCATCAGGGCTTTTTAAAGCTATATACAAAAGCTTGGGACCTAAATCTTGGAAGCCATAAGCCACAGAATCTTGCCATTCCCAGAAATATCCCTAGCTGCCTTTTTAGTCTGTGAAGGCCATATATATTTTCCTTCTTTTGACTGAAGAGCACAACTTTTTTTGAGTTAGACATATACCAGGTAATCTACCTCTAGTTTAGAAACCTGAGCTTGCTTTGGGATGTTCTGTACTCTCACTACCACAGATTCTGGGTTTAGCGGGATGCAGAAGAAATTATCTCTTAGGCAAAGGTTTAGCACACAAGATGTGTGTTTAGCACATAAGATGCATTGAAGCAACTGTCTCATTAGCAGTCCTGAGGCCTTTAACAATTCTTATTCTGTATTTGACCTTATGTTAAAACATATGAGATAGGAATATCACAGAGAGACATGGATCCAAGAGATTATGTTTGAGACACATAGTTTTCTTTAAAGAAATGCCTAAGAATACAGGCAATGGAGTTTGACACTTAAACATAACTAAAACTTATGATGCACTGATATCATACATAAGAGTGTTAATTGTTAACAACAGGAGTCACTGTACTAACTTCCCATGTAGGACCTCAGTCCTCAAAGAACTACAGTATTAGGATTAATGGTTAAACTTGTTCCCAAAGATTTACCTTGTTCTAGTGTGTTATATTCTTATGTATCAGTTTAATTTCTAATATGGTTTACTTTCATGGGTGTGAGCCCAGCTCTTGAGAAGACAAGCAGAAATTTCCTGAAAGAGATTTCAGGAATACCTACTTGCAAGATAGGGAAAGAGAGTGGGAGGTGGGAGAACTGGAAGTCTGGAAGATAAATGACTGAGTCCTAAGACTACATAGCACACCAGAGTTTTAGAAGTAATGAGAAACTTTGAGGCCCAGGTTAGCTTAGTTAAAGATAGGACATTATGTGCCAGGGCACAGTTTATTTCAAGGCCCGTATTTTTCCAGGACATGTGTCCCAAGTCAGCTCCCTGTGGTTTCTGGAGTATTGAGGGACGGATTCTCAATGCCAGTTGAAGGAGAGGTCCAGTTGTTTTCCCACAACATGGCACAAACATCCACCCAACGTTAGATAATTCAGTAGCCTGTTGACTTGCTTCTTAGCCTCACAAGGGCTCACCCCCAACCTCCACAATTTATGCAACCTAATCACTGATGAAGTTGGATTATTTTCCATTATAATAAAAAAAAACAAAGCTGTAAAGAAGTAGAAGACACATAATAAAAATCTTTATATACCTGACATTTGAGTTTAATAGTTATCAAAGCTTTGAGAAACATAACTCCTAAACACCCCATTCTTTTGTCTTTCTCTCCCAGGATTGTCATTAAAAACTCCAAACATCACATTATTTCATAAAGAAACATTTTAGGATGTATACATACTTATGCATAAAAATTATGTGTTTGTTATGAAATTAACTATAACTATAATATCTTTATTATGATTAACAAAATTCAAAATAATTCCTATAACTTAAAGAAAAGGAGAAGTAAAGAGAAGGGTAGGGGAGGGTAGTGTAGGAAGGGAAGGGAAGAAAGGGAAAAAGCAGGTGTTTCCTATAGCAATTAAGCCTCCACTTGAGATGTACACATTTCATATTCTAGTTCCTGTTTCAAGCCCTGGTTACTCCACTTCCAATCCAGCTTCCTGCATTGCAAGGCAGCAGACAATGGCTTAGGAACTAGGGTGCCAGTGACTCACAAAGGAAACCTTGATTGAATTCCAACCTCCTGGCTTCAGTCCAGGCCAGCCCAGCCTGGGAAGTCAGTCAGTGTCGCTCCCCGTCTTCGTGGAGGAGCAACACTGAACCCTGCGCTGTTCTTTCGTCTGCTCGGCCCTCCCCGGGTTTGCTGCTGGTTCTTCCCGGGTTGGCTACTATCCCTTCCACCTCCGTGGAAGGGCAGTTCCCCCTGGCCACATTCCCCACTTCCGCAGGGGAGCGGCACACCGCCGGCCGGCTCTCTCGGGGGCTGCACGGGTGTTCCTTCAGCTAGATGTTCCCCATAGATGTTTCCGGTGAATGCCGTCTCTCTCCTCCTTTATAGTCCTCCGCCAATCCTAACTCGGCTGCCCACACGCCGAGTACGCTGCTCTCCTCTAATCAGGAGCAAGTCCTACAGTTAATTGGTTGAACTGGAGGCAGCTGTGCGGAAGCTGTTTTCTCCTCTCCCAGCGCCATATTGTAGGAGAGCAGATGCATAGAATAAGTCCTAATTCGAGCAACTCAGTCTAGTCCGGATTGCTCCCCACACTCAGTCTAGTCCGGATTGCTCCCCACAGATCCCCCTTTCTTTTTATTTTTTGGCGTTGATACGCGCCTGTCTTCGGTGTCCCGCAGCACACACTCTGCTGTACTTGCTAGAGTTGCCACAGGCTCTTACAAGTCCTATCAATCAGGAAAACCGAATCCGGGTCCTCTCTTCGCCATTGTGAGGAGGTTTTTAGGCGCTGATGCGTGCCTGTGTTCGGTGCCCTGCAGCGCATGCTCTGCTCTGCTAGAACTGCCTGCAGGTGTTTACAAAACCTATCAGGCAAACCGAATCCAAGCCTTCTCATTGCCGTATTGTGGGGGAGACTTATTAGTGTTGGTTTGTGCCTATCTTCGGTGACCTGCAGCTCATACTCTGGTCGAGCTTTGCTGGCGCTTACCGCCTTAAATCAGGCAGACCGAATCCAAGCCTTCTAATTGGCATGTTGAGGGGAGGCCTTATTTCTCTCTATTTCTCTATCTCCGGGCATTCCTATCTCTCCCATTTTACTTCTATCTGCCAACATTCCCATTTCTCTCACTCCACTTCCAAACTTCTGTTTCTCTTATCCCCGCAGCTTCCCGCTCTCATTCCATTTCTAAACTTCTGTTTTCTCTTATCCCCGCGGCTTCCCGGCGCCTCGCCCTGCCGGCAGCTTCACGGCTCCGCGCAGCTTCCCGGCGCCTCGCCCCGCCAGCGGGCTCCGCCCCGAGGCTGCTTCTCCGCGCCTCGCCGGCTCTGAGCCGCTTCAGCCCGCGCCTCATCTGCACGGCTTCCCGGCTTTGCGCGGTCCGCGGTCTCCACGCTTAACCCTTTCGCGTCTGAACCACGGCCTACGCCAGCGTTCCCTATCTATTCACGCCCCGTGCTCTCTCTGCACGCGGCGGCTTCCGCGAGTAACACAGCGTAGCTTGCGTCTCCGCCACTAGGATTCAATCTAAGTTCCCCGGGCTAGCCTGGCGAATTCAACCCAGCGTACGTCTCCGCCCCACGGTTTGGCTTCCCGTCCTTTGCTCCCCGGGCTAATCAGACGGATCCCAATCTGGCTTACGTCTCAGCTTCTGGTTTCAACTTCTCGCCCCCTATTCCCGGGCTAACTTGAGAATCCCAAAGTGGCTTTCGTTTCCGCCTTGGCCTGCCCCCCGCGGCTTCAATTTCTCTAACATTTTTCTCTACCCGGTATGTTTCCCCAAGCTTTCCTCCAACGATATTCCTCCCTCATTTCTCCTGGCCTCTCCCCACAGTCCGCGTCCGAGTCTGTTTGTTCTAGCTTTCACTTTCGACCTTAGAGATTTCTCCCAGCTTCCCCCCGTAGTCCGTATCCGAGTCTATGCCTAGGCTTTCAATAACTTCTTCCGGCACCCTTTTCGTCCGGCTTTTCCCTAGGCTGTTTGCTAGTTTCTCTCTCCAATATTTTCCCAGTTCTTCCCGTTTCTTCCCTCCTAAGTTTGCTATCCGTTCTAGGTTTCCTAATCCGTCCTAGGTTTCCTATCCGAGTCACGGCACCATTATGTCGCTCCCCCTCTTCGTGGAGGAACGACACTAAACCCTGCCTAGGCTTCATATCCGAGTCACGGCACCATTATGTCGCTCCCCGTCTTCGTGGAGGAGCAACACTGAACCCTGCGCTGTTCTTTCGTCTGCTCGGCCCTCCCCGGGTTTGCTGCTGGTTCTTCCCGGGTTGGCTACTATCCCTTCCACCTCCGTGGAAGGGCAGTTCCCCCTGGCCACATTCCCCACTTCCGCAGGGGAGCGGCACACCGCCGGCCGGCTCTCTCGGGGGCTGCACGGGTGTTCCTTCAGCTAGATGTTCCCCATAGATGTTTCCGGTGAATGCCGTCTCTCTCCTCCTTTATAGTCCTCCGCCAATCCTAACTCGGCTGCCCACACGCCGAGTACGCTGCTCTCCTCTAATCAGGAGCAAGTCCTACAGTTAATTGGTTGAACTGGAGGCAGCTGTGCGGAAGCTGTTTTCTCCTCTCCCAGCGCCATATTGTAGGAGAGCAGATGCATAGAATAAGTCCTAATTCGAGCAACTCAGTCTAGTCCGGATTGCTCCCCACACTCAGTCTAGTCCGGATTGCTCCCCACAAGTCAGTAGATTGAAGCTTCCCTCTCTTTCTCTCTCTCTCTTGCTCTGTCAGTTTCCCTATCAAATAAAATGAAAATAAATAAATAAAATAAAGCATTTTTCCTTAATATCAGTAAATATTCAGTCCATATTCATATTTACTTAATTGCCTCATATTATAAAATAATTATCAATATTAATTGTTCAAATCAGGATTCACATAAGATCTGAATGGTTGATATTTCCTTTAAGTTACTTTTAACCTATAGATACTACTCGCCCCTATTTTTTAACTTGAGTAAAGAAGTAGGTGACAGGTGTAGTATAGTTTTCCATTGTATGAATAAGTCAAAGTGATGCTGTTTAACATGTTTTTCTGTTCTAACTACTTTCTACAAATTAATAGTTAGATCTAGAGACACAATCAAAAGCAGAGTTGAAATGCAGTCTAGGTTATTTCACAGGCCATAGAAACTTCTACCAGAAGACATACTTATAATGCACATGGTCTTTATTTGTGTAATGTTAGCAGGCACTGTTGATCACTTCCTACATCCAATAATGCATTTAGGATTACAAGTGGTTGTATTCTCAGTCTATAACCACTTCATTTTTAAGTTAGAATGCTTTGATAAAAAATTGTTATTCAATAACAATTTATTACTCTCAGATATAATTCCTAAAGAGAACTGAAGCTAAATGCTTGGTTCTTTTCAGCAGTTTATCAGTCTTCAAAGTAATGATTTGGTTCCTAGAATCCTCCAAAGATGTACAATTATCTTTTCATTTATAGTATCATTATGACAAAATGGATGTAAATGTATTTGGTTTGTAAAATCTGTTACTTTTACTATTAATAATGTTAATTTTTCTAAGTTTAGCCTGGGGGAACCTCTTTAAGTTGTTTCCTAAGTCTTTTTGATGCGATTCTAGAAGTCACTGATAGCATTTTTTTCTGTTTGACATGATGTACCTTAAAGTTTTAAGAAATTATTTGGAAAATGCCACATACTTATTTTAAGAATTTGGGAACCAAAAAAGTACCTGATAAGGAAAATAAAAATGACCCTAAATCACCTTTCAGAAATTAACCATTTTTTCACTTCATTGTTTCACTGCATAAGCATATATTTTACAAAAACAATTATTTATTTATTATCTTCCATCTGCTGTTTCATCTGCCAGAGGGCCACAATGGCCAGACCTGGGCCAGGCCAAAGCCAGGTGCTTAGAACTCATCCAGGCCTCCCACGTGGGTTGCAGGAGCCCAAGTACCTGCCATCCTTCTGTGTTTTCCCAAACACATTATAAGCATTCTAATCAGCATTGCAGGCAGCAGCTCAGCTGGCTGTGCCATAACCCTGGCTCCATACATAAAAAAATGTTTACAATTTCTTATTATCAGATTTATTTAAGGCAGTGGAAAGTTGTAAACAACCTAACAATATAATAATAGAGTACCTGCTAAAAATAAATTATAGTGCAACCATGTAATAGAATATAATTCAGTCATTAGAAATAACATTTTAGCAAATAAAATGATATATGAATATGCCAGTGAAGATGTAATGGAAAATAGGCATACTCTTGATTAATTTTATCAAGTCATGCTCCAGGAAAGGATCGATTTTTTGCTCATGACAGAAATACATGATT
This sequence comes from Oryctolagus cuniculus, assembly GCF_964237555.1. Lineage (NCBI taxonomy): Eukaryota > Metazoa > Chordata > Mammalia > Lagomorpha > Leporidae > Oryctolagus > Oryctolagus cuniculus. Next base: position 23,119,153 of record NC_091432.1, on the reverse strand, counting down.
GGCTATTTCCATGAAAATTCACCAGGAGTGGATAGTATTGATTTATAATTTAAGCCTCAGTTTTCCAGTTGCATTTTAAAGTATTTGGAATTTGGGTTCCGCTTCAAGCGTCAGTGCTAAAATCAACCTATGTCTTCCACACCAGAGGATCATGTTGCTCCCCTCTCTGACCCAACAACACATTTGGCATTTCTTAGAATTAAGTCTGCTGTGTTGCAATAAGAATTGCAGCTCTTGAGGTCCAGTGTTCCTTCTGCCATATTGTATAGCTTCCTATATAATCACTCCTCACCTCACTTAATTTTTAAGAGGCCCTGGACTACCATGACCATTTTTAATACATACTTCCAGTTGGTCGTAGAAGCACATTTTGCAGTCTCATTTTGGAGTCACTTTTTATGTTGGATAAGATGGGGAAAAGGCAAAATAAGTCACTGCAAATACAGCTACAACAGCCAATATCAGAATGAGAACACGTGTGAGAAAGCTGCTGAGTAATGTAAAATGAGGTTTTAGAGACTGTGATAATGAATTGTCCTCTACTGTGAAGTGACTGTGAGACAGCATCATAAATATTAACCTTGAAGGTGTGAACATCTGAATCTGCACTCTCGTACAGTATCCACACTGGATACAATTACTTAAGGACATAAATTGTACTTTCTCCTCTCTCCATCTGCAAAGGACATACAACAATATTAAGCTTAAGTGTTCAGTGCTGGATTTCATGAGAGCTAAGGCAGAAATTATTTCTGCTCTTTCTTCGTCCCAGCCACTAGGATACAGGGTGGGCAAAAAGGGTTATGTAAATGAACTCTCCTGAAGGACGAAAAACTGCCATCCCAGAGTAAAGGGGCTGATTTCTATACTGCGTATTATTAACAAGTATAAGCATTCTTTTCTCCTCTCTGGTTCATAGATTAAAGATAAAATTTTGCTTGGCTTGAGAAGACAAATCGCCCAATCTTCTTCGCTCTCCCCAATAAAATCATCTCAGTTAATTAACCCAAGTATCAGCTGTCATCATGTACTGCCTCCCAAACATAAACATAAAGTCTCTGACCCTGGTTCATGGTCTGCTGTACTAGTTGGATAATTCTGGGACACATGCATACTATATTTCAATTTCACCCCTTACAAAATGGGGATTATAGTTCTTACTATGTTGTGAAGGATTAAATAAGGCAGTTTTTTGTTTGTTTGTTTTGACAGGCAGAGTGGACAGTGAGAGAGAGAGAGAGACAGAGAGAAAGGTCTTCCTTCCGTTGGTTCACCCCACAATGGCCGCTGCGGCCGGCGTGCTGCACCGATCCAAAGCCAGGAGCCAGGTGCCTCTCCTGGTCTCCCATGTGGGTGCAGGGCCCAAGGACCTGGGCCATCCTCAACTGCACTCCCGGGCCACAGCAGAGAGCTGGACTAGAAAAGGAGCAACTGGGACAGAATCCGGTGCCCCAACCGGGACTAGAACCCAGGGTGCCAATGCTGCAGGCAGAGGATTATCCTATTGAGCCATGGCACCACCCAAGGCAGTATTTTTAAGAACATATAAACCTTAGCTACAGTTATTATTAAAGAGGAGAGAGTCAAAGATTTTTTAGGACTTGAAGATTGATTTGAAAGGTTGTCTTAGCATTTTTACTTTATAAATGAGAAATAGCCTGATTGTGTAATTACCATAGAAAAGAAATGATTGGTAATGTCAAACTTTTACTAAAATTCCCAGAGTTACTAATGCTTGACTCTGTGAAATAAAGAGGAATTACTGAACAATCTGCTGCTACACTACAAAGTCAAAGATGTAATAGTATGAAAACAGCGGCAAAATCATAACCAATCTCCACATTCACCACTCCCACAGTGCAAGAGCATCCTTCATCTATAAGTTGAATTCCTCTCCTTTTGCAAAATTCCACATCCTCAGATCAACTCTGCTTACTTATTCTACATCCTCATGCTCTGGCAGAAGAAGGTGATCACATCAAAATGATACTTTATTAGTAACAGAGTCCAGTGATTGCAAAAAAATAAAAAATAAAAGAAGGAAAGAAGGAGAAGGAAGAGAGGGGGATTCTTGGGGTCAAAGCTATAAAATTCATGAAATTTGTTCTCTATAAATAAATGTAAAAAAGGACCATTGAATAAGAAAGAAAAATATTATTTTCAATGAATTGAATGAATGCATGCATGATATGTTCTGATATTAATTTGTGTATGTGTGTATCTTGTGTCTTATGTGGCAGGAAGATGAGTAAACAAAAAAATGTTTAACTGTTTCTCTCTGTTTATTTTCCTATTAAACTGCAGGCAACTCTCAGCAAAATATTAGCTAGCTACATCCAGCAGCACATAAAACAGATGATACAGGTAATCAAGTGAGATGTTGTGGTCTTTCCAGGCAGTTCTAACAAAGTACCTTAGAATAGATAATCCATAAGCCACAGAAAGTTATTGCTTACAGTTCTGTGAGCATGGAGAACTCAAGATGAAGGCAACAACAAATTCAGTGTTTGGTGAGACCTCATATATGTACCTTTTATGTATCTTCACATAGTGAAAAGAGCAAAAAGAATCCCTCAAGGCTCTTTGCAAGGGCACTTACTCTATCCAAGAAGGAAGAGCCCTCATGATCTAGTCACCTCCTAAATGTGCCATCTGTAAGATTATGGGCATTAGATTCCAATGTATGAATTTATTGGATGAAGGGTCAGCAACTAACATTCGGAGCATAGCAGAAAGTGATCAAGTGGGATTTATACCAGAAATGAAAGGTCGTTATAATATTTGAAAATAATTTAATGTGATAAACTATATCAGCAGAATAAAGGGAAAAATAACATGATCATCTAAATAAATGCATAATAATCATTTGAAAAATCATATGCATTTTCATTAGAAAAACACTTAACAAGCTGGAAATAGAAGTGTGATAAAAGGCTATGAAATACCCACTCTTATGTCATTTATAATGAAAGCCTGAAAGTTTTCCCTGAAAGAACAGAATCAAGATAAGGTTGTCTGCCCTCACACCATAGCCAAAGATCAACAGAAATTGGGTCATAAAGCTACATGTGAAAGTTAAAACTATAAAACTCTTAGAAAAATATGAATAAGTCTTCACACACTTGAATTAATAAAATATTTTGTAGATATGACACCAAAAGCACAAATGACAAGGGAAAAAATAGATAACCTGGATTTTACTGAAATAGGAAAGTCTTATACTTCAAAGGACATATCCAATAAACATATAAAAATTATAACATAGAATGAAAGGAAAAAGCAAACCCAAAGAATGGAAGAAAATATTTGCATGTTATACACCAGACAAGGGACTTGTATCTAGAATAAAGATTCCTACTACTAAATAATAAAAGACAACACAATTTTTAAGGGCAAAGAAAACAAATGGAAATTTCTTCTGAGAACATATACAAATTTCCAATAAAGATATGGAAAGCTGCTCAACATCAGTAACTATCAGAGAATACAAGAGAGAACAATGATATAATTTGACACCTATTAGGTATGCTATAGGCAATAATACCAGTGAGGATGTAAAGAAATCTGAATCTACATATGCTGGTGGTTGGATTATAAAATGTTGCAACTTCTTTGGAAAGCACTCTGTTCCTCAAAAGATTGAACATATAGCTACCATGTGAATCAATAAGTCTATTTATATGTGTATACTCAACATAGATGCAATATGTATGCAACAAAAACTTTGCATACAGATATTTATAGTAGCATTATTTACAACAGCCAAATATGGAAAACAATTCAACATTCCTAAATTAATGGAAAGATAAATAAGGTGTAATTTTCCATACAGAGTATATTATTCAACCACAAAAAGGAGGTATTAGCTCATGCAACTAACATAGATCAGATTTATATGAAATATTCAAAATAAGCAAAACTACTGAGACAATGAGTAGACTGGTTGTTCTTTTGAGTTAGGAAATTAGAGAAAATGAGAATCAATGCTAAGAATTAGTTAGTTAAGGAGTTTCTTCTTGAGTGAATCAATTGTTCTAAAATGAATTACAGTGATCCTCATACCATTCTGTAAAAATATTAAAATAACTGAATTTTATGATGTGCAAATTATATCTGAATTAAGCTATGACAAAAAATCAGTCATGAATCTTTGACTTCTTAACTTCCAGGACAACAGACTATTCTTTCTCTAACTTAATTTTACAACATTTATTCCAACATCTGAAACCACAAATTACATTTACCTATGGGGAAATCTATTTCTTCCAAAAATTTTTCATCCAATATATAAAAGACATCCCTGATTGTAGAACAATGAGTTTGAAGAATATGCTGAGTCAACCGCCCTGCTGCAGAAGATGGGGACACAGCAATAATACACGAGAGCTGTTGAGTCTCCACAAGAGCTTTCCTTTGTGGTCATTAAACCACAGTAAATGCAGCGGGATATAAAGCTGAACTTCTTTTCTCACTTGAAAACTCTGAGGTTATGCTTGTCTTTGGTACATTACAGGAATTCGTTAGCTACATCCTGCTGAGGAAGACCACCTTCCCTAGGACAGGATGAAACGACTCTCATTTTAGAAAGGTAGACATCACGTTTATTTCAAACTTGGTCCCAGAGTCAAGTGAAGTCATTTATTTGGTGGCTGATAATGTGAACTCAGTGTTGATTTGAATTGAGGAATTCTTTGTTAGCCAGAAAGACCTCCTATGAGACAAAAAAGAGAGTGTGTCTGCCTAAGAGATTGAGAGAAGTGTGGAGGAGGGGGACACTTTGGAGTAGAGGATAAATGCAGTATACAGGAGCAGAGCAAAATGTTTGCAGAAAATGTGTATTATGAAAAACTGTGCATGGGTTTTTAAAAGTAGAACACTTATTTTAGTTCCATTTTCTACAAATTTTTTGATGCCCCCTTCTACATGGGAAGCTAGGGGAGGAGGTAGAGAGAAGGGAGAAAGTTCCAGAAACCTAGGGCTAGAAAAGTGATCGTAGAGGAAAGGGTCTGAGGAGTCTTTGTTGAGGATGGCGTGTTCCCTCTGCTGTCACCAATACTCACCAATTAGTTACAAATGAGTAACAGCAGTGTCTGATCTACACCAGGAGATGATTCAGTCCCTACCTTGTTGCCCTTTGGGATGCCTTAAGATCAAATATATTCTAAGAGAAAGCTGAGGGGGAAAATGGGAGTTAAGCAGAAGAGAGCAACACACATAATGGGAGAACTGCCATCAACATTCTCAGCCCCTAAGTGAAACCTCTGTTACTTGAGCAATGAAACCTCACATAATCAAGTTACTCAAACACCTAGGTTTTAAATATGATTGCTTATAAGACAAATCCTTTGAAAGGGGGCTGTGTTTCATAGGGAATATTTTATTTAGTATTTTAAAAATTTATTTGTAAGGCAGAATGATGGGGGTGGGGGAAAGGAGAGAAAGAGATTCCATTTGATGGTTCACTATTCAAACGCCAGCAACAGCCAGGGGGTGAACCAGACCAAATCCAAGGACTCCATTCAGGTCTCCTGATGGCAGGAATTCAAGTGCATAGGCCATTATCCACTGCCTTCCAGGTGAATTAGTAGAAAGATGGATAAGAAGCATGGAGAAGGGGTCAACATTGGAATGTAGCTGGTGAAGCTGCCACCTGAAATACTGGCATCCCATACGGGCAACAATTCAGATCCCAGCTGCTCCACTTCCAATTCAGCTCCCTGGTACTGGCCTGAGAAAAGCAGTGGATAATAGGCCAAGTGCTTAGGCCCCTGTTAATCATGTGGGACACCTGTAGGAAGCTCCTGGCTCCTGGCTTCAGTCTGGCCCAGCCCTGGACGCTGTAGCCATTTAAGAGTGAATCAGCAGATGCAGGATCTCTTTCTCTCAGTCTCTCCATCTCTCTATGTAACTCTGACTTGCAAATAAATAAATAAATAAATCTTTCACAAAAAGAAGAAAAAAGGAGTATCTAGGACCCAATCCAGGCTCTGTGATATGGGATGAAAGTGTCATTGAGTAGTGACTTAACTGTAACACTGTACCGAAATGCCCTCCTCAATGGAAAATAGAGCATAGTCTGATACTTAAGGTAGGATTAAAAATACGTAAATATTGTATAAGGGACTTTTGTCACTTATTAAGGTGCCTTTTGTGTGCAAGTCATTTTTAGTTCATATTATGGGAAGTAAATGTTATTGTTATCATTTTGTAAGTAAGCTGAATCTCTAAAAGAACAAATCTCTGGCTCAAAGTCACAAGTCCTCAAAGTAGCACAGAAAGGACTGGCTTCTGGTTGTAGCAGGTTAAGCTGCTACTTTCTTTTAATACCAGTATCCCATATGTGAGCACCCTTTCAAGTCCAGGCTGCTGCACACCCAATCTTGCTCCCTGGTACTGTGCCTGTGAAAGCAGCAGCAGATGGCTCAAGTGCCCAGGCTCTTGACACACAAGAGGGAGAACTGCATGAAGTTCTAGGTTCCTGGTTTCAGACTGAATCCGCCTGAGTCATTATGGCTATTTGGAGAGTGAACCAGCAGATGGAAGCTATTTCTCTCTCTTTCTCTCTCTAATTCTCTCTCTCTATGCCTCTTTCCCATGTTCCTCCATGTTACTTTTCCTTTCAAATAAATAAATATTTGTTTTTGAAAGTAGCACAAAAAGAATCTCAGCTTTCGGGGCCGGCACTGTGGCGCAACAGGTTAACACCCTGGCCTGAAGCACCAGCATACCATATGGGCGACGGTTCTAGTCCCAGCTACCCAAGGGTCCCTAGCAATTTACATCTATCATGTACGACTTTCATTACTAGTGAAAGTAATGATAGGGCTTCACATTGGGTATCCTCTTCTGATCCAGCTCTCTGCTATGGCCTGGAATAGCAGTAGAAGATAGCCCAAGTCCTTGGGTCTCTCACCCACGAGGGAGACCTGGAAGAAGCACCAGGCTTCTAGATTCGGATTGGCACAGCTCCCGCCATTGTGGCCATCTAGGGAGTGAACCAGCAGATGGAAGACCCCTTTCTGTGTCTCTACCTCTCTCTGTAACTTTGTCTTTCAAATAAATAAAATAAATCTTTAAAAAAGAGAGAGAATCTCACCTTTCATCTTCAGACTTAAAAGACAGGGCTTGTGAAACACTTTGTGATATTGTTAGTTCTCTGATTCGTTGCTTCTGAAGAGTAAATTAACATCAGAGGCATTACTACAAAAATGTTCAGGATGATATTTCTATAGGTAACAAGGTGATAGCTCTCATAGTGAAGAAAAATGCATATTGATTGATAGAAGAGAAAGGGACATAGAGTTGTTTAGAAACTTCAAATCAACCTAAATTATATGATCAGAAGTGTTTGCAGTTCTGTTGATATCTTGGAACCCCTATACCATTGCTAATAATGTGATTGTATCATTCTTTCTTGGATAGCTTACCTCAGAAGCACTCCCAAAGACATCCCAACTTCAGAGAATACCCAATGTGAAGCCCTATCATTACTCTCACTAGTAATGAAAGCCAAACATCATAGATGTAAATTGCTAGGGACCCTTGGGTAGACTGGGAGTAAATACTCTAATGGCCTTGGACAATTACCAACCACAAACATTTGCTACAATAGGAAATGGAAGACGTTGTACTTAGGTATATTCCATATAATAAAAGCACTGTTCCTCTTTTCCTACAGGCATCTCTCACCAATTTAGACAGTATCACAGGAGATATTAGAAGATCAATCAGCTTTGTCAAAAATATCTTATTATTAGGCTGAATGAAGTTGATTGCCCCAGAGGACAAATAACTACATTTTTCTCCACTCACTAATTCATTTAATAAACATAATTATCAAGACAGCAGTTTGATGCTATGAGTACTAAAAAAAACTACTTTAAGAAGACATAAGGGAGACATCTTAATTCCTTAAATGATACCCAAAAGCATTCTATCTGGAATTACACATATAGTCCATACCTTTAAATAAAAGAATATGAATAGTTAATTTTTTAAAAAATCCCTCAATATCAGCCAAGGGAGTGACATGTTTATCTTTAGCTGCCATTGCCTCTCCAGGATAAGATGTGGAATGCAATAAGAGTACAGTTCATCAATGAGCTCCCTGGGTTAATTTCTCATTACTTTACTCAGTATGGTTGGTCTTTCTTTTGTCGCTGTGTCCAATTTCTGCCTGTGTCCAAGCATTTAGTTAAGTGTATCCACCTGGAGTTCTACTACTGAACTGGGGCAATGTCAGCTTAGTTTCCAAATCAATTCAGCTTCGAACTCATTTAGTTTAAGGTCATAAAAGTCTTTAATGTTTTTATTATCATTATTATTACTTACCTTTATTAACAGGTGATTGTAGTTGATTTTTTAAAAGAAATCAAGTTGTAATTTTTTTTTTTTTTTGACAGGCAGAGTGGAGAGTGAGAGAGATACAGAGAGAAAGGTCTTCCTTTTGCTGTTGGTTTACCCTCCAATGGCTGCCGCGGCTAGCGTGCTGCGGCCGGCGCACCGTGCTGATCCGAAGCCAGGAGCCAGGTGCCTCTCCTGGTCTCCCATGCGGGTGCAGGGCCCAAGCACTTGGGCCATGCTCCACTGAACTCACTGGCCATAGCAGAGAGCTGGCCTGGAAGAGGGGCAACCAGGACAGAATCCGGCGCCCCGATCGGGGCTAGAACCCGGTGTGTGGGCGCCGCAAGGCAGAGGATTAGCCTATTGAGCCACGGCGCTGGCCGTACATTTCTTTAAATTAAAAATGGAGTTCTTAAAAATCTTAACTTTACTGGGTATTTAACAACTTGAAAACTTTTAAAGGTATATTGAGAAAACACAGGGTTTAAAAAAAAAAAAAAACACATTTGTGATTGCCAAAAACAGATGTCTTTAGGTAAGCATAGTAAAAAACAACAACAACACTTAAACAAAAAAACGCATACTGTATAGATAATGCAGATAATTCTAATAATCTGATCAACTGGCAAAAAGCAAGCACTAAAGTTCTTTTATTTATTTCTTATTGCTGGAATTTCATATTCATTTTTCCTCATTGGTTAATTAATAGAATGATGGTGGAGATGTTAAACCAGTGTTCATTCTGCGCTGCCCTGCTCAGCCTCCAGAGAGGACAATTCTTGGTTGTTTTTGTCTGTTTGCCACCTTTTGGCTTAGAGTTCTCTGGGCTTCAGTGTCGTCACCAACGTTGAGGTGGTTGCTGACCTGAGGTTTCATTTCCCTCAGTCTCGTATCCACTCCATTGTAGTCCTCTCCAGGCTGTCTTTGGCGAGGAGGACTCCCACAAAATGTGGTCTATCACCCGATACATGTTCTGTTTCACTGATCCACCTTATTCTCCTATGTCCTTGTTGACACCTTCCATCACTTCTGCCTGCAGAGGAGGGCTGCAATACTGTGTGTGTCACCCATAGGGTGTCCACAAGCAGTTCAGTAACACCTTGACAGTAGCAGTAGGGACTCCATTTTGGAGAACCTGAGACTCGAATCAGCCCTAAAGGCATTCGGATCTGGCTGAAAAGCCCATGAGAGTATTTCAGGCATGGAAAGCCAAGACACTCTGGCAAAAAGATCTCTGTGAGTGAGATCCCAGTGGAAAGAACAGGTCTTCAAAGAAGGAGGTACCTTTCTCTGAAGGGAGGAGAGAACCTCCACTTTGACTATGACCTTGTCTAAACAAGATAAGAATTGGAGAACTCAGAGGGCTTCCATAGCCTTGGAAACTCATGACTGGAGCATAGGGAGATTACTGATGCCATAGACAGGAGTGTCAATTGGTAAAGTCAACAACAGGAGTCACTGTGCACTTACTCCTCATGTAGGATCTCTGTCCTTAATGTGCTGTACATTCAGATTTAATGCTATAATGAGTACTCAAACAATATATTTCACTTTGTGTTTCTATGGGGGTGCAAACTGTTGAAATCTTTACTTAATGCATACTAAACTGATCCCCTAAAAAAAAAAAAAAAAAGAAGAAGAAATTATCAATTCCCAACTTGACTCTCACTGGGATTAAACATGACAATAGTTCTGATCTGATTTCATCATCATTTAAAAAAATCATCTATTATTTTTCACTTTATGTTTCTGTGTGGGAGCAAACTGTTGAAATCCTTACTTAATGTATACTAAGCTGATCTTCTGTATATTAAGATAATCGAAAATGAATCTTGATGTGAATGGAAGGGGAGAGGGAGTGGGAAAGGGGAGGGTTGCGGGTGGGAGGGACGTTATGGGGGGGAAGCCATTGTAATCCATAAGTCGTACTTTGGAAATTTATATTCATTAAATAAAAGTTAAAAAAAAAAAAGAGAACCTGAGACTCCATTCTGGGAACATACCCCACCACCACCACCACCGTGAGCCTCTGGTCTGAAACTATGATCTAAAACAGTTGGGCAATAGAAGTCCACTACACCACACTTCAGAGAGCATAAAAACCCCCTAGCATGATCGCTCAAGCATGGAAGTAGATAGGCTGCACATGGGTTAATGATAAAAATGTAATTTGTCCATGTTGAGTGAATTTTTGTGTAAGGTGAAAGGTAGGGGTCTTGCTTCATGATTCTGCACGTAGAAATCCAATTTTCCCAGCACCATTTATTGAATAGACTGTCCTTACTCCAGGGATTGGTTTTGGATCCTTGATCAAATATAAGTTGGCTGTAAATGTTTGGACTGAGTTCTGGTGTTTCTATTCTGTTCCATTGGTCTATCTATCTGTTTCTGTACCAGTACCATGCTGTTTTGATAACAACTGCCCTGTAGTATGTCCTGAAATCTGGTATTGTGATGCCTCCAGCTTTTTGTTGTACAAGATTGCTTTAGCTATTTGAGGTCTCCTGTGTCTCCATATGAATTTCAGCATCATTTTTTTTCCAGATCTGAGAAGAATGTCTTCGGTATTTTGATTGGTATTGTATTGAATGTATAAATTGCTTTTGGGAGAATGGTCATTTTGATGATATTGATTCTTCTAATCCATGAGCACGGAAGATTTTTCCAATTTTTAGTATCCTCTTCTATTTCTTTCTTGATCAGTTCTTGTCCTGACTGTTGATGTACAAGAACAGGTCATCAAAGAATGAGGTACCTTTCTCTGAAGGGAGGAAAGAACTTCCACTTTGACCATGGCCTTGTCTAAATATGATCAGAGTTGGTGAACTCAGGGTGCTTCCATAGCCTTGGCAGCTCATGACAAGAGCCTAGGGTGATTACTGATGCCATAAACAAGAGTTTCAATTTGTTAAGTCAACAACAGGAGTCACTGTGCACTTACTCCTCATGTAGGATCTTTGTCCTTAGCGTGCTGTACATTGAGATTTAATGCTAGAACTAGTACTCAAACAGTATTTTTCACTTTGTGTTTCTGTGTGGGAGCAAACTGTTGTAATCTTTACTTAATGTATGCTAAACTGATCTTCTGTATATAAAGAGAATCGAAAATGAATCTTGATGTGAATGGAAGGGGAGAGGGAGTGGGAAAGGGGAGGGATGCGGGTGGGAGAGACGATATGGGGGGGAAGCCATTGTAATCCATAAGTTGTACTTTGGAAATTTATATTCATTAAATAAAAGTTAAAAATAAAAAAGATTATAATTGATACTAGTTTCACATAAGTTTTATGTCAGCTTGACTCCAGTAACCATGTATTCCCCCCAATCCTAGCAACCTTGTATTCCCCTCCCAAATTTGCGGTTTTTGCCTTTATAAACCCTGTTACTTTGGGCTTCAGGGTGAGAGTTCTTTAGGGCATGAGCCCATTCTCCACCACCAGCAATAAAGGACCATCAAATTTTATCAATGTGTGGTACTCCTTTGTTTGCACTCGCTCAGGTATAACAGCAGTAGGGTGGGAACCTTCACCAGCAGTAGGGTTGGCCCAACCTTTGGGAGCACTCCACCATCCTTCATTCTGTTCCCACTCTCACTATTCTGAGAATGCTGCTGGTCATTGTGTGGAGTGCCCCTACCATGTGGAGAACATCTACAATGGTTGTGGTCTGCTGCTTATTTCCTGCCTTGTCCTGGAGTGCCACCAGAACCTGTAACATTAGCTGCCTCCAAACCCTTTTATCCTTCAACAGCATCACACTCCACAGCCTCTCCAGCTCCTACACTGCAAAGGACTTCCTGAGGTCCTTCTTCATGGTACTCTGGTATACAAATAGGTCTTTCTATGTGTCCTTCCTCTTGTTGAAACCATATCTGTGTCTTTCTTAAAAAAAAATTTTTTTTACCTAGACCTTTTATTTAAGGTATACAAACTTCATGCATTTCCTGCATACAAGTTTAGAAACATAGTGATTCTTCTCACCCTACCCTTCCTCCCCTCCACACTGCCACCCTTCCTCCTTCTCACCATTTTACTCTTCCCGAAACCTTCATTGCGATGACTTTCTCCTTCCTTTTGTCTGGCGCCACTGACGTGAGGCTGCCTCTGGTACCAGGCTTGGTTTCAATGGCACTGAGGGCCGGGGCTGCCAGCAGCTGCTGGGCTTGGCCACAACACTCTTGGTTGTGGTGATGGTGACTGAGGCCGGCTGCCAGTCCTCGGCTTCTCCACGGGCATGATGGCTACTAGGCCTGCAGTAGCAGTGGGAGTGCTCAGGGCTCTCTGGGGTCCATTCTCATTACTTATTGGCCCCCTTCATGTTTTTCAACATGGTCAGCTCCTGGTCCTTGAAACATATTTTTCACTTGACTTCTAGGAGTCTACACTCTGTTTTTTCGGTTACCTCTCTTGCTCTTGGAATTCTTCACTGATTCCTGCTCCTCAACCTATGCTCTTGATTTTGAAGCATTCTGAGTCTTCTGTTCTTATCCTTTCTGTCTGCATTCACTCCGTGGTGAATCAATGTATAAATCCTCAAATATACTTCTACAGCCCTGATATTTTCTACTCAATATCTCCATTGGGATGGCAAATAGGCATCTGAAATCTTGCATATATTGTGCATATTTAAATAACCATTCCTCTATTAATTTCTACAAATGTGCAGTCTTCCACTCTATCTGTACCTCCCCATAACCCAGTCATAGTAAATGGCAATCTCATCTTTTTAGTAGCTCAGGGCAGTAACTTTGGAGTCACTTTCATTTCATCTCTTTCTCACACACCCCAAACCCAATCCACCAAAGCATCTTGCTTTCCTATATTCTAACCAGTACTAGAGTAATAGCTTTTAGAAGTAAGCCAAATTATTATATCATCCTCTATTAAAAAACTTTCTAGTTAAAAAAAAACTGAGTAAATTCAAAATCATTATCGTGCTTTGTATATCATTAAATGCATTTCTCCTTTATGCCCCCCATCACCACCCTTCCCTCCAACACATACAAATTAACTGTATATTTCTTTTTTAGAAGATTTATTTTATTTATTTGAAAAGCAGAGTTACAGAAAGGCAGAGAGAGAATAGTCTTCCTCCCTCTGGTTCACAACCCAAATGGCCACAGGGACTGGGGCTTGGCCAGGCTGACACCTGGAGCCTAATCTCCCATGTGGGTGGCAGGGACCCAACTACTTGGGCCATCTTCTGCTTCTTTCTCAGGCATCATAGCAGGGAGCTGAATCAGAAGTCGAGCATGTGGAATAGGAACTCTAGTATGAGATGCCAGTGCTGCAAGAAGTGGCTTAACCTACTGCTCAGCAACACTGGTCTCTGACTATTCTATGTTTAAATTGTAACCTCATTCTCCCAGAATTATCTATAACTTTTACATGTTGTTTCCATCTTTTCTTTATTATTTATCACTCTCCAGTGTATATTTTATTCTTGTTACGTATTGTCTATCTGCCTCCTTCGATACATACTTCTTTGAGGTTGGCGATTTTTGTATGTTTTATTGAAGACTGTTTCATAGTTTCCAAAACAATGTGTGTCAGATATAGAACAAGGAACTCATAAATATATTCTGAGTAAATGAATAACTACTTTCCACACTTATCCCTTCGTATTGAACAGCATGAGACATCTAATTACTACCTGAGGATCAAATATTCACACCCCATGGTATTTTGAACCATCCAGTCTGATGTCTTCCTCTCCACAGATAGAAAGCCCTGGTCTGAGGCAGACTCACTTGATTGTGCTCTATGAATGAGTCTACATAGATCCTCTACAGGACTGTTTCATAATCCATAGCTGCATAAGGAGGCCAGGGATCTCCCACTTCCTTCAGAACAGCTTCCTGCTATTATTTGCCCAAAATGATGAAGACATGAGGATGACAATGATGATGATGATGGGATGGCGTGGTTGCTATTCATCATTGTACTAAGAATTTTTCACCTTGCTCATTTCATTCCATAAAAAAAATCTATGAAGTTACTACTATTATTAATCCTTTCTAATGGATGAGCATTAGACCAAGCAAGATTAAGCAGTATGAAAGAGTTCACATAACTGATTAGTAACAGAGTTTGGTTATGACCTGAGGTCTTCCTAATTCCAAATCCCAAGATCCTGGCCTCTACCCTGCCTTGCCTCACTCAAATCTCTGCCTGTATTTTTCCCCATCTCATTGAGAGAAAGGGTCTCTTCATGGCCCTGAAAATGACCAGAATGAAGGAGAGGCATCAGTAAATTGTTAACATGACTAATATTTCAAGGTCATTTGAGTTGTGTTACTCTCTCCTCTGTAAACAATAAAAATGACTCTAATTGTCCACCTAAAGTCAAGCATTTAAACATAGCATATTTAAACACAGCAGATGAAATGTTATGAAACTTTTGATAGCATTTTAGTTCCCAATATTGGCCAAGACATTAGAACATGTTATGGTTTGAATAGGATTTGGTACCCAATTCATGCAGATATTTAAATCCCAAGTCATTTAATATAATTATGATGTTTGGGAGGAGAACCTAGTGGGAGGTTCTTGGGTCATTGAGATCATGCCCTTAAAAGGTGGCTCTTGTAAAATGTTTGATCAAATGAGCCACTTTTGGACTGTCTTTTCTAGCTCTCTTCCTGGCTCACTGTGTGATCCTCTGTTCATATGTGTTTGCCATCCACCAAAATAATCAGACAACAGACCAGTATGATGACCTGATCTTGGACTGTGAATCTCCAAAATCATGAGCAAAAATAAACTTTGCTTTTATAAGTGAGTTCCCCTTAGGTATTGTAGTTAAAACAAAAAAAAAAAACTCACTGATAGAGAAGGGACATTTGGAATCACTGAAATTCTTGATGCAAATATATATTCTTGTCTGATTTATTACAAAAATATGTACATTTAATCCTTTAAAAACTCCTGTCAGATGGAATTGGCTACATGGATTACTTTTAAAAAACATTTTTGAGATAACACATAATGAAGTAAATTCCTCTTTCATTCAAAGATTTATCAGTTTATTCACATGGGCAAATCATGTACTTACATCCTGTGAAATAAAATCTGGCAGATTTGTTTCAATCCTCGTTTCAACACTTAGTAGATGTAAGTTAAAGGGATGATCTTTAGTCATGATGGGCTTCAATTTATCCATTTTAAAAATATGGTATACATTTTTTAAAAAGTATTTATTTATTTATTTATTTATTAGAAAGGCACAGTTATAGAGAGAGGGGTAGAAACACACAGAGTTTTTCCATCCACTGGTTCACATCCCAAATGGATGATTGCAAAAGCCAGAATTGGGCTGATCTGAAGTCAAGAGCCAGGAGGTTCTTCTGGGTCTCCCACATGGGTGCAGGTGCCCAAGGATTTGGTCCCATCTTCTGCTCCTTTCCCAGGTGTACTAGCAGGAAGATGGATCAGAACTGGAGCAGCCAAAACTCAAAAGGGATTCTGGTGTGGTGGCTTTACTTGCTATGCCATAGGCTCTGCTCCCAACTTATCCATTTTTAAATGGGATTAATGTCATCTGTTCCTCAAAAGTTTTGAAGACTGAGTGATCTTATGTATAAAAGAGATTTGTACAATGACTAACTGAAGTAAGCTCTCAATAAATATTGGTTAGCAACTAGAGTCTGTAAATAGTGTATTATTTGGCAAGGTATAATGGCATATTAGCTTTTATTAAAAGAATTTCAAGAAAATTTCTGAAAATATTTTATTAACCTTGCTACTTAACAGACAGCAAATCTTGTACTCTCATAGATCCTTTGGGTTTTGTATTTGTAGAACTTAGAAGTAAGAGAGTGAAGTCCCAGGCAGTGAAGCTTCCTGAACATCATCATCAGTACCTGAAAATAATTCCCCATGTGTTGTCCATTGCACCTGTATGTGGCTACCAACGTTAGCATGTGGTATTGGATCAAACGGTGTTAAAGAGTCTCATAAAAGACAGTCTGCTCAGAAGAGAAAATATACCTGATTAGATGACTGTGTAAAATAACAAGTTGGTTACCTTAACTACATTTCCAGAAATCCCTTTCCTATTATATTTTTCCTACTATATTTTTCTGATTATATTGGTAGAAGTACAAGAGAAATACTTGTGGGAAATTTTAATGGTGGAGGGGAAGCAGCATCCATCTTTTAGTTCCTTTTCCTACAAAATATATGGTTTTTCTTTTACTTTTTATAAATCTTTTATTTTTAAAATAAAATTTTTAATTTATATTAAAGCCAAAATCTTAATAGACTTAATTCTCCACTAAATTAAGAGCATGAAGAGTAAAATGTAGAAAGATAATAGTTCAGCAGAAATATAGGCAAAGGCTATAAACAAGAATGAAATTAAAATATGTATTTCACTCACATACAGTAAATTTTAAAATAATCACAGATCATTAAAAGATATATATCATTCTTAATAATTCTTGACAAAGTTATAAATCAAAATATTACAAAACCATATTTTTAGTAATACTGATCCATGCAGATGCTTCTTTTTTGTCTCTGTTTTAAATTTTAGCTCTCACATGTAAGGGAGGACATGCAATATTTGTCTTTCTATGTCTGGTTTCCATATAGGTTGTTCATTGATGTATATCTATAAATACTTGTGTCATTAATGACAATTGCATTTTCCTCCTGCTTAGCACAACAGTCTTCATATTTTCAATGAGTTTTGGCTCGCTCTCTTCTCAAGGAATCTCTTTGCCCTTTTGGTTTGACATTTTCCAAAATCACATAGTTATAAGTAGATCCATCTTCAAAATGCAGGATTTTACTCAACTAGGCTAATTGTAAAAACTCAATTCAAAGCATCCACTGATGCCACAACCTGAGTAGGGAGAATGCACGTGAACTTGACAGCTACACCCATGGGAAAGTCCTGTGTCCTGCAGCAGGCAGACACAGCAGCCTTTTTGTGGCTCACAAATTGTGTGGTTTATCTGCTGACTCAATTCACTGTCATGAGCCAGCAGCTGAGCACAGCTGCCTTACCTTCTCCTGGATCTTCCTCCTACTTCTCTGCTTCCTTAGGCAAGCATGTGTGTTTACTGTGGTGAAACCCTAGCTTCTATAGGACACCCATACCTCTAAGATAAAGCATAAGAACCATGTGAGTTTCATTTTGTCTTCATGAGCTCCAGCTGATGATTGTAGATTCCATATCATTCTTGTCGCCACTTTATATATATCTTCTTCCCATTTCAACAACCTTTGCAGTGAATTCCAAAAACCATGAAACACACAGACAATATAATCTAACAGAGATTGCTTAATTAGCTCCCTTAAGGTCAAATTGCTACAATAAACATATACAGCAGTACCCACATACATAAGATTATCTTAGTCCACTATGTGTTGCTATAAAAGAATAACAGATAATTTAAAAAGAACAGAATTTATTTCTTACATTAAAAAAACCTCAGAAGTCCAAGATTGAGAAACTTAAATCTGATGAGAACATTTATGCTGTGTTGTCTCATGTTAGAACATGCAAGGCCAAGAGAGGGAAAGAGAGAAAGTGTGCCAATGGGGGAAAATGCAAAGTTTTCTTAGGGAAACAATTTCTACGGTGACAGTCTCATTCCTGTGATAACTCCTCAATAATGGCATTAATCCATTCCTTAGGACTGAGCCTCATGGCCTAATCACCTCTTTAAAATTCCACCTCTTGACCCAAATGAAAGATCTCTGGGAGTGAGATCCCAGTAGAAAGAACGGGGCATCAAAGGAAGAGGTACCTTTCTCTGAAGGGAGGAGAGAAATTCCACTTTGCCTATGACCTTGTCTAAAAATGATCAGAGTCGGCGAACTCAAGAGGCTTCCATAGCCTTGGCAACTCATGACTAGAGCCTCGGGTGACTACTGACGTCATAAACAAGAGCGTCAAATTGTTAAGTAAACAACAGGAGTCACTGTGTACTTACTCCTCATGTGGGATCTGTCCTTAATGTGTTGTTCAATGTGAATTAATGCTATAACTAGTACTCAAACAGTATTTTACACTTTATGTTCTGTGTGGTTGCAAACTGATGAAATCTTTACTTAATATATACTAAATTGATCTTCTATATATAAAGATAATTGAAAATGAATCTTGACGTGAATGGAATGGGAGAGGGAGCAGGAGATGGGAGGGTTGCGGGTGGGAGGGAAGTTATGGTGGGGGGGAGCCATTGTAATCCATAAACTGTATTTTTGAAATTTATATTTACTAAATAAAAGTTAAAAAAATTAAAAATAATTCCACCTCTTAACACTGTTACAATAGTGATTATATTTCTAACACATGCTTTTTGGAAGACACATTACCATCGCTACACAAACAGATACACATACTGTCATTAGACACAGATACAGTCCTGCACCTTGTTCTCTGCTTCAGTGAGTAAAGACTGACTGATAGGTCTTAAAATCAACACTGATTCCTTGCCAATGAAAAACCTCCACAAGGGCTACACGTTCTTACTAGAAATCCAGTCAGAAAATCTGGGTTCACACAAGGTCAGAAAAGGGTGACATGTCTGTCAATATATAATAACTTCAAATATGTTTATGCATGCCAAAAATGATGATGAGATGAAAGAATCATTATGATTAGATTGTAGTATTTCATTAAAGGAGTGAAGAGTGCTCAAATCTCACTCTTGTAAAAGACAATTCAGGGGCTGGTGCTCTGGTGGAGTGGGTAAAGCGGCCGCCTGCAGTGCTGGCATCCCCTGGCACTGGTTTGAGCCCCAGCTGTTCCACTTCTCATCTAGCTCTGTGCTAGGGTCTGGGAAAGCAGTGGAAGATGGCTCAGGTCCTTGGGCCCCTGCACCCACATAGGAGACCCAGAAGAGGATCTTCTGGCTTTGGATTGGTGCAGCCATCTGGGTAGTCAAACAAGGGACCCAAGACCTATCTCTTTCTCTCTCTCTCTCTCTCTCTCTCTCTCTCTCTGCTTCTGCCTAGGTGTAACTCTGCCTTTCAAATAAATATTTTTAAAAAAGACAGTTCAGGCCGGCGCCGCGGCTCACTAGGCTAATCCTCCGCCTAGCGGTGCCGGCACACCAGGTTCTAGTCCCGGTCGGGGCGCCGGATTCTGTCCCGGTTGCCCCTCTTCCAGGCCAGCTCTCTGCTGTGGCCAGGGAGTGCAGTGGAGAATGGCCCAGGTGCTTGGACCCTGCACCCCATGGGAGACCAGGAAAAGCACCTGGCTCCTGGCTCCTGCCATCGGATCAGCACGGTGCGCTGGCCGCGGCGGCCATTGGGAGGTGAACCAATGGCAAAGGAAGACCTTTCTCTCTATCTCTCTCTCTCACTATCCACTCTGCCTGTCAAAAAAAAAAAAAAAAAAAAAAAAGACAGTTCAATCCAATTCCCCATAATAGGAATTCAAAAGGCCATGTTCAAAATTTAAAAATTAACAAGTGCTAATATAAAAACATTAATTAGAAATGGAGAAGTGGGCCGGCACTGTGGCTTGGTGGGTTAACACCCTTGCCTGCAGCACCAGCATCCCATATGGGCACTGGTTCTAGTCCCGGCTGGCTGCTCCTCTTCCAATCCAGCTCTCTGCTATGGCCTGGGAAAGCAGTAGAAGATGGCCCAAGTCCTTGGGCCCCTGCACCTGCGTGGGAGACCCGGAAGAAGCTCCTGGCTCCTGGCTTCGGTTTGGTGCAGCTCCAGCCATGGAGGCCATGTGGGGAGTGAACCAGCAGATGGAAGACCTCTCTCTCTGTGTCTCTACTTCTTTCTGTAACTCAACTCTGTCTTTCAACTAAATAAAATAAATCTTAAAAAAAAAAAAAAGAAATGGAGAAGTATTTATAAATATGAAGAATTAAAATAATAAAAAGCCATTACTTCCAGGGAGAGGTAAAACTTGTGGTGATGTAAATATTTGATAAATAAATAATTGATAAATATTTAAGTTAAATTTAAAGGATGTATATACAAATATGATCATCATAATTACTTATAAGAATCAAGAAATCAGCACCATCTAAATATCCTTATTCACAGAATGGATAGCTAAATTACTGTGAACTCTAGTGAAACGCACTGCTAATGAAGCGATATTTTGAAAGTGTTTTAGTAGCCACATGTTTATGTTACATAGATAAAGGGAAGCATCATCTAAAATAAATGATAAGACAATTTAACATAATGATAAAAATACGTTGAATTATAGATGGTGAAGTAGAAATGGGTGTTTTTTTCCTGCTCCATTTCATGTGTGTTTACCAAAATTGTTAAAATGAACATACATGATATAGAGGAAGAGAACAAAAAGAAGGCAGAAGAGAAAGGGAAATACAAAAGGAAGAGGCATGTGATGGAGAGCAGGTGGAAGGGACTACAGGACCATGAACAGAAGGAGCAGGACACTGTTTGGTGCTAGTTATATACCCTTTTTTCCTTAACTATCAAGCATATAGAAGTTTGGGATATTGAAATTGTGTGCCTTTGGAGTGTCTTTAAAGATAATTCCAGTTCATTATGAATAAATTGAATATTTATTTTTAAAGGACAGATTGTGCAAATATTGTATAATTATCCATATTCCTCTGCATTCCCTCTTCTATCTTTTAATATAAAATTTATGAACAATAAAATTCATTTTTATAACAACACTTTGACAAGTTTTGAAAAATGTATATAGCTATGTAAGCAACAAAACAAACTAGATTCAGCATTTTCCTATCACTCCCAGAAGGGACCCTTTGGCTTTCCGCAGTCAATCCAATACTTACTTAAACACTTCCTTGATCATCTTTCTATCATGTTAGTTTATTTCTTTTGGTTTTTGAACTCCAAATTAAAGGAAGTGCATAAAAATTAAGCCAAGGAAATCAATATATTATTGAATATTTATGCTTCTCCAAGCACTGTAGTAGACATTTTAAGAGCATCATGTTAGAGGCCAGCATTGTGGCATAGCAGGTGTTAGCCAATGCTTGCAAAACTTGAATATCATCAGAGCATTGTAACAAGTCAGGCTGTTCTGCTTCCCATCCTGATTCCTACTATTGTGTTTGGGAAGACAATGATAAAGGCCTAAGTACTTGAGTCCCTACAACTCATATGGGAAACTCAGATGGAGTTCCTGGCTCCTGGTCTTGGCCTGGCCCAACCCTGACTACTGGAGGTATTTGGACAGTAAACCTCCAGATGGGAGATCTATTATGATCGTTTTCCTTATCTCTCTCTCTCTCTCTCTTTCTCTCCTCCCTTTCTCTACCACTCTGTTTGCAAATAAATAAATAAATCTTTCAAAAATAATAATATGTCAATAAATACTTCTATCAATAGTACTATGTAGCTCTTTGAAGACCATTATGAGTGTGTAGGCAAGAAAACTAATACTATGCCATGGTCACTTAGACAGTTGGTGGTAGAAGCAGTATTCAAATTCATTGTGGCAGAAACACAAAACCACAGTACCTCCTCATATTCCAGTAGCCACTTGCAGAAGATAGCTGAAGGACATTCCATCATGAACCAAGGAAATAGGTGTAGTGTATTTTTTATCCTTGAAGACATTCGGGGTTGCTTTCCATCAATTAAGTTGTTATAATTTTCCTCATTTTTTCTAAAAGTGTTTGCTTACTTTTGCTCATTGAGCTAAGTTTCAAGTGATGTAATACCCTAAAAGTCACTGTATTATAAACAGATCCCATGAATATTCCCAGAGACGTGTTGGTAAATTCAATTACAAGAGAAAACATAGTTTTGATATATTTCCAATGCAATTTTAAAACTAAATATATTTACCCTACAGCAAATGTGCTAGATGACAACCTGCAAATTTGCTTTTAATTACTTCCTTTCCCATTCATGCTCACATATACCTTTGGAACTAATTATTATAAGATTCCCTTGATAATATTTTACTTTCCCACGGAATAAATAATCATTGTCAGCTGTAAATAATAATAAAAAGAGCACATGCCATTTTTATACTGTGTAATGTTACCACTCGTGTAAAATAAATACTGAAAATAGATCCAAACAATCACAGGAATTCAGTGTGTCCAAGTAAAGTTATCTCCTGTTAACCTTACAAAACAAGTTAGCATTATTTTACCATTCCTGCCGCATTTTAGAGAACTGCTGGGTTTTATCTGGGGAGTGCTGTATGCAGCCACACATGTATTCACCAAAACAGTTTTCTTTTCAAAAAAATCATCCATTTATAAAATTATACCTTTTGTCAAATTCTAAAGTTTAGGGGTTTAGGGACCATGTACATATTTTTACCGTCTCAGCGTGCCTCTGGGTTTCTGTAACATTCTAGTTCCCAGAATGAACACAAAACCAAACACAGCTGTTGATTAAGGAGCAGTAATTGGCTCTATATTTTGGGTATTTGCTAGAATTGTGAGTAAAAACAGCATTCTTCTATTTTTTAAATTTATCAATTTATTTTTACTTATTCAAAAGAAAGAGTGAGAGAAAGTGATCTTACATCTGCTGGTTCACTTCCCAAATGCCCCCAAATTGTCAGTTCCCCAGGCTGAAGCCAGGAGATGGGAACTCCATCAGGTTCTGACATCGAGATAAATCTGTGTGGAAAAACACCAATCAGGTCACCAGCACGTATTAATGGACAAAAATCAAAAATTTCAAACAAAGCAACTGGGTTAATAGCCTTGAAGGGCAAGAATAGGAATCTTGATTCTCAACCTGCCAGCTACTAACACAGCATTTTCAGAAGATGGTTTTGTTGGGGTTGGAACTAATGTCAAGTGCAAAGCAAGCAGCAGAGATCCTTCCTAGTTGGTAGGGGGCTTTAGGTGGAAGTTATGGGTAAGTCCTGATCTACATCTGTCTGAATAAATGTTCAATATTATACTTGCTTCGAACAGCATTTAGTTGCACCTGGTCTTGTGTTATTATGTAGCATTTTCTGTGAACTTACCTTGAATCTCCCAGTACATTTTAAACTCTTAAAATAATGCCTGACAATGTGTCATACTTTTCTAAATTCCTGAGGATGTCTACTCCAATACTTTACATGCTCAATCGATACATATTGAATAAATGGAGGAATGAAAAGCCTATTATAAATTATATGTTGGAGCCAGAGCTGTGACTTAGTAGGCTGATTTTCCACTTGTGGCACCAGTTTCATATATGGGGGCCAGTTCATGTCCAGTCTGCTCCTCTTCCCGTCCAGCTCTCTTCTATGCCTGGGAAAGCAGTGGAGTATGGCCCAGGTGCTTGGGGTCCCTTTACCCATGTGGGAGACTCAGAGGAAAGCTCTGGGCTTCTGGTTTCAGCCTGGTCCAGCCCTGGCCATTTGGGGAGTGAACCAGTGGATGGAAGACCTTTCTCTCTGTCTCTCCCTCTCTCTCTCTGTAACTCTAGCTCTCAAATAAATAAATCTTTAATGACATGGGTTAGCATTTCCACATCAATACCCTCTTTGTTTAAAACACTGTCACCAAGTGGGCATTGTGGTTCAGTGGGTAAAGCCACCACTTGGGACATCTGCATCCCATGCTAAGTGTTGGTTCCAATCCCAACAACTCACCTTCCAATCTTGCTCCCTGTTAATGCACATGGAAATCAGCAGATAATGACCCAAGCGTTTGACTTCTGCAACCCATGTGTGAGACCTGGATGGAGTTCCTGTATCTTGGCTTCAGCCTTGCTCAGCCCCAGCTGTTGCAGCCATTTGAGGAATAAACCAGAAGATGGAAGTTCTCTTTCCCCTTTTCTCTGTCTCTATGTCTGTGTATGTGTGTGACTTTCAAAGCAACAAATTAAAAAAGTAATAATAATGCATGGGGCCAGCACTGTGGCAGAGCGGGTAAAGCCACTACCTGCAGTGCCAGCATCCCATAAGGGCACCAGTTCAAGTCCTGGCTGCTCCACTTCTGATGTAACTTTCTGCTATGGCCTGGGAAAGCAGTAGATGATGGCCTAAGTCCTTGGGCCCCTGCACTCACTTGGGAGACCCAGAAGAAACTTCAGGCTCCTGGCTTCAGATCAATGCAGCCCTGGTCATTTCAGCCAACTGGGGAGTGAACCAGCAGATGGAAGACCTCTCTCTCTCTCCCTCCCTCCGTCTCTTTCTCTCTCTTTCTTTCTCTGCCTCTCCTTCTCTCTCTGTGTAATTCTGACTTTCAAATAAATAAATAAATCTTTAAAAATACACACACAACAATCAGAAGGTGAGTTTGCATTTAATAATTCACTTTGATGTGCTGTGACTATTCTGTCAATAGCCCTCTGACTGCGTAGTGGGAATTTTTCCTTTATGGGGCCTGAAACTCTGGGATGTAATGATTTTTCCTTCTTCTAAGAACAGATGTATTGGATAACTCTATTATTTCCACAAAATACATATTATATTCTCTGAATCTCTTCTAAATATAGGCTATATATCTACCTTGTGTAGAAAAATCTGTGTAATTTGAATTTTTTCTTGCGTTAAAGTTCCCTATGTTTAGAAGCCATTACTTGTGTGCCTGACTTGTGTGTTTCTACAAAAGACTAGGAAAATTTTTGCCTCATGGGACCTGCGTGAAGATAAAGAATATTGCAGTTAGAATGCATATGACCCAGAATTTCCATTCTGGGGAAGTAAATAAAGATCAGAAGACTCCCCCACTCCATAATATTCCTGAGACAAAGTCAAGGATGGAGTGATTTCTTTCTCCCCTAAGCTACTCCAGCCTAAAGAGTGACACCACAGCTCAAGTGGGACCCTAGAAAAGAGACGATCAAGTCACCAGTCACCTGGTTCTGCAGCTTTTCTCCACTTTAGCTTAACTGATGCATCAAAGCTGCTCCTTCTCTCTGCTAAGCCACAGCCTTTGTTCCCTGACTTTCCCCCACTCACACATTCCTCTCTTTTTGTTTGTTGTTTGTTTAGAACAAAGTGTTTTCTTCATGAAAAATATGGAAGTATGCATACTTTCCAGGGACGACAGAGACAAATGTAAGATGTAAGAAAGATGTAAGACTTATTTAAACTAGAAAATTATTCAAGAGCACATGCAAAATGCCCTGAAGTGAGAAGGGAAAACATGAACTGAGATGGGATTTTTTAAAGAGTTTGAAGTCATTGGAGGGCACAGTCTCAGACTAAAGAGAATAAAGGGATGTAGGAAGCTCTGAAGACTCAGAGTGAAACAGACCCTAAAGACTCCAAATTTCCCCTAAAGCAGCTGCCTGACAGCCTTCTCCCTGGGCTGTCTTCCACTAGGAGATGGTAAGTGTGGTCATGCAGATTCAGTACAGACTTTGAAGACAGGCATGCGTGGACTGCTTGCATCCCTATCCTCTCATTTACTGGGAATTTATGTAATTTTTTTATTCCTAAGTTTCATCAGTGAGTAATAATTGGTGTCTACTTGTATTAGAATAGCCCAGATTCATGCTGGATTGTGTAGCTGCAATCTCACTAGCTAGTGTATACACCCAAAAATGTATTTCTTGCTCAGTTTGTGTGTTCTATACCAGTGGGGAGATGGTCTACTTCCCACAATCACTACCTATTCTTACAAGCAGCAAGCCAAGACTCTGTTGTTGCTACCAGGGAGCGAAGAGCATGGCTGGCTATGAAAGGCTTTGCATAGCTTCAGCCTGGGAAGTGTATCCCTTCTGTTCATATGTCATTGGGCTTGAAACTCCTTTCCACCAAGGAACTGAGAAGTACAGTGTTCAGGGACTGGTATTTGGCACAGTAGATTAAGCCACTGTCTAGGATGCCATCAACCTCCAAGAGCACTTGTTTGAGCTCTGATTGTTCCACTTCTGATCCAGTTCCCTGTTAATACAAGTGATGTGAGAAAGTCACAGAACCTGGCCACACATGTGGGAGGCCAGGATGGTGTTCTGGGCTCTTGACTTTGGCCTGCCCAAGCCCCAGAATTGTGGACATTTGGGAAGTCATTCAGCAGATGGAATCTCTCTCTCTCTCTAAATCTGTGTGTATGTGTGTGTGTGTGTGTTTAATTGTGTGTCTCTCCCCAACCCCCGTAACTATGCCTTTCAAATAAACCAGTAAATATAAAACAGAAAAGCCTAGGGTCTTCTTTAAGCTTAGTAAACAGTAGATAATAGGATGCTGGCAAACCACAGTAGCATTCCCACTTGGAAGCATAAAACTATTGTGAGAATTAAGTGACAAAATACCTGTAATGTGGTCAGTACAGTGCCTGCTCTGGCATGAAGGATGTGTGCAAAAATATCAGCTGTTATTATTCAACATTGCTGTCATCAACATTGTCCCCTTCATTAGAATCACTCAGATCTCATTAATTCTCTGACATACATGAAATACCTTACCCAGAACTGGACTACATCCTCAACAATTCCACAGACCAGGATCTGTCATCTGTAGAAGATTAAACACTGGAATAGAGAGCAGGAAACAGGAATCCGAATCACAGGTTCCAGTGCTTTATAGTTTAGAGCCTCATGACCTTTGTCAAATCACTGAATGAAACTGGGCCTGAGAAGCCATCACCACTTAATAGAAAGCATGTGATCAATTGGAAAAGTAGTCATTTGAATTCTAGTTCCAAACTTGCAATTTATTAGAAGTATAATTTGGGGAAAGTCATTTCTTCCTAGACTTTAGTTTCCTTGTCTGTAAAAGGGACGGTTTAAACCAGATTATCTAAAGCTCTATAAACTAAGAATATCAATGATTGCAAATAACATTTGTTCAAGAATGATCCTCTAGTGTTTGAAAACTAGATTTTCAATTACCTATCCATGCCTTATAGCCCCAGGCCACAGACTCTACCTAGTTAAGTCTAATTAGCCAATGTCCAAATGGATGGGTAAGAGTGAAACAGAAGCCAACTCCCTACTTGCTCCAGCAAAGGGGAAAATGTACTAGGGTTACACAGGGAGTGTTATTAGTATCCTTCATTTTCCCCAACACGGTCTCCAATATTAGCTCATTGCCACTCAAAACTGTATCTCTTCCCACTCATGAACTGAATATATCCTCTGCTAATTTTATAAGGTGGCATCAGAGAATAAAGAAAGGGAAAGAGCTCTTAAAGCAGAGTGTAGAAATAAGATGGTAGAAGCACCAGCAATGGGGAAAACTCATCCCTTCATGCAATAGGCAGAAATAATGGGCACACAAATGTATTCTCACTCTAATTCTCAGAACCTAAAAAGATGTTATTTTATATGGAAAAGAAGATCTAAGATTGCAGGTGGAATTGAAGTTGGTAATTAGCTTACCCTAAAAACAGATGCTGTCCTAGCTTATCAAATGGTCTCAGTGTAACCAAAGGGGTTCTTTAAAATGGAGGACATGTAGACAAGGTTTCCATAGTGACACAGCATGAGGAAGACTTGGTCAACCAATACTCACTTTACACAGAACAGTGACACAGCATGAGGAAGACTTGGTCAACCAATACTGACTTCACACAGAACGGGATCATTAGCCAAGGAATGTGGGGAGACCTTAGAAGCTAGAAAACGAAAGCAGATTCTCCAGAATCCACTTCAGAAGGAATGAAGCCCTGTTTTCACTTTGATTGTAGCCAACTGAGACTCATTCAGATTCTTACATCCAACACTGTAAAGTAACATATTTCTGTTCCTTGAAGCTCCTAAGTTTGTAGTAGTTTGTTATAGTGGTAATAGGATAGTAATGCATTCCTTGTTGAATAATTAGCAGCAGACTTTTATCAGAGAAGGGAATAATTTTTGTAGAAAACAATTCATAAAAATAATACTGATAGGTAACTTTGAGAAAATGTGTGTGCAACAGATATGTGGGTATGTTTTTGTAAACTATAAATCATACACTAAAAGGTGTATAAGTAATTCTGTTGCAGACCATGCAAAGACAAGAATGGTATGGGCACCTTCTCTAAGGAAGCAACTAAGAGTTTAAAATCAGAATTGCAGTGAATATCATTTAACGTTTTGCACATACATATTCAGAGGCAGTAAAATCACATACTGAAGAGGATTATGCTGAGAACAGAATATTTTGTTTTGTCATTTGTTCATTCTGTTGCCCTTGAATTTTACCATTCCAAGCTTGGGCTTAGTTGTGAAGAAAATTCAAGATTGTGGGACTTGTCAATGTAATGATGAAAATTAAATGGGTTAATTCACCAGAAAACACATAGTAGTGTATCTGATATGTAATAAACGTTCAATCAATGTCATTTATTTGCATTATATATTCATTATCAATAGAATTCTTAATCTAAATGTTGGCACTTCTAGCACATAATTTTGTTGTTTTTCTAAAGACCCATTTAAACAATTGCTCCTGGGTGTTATAATGTTAGGTTTGGGTGGCTCCAATGGAAGAATCACAGTGAATGTTCAGTTCTACACAGTAGGAGAAGCCAGGTAAGCATCATTGCTGGCAGAATCTTTTCTTAATGAGGGGCATTTCTGCCTGGGTAAGCTTACACATTTGAGCAGCATCTGGAGCTAGTCTCTGCACCCAGCGGGTGTCTGTGAACACCAATGACTCCCATTCCTACTATAAGAGAGAAGAATAAAGTGTTGAAATGAACCGAAAACGAAGGTATCAGAAATGCCTGCGGTTCTTGGCATTGCTAAGCCTAAAGAATTGCTAAAGTGCTTTGCTATGCAGCATCCCAGATGCTAGTAACTTGCACCTGTGCATCTGTGTGAGGCAAGGGAGATAGAAAGAGGAAATCAAGACCCATTCTTATAAGTAGGGTCACTCATAGATATCACTCATGCTTATACATATAGCCATTCAGAGAACTTTACTACTCCTCAAACTGAATTCATCAACTGCAGAATTCATTAACTGGATTCATTAACCATCTTCTTCATTGCAGTTTTCCGCATAGTAGATGTTGAACAAATATGTATTAAATTGAGTTTAAAGGCTCAAATACTATAATATACAAATATGTGGCAGTATAATATATTAATGCATGAGGTACTTTCATGAATACAAAAGAAGTGAAATGAAATAGGTATACAACACTTATCCCAAGGGAGAATATTCAGGACTTTATAGCATGAAATCGAGAGATCTCTACAAAAGGATTAAGCTGCTTTGGCATTAAAGTCAAGGCTTAAAGAGACACAAATTTAATGTCCATGCACAAGGTGGGTGATACAGCCCTGAAGTGTGTGACTCAAAGCAGAGGCAATGAAGGGATATCCTGAGTCAGATGAAAGGCATGGAGAATTTTGGGGAAATTTGTGAGTGGGAGATGCTCAAGTAGCAGGGCCTCTGGTCAGACAGCTCATGTTTGTTTTAAAGTTTCAACACAGAGCTATGTTACTGGGAGCTGTGCTTCTGAGAACCTTAGATAAAGCTCCCTGACATATGAAGGGATAGAAAAGACAGATCAACAGAGACTGAGCTGTGAAGATCTCAGTTGACACTGTGGTGAATTAAAGACTGGTGGTCCTTCCTGTTGCGGTAACTTGCAACTCCTCACATTTACCGTAAAGTCATAGGGAGTCAGAACAGAGAAAAGGATACAAAGGAAGATAACCAAAGACTCATTTAATTTGATTTGGAGAAACATAAACACATCATGCTTCTTATCAATATAGTTATTTTGGAGCATTTCTTTTTATTTTACAGCACAGCCCTATGCTTCTAAATATGACTCAGTATTTTTGACTGATGACCATGACTACATTGAATAACCAGTAACTCAGATGAAAGGAAATGAATCCCAACACTTAAGTATTTTATCCTGATTCAGTTAATTTTGGAGCTCTGCAGATCTACTTCTGCATGAGCATATATTTCATGAAGTCACTTCATGCAAAGCATAAAACTGTCTCTCGCATGTTTTGTTTAAATCCTGACATCTGTGGTTTTGTTTAATTCCACTCTAATCTTCCAAACAAAGATCTCTTTATAATGATCAGATTATCTGTAAGGATGCTTGAATAGGCTCCTTGCCTTAAAAGTAGGTTTGATTTTATTGATTTTCTTACAATGCTTGTAATTGTTCCAGTTCGTTGGCACTTTTTTTCCTTTCCTTTATTTTGTATTTTCTAATTGTTTTATCTCTCACTAAGGAAAAAAAAAATCTGTGTCTTGTTGATCTTTTCCTTCATTAAAAAGTTATATTGCAACATAGACTTGGCAGAGAAAGGCAAAATGCTATTATCAGAAATTGCATTATATTCTATGATGTATGTGTGTTTTTCATGAAAATGCTACAAAATACCTTTCATTTTTTGAGTAATTGTACTATTTGGAGAAGAAAAAATAATCTGTTGTGTTCAGCACTTTCATTCTAATGTTATGTTATTAGTGTTTAGAAGAAAACATTTTAACCTGGTTATTTCATGTCTTTGTCTTTCTTAGCATTTCCACTTTACCATCTAAGTTTTAGCGAATGAAATGTGAAACCATCTAAGATGAGTGCAAAACCCTAAGGAGGCATATGCTTTCCTATGCATGCACTCATTCAGCAAACATTTATTGAACGCCAACTAAATGCCAAGTGTGTTGTCATTTCTTGAAAATAAAGAGAGAATAAAATGCAGGTTTCCTGATACTAAAGCTGAGTCAAATTGCTCAAGGGAATCAGGCTCAGCCAAGCTGTCTGTTATGATCCTGTCCAGTGTTCAGGTGCTAATCAAGAGCTCAAGAATCCACAAGTGTGCACTTAAGTCCCAGTTTTGCTACTAGTTGAGTGATCTAGGAAAAATTACCTGTCCTATTTGAATCCCAATACTCCCTTTCATAAATTGTGAGTATTAACAATGTCTGTCTCAAAATTTTTGTGACAGTTAGATGAAATAGTGCATGTAAAGTGTTAACTAGAATGCCAGGTATATGATAAATGCTCAGTAAATTTTAACTCTAGATGTATATAATGATCGTTATATTAACCTACTAGACTAAAAGACTTAGAAACCATTCCATAAATGTTAACTTTAGTTACCCAAATATTTCACCCACCATAAAATAAATCTGTGCACCATCAAACATTAAATTGAGCTTTGCAATTTTAATCAGGAAATTCCAAAGTATATTTGACTGTGCATGGGTATGTGCATAAATGTATAATATGTGCTTTGTAGACCAGAGATCTCACATTCACACCAAACTCAAGTTATTTATCTTCATGTAAAGTGGCTATCATGAGGGGCAGGCGTGTGATGCAGTGGGTTAAGGGGCCATCTGGAATGCCCACATTTTATACTAGACTGCCTTTTTCATACCTTGCTACTCTGCTTCCCAAGCAGCTTCCTGCTCATGCACCTGTTAAGTCTGCAGATGATGACCCAAGTACATGGATATCACCCACTCATGTGGGAGGCTCGATGGAATCATAAGTTTCTGGCCCAGTCTTCTTTGGTGTGGGCATTTAGGGAGTGAACCAATGGATAGAAGATATCCCTCTGTATTGTTCTACCCCTTTCTCTTTCTATCACTCTGTTTTCCACATAAATGACTTTTTTTCTTAAAGTTAGGATCATTATTCCAAGCAGTCTAAAAATGCACTGAGATTCCACAGTTCTAGTTTCTGGTTAAAGAAAATGTGGCATGGATGATCAATCAGAATATAGCTCTTAGTGTAAAGAATTACATCTGCCACTACTTAGGCCCAATTTCAATCCTTTTCCTTCTAGAAAACTGAGTAAACCTTTGGAGCTAGAATACAAAATCTACACAGAACCTTATCTACAAGAGGTCTCCACAACTCTCCAGAAAATCTCCTTGAATTATAAAAATAATTGCAACTCCAGAAGAACTTTTATAAATGAAAACTTTTCATAAAATTAGCAACATCTTAAAAATAATCATTTGAAATAAGTCAAGAGTCTTGTAGGCGAATAACCAGTTTTAAGAAAAAAAAAATCAGTAGCTAATTAGTGAATCTTTTTAATGCATTCAGCATTTTCCAAAATAAATCATCTGAAAATAACCTTGGAAATTGTCTGTCCATGTGGGAAATAACCTGACAGTTACCTCATATAAAGAATATAATAAAATGAACTTTGCCAAACTAACAAACTAAATTAAGTTCTTTAAATGTAGCTAATATTGCATAGCAATAAATCTTCAACACAAAACAAAGAGAAGTGTTATGGGCAAAAACCTCCATTGGAAGTCTAGAATAATTTTATATAAAGAGATATGCTTACAACATTAGGCATATCCTGCTAAAAGGAGCATATAAAAATTTAAGAACTGAGTGTGTTTTATGGAATTCTTTTTTCTGAAGGCTGATGTTTACCATCATCCTGATAAATGTGTCTTCAGAAGCAATCCACTCCTTGTTGGCCTACATCTCCCACCTCTAGTATTTATTGCATAAAGGAATGTTTCTCAGACACTCAAAGAGATGAATCTCCTCATTGATAGAGGGTTTTCTCACTGCCTATTATGTGCCTATCTAGCTTCAGCCAACAATTTATTACCAGGTGGAAAAGGAGGCAATGAGGTAAAGGACTGAATTGTTTTTATAGCCAAGTCTATATTTCTTAAAGAGTAAGAACCTTTAGAAAAGAAATTCATCCCGGAACCACATATGCTACCATTCATTTGGTGTAAAGTGAGCTTGTTATAAAATATTGAAAACAGAATCAAATTCTATGAGACTGCCATTCTGTTTTACTACTAGGAGCTATTTCAATCCTCACCCAGTTACTTCCTCCCTCTTACCAGCTAAAGTAATGCTATCAGAGTAAAAATGTGGTCTCCTTTGAATACCATTAAGTATTTGCTAGGATCAACACCAGACACTAGAATATAGGGCCCTAGGACAACTCTCCATCAGGATATGTTTCCTTTCCAATCCACAGATGACTCATTCAGTGATATCTGAATTTTTATTATGTTTACAGTATAATGCAACACTGCAGTGATCAGGAATATTAGATTATGAGTCAGGAAGCTGAATTTTAGTTCCAAAACAAGAAGCAGCATACATTATTGCCTTGGGTGCATCATCTAAGCTCTCTATATCTCATTTTCCTGATGTATATAATGAAAGCTTAGCATAAATGACTTCCAAGATCCCGTTGTCTAGGTTCTGTGTAATTGAGTCTGTATTTGCCAACCAAGCTATTCCACTACTTATCAGTCTGCTTCTCAATACTATATCTGGGGGCCTTCGCTGTGTCATAGTGGGTTAAGCCCAGCCAGTAGTGCCAGCACCCCATAAGGGCGCCAGTTAGAGTCTGAGCTGCTCCTCTTCTGATCAGCTCCCTGCTATGGCCTGGAAAAGCAGAAGAAGATGGCTCAACTCCTTGGGCTCCTGCACCCACATGAGAGACTCAGAAGCTCCTGGCTCTTGGCTTTGGATCAGCTCAGCTATGGACATTGCAGTCATTTGGGGAGTGAAGCAGAGGACTGGAAGACCTCTCTCTCTCTCTCTCTCTTTCTGGCTCTACCTCTCTCTGTAACTCTGTCTTTCAAATAAATAAAATACTTTTTTAAAAAAATACTATATCTATTCTTGAACACCATATTTTTTCAATTGCATGCACATGCACTCTGATGAACAATCTTCAAAGCAAGATATATTGATTGAGCAACACCTATTTGGGAGCTTAAAGTTTTAGCTGTGACAAAAGTAGCCATTTAAATTCAGTGGAACAAGCAATGAATAATGAGTTATTCTCTAATTGTTGGAAAAATAACCAGACCTCTGGCAAAAATCAACAGATTTATCCCCTCTTCCCATCACAGTTTAAACGTTAAGATGTAGCCACTCTCCTGCATCTCCAAGCATAGGTTCCATTGTGGTCAGCATTGCCAGAACATAGATAAACAAACTTCTGAATCAGGTAGTTTTATGACAAAAATAATCAAGAGCAAGGGACAATTCTATTGTTGCCTGAACGTGTTTTTCCATGACTAGAAAGAAAAACAAGGCAAAGAATGATAAGGCAAACAAAACAAGGAAAAGACATCTCAGTTTTCCTATTCTTCTGGCCCACATAATCCTGCATCCTTTTGATTTTCTGAGAGATCATCCACAGGCACTAGATGATTTTGTTGGTAAACTGACATCAGAGGTTTATAGTCCATTTTAACTAGAATAAAGTTTCTGAGCTCACACACATGTATGGAAAAAGATGCTTTACAGGACTTTAGGTGGATGGAGCAGGTTGTATATGTCTGTGACTACAGAGATGAGTATTGGCCACAGAGATGTCCATCAGCCTCCTTAGACCTTCTTTCAGAAGTTTATTGCAAATATGTAGGCTGGTTAGAGAATTAATTACAGCACGCGATCTTTCCGGGGGCGGAGCCAAGATGGTGGAATAGTGAGGGTACACACCGATAGTCCGGGAAAATTTAGTTTAATAAAAGTGGAGTTACGGTAGCCTCAGAAAAAGGATCAGGAAAAAACTGCAGAGGAAACTCTTCTGGATCTAGTGGCTGTGACTCGGAGGACCTACTGGGAGAACAAGGTCGCCCACTGGGTGGAAGCCGAGCCGCGGGAGCCGCAGGGTCTGCGCGCCAGTGCAGGAAGGGGAGTGGATGTCACACAGACACCAGCCCTGGGGACGCCCAGGGCTCCGAGTCCACACATCGGCGCTGGAAGGGGAGGTGAGCTTAGTAACCCCAGACATTGGCGGGGAAACCACGGTCAGAATCTAGAGGGGAGCGGGAAAGTTCACCAGGCTGACTACAGGAGAGAAGGAAAAAAGGTGGGGGATTTCTCTCTCCGCCAACCTTGCAAAGGTTGCAAGGTTGCAAGGTTTGCAAGAGTTTGCAAGGTTTCCAAGAGACAAAGAGCAGGCCCCCACTCTTGATTTACATAACAATAGGGGAGAGCTAAGGAACTGAGTCACTATAATTCAGTAGCCTAGGCAACCCAATGGGAGTCCAGAGGAGAAACAGAGCCTGCACAGACTCTTTGGGTATAAGCCAGAGATCAGAAGCGAAATACCATCAATTCTGCACAGCCGTGTGGTGCGGTATTACTTACCTCCTGAATAAATAAATAAATAAATAAATAAATAAAAAGAGAGAGATTTACCATGCATAACCTGAGGGTGTCACCTTTGCACACCCTTAACCAGGAAGAACCAAGCAGAGCTCTCAGGCCACACCCATCTCAAGCCTCCAAGGCTCCTCCAACAGCAGGCAGTCCACTTAACACAGACATAGTATAAAATAAAAAAAAAAAATGCACAGTGATGAAAGAAGAATTAACTATGTCAAGCAACAAACACAGAAATCAAGGGAACAAGATCAACGATGACACTATGATGCCTCCAAATAAACAAAACACCCCAAGCCAAGATTATGAAGATGATGAGATAGAAGAAATGCAAGATACGGATTTCAAAAAATTTATGATAAGAACATTTAGAAGTTTTCAAAAGCAAATCCTTGAACTACAGAAATCCTTATTGGACAGGATTGAAAATCATTTTACTATATGTATGAATCCCATAGCAACATGTCAGAACCTTAAATATACATAATAAAGTTATTAAGAAAAAGAAGATGATATTGCAATACTATGCCCAGTACCTTGAGATTTGTAAGACAGCATGTGGAGGAGCTGGCATTGTGGCACAGTGTGTTAATTCTCCCTCTGTGGCACCAGCATACCATGTGGGCCCCGGCTGGAGTCCCCGCTACTCCACTTCTGGTCCAGCTCTCTACTATGGACTGGGAAAAGCAGTAAAAGATGGCCCAAGTCCTCAGGCCCCTGCACCCACGTGGGAGACTCAGAAGAAACTTCTGGATCCTGGCTTTGGATTGGCTCTCTCCACCCACTGCAGCCATTTAGGGAGTTAACTATTGGACTTTTTCTCTGTTTTTTCCTTTCTCATTGCTGTACCTCTACCTATCAATAAACAAATAAAATCTTTTTTTTAAAGCAGTCATGTGGAGGACATTGATCCCTCCTGCTCTGAAACATAAAAAAACTTATTGAATTAAAAATATTAATTTTTATTGAAATACAGTTTGAAGCCATAAAATTGGCCAATTATAAGCAGTTTAGTGAGTGAAACCATAGCCACAATCCAAGTTTTTAATATTTCCTTCACAGTAAAAGTTTTTTTGTCCCTCCACAGACAATCCTACTTTCTACCCTCCAGAAACCAATCATCAGTTGTCACTTTCGTGTTATCTTCTCCATAATTTCTGACAAATGCAATGCCATAACTTCTAACGTTGACTTCACAACATTACTATTTAATGTTTTTGTCAGTCTTTCATGTAGCATAATGTATTTCAGACTAAACTATTTGTTACAAATTTTAATATTTGATCTCTTTCAATACTAAATAAAACTTCATAGTATGACTGTGACTAAATTTATTTACCTACTTACCAGTTGATAGATATTTGTGCTATTTTCAATTGGTGCTCTTATGCATAATGCTTCTTGGAACAATCTTGTGAAACACTTCATGTGAACATATGTTTTCATTTCTCACAGACATCAAAACAGGTGGTCCAGGGCATTTGAAAAGTGCACGTTTAACTTTGTAAGAAACTGTCATCACAAATAACATATGATAGTTTCAGTTGTTCCACATCCTTGCCAACACTTGCAATTTTCACTTTTTTTAGTTTTCGTTTTTCTAGTGGAGAGAGAATTTCATATCCCTGTGGCTTCAATTTTCACTTCCCTAATGACAAATGACGTTGAGCATCTTTTTATTTGTCATGTGCTCTTTCTAATCCATGTGTCTGTGATATATCTGTTCAAATCTTTCACTCATTTATAAAATTAGATTGAAAACTTACCATAAATTTACAGGAATCCTTTGTTTTTGACACAATTTCTTATATTTATTTGTATAGGTATTTTATCAAAATCTTGGTTTTCTTTTTTTCATATTCCTTTAAAAATTGTCTAGTGCTTGTTTACTCATTTGAGAGGGAGAGAGACAGAAACAGAGAGAGCATGGAGTCCCATCCATTAGTTCACTCTCACAAATGCACACACAACCAGATAAAACACAGAATTCAGTGACTTGATCCATGTCTTCCACTTGAGTCATTACTTGCTGTCTTCCAGAATGTACATTAGCAGGAAGCTAGAAGTGGTAGTGGAGGCAGGATTCAAACCCAGGCACTCCAATATAGGATGCAAGTGTCCCAAGCGGTATCTTACTACTTAGGTCAAATGTCCACCCCTAAGTTTTCTCCTACCCTTTTTTAGGATTTTAGCTCTAACATTTGATTATTAACTATGTTTTCATTGACAAATAAAATGATATATATTTATCATGTTCAACATGATATTTCTAGCCAGGAGTCAGGAACGCAGTTTTGGTCATCAATTGCTGCATCTCAGGTTAAGCATTAGCAGAAAATTGGAATGTGGAGTCACCCTGGACTGGAAGCTAGGCATTCCAACAAGGGATCTGTGTACCACACATGGTGTTCTAACCACTATGTCAAATGCCTAACCCCTGACTCCATTGTTTTATGTCTAACTGATGACCCCTTTCCAGATCCTACTCCCTTTTCCATTTCTGCCCTAGTTTTGGATAGCACCAATGGGAAATTCGAACATCACAAAGGTCTATGCCATATATGGTAACTTTTCCCCAGCCACACCCCCATCAATGTAAAGCCCCAACCCATTCTCTCAGCTTCTCACAAGGCAGCCTAGACCCACTTGTTCCTGACTTGCTCTCCCTAAGAACCCCCTGTGTGACTAACAAATTTTCTCCCAAGCTTTGTTGGTGGGTGGAATGCCATTATCTTCAACATCTTACCTATTAATTGAAAAGGGTTCCATCTGCCTCCAGATGTTTATTACAAAGCATCTTTTTCAGATAAAAATTGATTAGGCTTATTTTTGGATTTTCCATTCTGTTTCACTGATCTATGTATCTGTTCTGTCAAAAACATATGGTCTTTGTTACTGTAGTTTTATAATTACTTTTGCAAGCAAATAAGGTAATCATCTTACCCCTGCTCAGCTTTCTTCTTTTATGTAAACTTATTTCTCATACCTGGATCTTATGAAATCATATGTAGTTTTTGGATCAATTTATCAAATTATGAAACAATAATTCTACTGTAATTTTCTTATGGATTATATGAAATCTAGAGACCAATTTTGAAGAAACTATTACCTTAATAGTGTATTTTTCAATCTAAGCATCATATAACTCTCCCTATATTTAAATCTTCTTTAATTTTGTTCAATTATACCTTTAAATTTGGTTAAGTACTTACACATGAAAATGTCAATCTAGGAGAAGGTATTTGACCAAATGGTTAAGATACCACTTGAGATGTCCATATCCCATATCAGTGTACCTAGATTTGAGCCATGGTTTTGCTTCTTATTTTCAGTTCTGATCCAACTTCCTACTAAGTAACAAAGTAAGCTCAAGTGGTTTGTCCCTGCCACCCACCAAATTGTGTTCCTGGCTCCTGACTTCAGCCTCGCCTGGCCCTTGCTGTTTTGGGCATTTGAGAAAGGGTTCAGTAAAGATTCTTCCCTTTTTCTGTGTCTAGGCTTTCTAAATAATAAAACAAAATCACACATATATGCTTGTTTAATTTCATCTCAAAATCTGGCTCATAAAATACAATCAATTTCTACACATTGATTTTGTATATTGTGACCTTGTTTAAATCACTTATCAGTTCTTTTTTTTATTTTTTTAACTTTTATTTAATGAATATAAATTTCCAAAGTACAGCTTATGGATTACAATGGCTTCCCCCCCATAATGTCCTTCCAACCCGCAACCCTCCCCTTTCCCGCTCCCTCTCCCCTTCCACTCACATCAAGATTCATTTTCGTTTCTCTTTACATACAGAAGATCAGTTTAGCATACATTAAGTAAAGATTTCAACAGTTTGCTCCCACACAGAAACATAAAGTGAAAAATACTATTTGAGTACCAGTTATAGCATTAAATCTCAATGTACAGCAGACTAAGGACAAAGATCCTACATGAGGAGTAAGTGCACAGTGACTCCTGTTGTTGACTTAACAGACTGACACTCTTGTTTATGGCATCGGTAATCGCCCTAGGCTCTTTTCATGAGCTGCCAAGGCTATGGAAGCCCCCTGAGTTCACTGACTCTGATCATATTTAGACAAGGCCATGGTCAAAGTGGAAGTTCTTTCCTCCCTTCAGAGAAAGGTACCTCCTTCTTTGATGACCTGTTCTTTCCACTGGGATCTCAATCGCGGAGATCTTTCATTTAGGTGTTTTTTTTTTTTTTTTTTTTTTTTTTTTTTTCCCCAGAGTGTCTTGGCTTTCCATGCCTGAAATACTCTCATGGGCATTTCAGCCAGATCCGCATGCCTTAAGGGCTGATTCTGAGGCCAGAGTGCTGTTAGGACATTTGCCATTTTATGGGTCTGCTGTGTATCTCACTTGCCATGTTGGATCATTCTCTCCCTTTTTTATTCTATCAGCTAGTATTTGCAGACACTATTCTTGTTTCTGTGATCCCTTTGGTTCTTAGTCCTATCATTATGATCAATTATGAACAGAAATTGATCACTGGGACTAGTGAGATGGCATTGGTACATGCCACCTTGATGGGATTGAATTGGAATCCCCTGGTATGTTTCTAACTCTATCGTTTGAGGTAAGTCAGCTTGAGCATGTCCCGAATTGCACATCTCTTCCCTCTCTTATTCCCACTCTTATATTTAACAGTGATCACTTTTCAGTTAAGTTTCAGCACTTCAGAAGAATTGAGAATTGTGTATTGATTACAGTATTCAACCAAAAGTATTAAGTAGAACAAACAAAAAAAATACTAAGAGGGATAACATATCAAGTTGTTCATCAACAGTCAGGGTGAGGGCTGATCAAGTCACCGTTTCTCATAGTGTTCATTTCACTTTAACAGGTTTCCTTTTTGGTGCTCAGTTAGTTGTCACCTATAAAGGAGAACAAGTGGTATTTGTCCCTTTGAGATTGGCTTATTTCACTCAGCATAATGTTTTCCAAATTCCTAACAGGGATCACTTTTCAGTTAAAATTTAAACAGCTGAGAAAAATTGTGTGTTAATTATAGAGTTCAACCAAGGGTACTAGAACAAAAAAAAAAAAATACTAAAATGGATAAAGTACTACATTGTACATCAACCATCAGGACAAGAGCTTATCAGTTCTAATATAGTTAAAAGACTTTTTGGAATTTCTATATGTTTAATCCTGCCATCTATGGAAAAAAACAGATTTACTTCTTCATTTCATAAGTATGACTTTGTTTATTTTTCTTATCTTATTATGCTGACACGGTTCTGTAGGACACTATTAAATAAAAGCAATATGAATGAATATTTTCTCTTGTTCTGGTATTGGGTGTCAAGGCTTTAGTCATCCATGCATAATTATGATAGATCTATTCTATTCTTTGCCATAGTTCTTCATCCTTTCCTTGGTTCCACACTTTTTCTATATAATTTTATGGTGCTCTCAATTTGGGTTTTGCCATGTGACTTATATTGGCCTGGATTGCTTGCACAGACATGATCCAAATACAGTTTGGAAAAAGTACTTGTGAATTCCTATTTGATCTCTTGTCCACTGCCATTTCCATAAAAACAAATCTGAGCTAGCCTGCTAGCAAAGGAAAGTCAGGTGGAGCAGTCCAGGCTGCCTGAATCATCGTAGCCAAGCTCATCAACCAGTGATGTTGAGTAAGCCCTGCCAAAAATAACAAAACCATCCAGTCAAGTTGCAACCCTCCACAGGTACACAAGCAAACCCAGCAGATTTTACCTGAGCCAGGTCAGAGCAGCTGAGGCTTACAAACACAGTTATTGCTTCATGCCACTAAAATTTTATAATCATTTGTTAGTGCAGAATTACTGTAGCACTTGATAACCAAGGCACTAGATTAGAAATAGCCCGTATAAATCCTGTCCTGTTCAAATCAAGAATACCAATTATTGGAAAGTCCTCTATACTTTCAAGTCATCAAACATGAACTTATTTTTTCTGTTATTGTTTGAAGAGTATGAGCTATTAATATCCACTTTCGTAGAAACTTTCTCTTGCTCAAAGGCTCCCTACAATATTTTCAATGCCCTTGAAAAGGGCATTTATGTGTGTTTGCATGGGTAAGTGGGTGAGGGGGTAATGTATGGTTGGAATTTGATAAGATCAGATAAATTGGGGTTACTGGTACATGCCAAAAACCCTTGTCTCCTGTCATGTCTCTTTCTCCAGCTCCAAATTCAGTCTCCCTTCCCTGTGCTCTATCGTGAGAACACTATTGGCAATGGCAATGTAACATTCTTTGTGCACTTCCAGTTTCATAGACGAATAAGGAACAAGCATGAGGAGAGAGTAGCCTAAGACAGAAATGACAAACATGGCAGATAGGGGAGCCCAGCAATCTATTCTGTATCCTCTCTTCTCCTCATGCTCATTTGTACAAGGGAAAAGCAAAATAAATAAATAAATAAATAAATAAATAAATAAATAAAATAAAGATTGGGTATCAGACACAATGGTTAACTTCCCCGAATGACTAGATTCAAATCAGGCAGAAATATGGGGCTGGTCTCTCTCCATTAATCTCTGATTGTGTTTCTGCTTTAAGGTTTATTTAAAAAAATAAGCTTCTCTTCCAAGTCTGTGCAACTAAAGGAGGCAGGGATGAGGACAGTGAAAGTGACATCTGTCAACCAGCAGCAATTAAGCAGAGATGTGTGGAGTTTCAGGGCTCTAAATGGTCCTGTTAAAGTGTTGATGAGCGGTGAAACGTCTGATTAAGTTTTAAGCAGGAATAAATGGGCCAGCCTTACCATAGGAAAAAGCTAATGGAGTAGTAGACTGAGAAAATTAAGCGAATAATGTGTCAGGGCTAGTAAAGATGCAAGCTGGCACAAGCATGCTTCTTGTAAAGTAGAAACACAGCCTGCACTGGGTGATCAGAGAGAACAGGTCTATAAGTACCCCCTGAGTATCAGAGGAGGTCACTGCCGTGGAAAATGCATCAGTTTCAATAATAGGAGTTTAGAGTTTTAGTTTCAGCTCTGACACTATCTAAACAAAGTAAGGAAAGGCACATCATTTCTTCGGACCTCAATTTTTCCATGCATGCATAAAGGATACTTCTCATGGGTTTGTCTCAAAGACTTAAGAAGTTAAATTTTAAAAATTTTAATAGGCTGGTATTGTGTCACAGCTGATTAAGTTTCCACCTGTGATACCAGCATTCCATATTAGAGTGCCATTTCAAATCCTGGCTACTTCACTTCTGATCCAGCTCCCCACTAATGTGCCTGGGAAAACAACAGAAAATGGCCCAAATGCCTGGATCCCTGACACCTATGTGGGAGACACAGATGGGGTTCTAAGCTTCTGGCTTTAACATGGCCTGGCTCCAGTTGATGCAGCCATTTGTGGAATGAACCAGCAAATGGAAAATCTCTTTCTCTTTCTGTCACCGTTTCTCTGTCTCTCCCTCTGTCATCGTCTTTAAAATTACAAAAAAAATATGAAAAAAGGTAAGTGATTTAAGTAAAGAACTGAAACACCAATTCTACTTCAAAGCCAGGAAAGGCAATAAATGCACCCACACAGGGTGCATTACAAAGCCATAAATGTCCTGGAGATAGCTAGAGAGATGAAGAAAAGGCTTACTAAGCCATGGCTTCAGGATTTCATCCCCTCCCTAGCACCATTTCAGTGTTTCTGTCTTCTGTTTTAAGTTTAGGCTTCCATGTGTGTGTTTTGCAAAGATTTTGTTAACAAACAATTTAAAAATTAAAAGAATGTTTCCTGGCCGGCGCCGTGGCTCACTAGGCTAATCCTCTGCCTTGCGGCACCGGCACACCGGGTTCTAGTCCCGGTCGGGGCGCCGGATTCTGTCCCGGTTGCCCCTCTTCCAGGCCAGCTCTCTGCTGTGGCCAGGGAGTGCAGTGGAGGATGCCCCAGGTGCTTGGGCCCTGCACCCCATGGGAGACCAGGAAAAGCACCTGGCTCCTGGCTCCTGCCATCAGATCAGCGCATTGCGGCGGCCGCAGCGCTCCGGCAGTGGCGGCCATTGGAGGGTGAACCAATGGCAAAAGGAAGACCTTTCTCTCTGTCTCTCTCTCTCACTGTCTACTCTGCCTGTCAAAAAAAAAAAAAATGTTTCCTAACTTTCTTTTCACACATTTTGGGGCATCAGCCAAATGTGAAAAGGACAGAGGAGTCAAAATTGAGAATTGGAAGAGTGAACGGTGCTCCGATGGAACCTTGCAAATCAATCCATTTCCTCTGTCCTTTGAGTCTTGTGAACAGACATCGAATGTGTCAGAACCCCTAATGACAAGACTTCAGGATTTGCAAAGACATGTTAGATGTCATTATGAGGTAGGAGAAATTTTGAAGATCTGCACTTCAACTCCTAACCTGACCTTTGCACTTATTAAAGAATTAGAGAAGTCTATAGCTCAGCAGGCACCTGAAGATCACCAAACCCAGATCTTGTTCTTGGTGTTTCTCCTATTCTCTTAGTCCCTACAATTATTATTTCATTTCTTCTCATCTCTGCAAATGGTCTATTTCCTTTTAACCCCTCTTTCATATTGATGACTTTACCTCGTACTTCATGAGATATGAGATGCATAATTCTTGTTTCATACATCTCACCATTGGATATGCAGGCATAGCAGGACTGTCAACTTTCCTCTTGTTAACATCTTCCTATCAGATGTCTGGAGTCTTCCACCTTTACTCCTCAGTAATCTCAGGCTTAAATTATTCTCACCCCCTTCCTTGTATCCTAAATCTCTCTCCCTATGGAATCATTTCCATCAGCAATCAAACAAGCTTTATTAATTTTTTTCTAATTTTTAAACTATCCATCAGTGCAGTCCAGAATGCTCCCTTTAAGGTATTTGCATTTCTTTCTTTTAAGTTTCTTAAGAGTTGTGCTTATATGCAAATACATAAACATATACTCACATAATACCCTGTCCTTGAACTACCATTTGTGTGTGTGTGTGTATGTGTGTGTATGAGAGAGAGGGGGGGAGAGAGAGAGAGAGAGAGAGAGAGATTTCTGTTTATATTTTACATCATGGCATTTTCCTCATTTTTTTAAGAGGGGAACTTTCCTTTGGAAATGACTCACAGTTTGTTTTTTTTTTTTCATATTTATTTATTTATTTGACAGGTAGAGTTATAGACGGTGAGAGAGAGAAACAAAGAGAAAGGTCTTCCTTTGTTGGTTCACTCCCCAAATGGCCGCCATGGCAGGCGCTGCGCTGATCCGAAGCCAGGAGCCAGGTGCTTCTTGCTGGTCTCCCATGCGAGTGCAGGGGCCCAAGCACTTGGTCCATCCTCCACTGCCTCCCAGGCCACAGCAGAGAGCTGGAGTGGAAGAGGAGCAACTGGGACTAGAACCTGGCGCCCACATTGGATGCTGGCGCCGCAAGCGGAGGATTAGCCAAGTAAGCCCATGGCATCAGCCCCAACTCACAGTTTTAAAGCAAGAAATTCAAGGGAAAAAAAGAGCACTGTTTGCATCAATTCTTGAAGCTGACT
Organism: Oryctolagus cuniculus; assembly: GCF_964237555.1. Classification (NCBI taxonomy): domain Eukaryota; kingdom Metazoa; phylum Chordata; class Mammalia; order Lagomorpha; family Leporidae; genus Oryctolagus; species Oryctolagus cuniculus. Next base: position 23,074,394 of record NC_091432.1, on the reverse strand, counting down.
TTTTTGTTTTATAATTGTGACATTATTTTAATATAACATTGTAAAACAACATGAGTGCTTGCCTAAGAGGAGACACTGAGAAATTTGAGACATTGACATTGGCCTCAAAACTAGTAAAAAGTGATCAGCAATATGTTAATTACAAATACATAATCAGATGATTATGAACATTTGTGATTGTGATGATCTTTCAGTTTTAACAAGCTGCAACATCTGATGAGGGAGAGCTCCAACTCTGGAATCTGACAGAGTTGGTTTCCAGTCCTGCTTCTTCCAGTTACTGGGTGTCTGTCTCAATAAAAATCGCTTAATGTCTTTGAGTCTTAGTTTTCTCATCTGTAAAATGGAGGATAACATCACCTGTCTCCTACAGTTGCTGTGACAAATAAAAAAGGTAATAAGTAGAATGTACCTGGTTATATTAGGGAATTACTCAAGCAAATACCTGTCTATATCAGTATTAAAGCTGACTTTTTTAGGGTAAAAAAACATACATTAGTTTCAAAGGGAATGATTGATTTTAAAAAAAGAAATTGAATTTTCCAATTAAAGAAATTACCTATGCACAAACTAAAGGTTGCATTGTACCTGGGTTCAGTTCCTGTCTCTAACTCTTGATATTAGTATCCTGCTTATATAGATCCTATGAGGCAACCATGAGTGTTCAAGTGACTGAGTACCTGCCACCCACAGACATGGATTGCATTCCTACCTCCAGGTCTGGCTGTTGCAAACATCCTGGGAGTGAAGATAGGACCTCTCTCTCACTGTGTATGTCTCCATCTTTCTCTCAAATAAAAAAAAAAAAAACACTTTTTAAAGAACTTCTAGATATAAACTCATAATTAATGGTGTAAAAGTACAGTCTTACCATAAACCATAGATTGGAAATGCAATGTGAACAAATTTTTATCTCCCCACTTGATACAAAGTGGGAGACAATAGCCAGTCCAAAGGTCCTAGATAGGAAAAGGATAACAATACACAATCAGGGGACATAGTGAAATATTTGTCTTTCTTCCCCATTTTTTGTGACAACCATGATAAACATTGCTGTTGAAAATAAACACAAAATTTCAACTAAGAGAAGAACAGCAGAACTCAATTATTCCTTCTCAGATAGGAACAATTTCAGTGTCCTCTGAAGAAATGTCATGTTATCAAGAAAATGTTATCTAGGTGGTAGGCTAAAAATATACTTGAGGGATAATTCTAGGAAGAAGGACCAATAAAGCCTCTCTCTACATCCACAGGCGTGGATGGAAATTTTTATATGCTATCAATGGAAGAAACAGAAGGTAGCTAGACTAATGGTCTGAGGAACGTCATGGGATATTGGGAAGTCATGAAGTATTCTGATAGCGGAAGTTGGAGTGAGTCATGTTTAGCCACAGGCATAATGGAAGGTGCTGCCAAGATTAAGACTATCTACTGTGCCAATCAAGGTTGAGGGGAGGGAAGCAATGTGGTCACCAGTGACATTATGATAAAAGACTTTCTGTTTCACCAGCAGCACATCTCAACATTAGATTCCATCAGGATACTCAATGACCAGGTATATTAAAGACATCTCTGTGGAGCTTATTAAGGATCTCCAAGATATCACAATAGTTACACATGGATCCACGGACTTTTTCCATATATGCTCATGATACTACATGCACATACATCTACACAAAGACATCAGTTTATCTAGAAGAAAAAGAAATCATAGCAGGAGAGCTAGGAATGCAATAGGCCTCTCAATTCTGCACCAATCCCAAATAGCCAAAATAGACACTTAACATCTTCACTGAGATAATCCAAAGGCATCTCAAAATTAACACATGCAAATACTAACTCTTGATCTTCCTTGACTTCATTGTTCCACCTTCATATTTCATCTTCTTTCATCCTATTAGGAACCCATGAGTCAATCTCTCCCTCCCATCTCTACTGCCACCTCTCTGATGCAAGACAGCATCGTCTCTCACTTAGGCCGTGTACCTTAAACAATGAGCCCAGGCTATTTTCATTAGTTTAAATGTAGGAGATGGAGTATTTTAATAAACATGGTGGAATTAACAAATGTGTTCCTAGTTTCTTTTTCTTCAATGCTATCCTGACAGATCAAATATAAAAATATATAAATAAGAAATAATTAATATTTAGAATATAGAAACATGTTGAAAAAGTAAGCAGATCAGAGACAGACAATTAAGGAGTGTAGACAGAGGAGGGTGCTAATAAGAAACAAGTCCGTTCAGCAACTTCCACTGCAAATACCCCCTGAAAAGCTCATGAGTAGCAGGTAGAGCAGCAGCATGCTTGCAAATATTTAGTAACTGGTCCTCCTGGAGAAATAAACAGGCAAAGGCAGTGATTTGCAGTGTTTGCTAACTTCTACAGTGCAAATATAATCTGGGCAATTTCAAGGCACTAATGAAATGTCACAGAATGCAAAGTTGAGAAGAAATGTACACTAGATGTTAATATAGTTCAAAAATCCTGAAATGATACCCACACCTCATAAAACATGTTTCACACAATTTTCCCAAGAAGATCCTCAGACAGTTTGTCTCCTAAGATAAAGGAAACATTATAAAAGAGTCTTCTAAGAATAATATCTCTAATCTCCATCGGAAGAGATGGAAATTCCCTGAAAAAAGATCAGTGTACAAAATACAAAGAACATATCCAGAATAAAGGCCTTGAGGGCTCCAGGAAAGAGGGCTTGGCTTGAAGAAAAAAAAAAAAAAAGAAAAGTAACTCACAAATCATTCACTTGAATAATTAATACTTAAAGAAATTATATAATGTTAGGTAAAACAGGGGTTAAGAAAAAGGAATTTGTGGTAGAGACAAAATTAAGAAAATGAATAAATGAGGGACATATTAACTACAGCTAGCATGAATAACCATGAATAACCATTCACAAAAGGAAGTGTACTCAGTACAATGTACTTATCGATGATAATAATAAAGGCAATGACTAGTTATTCCTGCCACAGGTGATATAATAGGAGAAAAACACTTGGGATGGAGTGGTGATGGTAATGACATCCTCTTTACTTGAAACATAATACATAAAACTGAGAAATAAAGAATATTGCTTCAGAAAAGAAGGTAAGTACGAGGAAGAACAGTAAAAGTAGCTAAAAGAGATTGCCTCTCCAAGGATGAGAAGCAGTGGAGCAGGAGATTGCTATTTTTCTATTACTAAAGCCTTGGAGACAAGAGTGATGCTGGGCTTAAGAGTATGGGGTCTGGTTTCAGACAGCTTGGACTTAACCGATCACTCTTGAATCCTGGTAGCTATGTGACTGAGTGAATTAAATAGCAACTCCAATCCTGTTTCTTCATCTGTATAATAAGAAGAAACACTATCCTCACACAATTATGTTTATGGGTTATGATTATAGAGTTATGATCATTACATGCATGTGATGATTTGGCTAGGTAGTCTGGATTGCCATGCCAGAAATCCTTTAATCAATTTCAAAATGAAAAATATTTTTATTTCAAAATCTTTATTATCATTATTATAAATAATTCTATAAAAGACATTGTATGTATAAATTTGAAATATATTTTTAGCTTTATTTTCAGAATGAAAAACACTGTTAACTCAATACAATGTAAAAGTGAATATAGTCCACAAAAATGTTCATTTTTTTCACCTAGTATAAAATACTCTGCAGCATCTGATTAGCATTTTTGTATTAATTTATCCACACACCAGGAAGTTCTATTTTCACAGTGTCAGGTACTATGCTGGGACAATACGTGTACACTACATTTGGTTTTATCAATAGCCTTATTTCACCAATACCTTACAAGAAAATATGCCCAAGTTTTCCTAATTGTGAATTACCATGAAAGTCATCAAAAAAGTAATATGAGAAGACAAGGATAACTTTGGACCTGCCATTTAATCTTTTCTATCTACCTAGAGTTTAATGAGCCACTAAGTACCTGGGCTGGTACTCATATCTTCAGCTATAGTGAAATACCTCAGGGACTTTGAAGCGTGTCCTATGAATAGATCAATTTCTGGATCCTGCCTTCACATCCCCATTTTCAGTTCTTTGGTCAGGCATCCTGGGAGAGTGTGCTACAAACGGTGTTATCCCTATCAGGTGGTGACAAGCAGTGCCATGAGTAACAAATGAGCCCATTACTGCTTTACAGTAGAGGAGACAGGTTAATCCTTTGTCAAATCACTGTGCTCAGTGTCCTCTGCCTTGTTCCAATTACCCAGGAAGTGATGGCACTTTCTCATCCATAGCCTTTCAACACCTGCTGACATGTATTTAGGACATGGCTGGGTCTGCAAGTCTTAACCACACTGTGCTCAGAAATTCTCATGAAAAATAGAAGTATCAAAGGCATGCCAGAAACTGAGATCCAGTACTTACGAGGCTTAGACAACAGACTTTAAAAATCAAGGCATACAGAAAGAGATGGGCTATTTTGCCAAATCAAAATATTTATTAAAACTCAGAAATAAAAATACTTGCTGAAATGGAACTGATTGTAGAATATAAAATCATCATTAAATAGCACATCGATTTTGCTAATGAGAAAGCTGATTATTTAGAAAATGCAGTGATTTGTTCAGACTAATCCGTGGCACAATCACTAAAAAAGTATGCTCTGAAACATCATTTTATTTTTTCCTTTATTTGCAATCCAGACTCCTTTATTTTTATAGCTTTTTATTCACGAATAATTTCAATTTTTTTAATTTTTAAAAAGATTTATTTATTTGAAAGAGTTGCAAAGAGAGAGGGAGAAACAGAGAGGCAGGGAGTAGAGAGAGAGAGAGAGAGAGAGAAAGAGAGGGAGAGAGAGAGAATGAGAGACATCTTCCATCTACTGGTTCACCCACTAGATGGCTACAATGGCCGGGGTGTGCCAGGCAGAACCCAAAAGCCAGAAGCTTTATTCGAGTCTCCCACATAGGTGGCAGGGTACCAAATACTTAGGCCATCTCATGATACTTTTTCTAGGACATTATATCAGGCAGCTAGATCAGAAGTGGAGCAATCAGAACACTAACCAATGTCGATATGGCATGTTGGTGTTGCAGTCAGCGACTTTACCCACTGTACCACAACTCTGGCTGCAACACACAACTTTTGCATGTCTTTCATAAAATACAACTCCAAATTTTAGAAATTCAACTAAGGTAGAAATGTGCTGATGTTGGGAGTATAAAATCAAAGTCATAGTCTGTATAAAAGAGAAGCTGTAGACAAATACCTAAAGTGCAATGTTATAGAAAGAATCAAGACAAAAAAAAGCCATAAGGAAGTATGCTCGGCCGGCGCCGCGGCTCCATAGGCTAATCCTCCCCCTGTGGCACTAGCACCCCGGGTTCTAGTCCCGGTTGGGGCGCTGGCTCTGTGCCGGTTACTCCTCTTCCAGTACAGCTGTCTGCTATGGCCAGGGAGTGCAGTGGAGGATGGCCCAGGTCCTTGGGCCCTGCACCCACATGGGAGACCAGGAGAAGCACCTGGCTCCTGGCTTCAAAATAGCGTGGTGCACCAGCTGTAGCGCACTGGCCGCCGTGGCCACTGGGGGGTGAACCAACCGCAAAGGAAGACCTTTCTTTCTGTCTCTCTTTCTCTCACTGCCCACTCTGCCTGTCAAAACAAAACAAAACAAAACAAAAAAAAAAAAAAAAGGAAGTATGCTCCAAAATCTGCCTGTAAGAGTCAGGGAGAACGTCCCAAAAGGTGGACCTCACTCAAACCAACTTGGGGGAGGAACAGGAGTTTACAAGGATTGAAATGGGAAGAACCTAGGAGGAAGAGAAGATATCATATGAATGAAATAGAAAACTTAGGAAGCTGTTTATGGTTTGCTCAACTTCTTGATCTCAAATAAAATATTGGACCCTGATGACACTCTTCCTTGTTGATAATCCCTTTTACATTTAGTTTACATGTCACTTTGTTATTTTCTTTTTTCTTTGATTAATTACTGGTGTCCAGAAGGGCTCCGTCTTCAACCCTCTGTTCTCTATAGACTATCCTTTGACTTTCTCCATCTTCTATATATGAAAGTACTTCAAAACATTCATGGAAAATGGAATTAAAAGATAACTTTATTCCTGTGAGAAAAATTTAGAAATTTATGCAGAGAAGGGGTCTTCAAAAGGTTCAAGAAAATATACATTATGAGAAAATGTATGGATTTCAGAATATATTTGCACCAAAATGAACTTACTTCTTAAATCCACTTTCCATGAAAGTTTGAAGTATCCTCATACATGATATTTATACAAAAATATTAAATTTCAAAGATTTGAAGTCATTTAGGATATATTTTCTTAACACAACAGGATTAAGGTAGAAATATACAAAAACTAGAAATATTTGGGAACTAAGAAATACACTTCTCAAAGGTGGAATTTAAAAGTGGGATCACAAGGAGAATTTCATTTTTTTAACAGAATGACAATACAAATACTCCATGTTCAAATTGTGGAAAGCAGCAGAAATGGTGCTTTGAAGGAATTTCATAACATTATGAATATCAGAAGGGAGAACCTGAAAGTCTATGATCTGTGTACAAATTTCATTACTGATAAAGGATATCACAATGGATCCTATAGATATATAAAACAGATAAAATACTAATGTGAACAACACCATGCCAATAAATCTTAAAATTCTTTTGATAACAACAATTGCTTTAAGAAACATAATCTATCAAAAGTGACACCAGGAGTGTTAAATAAATTAATCCAGAATGTAAGAAAATCATTCCAACAATTCGATTTACATTACCCAATAGATTAGGCACTCTTCATATCTTACCAAGTAGCTAAAAATATAATCTATTTATATATCTAATCATATTTTAATTATGTAATTTAATTATATAATCATACATCTATTTAATCTATTTTTAATTTAGTCTGCAATCACACTAACATTTTTCTGTGCTTCTATGTCAGTTAACATTGAAAATAAATAATCATCCCATCTGATTGGGCCCATGTAGTTTTATGCATGTTTCCAAATTTTGTTAAAAAAGTGTTAAGCTATTTTCAGAAGATGCTGAACTTGCTTAAGCTCTGCTAGCTGGTACTAAGGAAAAGTCAAGGTTCCTGTGGTTGTTTGGACAGCTCCAAAGCCTATAAAAGATTATTCAGTAGTTGTCCTCAAGAACAGAAAAATATGGGGAGTCTTCAAAATGTTGGAAATGCATATTATGAGAAAATCATGAATGTATTTCCAAATTCATCAAGAAAAATAAACTTATCGGGCCGGCGCCGAGGCTCACTAAGCTAATCTTCCGCCTGCAGCGCCAGCACCCCGGGGTTCTAGTCCCGGTTGGGGCGCCAGATTCTGTCCCAGTTGCTCCTCTTCCAGTCCAGCTCTCTGCTGTGGCCCGGGAAGGCAGTGGAGGATGGCCCAAGTCCTTGGGCCTTGCACCCACATGGGAGACCAGGGGGAAGCACCTGGCTCCTGGCTTCGTATCAGCGCTGCACACCGGCCATAACGCGCTGGCCACAGCAGCCACTTGGGGGATGAACCAATGGAAAAAGGAAGACCTTTCTCTCTGCTCTTTCTCTCTCACTAACTCTGCCTGTCAAATAAATAAATAAATAAATAAACTTATCTTTTACTACATTTCCATGAAAATTTTGAAGTCCTCTTGTATCTGATTTACTTTGATAATCATCAACTTTCTCATCTCACTCCCTTTTCAAGGCCAAAACACTGATTTGGAAACCTTCCTCAATTCTCCCATTTCTCAAATGGACTTTTGCTTACCCTCTTACCAAAGGACATTGTTAGAACAACTCTTCTGAGAGTGTCTCTCCCCATTTCAGTTGTTCTTTGCCACAGGAAGAGTTTTTAGTTGCTTCTGTGATTTTTTAAATATGATTGTAATTTTATTATTTCTTACAGTTCTCCCAATTTTTATCTCATATATGGTAAAATTTTGTTATGAAATATATATATATATATTTTTGAGAGCTATTATCTCTTCCAGGTGGGTTTACCTTTCACTCTTTTGTAACCTTCCTTATATCTAGTAACTCTTCATTCCTTAATATCTACTTTACTTTATGTAAGTAGAGCTGTGATAAACTTCTTTCGATAACTATTTCCATAGCACGTTATGTTTTACTTTATCTATAAAATGATTGTTTATTAAGCAGTAAAGTGTTTTTATATTTTTAAATCATCACTGTCAAAGTATTGTAAAGCAATTGTTTAATTGGATAGATAGGTAAATCAATTAGATGATGATGAAGATAGGTAGATGATAAATAGATTAGATAGATAAAGATGATAGAAGCCAAGGTGAGAGAAAAATAAAAATTTCTCTCAAATGTTACTCAAAGGTAGAAAGTATAAATGCTCCAAATTATAGGCAATAATTTTGTGATAAAATTTCTTCCCACACAAATAATTATGTTAGGTTACTCTATGGTGAGAAATGGCAAGAACTGATTTTATGTCATTACTTTCATTACTCATTCTATAAACTATCATTGGATTTGTACGCAGTGCCTGGCCCTAAGCTAACTTATAGTCAGTATAACAGATACGCTTCTAGTATTTAATATACAGATTTGAAAATGAGACTAGTTCCAGGAAAGAAGCAGAAAATCACATCATTTTATGAAATAATTGAAATGAAAAAGAGAGAACAATACAACGGATTTAGAAGAAGAATTTCAGTGTGCATACATCTGTTCCTTAGAAAACCCTACAATTGTCCAATATTGCTATTAAGGATAATTTAGTTTAGATCAAAGCAAAGTCCCCTAAAGACTAACTGATATTCTCCAAAGTAGCTCTAATCAGTAATAAAGCTGGCATTTTATTCTCCAAATAAGAATACAATTATTCAAGGGAGTAAATAAATGTGGAGAACTATAAGAAAGATGCTGATCACAGGCTAAGTATACTACCATCTAATAAACGTGTCAATCACTTATTTAACACTTACTTGCCAGACCCTGTGCTAAGAGGTGTGTGCATGTGCTTGTGTGTGCGTATAATTAACTGCTTCCAGGAGAGAGATCACTAACCCTGATTTTTAGGTAGAAAACTGATCCACAGCAATGAAGAATCTTACTGAAAGCCAACAGTCTCCTAAGAATGCCATAATCCAAGTGTTTCATGAAGATTAATCTTGTCCCAGAAGCCTATTCCTGTCCCAGATGTGGAGGTTTATATGTCAATTCCAGAAGCTGCAGAAGCTGAGCTATACAAGCATATTCCATGGCAAGTGATCTATTGAGGGATTTATCGCTGAAGAAACCTGTAAATAAGTGAGTTGAAAAAGAACAAGAGAAGATGCTAAAGAAAGATACGGTTTCATGTGAAATCATGGGGCCTCAAAGTGATCCTCCGAATGTGGATGACAAAAGTGACTTATAGCAGGGCTATCTGAGGCATGAATTGTGCCTGAGTTGTCCTGCTTTGACATGAGAAATCATTATTTGGGATGTGTCTTTGAAAGTTTCCAAATGAGATGAGCGTGTGGATCTGAACAGACTGGGGAGGAAGACATGGCCTCACTGTGAGTAAGCATGATCAATTGGCTAGGTGTCTAAAGAGACTAAATACAGGTGGTGAATTGTTTCCTGTCTCAGAGAGTTAGAACATCTCACTTCCTGCCCTAGGTGACCTTCCAATTCTGAAACTTATACCAGGATTCCTCTTGCTGATATTTAGGCTTATAGCCTCCAACTGAGAGTAATGCCCTTTGCTTCCCTGGTTTTGAGGCCTTTAGACTTGGACTGTGCCTCACTACTGCCATTTCTGGGTTTACAGCCTGCAGACAACTTGTCATGAGACCTCAGCTTCAATAATCATGTGATCCAAATACCTTACTGAATTCCCCTTCATGTATCCACATAAGTCTCCTATCTATTCTTCTCACTAGAAAACCATTACTAACACAATAGGCTTCTATATGACCTTATAAATGGCTAAAAGGAGGATCTATGCAGGATCTAAAAATGTGGAATATGCTGCTTTTAAAACCCAAAAAGTCCTGGTTATCAGTTCAGACTGCCTTCCAGGTTCAGAAGATGATATCACTTTAAAAGCTTTTAAGAAGTTTCTCTGAATTTCACAATTTCACACTTTGCTTCAAATTGGTGACTAACAGATCTGAAAATTGCAATTTTTCTCTCCTCAATGCTTCAGTGGTGCTTTGCACAACTAGCCAGTCCTGAAATCTTTATAGTTATCAATCCAATAAAATTCCATTGATATCACACAAGCTAATTTATTTTCTTCCATATTTATCCCATACCAGTCAACACAGGTGAAAATCTAAGTGATTTTACTGCTGTGATGTCACACCAGGGACCATCAGCATTCTACCCTTGTACAGATGGAATCCACATTGCCACTCAGCCCATGAGTGCTCTAATGCCAGAAGCCCAGTCTTTAAAAATCAGCTTTGTAAGATCACTCCTGCCTTAGGTAAATTTTCCTTGATGCAGAATCTGAAAGGGGTTTATTGTGATAGTGATTTATTGGAAGAAAAGTCTCACAAAAAAAACTATAAAAAGTTATAAAAGGAGAATAGAGCAAGGAGAACATGCTAAAAGGAGATGATTTTGCTGAAAAAAAAAAAAGATGGAATTAGATTGATCTCTTAGCTCTAGAATACATATCTCCCTACAAAGTTGTCTATTTTGAGGCCAGGTGGCCAGGTTTGGCAGCCCCATATTTATCCAGCATTGTTATAGAACACACCCAGAAGCAGGCATAGTCTTCCAAACATTTCTGAGTAACTCATGTTAGTTAAGAAAAGTTCGGGCCGGCGCTGTGGCTCAATAGGCTAATCCTCCACCTTGCGGCGCCAGCACTCCGGGTTCTAGTCCCGGTCGGGGTGCCGGATTCTGTCCCGGTTGCCCCTCTTCCAGGCCAGCTCTCTGCTATGGCCAGGGAGTGCAGTGGAGGATGGCCCAAGTGCTTGGGCCCTGCACCCCATGGGAGACCAGGATAAGTACCTGGCTCCTGCTATTGGATCAGCGTGGTGCGCCAGCCACAGCGCGCCGGCAGCGGTGGCCATTGGAGGGTGAACCAATGGCAAAAGGAAGACATTTCTCTCTGTCTCTCTCCCTCACTGTCCACTCTGCCTGTCAAAAAAATAAAAAGAAAAAAAGAAAAAAATAAAAGTTCTTAGGAAATGGATGCAGGTGTGACCCTTTACTGGTCCATATTTTCAACAACTGGGTATTGGGTGCACCAGCCCAGTAAAGATATCTACAGATGCTACTGAAAGAATCAACTGCCAGCAATGTGAGTTCACATAGACCCAGTGACAGTACTGCATGTACAAGTTAAGTAACGAACTACTTGTTGGCTTCCTACCCAGAATGCCATGCAATACTTTTGCTGTCCTTCCCAAACATCACCCACTGCAGGCACTGTTGAATTCTGCCTGCCATCGACCAGCCTTAGCACCTGACACAATTGGAGATCATGTGTCATCGCCCAGCATTGTGCCCCAAAAAACGGTCATGGGAGGTGTCACAAAGCAATTTTGTTTAGCTGCTTTGTCTCTTTTAGATGTGCTCAAATAAGAAGTTTTCATGCACATGTAAGTGCAAATTAAGGTGAACCAGGTGATTTTTTTTTCCTGCTCTTCTTAGGCAGATTAGAAATTAAAACAGACAACACAATGGTCAAAATTAAAAAACTGCTATAAATTTCCTCTCCTTTGGTTACCCCCTTAAATTTGGAGAAAACATATTTGCCTGGTTTTTCTCCCCAGGGTGGTGCTGAGGAGGGAGGAGCTATGAGAAGGTGAAGCTGGAACGTTCGTACCTGACTGGAACTCCTCTGGATTCCTCGGTATTCAACCTCTGTAAAAGCTCGGTCTTTACCAAGGATGTAGTTTCATGGTTTTTTCAAGGACATGACATTCATCATGAAGTTTTCTTATCTTTGAGCTTCTTTGGGTATAACTAACAAATACAAATGGTTTAAAAGTAAGATATATAGCTTATATTTTTTGATATATGAAAAATTGTGCTTGTATTTAGTGGACAAGATTGTCCGTGCACAAGACAGGACATGGGCCATATAGAGGTGTTTCAGAGACCATAGTTTGGTCCAAGACCGGAGGCCCTGCCATCAAGGCATAAACATATCTCCACCCAGATCCTGGGTGAACTAGAGTATGCTTGAACCATACTCAAGAAGGGCTGAGGTCAGGCCTTGAAGATGTGGGTCTGCAGTTAGTCTTAGACTGGAGACTTATTACTAGGGACAGAGATAGACATGGCTCCCTGGGTCCCTTTTCAGAGCATGTGGTATCAGGGATACAGTCACATGAGGCTAGAGCTGAATCCACAGGGATATGTGGCTGCTTATGATCCATAGTCACAGCCACAGCTGGTGAACCTGCCACAAATCATGATTATATTCTAGTGTAACCTCCCTCAGTCTTGGACTCCACCATGGTTTTGCAGTCTCCTAAGTGAGTTGCCATGTCTCTAAAAAGACACTTTTTTTTTATTTGACAGGTAGAGTTATAGACAGTGAGAGAGAGACAGAGAGAAAGGTCTTCCTTCTATTGGTTCACTCCCCAAATGGCCGCTATGGTCAGCATTGCGCCGATCCGAAGCCAGGAACCAGGTGCTTCTTGCTGGTGTCCCATGCAGGTGCAGGAGCCCAAACACTTGAGCCATCCTCCACTGCCCTCCTGGGCCACAGCAGAGAGCTGGACTGGAAGAGGAGCAACCGGGACTAGGACCTGGCGCCCATATGGGATGCTGGCGCTGCAGGCAGAAGACTAACCAAGTGAGCCATGGCTGTCAGCAGATAGCTGCTGAATCATTGATTATTGTGTTTTGGGAGTGTGGTCATGAGTTAGGGACGTATTCTGCCATCTTGTTTATGCCCTTATGTGACAAAAAGATCTCAAATCAGCAGGTCACACATTCCTTTGTAAGGCCCTGGGAATCTAGTGATAGCAGAGATTCTTATTGCCAGAGGAGTGTTCAGATGCCTATGTGGCCATGATGTGAATCAATTTCAAGCTCCACCTCCTGCCTATGTCCCATAGGAAACACTCATTCTTTTCTCACAACGTTGAGAATTTCTTTGCTCCCTTCCTACCCACCCCAAAGCAGATAACTGAACAGGATATTATCTGTTATATTTTTCAAGGAGTTTTAGGAAGCATATCACAATGACCTCCAAATCAAAGAGGATATCTATTAATCCCTGGCCCTCAAAATCGGTCTGAATTGTCCTACAATCTTTGATGTGGGCAAGAGGCCTAGGAGTTTTATAATTAACTTTTTGGCTAAATCTTTTAAAAAATATGTCTGCACCTACCATACCCAGTGCTTCTGTAACACTTTCACTTTAACAACTTACTACATACAGTTTTTCGTTCCTGGTCTGACCTCTACTGATCCCTTGCTCTCTTTCACATGCACTCTCTCCCAAAACTTAATTCTAAAAGCATCCCCTTCCCTAGTTCTCTATAGAACTTTTATATCCAATCACCACCTTTCGTAAGCCCAATCTGACATAAATACATTAAAGAGCCTGCTGTATTGAGGAGATAATGCATCTGTTCACATTTAAAGCCAGTGTTATCTGAGATTAAGTCCCAGATCTGTCACTTACTGCTTGTGTGATCTTGGGAAAATTACCTACCTCCCTTAGCCTCATCCTTAAAATATTTGCCTTGAGGAACTATTGAGATAACTAAATAACAGAACAGTTATAAAGTGAGAAGTACATGACAGACACTCAACAAATATTAGGGTCTTTAATGTCTACCTATAATTTACCTTCGGGGTGTTAGTTGAAAATTTCATTCTGTAGATTAGTCACATCTCAGTGTCTTTTCCTTTGCCATTTCTCACAATTGGAAATCAATGTCCCACTTCCATACAGAGTGATTGCTCCAGAATTTTAAACTATATTCAAAATCCCTGAATCCTAAAGTGAATGAAGAATTTGGAGTCAGTGTAGCAGAACCAGCTACCAGCTACAGAATTTGCACAGCCTAACACAAAGGGAAAATGACACATCCCTTATTCATATATTGTCAAGACATCAACAGGAGTAGGAAAGCAAGCACAGGGACCATCTGAGTGCCATGCCACAAGAAGTTGACCCTACACAGAGTCCTGAACTCTGATGAAAGGTGGCTTCTTGTTTCTATTCTTTGCTGCATTAGCAAAGTTACTCAGACAAGTGAAATGAACTTGTTCCAGTTTCAACTTAATTGAAGCTGATGGGGCAAAAGCCCTAATGAGCAAGATAATGATACTTTTCTACCCTCTTTTGCAAACTGAGGAAGTTTTACATGGCTACCTGCTAGGTTGTATTCAGTTGATGGGCAGTGGCAGGAACAAATGCTTCACAGATCTTGCTGCTGTTAAATGTCTCTACCAATTCCAGGAAGCCAATAGCTGGTGCAACTTGAGTTCTATAGTGTTAAAAAAATAAGGAAGGATGGAGAGACACAGGAGAGATTAGGTGAGAGGAAGAGAGAAGGGTGAAGAGAAGAAGGAAAAGGCAGCTTTCTGTAGACCTCATCAAAACTCAAATCATGACCCCTAAATGAGTGATGTCCATGCCACATGAGAGGAACTGTTTGACTACATCATCTGAGTGTCAAAAACTCAGGGACTCTTGAGCCCTCTTACCATGGCTGTCACTCATTATCACTTAATGATAATTCATAATTTGTTTTCTCCGATAAAGGAAAATAAACCTAAAATAAACCTCAGCTCTCAATCTGTGCCTAAATTTGAATACTTTAATCAAACTGTGCTGTATAGTATAATGAAGACCATAGTCCTGCAATGGAAATAAAAATAGGTCACCAGATTGGGTATTACAAACTAGATGGAGTTTTTGAAGTCCTCTAGTAGGAATTTAATCATCTGGGGATTGTGAACCACAAACACATAATTTTGCATTCCCCAAGAATTCTATGGTGTCTACAGAAACCCTTAAGACCGCACACATTTTTATGGACAAGAGCTCCTAACTTAGAATTACATCCTGTAGTACAACTTCCCTAAATTTTCACTTAAGTAAAATAGTGGCACCTACTCTAGATCACTGTGAAGGAGGCAGCCTAAGAAAGGTTCTTAAAATGCATTTGACTTTTAGTAGGTACTAAATAAATATCAGTAACCTTGTAACTAAAACCTTGAAGGCAAAATATCTTCCTCACACCAGCAGCCTTGGCACCCCTGGGAGCTAGTTCACCTTGCAGAATCGCAGACCTCACTACAGGACTGCTGCATTATTAAGGTGGGCATCATAATAAGCTCTCCAGGTAATTCATATGAATGCTCAAGCTAAAGTAGGCATAGTAGCTCTTTTTATTGATGAATATATTATCACTAGTATTATCATTATTGGAATTTTTTTTTAAACTTTTATTTAATGAATATAGATTTCCAAACTACAGCTTATGGATTACAATGGCTTCTCCCCCATAACGTCCCTCCCACCCACAACCCTCCCCTTTCCCACTCCCTCTCCCCTTCCATTCACATCAAGATTCATTTTCATTTCTCTTTATATACAGAAGATCAGTTTAGCATACATTAAGTACAGATTTCAACAGTTTGTTCCCACACAGAAACATAAAGTGAAAAATACTGTTTGAGTACTAGTTATAGCATTAAATCTCAATGTACAGCACACTAAGGCCAAAGATCCTACATGAGGAGTAAGTGCACAGTGACTCCTGTTGTTGACTTAACAAATTGACACTCTTGTTTATGGCATTAGTAATCAACCTAGGCTCTTGTCATGAGCTGCCAAGGCTATGGAAGCCCCCTGAGTTCACTGAGTTCACAACCTAAGAATAATTGTGTATTAATTACAGAGTTCAACCAATGGTACTAGAACAAAAAAATACTAAAATGGATAAAGTATTACATTGTACATCAACCGTCAGGACAAAAATCCTGGATACATCTAACAGACATTGTGACTTCTTTTTTTATTTTTTTTTATTTATTTGAAAGTCAGTGTTACACAAAGAGAGGAGAGGCAGAGAGAGAGAGAGAGAGGTCTTCCATCCGATGGTTCACTCCCCAGTTGGCCGCAAGGGCTGGAGTTGTGCCAATTCAAAGCCAGGAGCCAGGAGCTTCTTCCGAGTCTCCTACGCAGGTGCAGGGGCCCAAGGACTTGGTCCATCTTCTACTGCTTCCCTAGGCCATAGCAGAGAGCTGGATCGGAAGTGGAGCAGCCGAGTCTTGAACCGATGCCCATATGGGATGCCAGCACTTCAGGCCAGGGCGTTAACCTGCTGCACCACAGCCCCGAGATTTTTGACTTCTGATATGACTGTCATCCTGTCTCCTACTCAAAACCTCAGTATTGGCTCAAAGTCCACATTCTGTGTACCTAAAGAAATGGAACCCCATCTCTTGTTTCAGGAGTGAGAAATACTTGCACAAAGCCAAACAAAACAATCTCATTCCATTTGCTAGTGACTAGTTTTGAAAAAAGCCTGTGACTCATATCTGAAAAATGACGCCTGCAGAGAAGCCCATTAGAAATTTTAGGTCAATCTGTCCTTGTGTTAACAAGAGATATTTGTGATAAATCAGTCTCTCTTTTGCTACCAAGTGTTGTCAGGTCCTCATAGAATTTCAGCATCTGTAGCAACCTTCTACACACCTAGATGAGAAATAAACTCTAGAGAACATGTCAACATTTCTGAGGGGAACAAAGCAGGTGGGTCCTTTGTGACATAGTTGAGTTGCTGGATCAACAATATGGTGGAACTTCCATGTTTTATATCAAACCTTTGTGTTACACTTTATGGTGAGTGATGGATAGACAGTTAGGCAGCCCTTTTATGACTCATTCCTGGCTGTTCTGAGTGCTGACAGCTGACAGCAATCAGGGCAGGGGGTGGGGTCCTTCATCTGAAGATAGCCTCCTCACCCAAGGTCACACATCTTGGCCCAATGACCAGCAGGTACATACATATAAAGACTTGGTCCCATTGTCCCCTTCCAGTAAAACTCTGATTACCTCAGCCAGCACCAAAGCTTCTGTGGAAATGACTGAGATGCTTTTAAAAGTGGACCACAACTCACCTCTATCTGATCTTGCTTCCCTCATCCTCTTCCAGGGCTTTTCTTTTTTTTTTTCATTTTTTTCTTTTTTCTTTGTTTTCTTTTTTTATTTAATAAATGTAAATTTACAAAGTGCAACTGTTGCATTGTTGTGGCTCTCTCCCCCACAACCTCCCTCCCACCTGCAGCCATCCCATCTCCCACTCCCTCTCCCATCCACTCTTCATCGTTTCATTTTCAATTATCTTTATATACAGAAGATCAACTTAGTATATACTAAGCAAAGATTTCAACAGACTGCATCCACACAACCGCACAAGATATAGAGTACTATTCGACCAGCAGTGTTATCTTTTTTGTTTGTTTGTTTGTTTGTTTGTTTTTAACTTTTATTTAATGAATATAAATTTCCAAAGTACGATTTATGGATTACAATGGCTTCCCCCACATACCGTCCCTCCCACCCACTACCCTCCCCTTTCCCACTCCCTCTCCCCTTCCATTCACATCAAGATTCATTTTCGATTATCTTAATATACAGAAGATCAGCTTAGTATACATTAAGTAAGAATTTCAACAGTTTGCTCCCACACAGAAACATAAAGTGAAAAATAATAGATGATTTTTTTTAAATGAAAGTAGTGTTATCTTTAACTCTCATAGTAAAACACATTAAGGACAGAGATCCTACATGGGGAGCATGTGCACAGTGACTCCCATTGTTGATTTAACAATTGGCACTCTTATTTATGACGTCAGCAATCACCCGAGGCTCTTGCTATGAGCTGTTGAGGCTGTGGAAGCCCCTTGTGTTCACCAACTCTGAACTTACTTAGTCAAGGCCATATCACAGTGGAGATTTCTTCCTCCCTTCAGAGAAAGGTGCCTCCTTCTTTGATGGCCCGTTCTTTCTGCTGGGATCTTGCTCACCGAGATCTTTCATTCAGGTTGTTTTTACCACAGTGTTTTGGCTTTCCATGCCTGTGAGACTCTCATGGGCCTTTTAGCCAGATCCGCATGCCCCAAGGGTTGATTCTGAGGCCGGAGTGCTGTTTAGGGCATTTGCCATTCTATGAGTCTGCTGTGTGTCCTACTTCCCTCACAGGATCATTCTCTCCCTCTTAATTCTATCCTTCATTATTTGCAGACACTGGTCTTATTTGTGAAATCTCTTCGACACTTACCCTATCTTTTTGATCAGTTATGTACTTATACTTATCACTCTGACAAGTGAGATGACATTGGTACATGCCTCCTTGATGAGACTGAATTGAAATCCCCTGGCACATTTCTAGCTCTACCATTGGAGGTAAGTCCGAGTGAGCATGTGCCGACCTGTATATCTCCTCCCTCTCTTATTCCCACTCTTATATTTAACAGAGATCACTTTTCTGTTAATTTTAAATGCCTAAGAATAACTGTACTAATTACAGTGGTATTAAGTAGAACCAGTGGTATTAAGTAGAACAAACAACAAAAAAATATTAAAAGGAATAAAATAGTAAGTTGTTCCTCAACAGACAAGACAAGGGCTGATCACATCACTGTTTCTTCATGGTGTCCATTTCACTTCAATGGGTTTCCTTTTAGGTGCTCAGTTAGTTGTCATCGATCAGGGAGAACATACGATATTTGTTCCTTTTGGACTGGCTTATTTCACTCAGCATGATATTTTCCAGATTCAAGATTGGCCAAAATCAAAAATTTTTTTGAATTCTCTAATTCTTTAGTTATTGGAAAATGACTAAATTTTTTTTTTTTTTACCAAAAAGTCTGCTATTGTGTTTATGGAGATGGAAAATTCTGATTACTCTGAATGATTTATCTATTTATTTTGAAAGTCAGAGTTAGTGACAGGGAGGGGGAAGGGGACAGAGACAGAGACAGAGACAGAGACAGAGAGAGAGAGAGGAGAGGGAGAGTGCTTCCATCTGCTGGTTCACTCCCTAGATGGTTGTACTGGCCAGTGCCAGGCGAGGCTGAAAGCAGGAGCCAGGGGCTTCATCCAGCCTGCCCCTGTGGGTAGAAGGGGCCCAAACTCTTAAGCCGTCTTCCACTGTTTTTCCCATGTCATTAGCAGGGACCTGTATTAGAAGTGGAGCAGCTGGGAGATGAGCTGGCATCCATATGGGTTATGTCACAACCCTGGCCCCTCCCAAGGCTTTTGTATTAAGTTCTCTGTGTACAAGTCTCTTAATTAGAGCTCACTCTGGAAATCCTAATCTATAACTATATGCAACTCCAGAACCACCTAGAGACCAAAATTCAAGAATCTATGGCCAGCAGGTGAATTTTTATGCAAATATTAAAGAAATCACATCAAGGTAAACCCAAGCCCAAGAGGGTCCTCAGGTTTAGTGGATAATGAAGTATTATATGTAAGGACTGTCCTTTCAGTATATAATTCTAATCTATGAGAGAAATCAAGTGGTATGTGATAGTTTCAGTCGTGAACAATATGTGTTCCTGGGCAAGTCCACTGACTCAGGTGTCAGAGAACAAGAAAAAAGAACAAGTTGCTATTTGGCAGGGGCAACTTACCTCATTCACAAAACTGATGGCTGGAAATGAAAGGCAAGATGGTGTTGAGTAAGCAATTGGCGCTGTGTCTAGGGATGATTGTACTCCTCCTGCTAGAAGTCCATGGAGTTCAGGCAGGACCCGAAAAGTGAAAGCTTGATATCAGGCACTGGGAAAATCTAGGAACAAGTTGCTGAGCTGTTCATGAAACTTGAAGACCCAAGAATTGATGTGGCAATTGGGTCTTATGCCTCAGCAGGAACTGATATTTGAAGTATCTGTTCCTATGATGTAAGGTTATGTGTTTCCTCTCTGTGTACATCCACTCTTCTCAAATAGTGTTCTATAACAAAACGTATTAGAGTTACCCCTCAGTGACTGAATTTAATAAACAAATATATGTATTCGAATCACATGAGGCAGAAATACTGAGCTTTGAGTTCAGACCAATGTTAAGAGATGAAAAAAGCTTGTAAATGCCAATTGATGCCATCTATAATGTTATGAGTACATTTTGAGATAGACAATGAAAAGCACAGATACGATTTCCAGAAAACTTTTATTTTGTTAAGGCTACTCAAAGGGAGTGTAGGCTCTCAATAACCAAGAATTTCTAGTTGGGTTATTTTTAATTTACTCATTACTGCAAAATTCATAATTTTATAAGGCATAGGTTCTGCTTTGGAATTTGGATAACAAATAGGAATTTTCAAAAGGAGAATGAATATCTACTTTGAATTTCTAAGGTACAATCATGTTTAAAGATCATATTCTGCTCTCAGAAGATATATTCTGACTTAGGATTTCTTATCTTCTATTCTTGGGAACAGAGTGTGGACAAGGTACACAGGAGGATAGTTATTCCTCAATCCTCCAGTTTCTATGAACATGATTTTTCCTAAATGTTTTATTCTAATCCCTTGGTCCCTCCCAAGGCACATTCACATACCTTGCTTCATTTAATTAGGAATAAACCCAGTATGTAGCATCAAAATTGCCAGCACCATGTTGTAATATTTCAGATGCTTTGTTATTACACTCTACCAGCTGCTTGACCTTTGATCTTCTATTTCAAATGATGCCTCCTAGAGCATGGGGCTGGCACTCCCTCTAGGAGAAAACCTAGGTGCTCTTAGCAGTTACATTTGGCTTTACTGTTTCATTGAGTTCTCTTTCAAGCACTCAGGCAGTCTGCTCAGTTCATGGGAGCAACACTGACCCTACCACTGACAAAGACTCATTGCTCCATAGTCCTAGAACTAAATCTTGATGGCC
Organism: Oryctolagus cuniculus; assembly: GCF_964237555.1. Lineage (NCBI taxonomy): Eukaryota > Metazoa > Chordata > Mammalia > Lagomorpha > Leporidae > Oryctolagus > Oryctolagus cuniculus. Next base: position 23,053,549 of record NC_091432.1, on the reverse strand, counting down.
TCTTGACTCTGTGTCATTCAGATCTGATGGACATAGATAGAGGGACAGAAAAAAGTTTGAGAAGAGGAGAGAGAGGCGGCCCTACAGATGACCTTGGAGCAGTGTGAATGATGTCTAATGTTCGGCAGTTATAGGCTATCAGACACTAATATACTCTCTGGGCTGAACCGAATAGGCCCATTACTCTCAACTGCAATTCACCATCTGTGAAGTGAGCTGGTGGCTTCAGACAAGACTACAAATTGCACTTGATACCATCAGAGACTGAGAGGTGGTTATGAAGTAGAACCAAAGGAAGAGCAGAGATGTAGACTGACCATAGACCATTCAAGGATAAGGAGAAATGGGCCTTAACCTTCAGAAAACCCCCCAAATGACCTGAATCATTTGCAGTGATCTTAATAGACTGTGCAGAAGTTCCCAGGATCAAAGGGTTGGTATCATTAGGAGATACGTGCACAGCTGGAACCATAGAAACCTGACCACTCTCAGGCCGCCCTTTTAATCTGTTGTCACAGTTCATTACCACCTTCTGACATTTGTTTAACGTCCTTTTGGGGAAGGGTCTAAATACAGCTTAAAGAAGAGAGAGAGCTTTCAGAAAACATTATAGCTGTACATATAGTCAGTCATCAATTTTCAATAATGGTGATGAAGATGATAGCAACAGGTCACCATGCTGGCTAATGATAAATATTCCTTCCCATCACAATCAATGCAGTCTGAGGTGTAGTTTTACAATGGTACACAAAATTGCATTTCACTTCTAATCTAACTGTACCACTTAGGAGCTATTATGGACTGACTTGTGTTCCCCCAAAATTCTTATGTTGAATCAAAATGATGTAATTATATTTGGAGATATGTCCTTTAAGGGGATAATTAAGATCAAATGAGATCACAAGAGTGGGGCCCTGATCAAATAGAACTAGTAACCTTATAAGACACGAGAGTGGTATCTCCTCTATCTAACTCTCTCTCTCTCTCTCTCTGCATACAAAAAAAAAAAAAAAAAAAAAAAAAAAAAAAGTCCTGTGAGGACACAGACAGAAGTTGGGCCTAACCAGAAACCTACTTTGATCATGTACTCCCATGCCCCAGAACTGCAAAGAAACCAAATACTGGTTGCACAAACCACACAGTCTATGATATCTTGTTATGGCAGCCAGTATAAACTTATAACCAAATTAGTTTCAGCAAAGTTATCATAGTACTTTTGACAATTCGGGGGCATATTCAATATTTATTGAATATTGAGGGCTTAATAAGGTGGCTGACACAATGGCAGGAACCAATAGCTCTCAGCATCTTCCAGGGCCACTCTAAGTAAAGACTCTGTGTTGAAGATGCATAAATCTTGATCTTCTGTCTAAACTGAAGGTGCTGGGTACTAGAAAACTGTTAAAACCCTTGGGCATAGAGCAGGCTTTGGCAATCGACTTTATAAATTGAGCAAAAGAACTCTCAGTAATTAAGTATCATCTATGTACCAGATATTGCAATAAAAAACTGCAGGGCTCACTGTCTCATTCTAGCAAAAGCCCTGAAAAGTAAATCATTGTAACTGAGAAGGGTTAAGGAGCTTAGCTAAGACTACACATTAGGCAGTAGAGACAAGCACCCACACCTCATGGGCTACAGAGTCATTGAGCATGATCTATATGGCCCTGGGAAGCAGGGACTGTCACCCTAGCACAATTTGCCCATCACAGCACACCCAGATCTAGCAAGCAAAAATGTAATCTGATCAAATAAAATGTGATTAGTCAAATACTGTGGCGAATCTAAAACCACATCCTCCATGAATACCTAATGGCACTGGGAAAGTATTATGATAAATAAACGAAAAAGCAGTATGTTTAGCAGGTTTAAAATGTGTGATTCCACTGTTGTGTGTGTGTGTGTGTGCGTGCTCATTAAATCTGTCTGACATTCATTTGACTTTATCTTATGGAAACAATACTAAAGGGTGTGTCTCATAGAACATGCTTAGATAGCCAAGGGTACTTCAAAAAGTTTATAGAAAAAAATGAAATTAAAAATCGAGTTTTGAGCCGGCGCCGTGGCTCAATAGGCTAATCCTCCACCTTGCGGCGCCGGCACACCGGGTTCTAGTCCCGGTCGGGGCGCCGGATTCTGTCCCGGTTGCCCCTCTTCCAGGCCAGCTCTCTGCTATGGCCAGGGAGTGCAGTGGAGGATGGCCCAGGTGCTTGGGCCCTGCACCCCAAGGGAGACCAGGAAAAGCACCTGGATCCTGGCTCCTGCCATCGGATCAGCGCGGTGCGCCGGCTGCAGCGGCGGCCATTGGAGGGTGAACCAACAGCAAAGGAAGACCTTTCTCTCTCTGTCTCTCTCTCTCACTGTCTACTCTGCCTGTCAAAAAAAAAAAAAAATCGAGTTTAGGGGTGGGAGTTTGGTACAGTGGTTAAGAGATATTGCTTAGGATGTCCACATCCCATATTGGAGTGCGTTGGTTTGAGTCTTGGCTGTACTTCTGACTCCACTTTCCTGTTAATGTACACTATGGGGACAACAGGTGATGGCTCAAGTACTCAGGTCCCTGCTACTCACATGGGGGACCCAGATTGAGTTCCAGGTTCCTGATTTCAAGCTGGCCCAAGCCCCACTGTTGTAGATAGTAAACAAGTAGATGGAAGAAATCTCCCTCTGTCTCTGTATCACACTCACTCTTTCAAGTAAAATGAAAATAAATGAATGAATATGTTTAAAAAGTAAGTGTATTTTGTTGCAAAAACATTTACATCAATGCATAGATTTTTTTTCTTAATATATATTTCCCATGAACTTTTTAAAGGCCCTTTGCTACAATGTATACAGATAAAAGACTAGAATGAAATATATAAAAACATTTGAGAGGGAAATTTCATTTCCCTTTTTATATTTGATATTTTCTATAATTAAAAATATATATTACTTTTTTATTTGCCCAAATTAATACATTAATTAGATTTCTTCAGTGTTTCATTTCCCCTTAAATGTCTGTTTCTGTATTCCATCCAGGAATACCACATTACATTTAGCCATCATGACTTCTTAGGGTCCTCTTGGCTCTGACAGCTTCTCAGACATACCTTTTTTTTTTTTATTTTTTTTATTTTTTATTTTTTTGACAGGCAGAGTGGACAGTGAGAGAGAGAGACAGAGAGAAAGATCTTCCTTTGCCATTGGTTCACCCTCCAATGGCCGCCATGGCTGGCATGCTGCGGCCGGTGCACTGAGCTGATCAGATGGCAGGAGCCAGGTACTTATTCTGGTCTCCCACGTGGTACAGGGCTCAAGCACTTGGGCCATCCTCCACTGCACTCCCTGGCCATAGCAGAGAGCTGGCCTGGAAGAGGGGCAACCGGGACAGAATCCGGCGCCCCGACGGGGACTAGAACCTGGTGTGCGGGCGCCGCAAGGCGGAGGATTAGCCTAGTGAGCCGCGGCGCCGGCCAGACATACCTTGTTAATGATGAGTTTGAGCTTTTTGGAAAGTACTGCTCAAGAATTTTGTAGAATATCCCCACTGTGAGGGCTTGTCTTAAGTTTTCTCAGCTAAAGAATTTCTGAAGAAGTATTTTATCACATAATATAAAGGGTATATACCATCAACATGGCTTACCACAGCTGATTCTAAGGTAGTGTTTGTCAGATTTATTCGTCATAAGCCCACCTATCCCTTTTGCCATAAGATACTTTTTGAATGAAAGTCACTAAGAAAGGCCTGCCCTTAAGGAGTGGGAGGTATTTTGTTATACCACCTTGAGAGCAAAGTATAAATTTGGAATTCTGCATTCTGTTCTGTCTCTCACAGACAATTATTTACATGGACATTTATTTCATGCTATTCTGGGGTATATTCCGACTCTATTTTATTGCTAACATCAGTTCAGCTTTAACCATTGAGAGCTCTGCAAATGGTTGCTACATTCTTTTGACATCATTATGGGCTATTCAGTTTTCTTTTCTATAATGATTGTTTACTCTCTAGCACTAAAATTTGCTGCTGATTCATCTTGTATATTTTCTGTCGTAGACCTTGAATCAGCAATTCTATCCATTCTGGCAGTCTGTCTTAAAATTGCAATATTTAGGCCGGTGCCGCGGCTCACTAGGCTAATCCTCCGCCTCGCGGCACCAGCACACGGGGTTCTAGTCCCAGTCAGGGCACCGGATTCTGTCCCGGTTGCCCCTCTTCCAAGCCAGCTCTCTGCTGTGGCCACGGAGTGCAGTAGAGGATGGCCCAAGTCCTTGGGCCCTGCACCCCATGGGAGACCAGGATAAGTACCTGGCTCCTGCTTTCGGATCAGCGCAGTGCGCCGGCCATGGCGGCCATTGGAGGGTGACCCAATGGCAAAGGAAGACCTTTCTCTCTGTCTCTCTCTCTCACTGTCCACTCTGCCTGTCAAAAAAAAAAAATTGTAATATTTAAGCCATTCGTGTTGATAATGTGATTGATACACTTGCTTTAATCCACCGTATTTATTACTACTTTTCTGTTTGTGCACTTGTGCTTTTCCTTACCCATGTCTTCTTTGTCTGCCTTTTTTGCTTTTAATAAGGCAGTTTATGTGATTACATTTTAGCATATCAATTCCTCTCTTATTCTTATGATGTTGTTGTCATTTATTCATATATCTAAATGCTACAATCATCCAGATCATTGTCACTGTTATTACTCTAAACAGTTGTTTTTAGATCAATTAATAAGAATAATACCCTCTGCTATTACTCTCTGGTACTCTTCCTTTCCCTGTGTAGAAACATGTTGCTGACTGTACAATATTCATTCCCAGTGCAGAACTTTAATATTTTGCAGGGCAGGTCTTCTTGTGACAAAGGGTTTCAGTTTTCATCCATCTAAGAATGTCTATTTCTTCCTCATTTTTGAAGGTTTTTACTAAATACAAAATTTGATTGTTGGGCTTGCTTTTCATTAAATAGCTTGCTACATTCTTCTTGCTTGAATGTTTTCTGACAAAAAGTCCATTGTCATTTTTATCTTTGTTCATCTATAAGTAAGTTTTTTTTTGGATTTGTTTTTTAATTTTTTCTAAGGTATACAAACTACAAGCATTTTGTAAGATTCTGTTTTCAAGAAATTCTCTTTCTTTTTGATTTTCTAAAGTCTGAATATGATAAGTGTAGCTTGGAATTTTTGCTTGTTTTTTTATTTTAATTTTTTAATATTTTGCTTAAGCTATCTCAAATATAAACATTATATGCATGCACATGTATTTACTTTTGTGAAGACAGAGATGGTATTATCACAGAGTGAGGGATTCATGAAAACAATCATAACATGGGAAAGAAGAGTGCATTGTCATTTATGGTAGGATTCAGTGAAGCACTGTTTATAAGTAAATACAAATGGGATGTCACATTTTCTTCTACTCTCGCTTCAAATTATCTGCCACAAATAAAAGAAACCTTGTGATATTTGCATTTGTGTGTCTGCTTATGTCACTTAGCTCAATAGATTCCAGTTCCATCAATTTCGTCATAAATGTCAAGGTTTCATTCTTTTTATGGCGAATATTCCCTTGTGTATATATAACACATACTCCTCATCCAATCATCAGTTGATGATCATCTAGGTTGATTTCATCTTTGCTATTATGAATTAAGTTACCATAAATATGGGTGTGCAAGTATCTCTTTCATATGCTCATTTTGCCACATTCACAGGGAACTGATTGAGAGAAATTTTTGACGGAAAACTGACAACAGACTCCAAGGTGCAACAAAGCAAGGCTGGATGCACTGCCACCAACCATGCCACCAGCCACCCCTGCCTTTATGTGACAGGCTTCTGGCTAAGAAATGCCACCTTACCAAGGTAAGGTAGGGTACCACAGCCTCCACCAAAGGCAGCTTTCATTGTGGGAGATTTCCACAGTCCTCACCCACTTTAAGTCCAGCACAGAGAGCTGACATGTGTCTGAGATTCTACTTTGTTCTGAAAAGGAAAAGCACGTTGCCCCCTGCCCTCTCTAAATTGCCAGATTCAGTTTGCTGTGGTAGAGGCACTGTTGAAGTCTATTCTGACTCGGGACAGCAAGCAGGCCTGCTGCAGAAGCCACCATAGTCAGAGACAGGGAAATTTACAGAGAAAAAGAACAAACTCTCTGCACCCTGTGACTACAGCAGTCCTGGGAATGAGCGTGCATGTTGTGGCTGGGTGCCCACGTGCCCATCCAGTGTGACTTCAGACTCAGGATCCCCTGCACCCCGGGGATATATTTCACAGGGGTGTCAGGCCACAAGCTGTGCAGTGAGTGAAATATGCTGGCAACATGAATTTATTCTCAGCTGTGAATCGGCTAGTTCACCCTGGCAGAGAGAAGTGCTGGGACTGCAAACACACCAGCCTGCTCAAACACCCTCCCAGTGACTGTAAGCAGAAGAGCTTCACCATGCCCACCTTTGGTGTCACACTTGGTTCTAGCTCCTCACGCCAGAGCTCAAGTGGGAGCAGTAGGCTCTTCAACAATCCCCAAATGCACATTTCAAGGAAAAAAAAGACTTGGATTAAAAAAAAATCCTACAGAAAACATAGAACCAAGCAATTCTTGAGATATACAAAACTCAACATAGAAACACAAGAAACATAAATGAGAAAGGCAGTATGACTCCCCAGAAGGAATACAATGAAACATTAATACTGGAATGTGAAGAATTATTGTCAGATTACTCAAAAATACAAATAACAGTGAGGTAAAATTAGAAAATGGGTACCTGACATGGATAAGAAATTCAAGAAAGAGATAGAGATATTGAAAACACAGCTATTAAAAATGAAATACTCAATAAGTTACAATAAAAATAGATTAGAGGCCGGCACCGCGGCTCACTAGGCTAATCCTCCGCCTTGTAGCGCCGGCACCCCGGGTTCTAGTCCCAGTCGGGGCGTCGGATTCTGTCCCGGTTGCCCCTCTTCCAGGCCAGCTCTCTGCTGTGGCCTGGGAAGGCAGTGGAGGATGGTCCAAGTGCTTGGGCCCTGTACCCCATGGGAGACCAGGAGAAGCACCTGGCTCCTGCCATTGGATTGGCGTGGTGTGCCGGCCACAGCGCGCCGGCTGCGGCGGCCATTGGAGGGTGAACCAACGGCAAAGGAAGACCTTTCTCTCTGTCTCTCTCTCTCTCACTGTCCATGCTGCCTGTCAAAAAATTAAAAAAAAAAAAGATTAGAAAGTCTCAACAACAGACCTGATGAAGCAAAACAAAGAATATCTTAGCTAGAATACAGTTCTTTTGAAATAACTCAGTAAGACAAAAAAGGAAAAGAAAAAGACTGAAAACAATCTTTGGGAAACTATTAAACAACTAAATATATGAGTCTTAGGAGTTGCTGGAGGTATGGAATGAAGCACAATTTAGCAAAGCTATTCAATGAAATATTAACAGAAAATTTCCTAAATATATGGACCTCCATGTATAGGAAGCATATAGAATCCCAAATAGACATGATCAGAAAAGACCCTCAAAATGCTAGATCATAGTTAAACTCTCAAAAGTAAAACAGAGTATCCCAAATTTATAGGAAAGAAATGCCAGATCACCTTTCAAGTAATTCTTTTCTGATTGACAACATATTTCTCAACAGAAACCATACAGGTAAGGACATAAAGGAGAAATATGATTCAAGTCTTAAAAAAAGCCAGCCAACTCAGAATACTTTATTCAGTGAAGCTCTCATTCATAAATAATGGGAAATAAAGACCTTCCATTATAAACAAAAGTTGAAAGAATTTGTCACCACCTGGCCAGCCTTAAAAATGATCTTAAGGATGTACTACATGCAGTGCAGATATAGGAAAGATAATCATCACCATGAAAGAATATGAAGGCAGAAAATATCCTTGTAAACGAACAAAAGATATTCAAAACAAACAATAGGAGTATTTATGGGGACATGACCAGATCAAATTATTACTTACCAAAAGTAATCTCGATTGCAAATGGACAAAATTCTCCAATTAAAAGATGCAGACTGGTGGAATGAATAAAAAAAAAAAAAACAAGATTCAACTATTTGTTGCAAACAAGAAGCACGCTTCACCATTTAAGATACACAGACTGTAAATGAAAGAATTGAGGAGGGCAGTCCATGCAAATGGAAAGCAAAAGTGAGCAGAAATAGCTATACTCACATCAAACAAATAGACTTTAAGACAGAAACCCTCTAAAAGAGACAAAGAAGGGCATTATGTAATGATAAAGAGATCAATTCAACAAGAATATGTGACTACAGTAAGTGTATATACACCCAATGCTAGAGCACCCAGCTATTTAAAACAAACGTTAATAAATCTACAGAAAGACATATCTTCAATAAAATAATAATGGGGTCTTAAAAACCTAATTTTCATCTATGGACACATCAACCAGACAAAAAAATTAGCAAGGAAATAAGAGTTATTCTACAACTATAGATCAAATGGACCTAAGAGGTTTCTACAGAACTTTTCATCCAACAGCTGCAGAATACAGATTCTCTTCATCAGTGCATGGAACATTCTTTAGGAGTGACCATATACCAAGACCATAAAACAAGCATCAAGAAATTTTGAAAAATTGAAATCGCACGATGTGTCTTCTCTGACCACAATGGAATGAAGCAGAAAATTACCAACCAAAGAATTTTTAGAAAAATATACAAACACATGAAGAGGAAAAAAAGAAAGATGCTAGTGAAGGGACAGTGTGTCAGAAGAAATAAAAAGGGAAATTAAATAATCCCTTGATATGAATTTAAAGAAAAGCACAATACATCAAAACTTAAAAGGTACCTCAAAAAACAATGTTAAGAGGAAAATTTATAGCAATAAGTGTTTATATCAAAAATTGGAAAAGTATCAAATAAATGATCTAAAAAATCCATCTCAATGATTTATGAAAATAATAACAAACCAAGCCTAAATTATTTTGTTTGTTCATTCTATCTTTCTTGCTTCCTAAGCATTTGTTTTTCTTGGTGAGCTCTGAGCTTCTATGTGCTTTGGTGATTTTCAATCTTCTCTTTGAAATTGTACCACAGCTCTTGGGTGTACTTTTCTGTTGTGAAATTTTCTTTTTAATTGTTGTTGTTGTTGTTTTATGGAGGTTTAGTTTTTGTTATTTTGCATTTTGGTTTGGGAAGTTTCTATTATATTATCTTCAAGTTACTTATTCTTCTTACATATTTGCTGATCTGCTACTAAGTCCATCAAAGGTCTTCTTCACTTCTGTTACAATTTTAATTCCAGCATTTCCTTTTGATTCCTTCTTAGAATTTCTATCTGTATATCTACATCACCTAGGCATCCATACATTCTTGTCTGTTTTTCCTGTTAGAGTACTTAAAATATTCACCATAGTTATTATAAATGTCCTGCCTAATAATTTCACTGGGTAATTTCTGAGTCTTTCTCTGATGTTTGCTGTAGCTCTTCAGATTATGTTTTTCCTTTCCTTACAATTTTAATAGAATACTTTTATTTAATAAATATAAATTTCAAAAGTACAACTTTTGGTTTATAATGGTTCTTTCCCCCATAACCACCCTCCCACCCACAATCCATCACCTACTCCTTCTCCCATCCCATTCTTCATTAACATTCATTTTTAATTATCTTTATATACAGAAGATCAACTCTGTACTAAGACTTCAACTGTTTGCAACCACACAGACACACAAAGTATAAAGTACTGTTTGAAGATAACTTTTTTTTAAAAAATCTGATATATTGATTAATTAGAAGTGAGGTACTTCGGCTTCAAGTGAGAGGATTTATATAAATCTAATTAGAAGTTGAGCCATGTTCAATGACTTTTAAATCCGTAGGTGCCAAAGTTTAAAGTGCCTTAAGTGTCCTTATTTCTAGGTCTCTACTTGTCTTTAGCCACCCCTAAGTAGTCCTCCACAGAGAGAGTTTATATCACACAAATGTGTCAGCTGAAATGCCTTGTTGTTATAGCAGATCCCTGTTTATATTGTTTAAGGTAACAGAGAAGAGAAATATTCTATATCTTATGTTTGAACCTTAGCCTTTAGTGGGTTTGTGCTCCCCAGTTGTGTCCTTCACCTGTTTAGTGGTATGGTTTCCCCCTCCCCCATCTCAGTTGAGGCAAGATAGAGGGCACTGGAGTGGATGAAATGACCTTTCCTTTGCTGAGAAGAGACTTTTGTAAAGTGCTTTCTTCTTAACAGTGGTCCTTTATTACGTTCAACATTTTTTCACAATGTATTTTCTGCCTTAGTTTATCAGAGCTATAGTGGGTCTTTCTGAGATTTTATCATAAGAACCTGCTGGGATCTTAGAAGTTAAACCCACAAAACTGGGACCTCCTCAACTAAGACTGGGTCTCCAGAAATTTCTCACATTTACTAGTACAAAACTCAGCCTCCAGAAACTTTTCAAAATCATTATGAGTATTCTTACTACCTTAGATCCTTAGTAGCTTCTGTTTGAAGAAACAAAGCTTAACTGGTAGTTTCTGTATTCATCTGTCTCTCTGGTTGATACAGTGACACTTTGACCTACTTCATTAATTCTCTAAAGGGTCAAGTATATCATTGTTGGGGTCAGGGCTGTGACATAGTCGCCTCCTGCAATGCTGGCATTCCATATGGGCACTGGTTCAAATCCTGGCTACTTCATTTCTGATCCAGCTCTCTGCTAATGTCATGGGAAAGCAGTGGAAAATGGCCCAAGTCCTTGGGCCCCTTTGCCCAGGTGGGAGTTGCAGAAGAAGCTCTAGGCTCCTGGTTTCAGATTGGCCCAGCTTCAGCCATTGTGGCCATTTGAAGAGTGAACCAGCTAATGGAAGAGACCTCTCTCTCTCTCTTTCTCCCCCACCCCCCACCTCTCTGTAACTCTGCCTTCCAAATAAATAAATAAATCTTTAAAAAAAAAAAAAGAAAAAATAAGAATATCATTGTCTGCTTCTTTCATTTTCCCTTGGGTAAATATAGAAGTGATACTTTTCAATTTTTACATCTTAGGATAGCACTAGGTATACATACACTGTTCTTTGTAATTCAGAAAAGTAAATAAAGTTAAAATAAAATAAACAAAAAATTCCACTGCATTTAATACATTTCACTGTTCTAGTGATAAATAATTAAAATTGTTTTATTTTTTAAAGTAAACTCTTTTGAGTGGGGGCATTCTCTTTCATGCCTTGTATAGTTGCCTAATGTTCAGTGTAGCATTATTGTTGATGCAGGATGTTCAATTGAAAGTTGGTTCAGCTCACAGTTCTGCATCCACCAGCTGGGCCAAGCCATTTAAGCTTCAGCCCTCTCACTTCTCAACCTAGGGTAGTATTTATATCACATGATGTTATAAGAACCAAAGAATGTAATCTACATGGAAAGCACTGCATAAACTTTAGACTTTCATTCTTATATAAATAATATATTGGTAGGAATCCTTTTAGAAGTGAGATTCACACACACACACACACACACACACACACATTGGACCCTCCTTTGGGTAGAATCCCCTTTCATTTGCCTAAAGACAGCTATTTGTCAAACACCCAGTTTTTATATCCATAGAATTGAGAGTGTGAAAAAAAATTAAAAAAAATAAAAAGACATTATGTGGAGTGAAATGAGTCACTGGGATGTTCACTGATTCTCCCAGCAGGCATAGCACAAAGGTAAAAAATGATAGACATAGAGGATTTTGTAACCCACCCTTTCTGGCACATTCCTCAATATCAGAGACACCCCCTGCCATCTTTCCAAATGCATCATTAATGAAGCCAAATAAATAGGAATCAATGTAGGAGCCTCCATTCCCAATTCCTCGGCACCATATGCTGAACCTTTCAAATAAGCAATAAGTTAAGAAATTCCAAGTTCATTAGGAAGTCATCATCATACCGATAAGTGTGTCAAAAGTTCAGTGGTACAGAAGCATTTCCACAGGTAATGCAAGTTATCAAGTCTCTTAAATTTGCTGGTTATGATCTAGTGACTGAACACAGAAAGGATGTGAGGAAACAGCTCTTTTCTTATCATCCTTGTATATCATGAACACTGTGCTTGTCATGTTAGAGACAGCCAGAAAGAGAGGAGAGTTGAGATAGAACTAAGGGGTGGACCAAGGCCTCATAGGCAGGGATTGGGTCTTTTGGAGTGCTGATTGTATGAAAAACGTCCATGTTTTTTGGAAAACAGTGTTCATATATTAAAATGAAGCAGTTGTATTTTTTTTGAGCCCCCAAACTCACTGCACACTATCTGGAGATTCTCATAGAAGCTTTTATTATAGAGGCTCAGGGTTTAATGAACAAGTCCATTTTCCATTACCCACATCTACATTATTCATGACACTGTAACTTTTACACACTTCAGTCCAGCTCCTGGATTTTTGCACATAAAAAATTTCAATCCCTTAGTGTCTATTCAATTCAGTTTGCCACATCCAAGTCGCCCATGGTTTAAAAACAGAAAACCTGCTCCTTACTTGCCTTTGATTTTATAATTAATCTGTAATAAATGAGGCTCCACGTGTTTTTATGGCATTCTAACTTCCCATTCTCATCTGACATTTGGAGGGAAAATAGAACATACAGCAAGACCTTTGAACAAGAAGCAATAGCCATTAAATTGAAACATGATGTGAGGTTTTCCTAACCATGAGTTCATAATAAATGTGTTCATGAAAAGTGATATGCTTGTTTCCTGCAGAAAAAAACAGATGCTCTCTGTTTTCAGTTGATTAGGAGTGCTATGAGGCAGTAACACAATGTCTAAATTCAAAAAAGAGCAATTAAATGGTCAGTATCAAAAATCTATCTTCAGACACCCCACAATAATAAGATAAAATACAGTATATTTTTTAAAATTCCATCCTATAGAAGTTAGTATGGAAAAAATATTATATTTATGAATGAGTCTTGTGTTCATTTCCCAACTTTGCAGCTTCCTAAATATGTGGCCTTAGGCATTAAGAACAATCATATAAATAATGTAACATTTAAATAAATGAATGTATATGGAGACACTGCACAGTATCTGTTCACTTCACCATACCTGCTAAAACAGAAAAGTGAAAGACATTATAACATTGGATTTAAATAACATATGTATATTTTATATGTAGCTATCATATTGGTTTGCTGGGGTAGCCACAACAGAATCTTACAACCTTGATGGCCAAACAACAGAAATTTATTTCTCACATCTCTGGAGGCTAAAAGGTCATGGTACCAGAAGGTTGATTTATTCTGAAGCATCCCTGGCTTGTAGATTGTTGTTTTTTTATTGTGTCCTATGTGTGGAAATTTTTGATCTCTCTCTCTCTCTCCCATGACTCATATTGGAATTGAATTAGGGCCCCACCAATGACCCCCTTTAAATATTAATTACCTCCTTAAAGGCCCCACCTCTAAATATCATCACAATGAGGGTTAGTGCTTCAACATATGAATGCTGGGAAGACATAATTCTGCCCATAACAGAGATATAGAAATAGCACTTTATATAATGATATTATAAATATAGCTTTAAGATTTTTTAAAGATTTATATATTTATTTAAAAGGCAGAAATGCAAAGAGAGAAGGAGAGAGAAATACAGAGAGATATGGATCTTCCGTTTACTGGTTCACTCCCCTCATGTTTCAATGGCCAGGGCTGGGCCAGACTGAAACCAGGAGCCAGGAGCTTCTTCGAGTTCTCCCATGTGAGTGCAGGGGTCCAAGCACTGAATAACCATAAACCAGTCTTTTGTTCCCACTCAAATCTCTATTTCTACAAAGCAAACACCCTTGCTATATTTTGGACAGTCGGATATTAGTTGAATAATCACAGCTGATTGGCTCTGCTTATGAGCCATTCTAGGATTACATAAAATGCATATTCCTAATGGGGTTAGAACTCTCATCATTTCCTTTGTTAATGTCACCACTAAAGTAACAATTGGAAGGCACAGAGAGATAATCAAGGATAAATTCAGACATTGGGAAAAATGTTAAAGAGCTTCGCATTTAGTAAACTGGTGATTCTTCTAGATCACATTCACTACTACAGTTAGTCTTTCACATTCCACAAATGATCAAAATAATCCTGTTCCCTAGAGAGCAGATACATCATTAATGTGGAGTTGTTGCTGATAAGCTCATTCTCCACTTTGCATAGTCAATTTCACCTATAGCTGATGAGGTAAACATCCTCAAATATCATAGGGATCATTACACTCCTTCCTAAAAAAAAAAAAAAAAAAAAAAAAAGTCAAGAACCTGTTAAGTTTCTCTGTTAATTTTCACCCTAAATGTTTTCCTTTTTATATTTTAAAATATTTATTTATTTAAACAACAGAGTGTCACAGAGTGGAGACAGAGGAAAGAATGAAGAGGAGAGAACTACCATCTGCGGATTCTTTCCCCAAATGGCCACACAGCCAGGGCTGGGCCAAACTGAAACTAGGAACCAGGAATCCATCCTCATCTCCCACATGGGTGTCAGGGCCCCAAATATTTGGATCATCTTCCATTGCCTTCCTGGGCACATTAGCAGGAAGCTGGATCCAAAGTGGAGCATCCAGGACTCCACTGGCACACCTTTATAGGATGCAAATGTTGAAGGTCACAGGTTAACCCACTGCCACTACAAAATTGACCACCAAACCATTTTTAAATGCTTACTTTGTGGTAGGAATTACACTGAGGCCTATACACACATGACTCTCCATGATTCCACCAAAACTTTTGAAGGAAATTGAGGTTAAAGAAGCTTATTCACCAACCCAAGATCACAGAATAAATAAGCCATGACATCAGAATTCAAATACAAATAAAGAGTCCCATGCTTACCTCTCTCTGTTTTATTGCCTTTAAAATTGGGCTGTCTACTTATTTCTGTACCAAATATCTTGTAAGATATTTCTCCTTCATACATTCTACAAGGAGAGAAATCAATAGGAAGATAACACCATTTCTCCCTAAACACAGAAAACTTTGAAGGGAAAAGAGAATCCTATTTAATTAGGTCAACTTAGTTTGGTCTAAACTGGAAGAGATAGAGAGAGGCCATCGAGGTGAATCCCCTGCTAACAAATAAAAACATACCTTAGGCATCCAAGATTAATTATTTATCATCTTTAGACCATCAGGGGAGCCACTAAAATCCTGACACACAATCTTCATATCCCATTATTGTTCAATGTGGGCCATAGTGTTTTAGCAATTTTTACACAACTCTCTAACACTTCTTCATTTAAAGACATGTAAGTATGTGAAGATCTTTACTGTTTGGGTCTCTTGTTAAGTCCAGCTAAACATTTTTCAAGACATTAATTAAAGATTGCTTCAATCTTTGCCCTGGTGAGAGCAAAAGATTAAAAACTGCATGTGTTTTAATGAAAGCGAGAGGAGATGCTTTCAGGAAGACAGAAAGTTTATGCTTCAAGAAAGACACAGGGAATGAAAGGAAAGGTTTTTAAATACATCTGAAACCATGGAGCTTTAATATGCCCTGAGTTTTGATTGAAGTCTGGTTGGATGTAATTACAAGGAATTCTTGATTCAACAGATGAGTTTTAATCCGGTTGGCAGAGAGAGACAGGAACATATATTTGCTAGATGATTTTATATGTAGATCAACTGCTAGTGTTTTTATTCAAAAGATGTATGATAAAATATTTCCTACTTAGCATGAATTGAAATTGAAGAGAAGGAGAACATATTCTGAGCTTTGAGATTTTTTAGTAGCAGCTCCAGGCGATATCTAGCTGCTGGAGAGCTGAAGTAGTATTGCAAAGAGGAAAAAAATGTCTCTTCATCTGCTTTGTTTTTGTGTTAGTTTTGCTTAATTTTTGTCTTTTAAGACCTGACTGCAACCTGAAAGAATGAAACATAAATCAGCCAGGACAAAACCTTTTCATCCTAGCAAGTTCTGGGGTTGGGGGTTAAGTTCATTCAGAAAGATACACTTTCGGGGCCAGCGCTGTGCACAGCGGGTTAATGCCCTGGCCTGAAGCGCAGGCATCCCATGTGGGCGCCGGTTCTAGTCCCGGCTGCTCCACTTCGGATCCAGCTCCCTGTTATGGCCTGGGATAGCAGTATAAGATGGCCCAAATCCTTGGGCTCCTGCCCACACGTGGGAGACACAGAAGAAGCTCCCAGCTCCTGGCTTTGGATTGGCACAGTCTTGGCCGTTGCAGCCAATTGAGGAGTGAACCAACAGATGGAAGACCTCTCTGTCTCTGTCTCTCTCTCTCTGCATCTCCTCTCTCTGTGTAACTCTGATTCTCAAATAAAAAATAAATAAATCTTTAAAAAAAAAAAGAAAGATGAACTTTCAGGATCATACATTAGTCCTCAGCAAGCCACATCCTTAGATCAGAAATTTAATCCAAAAAGATTTCAAATACAAAGTTAAGACATGGTTTACTTCAATGATGGGATAAACTAGTATATCTATTTCTACAAAACACCGACTTGACTTCTTTTTGATAGTAAAATTTTGGAAAAGGAAATCAAACATCAAAAACAAACAAAATCTTAGTGCCATTGTCAAGTGATTTGTCCCTCTCACGGAACTATGTAAGGAACTTCCACACTTCTTCTCTTTGGAACTTGTGGTGGCCCTTGCTTTGGCCAATATAATGTCAACAGATGCTATACAAGCAGACTAGCATCCTGCTTGCAGGCCTGGGATGGCATTCTCTCTTGTAGTTTTGTCACTATGACTATGAAAACAACATCTCATGAGACTCATTGGTTCCAGATGGATGAATGACACAAGTAGCAGATATCACTTAAACCTACACCCAGAGTCCAGTTAACTGCAACTGAGATCTGCAGAACCACTATTGCTGAACACAGCATGTGATGAGAAAAATCTATGGGGTATAAGCTATAGAGTTTTTGTAATGGTTTATTACACATAATTTTGTGCAATAATGGAGTAATAGTAGCTTTTGCATATTTTGTTCAGTTATTTCTTTCAAAATATGGTGAAAGGCATTGACTCCTTTCCAGTGAACACATATGCTTAGATTGAAACTTTTGTATAGAATTTTAAGTGATTCATTGACCACTTAAATGGAGCATGGAAATCTGATTAATAAAAAGAACACTTGCTTTTTCTAATGTCTAAATATAGTGTTCTCTGAGTAAACCAGTTTAATTTAGAATAATAGGCAAATGAAGAAAAAACACTTCTTTAAACAAAAATGTGTTTTGTTTCTTAAGTATTTTTAAAGAATTTCTTTAAACACATTCTCTTTCCCTCAGCACCCACATTCAATACATAAACAAGTCCTATTGGGAACACCTCTAAAGTATATTTTGAAAGTGCAGTTCTTTCTACCAACACAGCTGCCATTCTTCTCCAAACAACCATTATCTCTCATCAGATGTTTGCACGAGCTTCCTGACTCACCTCTCTGCAATCCATATTCCATTCAATAGCCAAACTTCTCTTTAAAAGTTTCCTTTGGCCATATTGTGTTATTCCAATGTAAAAATGATTTCTTGTGTATGTCAAGAAACCATTTTACAGCTCAGTTGAGAATGAAAGTTATATTCCACCCAGCATGCAGAATGGGAAAAAAGCATAAATGCTTTTAAAACAGGTTAATCATTTGGTTATTCATATGCCCAGCATTACTTATATAAAAATAAATAATACCATTAGTAAAGAATCTTACATGATTCTAACAAAACTAGTTTGTGTATTACTGGTGTGCATGCTGAAAAATTTTAACAGTATAATTTATTGGTAAATTCAAATGAATTATGTGGAACATAATATTAATTGGGCAAACCCATGATGTGTTTCTAGTTGGTTAACTTCAAACCCTAACCTATAAAGATTCAGCACACATATGAGATTTCTCATCAAATTTGTAAGATTTGTTTACTAACAGAAAATTAGAAAATAACTTTTTAAGATTGATTTACTATTTATGTGAAAGGCAGTTTCAGAGAAAGAGAGAAAGAGAGAGAGATCTTCTAACCACTGGTTCACTCCCCAGATGGCTGCAATGACCAGGGCTGAGCTGGACCACGCAGAAGCCTGAGGCCAAGCTTAATCAGGAACCAAGAACTCCATACAGGTCTCCCATCTGGGTAGAGGGGCCCAAGTAGGTTGGCCATCGTCTGCTGTTTTCCATAGGCATATTAGCAGGGAACTGGATTTGAAGCAGAGCAGCAAGGACCCAAATCACTTCTCAGGTATGGTGTTACAAGTGGCAGCTTAACCTGTTGTGCCACAACACTGGCCCAGAAAATAACTTTTGTTATTTGTATGCATTTACGATTACTGAGGTTTTATCTGTGGTCACAAATTCCAAATGCAAAAATACAAAAAAAAAAAAAAACTAGTTCTTCTGACATATGAAAATCCCATTGTCTTAGACAATGACCTGACAAGAGTTTTTATTCCTTTTTGACCATTTCATCTTTTGGAAATTAGAGGAAGCAACAAGGGTATCTAGATCGAATTATAAGGAAATCATTGATATGAAAATCATACGATTTGAAAGAAATAGTAGGTCACAGTAGAATTGTGGAAGTTAAATTGTTCAACCAACAAACCAATGAAAGGTATGACATTCCTAGGCACTTAACCTAGGATTTAAGATGGCATATTCCTAAAATTTTGTAGGAAAATGTATGATCATAGGGTCAGAGACACTCCAGAGCAATACTGCTCATGAAGGTAAGAGAATACGTCAAACAAATATCTCAAACATCTACCTATGCAATAGTTACAAACATACAAAACACTCTATGATTATCTCAGGCCCAAATAGTGTTTTTGATGAAGACCAATATTAATTCGGTCTCCTGTCGCTCCCCCTCTTCATGGAGGAACGACACTAAACCCTGCCTAGGCTTCCTATCCGAGTCACGGCACCATTATGTCGCTCCCCGTCTTCGTGGAGGAACGACACAGGACCCTGCGCTGTTCTTTTGTCTGCTTGGCCCTCTCCGGGTTTGCTGCTGGTTCTTCCCGGGTTGGCTACCGACCCTTCCACCTCCGTGGAAGGGCGGTTCCCCCTGCCACATTCCCCACTTCCGCGGGGGAGCGGCACACCGCCGGCCGGCCGGCTCTCTTGGGGGCTGCACAGGTGTTCCCCTTAGATGTTCCCTTTAGATGTTCCTGGTGCATGCCGTCTCTCTCCTCCTTTATAGTCCTCCTCCGCCAATCCTAACTCGGCTGCCCACAGGCCGAGTACGCTGCTCTCCTCCAATCAGGAGCAGGGTCAGCTCCTGGAGGTCATCACTCAAGTTGGCAAGAGGCAGCTGCGTAGAAGCTGTTTTCTCCTCTCCCAGCGCCATATTGTGGGAGAGCAGATGCATAGAATAAGTCTTAATTCCAGTAACTCAGTCCAGTCCGGGTTGCTCCCCACAGTCTCCCAAGTCAAAAATCAAGAACTTTCCTTGAATTTTTTTTGTTTTCCTAATTACAGCATCCGAGTCTCGGTTTTGCTCATACTCTTACAGCTTCACAATTGTCTTCATGGATGATAATGGGACCGTCTCGTCACCTTTGTACAAAGCTTTCAAGTGTCAAAGTTTATTAAAAATGTTTAAAGGTGAATATTTTAAAATCATATTATTTTACATTAGTTTTCTTTCTATTTACACAAGTAAAATGAGAAAGAAATGTAGCTTATCCTCTTAAGAAAGGATGTGATAACAGACAATATAAAAAGCTCAATAAATGCACATTATACAGCTATTTTGTGAAAGGCACTGTCCTATACCAATACAGCAGTTAAATTAAATAAAATACAGCATGTCTCGATTCAGTACAAGCAGTATTTACATTTGGCTAATTAAGGCAGACTTTTCTGATGAGTGATGTTGTAACTACCTCCTAAAAGAAAAAATAGACAAGTCACATGAAAAAAATATGATAGAAAAGTCCAAAATCTGTAGAAGTAATGGCTTGGTCATGTTTCAGAAAGTGGTAAAAACCATAAGTAGCTAGAGTAAACTGAGTAAGGGGTGGGAATGAATGAAATCAGAAATTAAGAAGAATTGTGCAGGGTCCCAAATTTGGATTCTATTCCAAGGGCACAGGAAATCACTGAGTAATTTTAAACAAGGAAATGCATGACAATATGGTTTGCCTTTTAGAAAGATCATGCTACTGTTGTGTGAAAAACTGATTATAGAGGGGGAAAGTGGGTTGGACAAGGACATGAGTTAGGAGGTCAGTAAAATAAATCAGAAGATGAAAGTGAATTAAAATATCTTGGTAGGAAAAAATAATAAACGTCAACAAATTTTCACTGTCATTTGGAGATACCTTGAACAGGTCTTAATGGTTAGACTATTGAGTATGAGGAAAATTTAAAAAAGAAAGTGATTACAATTTTTTTGGCTTCTGAAACTAGGTAGATGACAATACCAGAAACATTTAAATCTTTTCCTTCCTTCCTTCCTTCCTTCCTTCCTTCCTTCCTTCCTTCCTTCTTTCCTTCATTCTCTCTCTCTCT
Source organism: Oryctolagus cuniculus (assembly GCF_964237555.1). Classification (NCBI taxonomy): domain Eukaryota; kingdom Metazoa; phylum Chordata; class Mammalia; order Lagomorpha; family Leporidae; genus Oryctolagus; species Oryctolagus cuniculus. Next base: position 23,033,094 of record NC_091432.1, on the reverse strand, counting down.
CTCTCTCTCTTTCTTTCCTCCTTCCCTCCTTCTTTCCTTTCCCCCTTCCTTCCTTTCTTCCTTCTTTGGTAGCTCTCCAGGTTGGGAGCACAAGTTGTGTCAAAATAGATGGGGAAGTCATCCACTTCAGGGATGGTTGAAGCCTGGTTCACAATGCTGAAGCCCAAGCATGGTGCCTGGGAACAGCAGGGGAAGATGGATGAATGCTTGGGCCCCTGCCACCCACATGGGAGACCTGAAAGAATATCTTGGCTCCTGGATTCCTCATGGCCCAGCCTCAGCCATTGAGATCATTTGAGGAGTGAACCAGCAGGTGAAGATCTCTCTCTGTCTCTCCCTCCTTGCCTGTAACTCTGATTTTCAAATAAATTTAAAAGATGTGTTTTATGCATGAGATTTTCTAGAGTTGTGGGTCATAAATATTCTTACCACTGGAGCTGGGGGTCAAACTAGTTAAGAAGATGGATATGTTAATTAGCTTGGTTGTTGTGATCATGACATGATCACATTTGTAAAATTACCACATTTGTACATCTGAAATATATACAAATTTTATCTGTCAATCAAATTTCAATAAACTTTAGAGGAAAGAACTCTATTGGTGTCAAGGCAAAACCTTGGAAGGGATGTGTAATATGGTGATGGTAGTAATTATGTCAATTTCTCAACTGTGATCATTGCATTGACATTTTACAAGAGAATTTCTTTGTTTACAAAGAATATGCATCATAATATTGAAGGATGTTGAGACATCATGAGATCAACTTTCTCCCAAATGGAAAAAAAAATTCAATTGTTATTGCAACCTTCATGAAAGTCGAAAAGTATTCAAAGAGAAAAAGGAAAAACAGATAGATTGCTATAATTTTGTTTTGCTTTTTGGTTGCTATCTTTGGTAAACAGAATGCCCTTTAAACTGAATTGATAAATAGAGGCTGAGAGAAATCAAAGGATGGTAAGAGCCTCTAAGCCTCTAGACAACTGAATGCTGTGGCCTAACTGTATTGGAATCTGTCCAAAATCTCTGAAAATTCACAGGGAATCTGAGAGACACCAGAAGACTTCAGGTTTGTCAAGTACAAACCCACAAATCTGATACTTGTCCCAAGCAATGTTTTAGACCACGTTGTTAAAGAAATGGTCTAGACACTTAGAAATAACTCTGGTGATCATCTGGAGCCATTTGAACTAATAAAGAAACTACTCAAGTTTCCCCTTCCTCTTGTCTTCTATGAATTGGTATTTTTAGGTTGATAGATAATGGTATTTTTGCATTTTCTGTAGACATTGAGGACATAAGCCATGTCTTCTTCATCATGTACTATCAGAGACTAATCAAGAGATAAAAGGCACAATGAACAAAAAACTGTTATCAGGGTAGTGAAGGGGACAAAGGAGGAAGCAATGAGGAGAGGAAAAAGAAAGGAAGGAATGGAAAATAAGCCTATGTAGGCTTTAAAAGTATTTGGTAGTCCCTGTAAATAAGCAAATATCTGTACTCAAAACATTATTTACAGAATAACGCCAACCTGTTCAAGAATTAGAATGACTGCTTTTATTTCCTTTTTTAAAAAGATTTATTTATTTATTCGAAAGTCAGAGTTACACACAGAGAGGAGAGGTAGAGAGAGAGAGAGAGAAAGAGAGAGAGAGGTCTTGCATTCACTGGTTCATTCTCCAATTAGCCACAACAGCCAAAGCTGAGTTGATCCAAAGCCAGGAGCCAGGAGCTTCTTCTGGGTCTCCCACACAGGTGCAGGAACCCAAGCACTAAGGCCACCCTCCACTGCTTTCCCAGACCACAACAGAGAGCTGGATCAGAAGTGGAGTAGCCGGGATTGGAACAAGCACCCATACAGGAAGCTGGCAATGCAGGCGGCAGCTTCACTGGCTGCTCCACAGTGCCAGCCCCTGCTTTGATTTCTTTCAAAGTCCTTTTTCAACACTGATTCCGTGTAAACTGCCATGTATTCTCTATCAAAATTTCTGAAAGCACTGTCTGCCGCTCATCTCTGCTTCCACTTTCACTGATCCCCTTCAGAGTACAGGAACCTACCTTCAGCTCCATCATTTTACAAAAATTGCTGTCTCATTGGACGTAAATGACAGTCTAATTTACCAATGAAAAGCATTGTAAGAGCACAATACCACAGAGAATAGCCTTCTGAGATTATTTCCAACTAAAATGTTGTGATGTTAAGCTTTCTGGATCATGTGTCTGTCAATATTTAAGGCAGACTTCTTTACAACATAAAGAATTATTATTAATAGTGCTTATGCCAACTTCTAAACTCAGAGCAACTTAGCTTTTCAAAGAAATTTTTAAAAACCTTGTATATGTGGCATAAGATTTAAGAGACTGTGAGGGGCCGGCACTGTGAAGTAGAAGGTTAAGCTTGGAGTGCAGTGCCAACATCATACATGGGTGGCAGGTCAAGCCCTGAGCTGCTCCACTTCTGATATAGCTCCCTGCTAGTGTGCCTTAGAAAGCTACAGGAGATGTCCCAAGTCCTTGGGTCTCTGCACCCACATGGGAGATCTAGAAGAAGCTCCTGACTCCTGGCTTCAGCCCTGCCCTCCACTTCTCACTCTGCATCTTTGCCTTTCAAATAAATAAATAAATCTTTTTTATTAAAGAGAGAGGCTCTGGGGGGCTGGCACTGTGGCACAGCATGTAAATGCCCAGGCCTGAAGCGCCGGCATCCCATATGGGCGCCGGTTCATAACCCAGCTGTTCCATTTCTGATCCAGCTATCTGCTGTTGCCTAGGAAAGCAGTAGAGGATGGCCCAAGTCCTTGGGCCACTGCACCCATGTGGGAGACCCTGGAAAAATCTCCTGGTTCCTGGCTTCGAATTGGCACAGCTCCAGGCATTGCGGCCAATTGGGGAATGAACCATCGGAAGGAAGACCTCTCTCTCTCTCTGTCTCTCCTCTCTCTGTATAACTCTGACTTTCAAATAAATAAATAAATAAATCTTTAAAAAAGAGAGAGAGAGGCTCTGAAAGGGCAATAATAAAAGATGAGATAAAGATATATGAAATAGTGAGAATGAAATAAAAAAAAAAAAACTAATGGTGTGATCCGATTAACCTTGTTCCATAATACAAAACTATGACAGTGTTTAGATCAAAGAAAAGTGACCTTTACATAATGTAAAGTTAATCTATGGAACTCTGAATCAAGGGGTATTGAGGTAAATTGCTCAGTACGTTTAAAAGTGGTAATAAGTAACCTTTTATATGCAGAGAAATTGCAAAGTCCATTCCAGAGGCTCTGATTTTTAAACGTTTCAGTTCCCTTGACCAAAGGCAAAGATAATCATCATCTAAATCCCTTGTAATCTATCATAGCTAGAGCACTCAGCATACAAAATAGAATCCTTTGTTTAAATAGAGCCAAATTAAGTACATGTATTTATATGTTTGTGTGTGAATATGCACCTATGCAAACACAAAAACACAGCAGAACTGTCAAGAAGAAACAAAAAAGTAAGTTAATAAAAGCAATCATGAAATAACTAGAATTATATTATCCAATATTTTATTGTCTAAAAGGAACCGTGCATTACCATTGGTAAAATACCCTTTCTGTAAGAACAGGTGGAATAAAATACCACTGTAATAAAATCTTAATTCTTTCCTAATCATAAATTTACTGAATTTACTTTAACTAGACGTATTTGATTTCAAAAATATCTTGTTGGTTGGGTTATTAATTTGGGATAGAATCAGGAAACCAAGATCTCAGTGTGAGCTGTATTCTTGATTAGTTATAAGTATTTGGAACCAGGATATGATGAGAAGACTAATAGCTTTGAAGCCAGATGGCTTGGAGTTTGAATTGTCAAATACCTAGTTATTTAAATTGCAACTGTCTATTTTGTATCTGTAGAAGAGGAAATTCATATGGCTACTATGAGTATCAAAAATTCACTATACATAGTGAGCATTCAATAAATATAATTTCTTCTTTCTTCGTTAACCAGCCAAGAGTTTTGTTTTTGATCTATGATATTAAAATGACAATAATCAACCTGGGGAAGAGTTAGGGAGAAAACAGCAGAGGAAACTCTACATAAATTGGAGGAACATAGCGAACCTAAGTGGAGGGTGAAGATGCACACATCTTAGGACCCCACCAGCTGAGAGCCTCTGCACCAGCATTAGAGAATGAGATGAGACCAGATTGCAGCAGCCCAAACCACTGGCAAAAAGCTGCAGGAAGAACCTAGAGGGAATCTGGCTTAGAGCCCTGTGGGTGCCAACCTAGAAGAGAAGAATCAAAGGTGTAGGGGTCACATTTTCTCTCTCCCCGATCAGCCTGCAAAGGCATTCTATAACAAACTGACAGAGAACAAATGCCATTTTGGACATATGTAACAGCTGCACCAGCTCATGTCTGTGCCCAGCAACCAGTGAAGTGGAGACTCCTGAGTCTAGTGAGGAGAACAGACAGGGGACTGGAAGCTTGTGACTGTGGGAGGCTTGTGTTCAGAGGCTTTCTGGGAGAACTCAGGGTGTGGCTGGGACGTTGGGCCATCACTGTGGGAAGCTCTACAAGATCAGAGCTCCCTGGTTGCCTGCTGAGGTAACTGCTGGGGAATCTGAGCTTATACTGAGGACTGCACAGATCCTTTGTGTGGTCCTTCTGGTAGAGTGGGTGAATAATATGTTCACTGGGCATTAATGCACAGGCACTGATCTCCTTTGAGGAGAGGAGCTCAACTAAGTCTAGATCAACAGACAAGAAGAAACCTTCCCTCTGATTAAAAAAAAAAAAAAAAAAAAGATTTACCTGGGCAAACATGGGTGTGTCACCCCAGGCACAGCCTTCACCTTGGAGCACTAAACAGAGCTCCCTGACCACTACTACCATATGCCTCCAGGTATTCCCTGAAAGCAGACATACCGTTAATCCAGTCACACATAGTCCAAAGATAAAAGCCACCACAGCAAAAAATCAAAGAAACCAATGAATATGGCCAAAAATACCAAATAACAAACACAACAATCTAAGAAATAAGAACAAGGAAAACAATATAACACCCCCAAAGAACACAACACTACAATTTAAGATTGTGAACATGATGAGATTGAAGACACTCCAGAATTGGAATTCAAAAAATGGATCATAGGATTACTTACAAGCAAATGCACAAACTAATGAAATCCATACATGACATGAAAGAAAATTTCTCCCATGAAATAATTGATATCTTAAGGAGAAATCAAAATAAAATCCTGGAAATGAAGAATTCAATAGAACAAATAGAAAATACAGTGGAGAGCCTAAATAACAGAATTGGTGAAGCAGAAGAAAGAATATCTGATTTAGAAAACAAAACACAGGAAAATATACAGTCAGACCAAACACAAGAAGAAGGAATTAGAAAACTAAAATACACCCTTGGGAATATATAGTATACTATCAAATGAATCAACATACAGGTTCAAGGAATTCCTGAAGGTGTGGAAAAGGAGAAAGCATTAGAAGGCCTTTTTAGTGAAATAATAAGAGAAAATTTCCCCAATTTGGAGAAAGAAAGGGGCATCCAAGTTTAGGAAGCACATAGAACTCCTAATAGACATGACCAGACAATATCTTCACCACAACAACCTTTATGATGACAACTCTAAGCAAATTGGATTTTGAAGGAACATTCCTCAACAAAGACAAGGAAATTTAAGCCAGCATCCTATGGAATAGGGGAAAGTTGGAGCATTCCCAGTGAGAGCTGGAACCAGAAAAGGATGCTTACTCTCACCATTGCTATTCAATATAGTCCTGGAAGTTTTAGCCAGAGTCATTAGGCAAGAAAAAGAAATTAAAGGGATTCAAGTATGGAAAGAGGAAGTCAAAATATCCCTTTTGCAGATTATATGATTCTTTATATAGAGTATCCAAAAGACCACCAAACTACTATAGAACATTAATGAAGCCCTGCAAGACATTGGCACAGGCAAAGAGTTCTTGGAAAATACCCCAGAGGCATTTCAGAGCCAAAATAAACAGATGGGATTACATCTAATTGAAAAGCTTTTGTACTGCATAAGAAACACTCAGAAAAGTGAAGAGGCAACCAACAGAATGGGAGAAATTATTTGTAAACAATACAACTGATAAAGTCTTAATAACTAGAAGATATATAATGAGATCAAGAAACTCCACAACAACAAAACAAACAACCCGATTAAGAAATGGGCCATGGACTTAAGCAGACATTTTTCAAAAGAAGAAATCCAAACAGCCAACAGACACATGAAAAAATGCTCAGGATCAATTGCCATCAGGGAATGCAAATCAAAACCACAAAGAGGTTTCACCTCTCCCCAGTCAGAACTGCTTACATACAGAAATCAATAACTGCTGGAGAGAATGTGGGGAGAAAGATACCTTAATCCAATATTGGTGGGAATGTAAACTGGTAAAACCATATAGAAATAAGTTTGGAGATACCTCAGAATTTTGAATATATACCTACCATATGACCCAGTCACCCTACTCCTGAAAATTTACCCATGGGTAATAAAATCAGCAAATCAAAGTGTCATCTGCACCCCCATGTTCATTGCAGCTCAATTCACAATAGCTAAGACATGGAATCAACCTAAATACCATCAACTGAAGATTGGATAAAGACATTAAGGGATATGTACTCTATGGAATACTACACAGAGGTAAAAAAAATTGAAATATATTCATTTGCAACAAAATGGATGAATGTGGAAATCATCATACTTAGTGAAATAAGGCAGTCCTAAAGGAACAAATACCATATGTTCTCCCTGATCTGTAATAATTAATAGAACACCTAAAAGGAAATCTATAGAAGTGAAATTGGCACTTCGAAAAGCAATGACTTCAACAGCTTTTGTCTTGATTGTCAAAGAACAGTTTTTTGTTTTTTGTTTTTTGTTTTTTTTTTTTCTTAATGGTGAATGGGACTCGGAATTGGAGAGGGTAGAGGAGGTGGGGTGGGAGTGGAGGTGGAAGGGCAAGTATGATGGGAAGAAACACTGTATTCCTAGAATTGTACTTATGAAATTTGTACTCATTAAATAGTTTCTTTGGAAAAAAATAATTGGTAAACCTTCCAGAAAGTATTGTTGAGAAGATAAAATGAAATTAAACATGTGAAAATTCTTTGAAATGTAAAAATTAATTACAAGGTTTAGCAAGATCCTCATAACAGACAAGTCCACGACAGATGACATTCTGAGTACAGACAAGAATTCAAAGGTTAAATAAAACATTTGCTATTCTATTTCTTATTTATTTATTTATAAACCTTTCTTATTTATGAGCATTACTTAATAATGGTGTTTAGCTTTGAAAATGTCTGTATGATGAATAAAATGTCAAATCTCTACACTGCCGTCGACTGTTCACACAATAGGTCAGATCACTTGAAGCTCAAATAGACCTTTTAGATTCATATCATGCATGTTCCACCTTCTTTTTTGAAAACCAGCCCCAAAGACCAGAAAATCTGAATTCCATTTGAAGATTAATCAGTACCTCTTTAAAACACACTTTTATCTTTCCCTACAAATATAAGTACTTAACAGAAAGAGTCAAGTTCTAGAGAAAACCTGGAGACTACATTTTCATTTTGTAGCTGTGGTTCAAAATGCTGTACCCTGTGAAAGCTCTGGAACAGAACCAAGTAATAGCCTTTCTGGGGTACATGGCCTGCTGCCAACTTGTCAGCATCATTATAACTCTGGAACACATTCCAGAACCCTTTTTCTACATGATTCTGAGTTTACAACTGAGAGGAACTCAGAAGCAATTTGGGAATGAAGCAGAGACCATGAATATCAGGAGTAGTGAGGTTCCGAACAGGAATCTTCCCTTGATTGTGCAATTTCCAGACCTCCCCGAAAGCTTCCCATTCTGCAGTCAGAGAAGCTGAGCAGGACTTCCTTGGCTTCTACTTTGTAGTATTTATGTTATTTCTCAAATTTCCTAACAGGTTTCCATTAATCTACCCATGCTAATACTTTGGATTGAATTGGTAAGTGGCTCTTTATGTGGTCATCTAGAGATAATCTTTACTCCCCACCTCCCGCCGTTTGTGTATATGGCTAATGCCTTTAAAAAAACTTTATTTCTATGTGGTTTTATTGGTACCAGTTTTGGTTTCCTTACCAAGTCAGATTATTTCAGGATAGCTTTAGAAACACATCTTGCATTTTTTTTTTTTATTTGACAGGTAGAGTTATAGACAGTGAGAGAGAGACAGAGAGAAAGGCCTTTCCTCCCTTGATTCACCCCCCACAGCCAGCGCTGTGCCGATCCGAAGCCAGGAGCCAGGTGCTTCTCCCTGGTCTCCCATGTGGGTGCAGGGGCCCAAGCACTTGGGCCATCCTCCACTGCCCTCCCGGGCCACAGCAGAGAGCTGGACTGGAAGAGGAGCAACCGGGACTAGAACCTGGTACCCATATGGGATGCTGGTGCCACAGGCGGAGGATTAACCTAGTGAGCCATGGCACTGGTCCTAGCAACACATTTTGAATTAAACCACTTGAGCTTCTTTCTCTCCTCATTTCTATAGTTGTATGTTATATTGCAAGAACTTGTGTCACACTCACAAGTAAATCTTATTTTATTTCAGACATCATTATTCAGAGTCAGATTTAAGTAAGAGATTTTAATTCATTCTCTTGACAAATATTTATTAAGCTTCTGTACCAAGCTGTGGGGAACACAGCAATGAGACATAGTCTGTCTCTCATGGAATTTAAAGTTTAGCCAGAAAAATTGACAAGAATTAAATATTTAGGAAAAGAAATGTCAAATCTCAATTCTGGCAATTGCTTGGAGGAAGTTCACTGTGTTCTGCCAGTTCATATGGGAAAATTCCACCTACATGGGGGACTTAAGAGATTTCCTTGAATGAGTGATGAAAACTGAAGGATAAGAAGTAATTAGCTAGTTAAAGGGGGAGGAAAAGGTATTGTTTACATAGACTACAGAAAGTAAGTTACATACTTTGGTGCAGAGCAGGAAAAGAAAGAATGATAACTAGGGAAGTAAAATGTGTGTGACTGCAGTAAGGTGGTTGAAGTAAGCAGACAGAGTATGCTGAATGATGTGAGGAACACTTTATCCAGACAATGCAGTCAAGTAAGCTGTGTCAGATTTTTTTTTTATCCTGAAAGTGATGCAAAGCCACAGATCATTTTTAGGGAGGGTATTTGCATGATAAATTTGCCTGTTTTAAGGACCACTAAGAATGAAAAGTAGTGAATGGATTGGAGAAGTGCAGAGTTAGAGAGCAGGAACTTTAAGAAATTATTAGAATTGAGAAGGGGAAATCGTCATTACTTGTGTAGTAGGAGGAATCATGTGACGAGTAGATAGAATGGAAAAGAAGTTGACAAAATCAGGACACACTTAGAAGGTGAAATGAACATGACAAGATGATGTATTGTATTTGAGAAGTAGGAGCAATGAGGAGTGTTGATTCATCCCAAGTTTCTGGATTATACAACTGGATAGTTGTTGGTGTTATTTACAATCTAAAGAAATAACTAAAGGAACAGGCTGCAAGGAGAAATCATGGATTATTGTGAATATTTCAAGTTAGAGGTGCCTTTGAAATATCAAAGAAAAGCCAAGTAAACAAACAAATGCCTGGGATTAACATATATTGTCTATAAGAAGTACCATCATCATCTAGCTCTTAGTCTCCATTTCAAGTGTTCAGATTATCTGGAAGTGGTGACCGTCTGATAACTTCAAAGGTAAAAGGGGAAGTCAGTCATGATGACATTCATCCTAATGGTCTCAAGTAGGAAACTAAGTATAGCACAAAACATTTTATTGAAACTATGAGACTACAGAGGGGAAAATCTTACTCAAAATGTCAGACTAAATAAGGGCAAAAGAGACCTTAGATGAGAGTGAACTTAAGTGGTTAACTGAGCTCTGGTTGCAAAGCGTTTTGCTTGGTTCTCAAATAAGGACCTAAGACTTTCTGGGAGTTTTCCTGAAGGTGGTGGTAGGATAGGCTGGGGACTCCAGCACAGGAGGTGAGGAGTCTCATCTCCAAGGATGTAACAGTTAATTACAGAAGAAACTGACAATCCATGTCCATTATACCTGCTGAAAATAAAGAAAACTTATAAAGTAGTAAATTTTTTTTCAAAAATGTCTTTGATTTTAAAACTTTCCTAAATATGAATTTAGTTTTGGATGAGATGTGAATAGCAAATGTTATTTTATTCATATTGGCACATTTTGTTTAAGGAAAATATTTTGAAGGACCGGAGCTGTGGCATAATGGATAATGTGGCTGCCTGCCATGCCAGAATTCCACGGTTCATATCCTGGAAGCTCCACCTCTGATCCAGTTCCCTGCTGATGGCCTTCGAAGAGCAGAAGATGGAGGAAGTGTTTGAGCTCCTGCCACGTACATGGGAGACCTGGAAGAAACTCTGGCTTCTAGCTTTGCCCTATCCCATCCCTGGTTGTTGGGGCCAACTGGAGAATGAACCAGCAAATAAAAGATATCTGTGTGTGTGTGTTTCTCTGCCTCTCTCTCTCTCTCTCTGTAACTCAGACTTTCAAATAAATAAATGAATCTTTTTAAAAAAGAATGTTTTTGGAGGACTGAATTAGATTTTCACTTGTTCTTCAGGGAATAAAAGGGTGATCTTATGTAGACAGGAAATAGTCATGGTGTATGTAATAGAGATTGTGAATTCTTTTCACACAAGATCTTTTCAGTGGGCCTTACTTGATACTTAAATCTCAAGTCAGTGTCATAGCTATGCAATGAAGAGAAATCATAATTATGGAATCACCCTTTTGCACCCATTCTTTCTTCAGAACCTATCCTCTCTTTAGATCTACAATGAAATAGTGTTAACATTCATATCACCACTCTCTCAGGTTGACATTGAGTCGATGTTCAGCACATTTAATCATCATCAATAAAGGGTAATATTTGTGTTTTTCTTTAATTTTATAATTGTCACTTTAAATATTTAGACAAATATTTTAACTCAATGTTTTGCCTTTGTATCTTTAAAAATCAAATTAAGTCCTCATCAATATACCATGTGTTATATGCTGTATTCCAAGTCTGAGTAGTTACAGAAAAATGTCATGAAATTGAATTGATGTCTTATTGCTCATTTAAGCATTAATGCAGTATTTGCTGATAGTGTATTTTATTCCCGGTGCTAGAGTAAGCAATTTGGAAAGGAATGGGAAGATAGTGAGGAGAATACACAGATCCCTATAGATTCTAATCACAAAATCAAAAGGGAAAATAAAGTATACAAATTTAAAAGTTATTTCAGGGCCACTAAAGTATGGAAAGGGATGATAGCGTTGCAGTCTGCCTGCAGGTACACAGAAGGATAGGTAGAGTGGTAAGAAGAGCATTACAGGTAAAATTACATTGAGGAGCAAAGGCAGTAAGGTCAAACAAAGAAGACTTGCAGGGAGAGTTGCAACAGGTCAATTTAACCCCCTGCTATTTCTTACTTTGCCTGCAAATCTTTGTAAGTCTCATTCCTCAGTTTTTGCATAGCCAACTCCTACTAATTTATGTCTGTCTTGAACATAAGTGAAAAAAGCATGCGTAAGTCTAGACTAGATGAATGTTCTTTCATTCATCCTGTACTTCACTTCCCCAGTCATGATGCTCACCACTCTATTACAGTTGTCCATCAACTAGCAGGTGTCCTCTGCTAAACTATGGCTGGTTTAAGAGTAAGAATTTTGCAGTAAGGATGAGTAATGACCCCTATCCCAAAGTGTATATTTCCTAACCCCTGGAATCTGTGATTATGCTACCATGCATAATGAAAGATACTTTGTAGATGTGACCAAGTGATCAAAAAGATAGTAATAAGAAATTAGGGGTGGGTGCCGCGGCTCAATAGGCTAATCCTCCACCTAGCGGCGCCGGCATACCGGGTTCTAGTCCCGGTCGGGGCGCCAGATTCTGTCCCGGTTGCCCCTCTTCCAGGCCAGCTCTCTGCTGTGGCCTGGGAGTGCAGTGGAGGATGGCCCAAGTGCTTGGGCCCTGCACCCTATGGGAGACCAGGAGAAGCACCTGGCTCCTGCCATCGGATCAGCGCGGTGCGCCGGCTGCAGCGCGCCACCCGTGGCGGCCATTGAGGGTGAACCAATGGCAAAGGAAGACCTTTCTCTCTGTCTTTCTCTCTCTCTCTCTCACTGTCCACTCTGCCTGTAAAAAAAAAAAAAAAAAAAAAAAAAAAAAAAAAAAAAAAAATTAGTAGTAGAAGGAATAGAATAATGATGAAAACAGAGGGCCCTAGCCAAGAATAGTTTCTAAGCTCCTGGTTTTGAAGACGAAGAAAAGAGTTATAAACTACCAAAGAATGCAGATGGCTTCTACTACCTAGGAACATCAGGGAGACAGATTAACCCCTAGAACCTCCCAAAGGAACATAGCCTTGTTGAAACCTTGATTTTAGCTCAGTGAAACTGACTCTGGAATTCTAACCTACAGAACTATAAAAAACAAATGAATTTGTGTTATTTTAGCCTATTAAGTTTATGATAATGTGTTATGGTCAAAATAGGAAACGAATATACTCTAACCTATTTTTCCCCTAACACCTGACCCAAAAGACTTGCCAAAATATACATTCAACTAATAGAAGTATTAGATAAAAGAAGAAATATTGTCCTACAATATAGATATCAGAAGCCAAGGATAGGAATGATGGAGGTGTGACAAATGTCATAATGGATCTTGAAGGATCCTGAGGTAGACACCAGTATGAGCCACTGGTGGTTAGGGGTGGTACAAGGAGATCCATCGTTTTTCTTGAAAAGCATAGAGAAAGGGGGCTGGTGCCATGGCTCGCTTGGTTAATCCTCTGCCTGTGGCGCCGGCATCCCATATGGGCACCAGGTTTTAATCCCAGTTGCTCCTCTTCCAGTCCAGCTCTCTGCTGTGGCCCGGGAAGGCAGTGGAGGATGGCCCAAGTGCTTGGGCCCTGCACCCGTATGGCAGACCAGGAAGAAGCACCTGGCTCCTGGCTTCAGATAGGCGCTGTGCCGGCAGTGGTGGCCATTTGGGGAGTTAACCAATGGAAGGAAGACCTTTCTCTCTGTCTCTCTCTCTTACTGTCCATAACTCAACCTATCAAATAAAAAAAAAGCATAGAGAAAGAAGAGATCGCAATTCTGGAAACTTATTGTCACAAAAGATGTGTGCCTAGAATGATCTAGAAAATAAATGATAAATGTTACAAGTCTGTCAAAGTTTTGACCTGAAAGAGTTCTACTGAAATTCACCTTCAAAAAAACCAGGATGGGGTATACATTAGAGAAAGTCAGAAATGGCATCTTTTTCCGTACTCATTTAACTAGAACTGACTTCAAGTATTAATTGGTTTCAATTAGATTTTTGTAATCTCAGTTTCAGAGCAATTGATTATTCTCACTCTTCATTTCTCCCTACACTGTCATTGTGTGTTTGCTTAAGATTTCTTTCTTTTGTTTATTTATTCTCAGCTGTCCTAAGTCTATGTTCTGATGTATTTGATGTTTACCCTTTTGTTTGTATAAATTCTTATAAAAACATGTATTATTGTTTTCTATATATGCATTTTTCATAGTGCAGTGCTATATGTCTTAGCTTGTTCCTTACTTTTAAAAAAAACTAGTATGGTATTTTAAAATATTTATCTGTGTTGCTAATAGTACACATTTTCTATGATTTCTGAATGCTACACAGTGTTTCTTAGTGTAATCTACCATATTATATTTATTGTTTTTATTGTACTTACTTCTCCAGTGATGGATATTCACATCACCTATATTGCTTCCAAATTTCCACAAGCAATGCTAGAATAAGTATCCCCATACATGTCTCCTTATGGGTGCATGTAAGAATTTTTTTGAATGCATTCCCAAAAGACAACCTCCTGGATTATGGGGCACATGTACACATAATTGAATTAATTGCTGCTCAATTTCTAACCTGAATATCTATCTATTCCATATCTCATTTATATCAAGAGTCTGTTAGTGTACCTATACCTCCACAGGGTAAGAGTGATACCCAGGAACAAGTGGCTCAGGTATGCAGTAGCAGATAAGCAAATTAACTTCTCACAGCCAGAGTTAATCAGACACTTGAGCCGGCGCCGTGGCTCAATAGGCTAATCCTCCACCTTGCAGTGCCGGCACACCAGGTTCTAGTCCCAGTCGGGGCACCAGATTCTGTCCCGGTTGCCCCTCTTCCAGGCCAGCTCTCTGCTATGGCCCGGGAGTGCAGTGAAGGATGGCCCAGGTCCTTGAACCCACACCCGCATGGGAGACCAGGAAAAGCACCTGGCTCCTGGCTTCGGATCAGCGAGGTGCGCCAGCCGCGGCGGCCATTGGGAGGGTGAACCAGCGGCAAAAGGAAGACCTTTCTCTCTGTCTCTCTCTCTCACTGTCCACTCTGCCTGTCAAAAAAAAAAAAAAAATCAGACACTTGAAACTAAGACTTTATTGATTTGACAAAGGCTTCATTCTACCCGTGATAATAACACAAGGGAGATTATGAAAATCATCTTTAACAGAAAAGAAACTATCGCTTGCATTCTTCCCGCCTGTCTACTTTTTACCTTCACTCTGTCCTTCATCTGTGAGAAGCAAAATATTTTCAGGCTCCCACGTGCACAGTGAAAGGGAGGACTGAGAGAGGCAGGAAACCCAAGGAGAGAATCAGTCCACACTGTTCTTCTCTCCTGTTCGTGTGAGACTTCTCTGAACTCCTCCTCTTCTAGCTGACTGCGTGGAGCAGTGTTTGGAATTCAGGAGCATCCTCCACTGAGGATGAGCCCTAAAAGCAGAGCCACGTCCCTCTCATGCTGTAAGATAAGGGAAGTGTGAGAACACAGCTGTGGATCCATTTATATCTATTGCATATCAGGGAAACTAAAGTCCTGCTTGCAACACACTGCTCTCCATCTAAATCGGAGGCTTGGGCTGCCTTTGCAGATGTGACCTTGCAGCATCTCAATCAGGTGACACTACCTGCAAGATTTCACAAGTCCAGCATGGGGAGTCCAGATGTTCAGGGTCTGCCAGGGTGAGACTCCAGAAATGCAAAAGAATGACTAACAGCACCTAACTCAGAATTACTCGGCCAAAGCAACCGTCTCTGCCTTTTGTGCAAGAAGAGAGAGAGGGATTACAGGAGAAAAAGATATTTGGCCATTCCCAGGTGGACTCCTAGACTGAATTTTGCCCGAGTGCCTAAAAACGAAGAAGAGGAAGTGGCGTGGCAATGCAAGTAGTACCTTGTGCCTTGAGAGCCCTTCTGCCACACACACTGCACTCCCAACTTCATCTTCATTGTGTGAGAAGAGGGGCAGGCAGAGAGTCAGAACCTCCTGGAAAGCACTCGCCAGAGTAAACATGTGGGTCAAATCAAATGGTTCTCCCCTGTGCTAGCTCTGTGATAATTATAACAGCTAGCATTTGTAGCCTTCAGTTCCCAAATAATTGAATGAAATCCAGAAAGTGCGTCACTTGTCTAAGTTCCCACTAGCAGCAGAGCCGAGATTGGAGCCCACATGCTTTGACAGTGGAACTTGCTCTCTTACAAGCACTCTACTACCTCTCTTTTATATTTTCTCTCAACATCATTATAAATTCTTCGTGTTAGTGTGAGAGCTTAGGGCAGGGATAATATCTTGCTCATTTTTCTATATCTCTTACCCCACACAGTGCCAGCCACAAAATAGTAGCAAACACTTGGAGAACACATACATAGACATTATGAAGAGCCTTTGAAAATTCATGGGAAATTTGCATAATGAAAAAAGTGCATATATTTCAAAACATTTTGCACCAACATAAACTTATTTTAACCTCATTTTCTGTGAAACTTTGAAATACCCTTATATTTAAAGAACTTCACATGGATTAAATCAGTCATCCTTCTAAATAACACTGATATGGGCAGTATAATTTTCCAATTTTATGTATAAGGAAATTAAAGTACAAGTTTATCAACTAGTTCAGCATAATATAAATAAAAGTGGTGGCCTTGGCACCCTAGACCCAAATTCTATACTTTTAATCCATGCTTAATTTGCCTCTGAGATCAATAAATAAATGTCTATAAGTTCCATTTTTTAAAAATAATATTTATTTATTTGAACGTCAGAGTTACACAGAGAGAGGAGAGGCAGAGAGAGAGAGAGGTCTTCCATCTGATGGTTCACTCCCCAAATGGCCGCAATGGCCAGAGTTCTGCTGATCTGAAGCCAAGAGCCAGAAGCTTCCTCCAGGTCTCCCACGTGGGTGCATGGGCCCGAGGACTTGGACCATCTTCTACTTTCCCAGTCCATAGCAGATATCTGGATGGGAAGTGGAGCAGCTGGTCTTGAACCAGCACCCATATGGGATGCCGGCGCTTCAGGCCAGGGTGTTAACCCTCTGTGCCACAGCGCTGGCCCCTATAAGTTCCATTTTTAACACTTTCAGATCAGTATAATGTCTCAGCCCAGCTTTCACAAAATAAATATCATTTCCATGTGCATAGAGGCAAAGCATAGCTCTGATTCAGAGTGTTCAGGCAAGAAAAAACCCCAAGCTTCATAGTCAGTATTTCTTTCTCACCCCTGTGAACAAGCATTCATTCATATTTGGCAATACCACTGGGCATTTCAAATGATGCTTTTTTAAAAAGAGTTATTTACTTACTTAATTAAAAAGTAGAGTTACACATACACACACACACACACACACAGAGAGAGAGAGAGAGAGAGAGAGAGACATTTGCTGGTTCACTCCCCAGAGTGTTGTAATGGCCAGGGCTAGGCCTGGCCAAATCCAGAAGTCAGGAGCTTCTCCCAGTCTCTGTGCCAGAGAGCTAGATGTTACCAAAGAGCTTTGGAGAAACATTGGGTAACCACGGGATTCAAGGCAGAAAAGGTCTGCTTGATCCTTGAGTATCTTTGGATACTTACATTAATATTTTAATTATAAATATTGTCATACAAAGATTCCAAAAGTACATTATCTGATCCACTAATTTTGTATATAGTGTAATAAGTATTACACTTAGTGTTACATAAGAGATTCTGGTAAATGTGACATATTGTGAGTTAAAGAGCAAAGTCAGACTCTTTTCTGCAGGACATCTCAGAGCCTTTCGTAGGATTTAATTATTAATTTATTAATTTTTTAATTTAATTTAATTTAATTTATTCTGTTAGAAGCACTGATTAGGAAGAAATGGACACACTATGTTAAAAATCCTCCCAAGTGCAATGTCATACAGCATAAAGGAAAAAATCATGTTGCACAACTGAACAAAAGACATTGTTTAAAGCACATGTGTAACTGGAATTTATCCTGAGCCCTGTAATCCAATCAACATATACATTGATGTTCAATATCCAGGTTAACACTGAAAAGGGACAAAAGTGGACATATGACTAGCTGAAAAGAAAGGATATTAGATACGTTTGAAAAAGTCTAGAAGAAAAAGATATTAGAATTGTATCAAAACTGTCTCAATCATCTTATTTAACCTTGACTCCCAGGCCTGGATTCGCAGAAGTGAAAAAATCATTGGCTCAAATTTCAGATCACATATGAGTGCTAGAGGTATGTACCTGAGACTTAGTAACAACTTCTGATTACTGTAATCATTACTCAAATGTTTCCCTGTCTTCTAAATTTCCCTTCCTTTTTAGCATCTTAATTCGTAAGAAATTTAGCTCTCTGAAATAAAAGTATTATGTTATATTCCTCTTATAAAATACTTTATGAATCCTCACTACATTTTGACTTTAATACAAACTTCTTAGCTTGCTATTCAGTGTTATTAATGTGATGGTGTCTTATTATTTTCTATGATGCTACAACAAAATGCCTGAATCTGAGTATTTTAAAAAGAAAAGAGCTTTTTTAAAATTTTTAATTTTTTTTTAGATTTTTTATTTATTTATTTGACAGGTAGAGTTACAGACTGTGAAGAGAGACAAAGAAAAAGGTCTTCCATCCAATGGTTCACCCCCCAAATAGCCGCAACAGCCAGAACTATGCCGATCCGAAGCCAGGAGCCAGGTGCCTCTTCCTGGTCTCCCATGCGGATGCAGGGGCCCAAGCACTGGGTCCATCCTCCACTACCCTCAAGGGCCACAGCAGAGAGCTGGACTGGAAGAGGAGCAACCGGGACTAGAACACGGTGCCCATATGGGAAGCTGGTGCTGCAGGCAGAGGATTAACCTAGTGCACCACAACGCCAGCCCAAATAGGTTTTTATTTAACTCACAGTTTTGGTGACTGAAAGTCCAAGATTTGATGATCCCCTCTGTTTGGCTTCTTATGAGGGACCCCCACTGCAACACAACATAGAAGAGGAGCAGAAATGTCAATGGCCACATGCAAACACCTTTTTTTAACCTTTATTTAATAAATATACATTTCCAAAGTACAGTTTATGGATTACAATGGTTTTCCCACACATAACTTCCCTCCCACCTGCAATCCTCCCATCTCCTGCTCCCTCTCCCATTCCATTCACATCGATTCATTTTCAATTATCTTTATATACAGAAGATCAATTTAGCACATATTAAGTAAAGATTTCAACAGTTTGCACCCACACAGAAATACAAAGTGTGTTGGAGTACTAGTTATACCATTAATTCACATAGTACAACACATTAAGGACAGAGATCCTACATGAGGAGTAAATGCACAGCGACTCCTGTTGTTGACTTAACAATTTGACACTCTTGTTTATGGTGTCAGTAATCACCCTAGGCTCTTGTCATGACTTGCCAAGGCTTGGAAACATTTTGAGTTCGCAAAGTTTGATCATATTTAGACAAGGTCATAGTCAAAGTGAAAGTTCTCTCCTCCCTTCAGTGAAAGGTACCTCCTTCTTTGATGGCCTGTTCCTTCTACCGGGATCTCACTCGCAGAGATCTTTCATTTAGGTTTTGTTTGTTTGTTTTGTTTTGTTTTGTTTTGTTTTTTTGCCAGAGTGTCTTGGCTTCCCATGCCTAAATTACTCTCATGGCTCTTCAGCCAGATCCGAGTGCCTTACAGGCTAATTCTGAGGCCTGAGTGCTGTTTAGGACATCTGCCATTCTATGAGTCTGCTGTGTATCCCGCTTCCCATGTTGGATCATTCATTCCTTCTTAATTCTATCAGATAGAATTAGCAGACACTAGTCTTGTTTATGTGATCTCTTTGACTCTTAGACCTATCATTATGATCAAGTATGAACTGAAATTGATCACTTGGACTAGTGAGATGGCAATGGTACATGCCACCTTGATGGGATTGAATTTGAATCCTCTGGCGCGTTTCTAACTCTACCATTTGGGGCAAGTCAGATTGAGCTTGCCCTAAATTGTAGATCTCCTCCCTCTCTTATCCCCACCCTTATTTTTAAGAGAGATCACTTTTCAGTTAAATTTAAACACCTAAGAATAATTGTGTGTTAATTACAGAGTTCAACCAATAGTATTAAGTAGAACAAAAAAAACTACTAAAAGGATAAAGTATTAAGCTGTTGATCAACAGTCAGGTAAAGGGCTGATCAAGTCATTGTTTCTCATAGTGTCCATTTCACTTCAACAGGTTTCCTTTTTGGTGCTCAGTCAGTTGTCACCGATCAGGAAGAACATATGATATTTGTCTCTTTGGTACTGGCTTATTTCACTCAGCAGGATGTGTTCCAGATTCCTCCATTTTGTTGTAAATGACCGGATTTTATTGTTTTTTACTGCTGTAGATTATTCCATAGAGTACATGTTCCATAATTTCTTTATCCAGTCTGCTGTTGATGGGCATTTGGGTTGGTTCCAGGTCTTAGCTATTGTGAATTATCTGCAATAAACAATTATGTGCAGACAGCTTTTTTGTTTGCCAATTTAATTTCTTTTGAGTAAATTCTAAGTAGTGGGATGGCTGGGTTATATGGTAGGGTTATATTCAGGTTTCTGAGGATCTCCAGACTGACTTCCATAGTGGCTTTACCAGTTTGCATTCCCACCGCAAATAGTTAAAGCAATCTTGTACAACAAAAACAAAGCCAGAGGCATCACAATACCAGATTTCAGGACATACTACAGGGCAGTTGTAATCAAAACAGCATGGTACTGGTACAGAAACAGATGGATAGACCAATGGAACAGAATTGAAACACCAGAAATCAACCCAAACATCTACAGCCAACTTATATTTGATCAAGGATCTAAAACCAATTCCTGGAGCTAGGACAGTCTATTCAACAAATGGTGATGGGAAAACTGGATTCCACGTGCAGAAGCATGAAGCAAGACCCCTACCTTACACCCTACACAAAAAATCCACTCAACATGGATTAAAGATATAAAAATCTACTACTCGACACCATCAAATTATTAGAGAGCATTGGAGAAACCCTGCAAAATATCGGTACCGGCAAAGACTTCTTGGAAATGACCCTGGAAGCACAAGCAGTCAAAGCCAAAATTAACAATTGGGATTACATCAAATTGAGAAGTTTCTGTATGGCAAAAGAAACAGTCAGGAAAGTGAAGAGGTAACTAACAGAATGGGAAAAAGTATTTGCAAACTATGCAACAGATAAAGGGTTAATAACCAGAATCTACAAAGAGATCAAGAAACTCCATAACAACAAAACAAACAACCCACTTAAGAGATAGGCCAAGGATCTCAAAAGACATTTTTCAAAAGAGGAAATCCAAACACCACCAAAGTTTTAAGGTGGCCTTGTTTTATAATAACATGCTCTCATTAAACTCACTCCACAAGACAAGCATCCATCCTTTCTGATACAGTACTGTGTGATCCAATTATCTTTCACTAGATCCTACCTCTTCAAGATTCCATTTGGCCAACACTGCCACACTGAGGATCAAGCATCCAGTACATGAACCTTTAGGGGACACCCACACCACATTGAAACCATAGTAGAAGGCCTTCTTTTCTGTCTCACAAGAAGTTCAGCTGCATGCTACTCTGCTTCAGGCTCTTCTCCCCAGCTGTATCCAACCACTTGCAGTCCCCCAGGTCACTCTGTTCTGCTACACTTTGGCTCTTTCTCACAAGTGAACTTTGCACCATAAACTACCTCAGTTCCTTTACCTCTTTCTCAAAATTAGTCAATCCTTAACATTTCTATTTCAGGAAGCCTTACTAGACCATGTCTCAAGACCCCAGGTTAATCTTATTTGTTATCATTGCACAAGTACTCCCACACATCACATATATAATTCACTTTCAAGTCCTTCACAGCATTGCATGGCACAGAGCAAGGGCTCAGTACTAGTGTCATAGAAGACAGCCTACCTTACAAACAAAAGTGTAGGAAAAATGACTTCCAAGTATGACTTCAACTTATGCCCCTAACTACCCATGTAAGCAAGAAATCCAGTCTCTCTTTATACAGCATCTTTTCCATTTTTTTTTTTTTGGAAGGCAGAGTTAGACAGTGAGAGAGAGAGACAGAGAGAAAGGTCTTCCTTCCGTTGGTTCACCCCCAAATGGTCCCTGTGGCCGGCATGGTGCATAGATCGGAGGTTAGGAGCTAGGGGCTTCTCCTGGTCTCCCATGCGGGTGCAGGGCCCAAGCACTTGGGCCATCCTGCACTGCACTCCTGGGCCACAGCAGAGAGCTGGACTGGAAGAGGAGCTACCAGGACAGAACTGGTGCCCCAACCAGTACTAGAATCTGGAGTACTGGTGCTGCAGGTGGAGGATTAGCCTAGTGAGCTGTGGCGCCAGCCTTCCTCTGTTTGTCTCAGAATGTCCTAATTCAAGAAGATCTGCCAAGTTTGATGTTACTCCCATGCAGGAGCCACAGTTCATAGTTCAGGGATGTACTTTTTTTTAAAATATATTTTTTTTGACAGGCAGAGTGGACAGTGAGAGAGAGAGACAGAGAGAAAGGTCTTTCTTTGCCATTGGTTCACCCTCCAGCACACCGCGCCTATCGGAAGGCAGGAGCCAGGTGCTTCTCCTGGTCTCCCATGTGGGTGCAGGGCCCAAGTACTTGGGCCATCCTCCGCTGCACTCCCTGGCCACAGCAGAGAGCTGGCCTGGAAGAGGGGCAACCGGGACAGAATCCGGTGCCCCAACCGGGACTAGAACCCAGTGTGCCGACACTGCAAGGCGGAGGATTAGCCTACTGAGCCGTGGTGCCGGCCCAGGGATGTACTTTTACAGTTATCATATCACAAAACCATCACAGGAAAGTGATTGAGAAAGAGATAATTGCTATTTCTCAGGGCTGTCTATCTCATCTGAACTATGAAGTTAAGACCATATATCTTCTTTTCTGCTGAGAATGCACATGTTCATCAAAGTATGGTGGAAAATATCCCTTACAATACTCAAGCAAGCCTCATCCACACCAAAGTTGACCCAAATTTACAGTATCACAGATTTTGAACAGATTTCTGTCTCTACTTCTTCTGGGAACATATTTGTCCTTAGATAGTGAGAAAAGATAGGGAAAAGCCTGGAGCATTAATCTACCAAAGACCCAGACTTACCCTTCCCCTCTTCAGCTTTTCAACAAATTCAACACAGGAATCTTACATAATACACTTTTTCCTTTTGCCTGGAGATTTTGGGGCCAAAACCTGTCCTGGAAATTTGGTCAGAGTTAGCCTGGTTCACCCCATAGGTTCCAGAAATTTATCCTGAAGTAATGATTGAGGATTGCCAGCCTTTCTCCAAACACCTTATACAAGGAAGTTGACCTTTCTTAAATAATATTTACCATGTTATTATCCAAGGTACTACAAAAAATCATGAAGAATGCAATTAAAATCTAAGAGGGGCTTTGGTATAAAAAACTTTAAAATGCATGCATCCAAGAAGTTTTCAAAATTTCATGGAAAACTTGTATGATGAAAAAACTCAGCTTGGATTTCAATGTTTTGGAAACTCCCTCATTTGTCTACATATCTATCCAATTTCTGTCTCTCCCCCCAAACACGCACACAGTTTTAGGGAGAAAGCCAACAGATCCAAGCATTGAATCCTATAGAAAAAAGATGATCAAAGTGGCAGAAAGAACACTGATAAAATATGACCATTTCCTCTGACCTAACTTCTGCCCAACTTATAAAGGCATCCTTATTCCATGCCCACATGTTCCCAGGAGAATAAAACATTGATCCAGGCTTCCATTCTTTTTTTTTTAACTTTTATTTAATAAATATAAATTTCCAAAGTACAGCTTTTAGATTACAGTGGCTTTTCCCCCCCATAACCTCCCTTCCACTAGCAACCATCCCCTCTCCTGCTCCCTCTCCCATCCCATTCACATCAAGCTTCATTTTCTTTCTTTTTTATTAATACAGACAGAGTTAGACAGAGAAAGAGAGACAGAGAGAAAGGTCTTCCTTTTCCTTTGGTTCAGCCCCCAAAATGGCCTCTACGGCCAGTGCGCTGTGGCCAGTGCGCTGCGCCCATCCGAAACCAGGAGCCAGGTGCTTCCTCCTGGTCTCCCATGTGGGTGCAGGACCCAAGCACTTGGCCATCCTCCACTGCCTTCACAAGCCACAGCAGAGAGCTGGACTGGAAGAGGAGCAACCAGGACAGAACTGACACCCCAACCGGGACTAAAACCTGGGGTGCCGGCCCCACAGGTGGAGGATTAGCCTAGTGAGCCTCGGCGCCGGCCAAGATTCATTTCCAATTATCTTTATATACAGAAGATCAATTTAGTAGATACTAAGTAAAGATTTCAACAATTTGCAGGCCAGCGCCATGGCTCAATAGGCTAATCCTCTGCGTGCGGCGCTGGCACACTGGGTTCTAATCCCGGTTGGGGCGTCGGATTCAGTCCTGTTGCTCCTCTTCCTGTCCAGCTCTCTGCTGTGGCCCGGGAGTGCAGTGGAGGATGGCTCAAGTTTTCGGGCCCTGCACCCGCATGGGAGACCAGGAGAAGCACCTGGCTCCTGGCTTCAGATCAGCGCAGTGTGCTGGCCACAGCGGCCATTGTGGGGGTGAACCAATGGAAAAGGAAGACCTTTCTCTCTGTCTCTCTCTCACTGTCCACTCTGCCTGTCAAAAAAAAAAAAAAAAAAAAAAAAAAAGATTAAACAGTTTGCACCCACACAGAAACACAAAGTATAAAGTACTGTTTGAGTACTAGTTATACCGTTAATTCACATAGTACAATACATTAAGGACAGAGATCCTACATGGGAAGTAAGTGCACAGTGACTCCTTTTGTTGATTTAACAATTGACATTCTTGTTTACGGCGTCAGTAATCACCTGAGGCTCTTGTCATGAGTTGCCAAGGCTATGGAGGCCTTTTGAGTTCGCCAACTCTGATCTTATTCAGACAAGGCAATAGTCAAAGTGAAAGTTCTCTCCTCCCTTCAGAAAAAGGTACCTCCTTCTTTGATGGCCCATTCTTTCCACTGAGATCGCACTCACAGAGATCTTTCATGTAGGTTGGTTGGTTTTTTTTTTTTTTTTTTGCCACAGTGTCGTGGCTTTCCATGATCCAGGCTTCCATTCTGTGCCATTGCTTGCACAATCAGTTTTAAGTTGTTGCCACTGGCTTTCAACAATCCCTTTATTGTTTCACTTTAGCAACTCATTGACATTTCTATTTCTTATTAATCAGCTTTAATATATTTTGCAAATTGTCCTACTAGCAAAGTCACAGGTCCTCTGGATTTATGGAACTCACCTCACTTCCTAAATATCACATTTGACAGAACATGTGTCATTTTCCATAAGTATTGAAAAATCAATAATTGCTGCCAGAAATCTTGTATTTGTTTAAATCCCAAGGCAAGATAAATGATGAATAGAAATACCATTCTCTTTTAAAATTCAGAAAAAAGGCCGATCTGATTGCTTATTCTTTTGATGTTTCTACATTGTGTCTGGCTTTGATAATCATAGATCCAGTC
The DNA here is from genome assembly GCF_964237555.1 of Oryctolagus cuniculus. NCBI lineage: Eukaryota > Metazoa > Chordata > Mammalia > Lagomorpha > Leporidae > Oryctolagus > Oryctolagus cuniculus. The sequence goes on along the minus strand of NC_091432.1, from coordinate 23,008,190 downwards.
TGCTGTTCATACCTTTCCTTCTGCTGAATTTTTATCATTTAACTTTATGTGTAAATAAACTATTAGATTTATCACACTGCACTAATTGAGCAGAGTGAGAGATTTGGGTCTACTTGGGGCAGATACATACAGCCAGTTGGGTTGGGAAATTATGAGTACTGTTACATATCAGTTCATGCTCCATAATAAGCCCTTTACAAAATTTGGGAGGTTATATATAGAATTAGAGTTGTCAGTGTGGCTGTCACTGAGTTTTTTTTTTTTTTTTTAAAGCATGAATTATCAATTGTACAAAATTTTGAGTTCTGTCTTCTCTCTCATTTTCTTTCTCTCTATGAATGGATGGCAAGACAGAGAGAGAGAAAGAGAGAGGGAAAGCTGCTTGATTTAAGATGGCATTATATCTCAATAAATCCATCATAAGTGGAAAATATAGTAAATAAAAGTATTTTTGATACATCTGACCTACTAAACATCATACTAGACTTGTTTACCTTTGTAATCACATGTCTAAGTGGGAATTGTGGCTTACTGCCACTTTACAGCATCATGGGAGAGCATCATATTATGTCACTAACCCAAGAAAAGATTAAATTGAGAACTGGAAGCATGATTTCCATGTATTATATATCACTTTTATACTATTGTAAAATGGAAAGATAATTAAGTTGAACAACTCAATTCAGGGACTGTTTTATCTATACATGCATACATATAATATGTACACACATTAATTAAATATTGTCAAGATGTATGGGAAATATTAGAAAGTTTATTTGTCTAATATTTTTAAAGCAAATGAGGAAAATATGGCTCAAAACACATTCTTTACTCAATGGGTTATCTTGCATATCAACTGGAAACGAGCCACTTTGAAGATCCCTAATTTAAACTTTTTCTGGAAAGAGGCCAGAAACATTTTTTTATTAACAAATAACTAAATAGTAAGCATTTTAGGTTTGCAAGCCATACACTATCTATATCAACTTTATCATGGTGGTAATCAAAGACACACTACATAAATGTACAGGTGTGGTTACACTCCAAAAAGAGAGAGAGAGAGAGAAAAAAAAAGAACAAGTAGCAGCTATATATGGCCATTATTTCTGTGTTTATTCTCTTCAAAATGAATCCCAAATAGCCTTTTTCTTCCCTATGGCCCCAGAACTTTGTCCCAGATTTTAGGAACTGAATCTAAAAAGGAGAGAATATGATCAACACACCTCATTGTAAACAGCAGTAAAAGAATCCTGACATCATGTGTATATCTAAATAAGCTATACTTGAAATCAATAAAATGATAGTTGTGCTTTTTACATGAACTGCTGAATTCTTTTCTTTTTTTAAAGATTTACTCATTTTTTTGAAAGTCAGAGGTACACAGAGAAATGGAGAAGCAGAAAGAAAGAGAAAGAGAGAGAGAGAGAGAGAGAGAGAGAGAGAATCTTCCATCTGCTGGTTCACTCCCCAATTGGTCGCAATGGCAGGAGCTACACTGATTCAAAGCCAGGAGCCAGGAGCCAGGAGCTTCTTCTGGGTCTCCCATGCAGGTGCAGGGGCCCTAGGACTTGGGGCATCTTCTACTGCTTTCCCAGGCCATACCAGAAAGCTGGACCAGAAGTGGAGCAGCCAGGTCTTGAATCAGCGCCTATATGGGATGCCCGCACTGCAAACGGCAGTTTACCCACTATGCCATGACGCTGGCCCCTGGATTCCTTTCAATTTAGTTGATTTGGGTAATATTTTCCTCACTTATGATATGATATATCCCAATTAATAATGCATTATTTAATTTAATTCTAACACATCTCTATGAAAGAAATTCATTCTTATTTTACAAGTTTGCAGCAAAGCAAGTTGAAAGTGTGTATACTTCTGGAAGGCAGTGTGACCAGGCTCAGAATTCTGATGGGGCTGACCCCACATATGCAGTAAGTTCCTCTGTCCCTGTGAGAGTTGACAGCCTGCAATCCCATAAATCGGGGTGCAGCCCACACAAAAGAATAAATAGAATCAGTTCCAGAAGCCACCACTTGTGTCACTGAGTTAAATTCCTATTTAACTAAGAGAAAATGGGTATCGACCACAGTTGGCTTGATTGCAAATGTCAGACTCTTTGAATTATTAGGACAGCAATGAAAAATTGATTACATTTAAAACATCCTGTGAAAAGTTTTACAATTGCACATTAAGAAACGGTGTTAAGCAAATAAGAACTAATTGTTCTCAGCTGCACTGGTAATAGCCCTGTCTGCTTTCCCAGTGCAATGCATATTCATTTCATTTGAACACGAAAAGTAAATAAAAATAAAAAGTCCTAGATCGCATTCATATTCAATCACTGTAATTCCAAATCTAAGGATATCTTCCCAAGTGAAGAAAGCAAGACAACAACATATGCTTTCTCTAATCAATTCAAACTACCAGAAGAACCTCTGCCTGCCCATCAAAATACTACGATGCTGAAAAAAAAAAGAAAAAAAAAAAAAAACACCTCACAGGGAAAGAATAAGAATATCATGCAACATGCAATAGATTGGCACCCAGAAGTCTGAGTGAGAATTTGAGAAATTCACTTGAAAACCCAACCCAACACTGCCTCACTCTGCTTTGAGATGCCTCCAGCACCAGTTGGCAGCAATTTTGCCTAGGGCATCATTTAGAACAAAACACAAAGTGAACCTAAACCCACTGGCTTCACCAGCTCATATTTCATAGAATCAGAATAGAGTGTGCTGTTCATCACTCCTCAGCTACTCTTCTCTCCAGGTATGATTCCTCTCCTCCTGTAGCAGTCAAAATAGGCCAGGTTATGCTTCAGTGAGAAACTGCCAAAAGGCTCCATAGCTTAAAAATCACAATGGTTTGTTTTGTTCATTCAGGCAAAATGTCCATGAAAGAATGACAGACAGGAAGACTCTTGCTGGTTACCTTGAACTTCCCTAATTTGTCCTTGAAAGTTTCAGCAAACTGATACAGCAGATCACTCTTTCCACAAGAGAGTGCTGTACCTTGTGAGGCCACTCATTGCACAGCCTATGCTTACTTGGACCCAACTTAAAATAGATGTGATTATGATATCCTTAGTGTGATACATACCTCAGTGCTGAGATTTAGTTATCATTTTCTGTCCAAAATTATCTCAGTTACTGATGTTTCTGCTTGTAGTCGGAAAGTAGTTAAGTTTTGCAATCCTGAAGAACTTTAGGGGCCCAGGGAGATTTCTAATTTCTTTTCACTTTTGCTTATAAACCTGCTTTTCTCCTCCAAAATTTGCCATTTTCAAACAATGTATGATCCTCATGTAATTTTTTATAACTTTTACCCTAGAACTAAATTCATTCGCGTATGTTCTCCCTCCAAAGCCATACCAACTTACAATTTTGTCAAACTTCACAGAGTAGCATGTTTTGTCCCTTTTCCAGCCTTTGATATAGTTCCTTATTACTTATTACTCATTACTCAGTCCTTAAACAAATGCCATGAATTGGATTTTTTTTTTTGGCAACATCATTTTAGGCACTAATTTCTCAATCAGTTGGGGCAGCCTAGGTTATTCTGAGGTAATGAAGAAAATTTTAAAAAAAAAACTGTTTTTTAGAAAAATAAGGCTCAATCCCTATTTCTGTGTCATGGCTAGCAAGGTTGACAGAGGCCCTGGCCTAGAAGCCTAAACTTATGTACATTTCATTCTTTATAATCTCACTGGTTGCCAAAGCAGAGGAGAGTGGGTAAGGTCAATCCTGTACAGCTCTTAAAACTTTCGCATGACACATATCACACCTGCTCACTTTGACATTCGTCACAGCAAGCACACAGCCTCCCTAAATTACAGATGGCAGAAAAGTGTATCCTTGTATCTGAAGCTGAGGGAACTAAATTGTTTGCAGGAAGTATTGTGACTAAAAGCTCCACACCATACCTAATATTCTTAATGTACCCTTTGAAACTGTTTGAGTAACTAAGTGTTATCTCATCACAGGATAGCCTTTACACCTCCTGCCTGAGCTAATATCTAGCTCTCCTACAAAAAAATCGTCCTCAAACTTTTCCTTTCCTCTCTCATTATTTTCTCTCTTATACACACATATTTCTCTTCTAGAGTCTGCAGGTAGAATTAGATATTTCTTGTCCCAAGACACCCTATCTCTAGGCCATTACACTTTTATTCTTGGGTAAAAAAAAAATTCTTTCTTTTAAGTTCTTATATATGATTCTATCCCTCCTCATCACTGCTATGTTTGCCCAACTTCTCTATCTTCTTAATGCTAGTGACTTTCACTTACTCTCAATTTTAACTACTCAATTCCATGGCCATTCTCTGGTCTTTGTGTCCAGCAAGATCTTGAAGTGTTTGAAATACAAAATCTGAATATCCTACTTCCTGGTTCCAGTCTTCTGTTCTTTTGTTCCTGATTGCAACTTCAGTATTGTCACTCTCAGTTCCTCTCTCCATTCACCTATTAGACTAATTCAAAATGCAAAAATAATTATCTAGCTTTTAAACAACTTACCCAATTACAGTCTTTCAGAGACTCTCCATAACCAAATGGATGTTAAAGGCAGCTTCACCTTACCATCATTTGAAGAACTATTAAGAGTGTATGGAGTATTTCAAGATAGCTGAATAAAGGAAAGGTTTTACTGCTTTAAGTGAGGGGAAAAGAGTAGCAAAAGAAAAGAAACATGAACAAGGAAGACAACATGACTCCCCCAAAGAAACACAACATCACTTCAGTATTAGACTTTGAATATAAAAGATTGGTGAAAAGCCAGAAAAGGAATTAAAAGAACAATAATTAGTTTCCTCAGAAGCAATGAGAAGCAAATTTATGAGTTAAAGAATACATGACATTGATAAAAATTTTTCCCATGAGATAGAGATTTTGAAGAGAATTCAAGAATAGTAGAGTTGAAGTATTCAATATGTCAAATAAAAAATACAATGGAAAGCCTTAAAAATGGACTTGGTAAGACAGAAGAAAGAATATCCAAGGATGAAGACAAATATTTGGAAATATCTCAGCCAGATCAAAAAGGCAGAGTAGGAGAAGAAATTAGAAAAATTGAAAAGAGTGTTGCAGATTTATGTGATACTATCAAATGACCCAACATACAGGTGTTAGGAATTCTTAAAGGTCTGGAAAGAGATCATGGACTAGAAGGTCTATTTGGCAAAATAATTACAAAAGACTTCCCTAATTTGGAGAAAGAAATGGATGTCCAAGTACATGAGGCACATAGATCTCCTAATAGACATGACCAGAATTAACCTTCACAATGACACATCGTGGTCAAACTTTCAACAGTGAAAATAAAGAAACATTCTAAACTGTGCAAGAGAGAAATGACAGATTATTTTCAGATGGTCTCCAATTAGATACACAGTTTATTTATCATCAGAAACCCTACAGGCTAGGAGAGAATAGAGAGACATAGTCCAAGTCCTTAAAGAAAAAAAAAAAAAACTGTCAAAACAGAATACTGGACCCTGCAAAGCTCTCATTTATGAATGAAGGTGAACTAAACACCTTCCACAGCAAGTAGAAATTTAAAGATTTTGTCTCCACTCATTTAGACTTACAAAACATGCTTACGGATGTGCTACACACAAAAACATAGAAAGACATCATCATTATTAAAGAATGTGAATGTTTACAGGTTGATTCATTTCCGAGAGGAGGAGCGTGGTGGGGGCAAGAGGCAGAGTCACTACACAGACCTTGTGAGTTGGGTGAAAGCAGGCCTGAGGCGAGCAGCCTGCAGACTCGTTTATTTCAGTTGCTACAGCTGCTTTTATAGCCAAAGCAGCCAATCCGGTCAAGGGGCGGTCTATGCTCTAACCAATCACACTCTGTTGCCAGGCAGTTTCCAAAGCCATCCAATCACAGCCTGTTGCCAGTCAGGCTCTGTTGTCATGTGGTTTCCGAAGCCATCCAATCACGGCCTGTTGCCAGGCAGTTTCTGTTGTCAGCAGCCATTTTGGCATGACCTTTTCCACTTCTCATTCCACCACATTTCCCCCTTTTCATTTATTTTTGAGCAACAGGAGGCATGATTCTTGGCCATACCATTGTTGACCCCGTTTCCATGTGGTCTCCATACGTGGCCGTGCCTGTCTTAGGTTGTCCCCCAGGGGATCTTACCCGTCATTGACTAACCAGCACTCAAAATGGGAGACCACAGGAGTGCTTGCTCAGATAGGGGTAGGAATGAAGAACAGTGGTAATCAGGAATGACGTGACTGCACACAGGCTGTGGGCTGTTCGAGTGGCTGACCAGAGCTAGTGGGGTATAAAGCAGTAATGGATGTGGCTATGGGCAGTTTCTAGGGGTAGGATGATAGGGCAGGTGTGTCTGCTAACAAGGCAGATTCTCAGTCTTGTTCAGCTGGTTCTGGTTGGCTGTCAGTTGTAGGCTTGATGTTTTGGCTGGTACCCAAATAGGCTGTCCTGCATTCTCTGAAAAACACAAGCATATCCTCAACCCTTGGTTAGCAGAAGCCTTTTTACAGGCATTGGAATCCAGGGCCTGAATTCTGTGTTCACTCCTACATTAATGGCAAACATATGGGTGGGATGGGGTCTAGTAGTTGCCCTGAGAGACTGGGGTGCCTGGGGTGCCTGGGAACTGCCACAAATGAGGGGCTCCTCAATGGGTGCAGATGGGATGACCTCACATGGGTTATTGCCTTGAGGTCATCTAAGTTCCTCCCACGGGTATGTGGGGTGTGGCTGACTAGGCATTGCTCCATTGTTTGCTACCTTGTTTGCTACCTTGTTTGCTACATTGTTTGCTACCTTGTTTGCTACATTGTCATTTTCACTGTCAGAGCTCTCTCTCCCTAAGTCATCAACTGTTGTCTGAGAGACAGGGACCTGGAGTGTCAGGCTCTGATCACTCACAGATTCACTATGTTTGGTAATCTATGCGAGATTCTGAGAGGGGGGTATCTTTCCCATGTTTGAGCACTTAAGAGCGGCACGCCATGCCAACTCTAGCCAAAAGACACGCACAGCACTGCTGCCATAACAATGCAAATTCCTAGCACCTCAGCTGCTGATGGCATTCTGCAGGGGTTCCTTACATTAGAAAAAACAGACAGTGGTGTATCAGATCGTACGTGTGTCCTGTGCTTAGTGGGGGACTTCCTTGATTCGTTAGGTCAAGGCCGTATGCCCACACGGTGTCTCCGGAGCGTCACCTCTCTCGAGTGAGGGAAGATGACTTGGTTCCGAATTCTGGGGTGATCAGTCCCTTATGTGAATTCGCCGGGCGAACCGAAAGTAAAAGGAGGAGCCGAGAAGCCGTGTATGCTTCTGGGCGGTGTGTGCCTAACCTGGGGTCACTTAGACAGAGGACAAGGACAAGGAAAGGGGCTTAGGAGGGGTTTCTGTGCTCACCCTCACAGAACCGGACAGCACACAAAACACCAAGGGGCCTTCTTGATGAAATCAAGGGGGGACTTCACTGAGTCCGACATGTTGTCTCTCTCTCAGACACGTTAGAGCACCAGATCTTGAAGTTGATTCATTTCTGAGAGGATTCGTTCTGAGAGGAGGAACGTGGTGGGGGCAAGAGGCACAGAGTCACTACACAGATCCTGGGAGTTGGGTGAAAGCAGGCCTGAGGTGAGCAGCCTGCAGACTCGTTTATTTTGTTGCTACAGCTGCTTTTATAGCCAAAGCAGCCAATCCGGTCAAGGGGCGGTCTATGCTCTAACCAATCACACTCTGTTGCCAGGCAGTTTCCAAAGCCATCCAATCACAGCCTGTTGCCAGTCAGGCTCTCTTGCCAGGCAGTTTCTGAAACCATCCAATCACAGCCTGTTGTCAGTCAGGCTCTGTTGTCATGTGGTTTCCAAAGCCATCCAATCACGGCCTGTTGCCAGGCAGTTTCTGTTGTCAGCAGCCATCTTGGCATGACCTTCTCACCTCAGTGACCATCTTGGCATGACCTTTTCATCTTCTCATTCCACCACATGTGAAGGAAGAAAATCTCCCAGTAAAAGTCAAAGGAAGTCCAAAACAAACAATAGCAATATTTAGGGAAAAATGGCAGGGCTAAGTTGTTACAAATCAATCGTAACTTTCAATGTAAATGGCCTATATTATCCAATTATAAGGCACAGACTAAATGGATTAAAAAAGAATATCCATCTATTAGCTGCATGCAAGAAACACACCTCAAAAGCAAAGATACATGTGGATCAAAAGTTTCTGGTTGGAGGGCAGCTCTCTGCTGTGGCCTGGGAGTGCAGTGGAGGATGGCCCAGGTACTTGGGCCCTGCACCCGCATGGGAGACCAGGGGAAGCACCTGGCTCCTGGCTTCGGATCAGTGCGATGCGCCAGCCTCAGCGCACCGGCCACAGCGGCCATTGGAGGGTGAACCAATGGCAAAAGGAAGACCTTTTTCTCTGTTTCTCTCTCACTGTCCACTCTGCCTGTCAAAAAAAAAAAAATGTTTCTGGTTGGAAAAAGATATTCCATGCTAACAGAAAGCAAAAATGAACAGATCTAGCCATCCTAATATCAGACAATGGACGTTAACATAAAAGTGTTGAAAAAGACAAAGAAGAAAATTATATAAAGAATAAGATATCGATTCAACAGGAAATTGTAACTATAATAAATGTATATGCACCCAATCACCATATGCAGAAGTATGAAATAACAAACCTACCTTACACATTATGCAAAAATGAACTCAAAATTAATCAAGGATCTCAATCTATGATCTGTTACCATAAAATTACTTGAGAAGAACATTGAGGAAATTCTGTAATACATTGGCATAAGCAAAGACTTATTGGAAAGACCCCAGGGACACAGGAAATCAAAGCCAAAACACAGAGATGAGTTTACATAAAGCTGAGAATCTTCTTCACTGCAAAGGAAACATTCAGCAAAGTGAAGAGTCAACTGACAATATGGGAGAAAATATTTTCAAACTATTCAATTGATGAAGGATTAATATCCAGAATGTATAAAGAGCTCAAGAAACTCAACAACAACAAAACAAGCAATCCAATTTACAAACGGACAAAGGACTTGAACAGGCATTTTTCAAAAGAGGAAAATCAAATGACCAACAGACACATGAAAAAATACTCATGGTCACTACCCATCAGGGAAATGCAAATAAATACCACAATGAGATTAAACTCCACCCCAGTTAGAATGGCTCTTATACAGAAATCAACAAGCAATAAATTCTATAGTTTATGTGGGGAAAAAGATACCCTAATACACTGTTGATGGGTATGTAAACTAGTACAGCCATTGTGGAAGACAGTATGGAAATACCTTGGAAAGCTGAAAATAATTAAAGCATATGGTCCAGTAATCCTCCTTCTGGGAATTTACCAAAGGGAAATGAAATCAGCATATAAAAGTTATCTGTGCCCCCATGTTTGTTGCTGCTGAATTCACAATAGCCAAGGTATATAATCAACCCAGATGTCCATCACCTGATGACTCAATAAAGAAATTATGTTATATAATTTTAGTATATGGAATGCTACTCAACCATCAAAAAGAATGAAATCCTGTCTTTTGCAACAAAATGGATGCAACTGGAATCCATTATAGTTAGTTAAAAAAGCCAGTCCCCAAAGGACAAATACCATATGTTTTCTCCAATCTATGGTAACTAATAGAGTACCAAAACTGTAATGCGTAGGAGTAAAATTCACATTTTGAGATTCAGTGATTGTTTAAAGCCCTTGTCTTTACTGTTGAGGGACAGTTCATTTTTCTTCTTACTATTTGTTGAACTCTTTACTTAGAGGTGGGTAGATCTTATGAGTACAAAATAAACTAAACTAATCATTATAAAAATTAAGAGAGGGAATAAGAGATGAAGGAGGAAAAAGGGTGGGAGTGTGGATGAGAGGGAGAAAAGGGTGGGATGTAGCACTATGTTTCTAAATATATATACATATGTATATATATTAAATACATGAAACGTTTGCCTTAAATAAAATCAAAAACTAATAAAATACTAAAAAGTGTGCAATGCTAGATCATATTCCAATATCAATTAAATCAAAATTTTTGAGTATCATCCATTCCTAAGTGATTCCAATGTGCAACCAATATTTAACATAACTAACTTAAAGGATAATGTCCAATGATGAAAGTGAAGTTATTTAACAATTGGTAAGTTGTTTTCCATATGTCTTATTTCAGCCACTTATTTTACATTTTACTGAATTCCCTCCCAAGATATTGAGTTATAGTGTCGGTAGCCACATTTCCAGAGTATGATTCTAACTAATTCTTCAGATTAATTCTAACATACACTGTAAATTGACAACCACTTCCTGACTTATACAAGTTTTAATTTCTTTTTATATAAATATTTTATTTTATTTATTGAAAGGCAGAATTACAGAGGCAGAGAGAAAGAGAGAGAGTCTTCCATCCTCTGGTTCACTTCTCAAATGACTGCAATGGTAGAGCTGGGCCAATCCAAAGCCAGGAATCTAGTGTTTCTTCCAGGTCTCCCATGTGTGTGCAGGGGCCCAAAGACTAGGGTTCTAGCCTACTGCTTCCTCAGGCCATAGCACAGAGCCGGATCAGAAGTGGAGCAGCTGGGACTCGAACTGGTGCCCATATGGAATGCTGGCACTGCAGACAGCAGCTTTACCAGCTATGCCACAGTGCTGGCATACAAGTTTTAATTTCCTAAAGGATTTGTTTGTTTATTTGAAAGGCAGAACAACAGAGAGTTATAAAAAGACAGTGAAACAAACAAACAAACAAAAACCTTCCATCTGCTGATTTGCTCTGCAAATGGCCTCAACAGCCAGGTCTGGGTCAGGCAAAGTCAGGAGCCAGGAAGTCATTCCTGGTTATCACATGGGTGGCAGCTAACCAAGTCCTTGGGCCATCTTCTGCTGCTGTCAGACACATTTACAGGAATCTAGATAGGAAGCCCTGTAGCTGGGACTAAAACCAGCACTTGTATATGGAATGCCAGCATTGCAAGAAGTGTTTAACACACTGCATCACACAACACTGGCTCAAGTTTTCACAAGATATTTGAAACTGAATTCTTCATGGTCTCTGAATATGGATTACAATAAACTAAGCCTATGAGAACTCCATCTAGGTCTCTCACGTGGGTGCCAGGAATACATATACTTGAGTAATCACCTGTTAACTGTCAGAGTCTGCTTTAGCAGGAAATTTGAATTTGGATCTGAAGCCTGGATTCACCCCAGTCACTCTGATATGGAAGACAGGCATCTTAATTACTGTCTTAACTGCTAGGCCAAATGCCTACCCTTAATGACATCTTTTTGCTGCAGCATCTTTTCATTGATGAAGCCAGCAGGTCAAAAAGGATAAACATTGTATCCTCACATAGCAGAAGAGCATGAGAGAGCAAATGCAACCCCACGGGCTTTTTTACAAAAGCTGTACTCCATTCACGATGATGGAGCCCTCATGACCTAAGCACCTCTTGCAAGCATCCACCTCTCTTTATCACCACCATGGGAACTGAATTTCTCTCTTATGTATAGAAACTTTATTCATAATCACCACAAATTATAAACATACAAAGATATCTTTTTAGGGTGAATTGTGAACAAAGTACAATATATCCATCCAGTCAATGTAGTACTATTCAATAATAATAAAGAATGGGTTCTCAGTTCCCAGGACAACAGAATGCCCCTTTGTTCAGCTTGGTAAATGAAGGAAGCCAGATTCACAAAGCTACGTATTGTATTATTTTGTTTATATGATGTTGAATTAGCAAAAGTTGAAGGAGGCAAAAGAAGTTGATTACATAAGAGAGCTGCTTCTCAGAGTATGTTTTAGGTTGATGAGACTATTCTTATTGATGCTGAAGTCATCAGTACGTAACTTTATGCATTTGTCAAAACTCATAGAAGTATATATCAGAAAGAGAAAAAGAACTTTATTATATGAGAATTAAAAGAAAACATAAAGTGATATTGTGGTCTCCCAGTATGTAATGAACATTATAGTAAATAGCCTAATGATATTAAAAATACAAGACACATTTTGAAGTTAGCTGACATAAATAACTTTAAAACATGGTACTTTGGATACAGTAAGGCTAAAAGACAAAAGGAATTACATAACTCTTGTAGTCTTGCTTCAGGTGCCACAAAATCTTTTCTTTTCCTAAGACAGTTATGTATTTAAAAATCAGAGTTACGGAATGAAATGTTTTCTGTAAAGAATCATTTAGTAAATAACTTTTTTTTTCCTTTTTTACCCATTACGATCCCTGTCAACTACTCAGCTCTGATGTTGCAGTGAAAAAGCAGTCATAAACAATATGTAATTAAATGAACATGTCTGTGTTCCAATAAAATTCTATCCACATGCACTAAAATGTGAATTTCACATAATTTTCATAAAATATTTTTCTCCTAGTCATTTAACAATGTAAATTCTATGGGGAGTTCTCAGACTTTATCATAACCAGTAAAGGACCAGATTGTTGACCCCTGCTCTGATAGTTACATGTATTTCAAACAGGGATATGGAGTGGAAATTCTGAAAACACTTTACATGTGTAGAAAGTTTGATAACTAAACTATAGTTAAAGATAAACAGGCTGCTCATTGTCAGAATATGAACTTACAAAGAAGCCAGAAAGTTAAAGGCTAAAATGAACACTGTGAGACTGGATTGGAGTATAAGATAGCAGTTTTTAAACATTTATGTTTATTTAATAATATATACAGATAGATTGAGATCACCAAAGAAATAAATGTACTCTTCATTTTTATTACTATTTTGTAGAGCAGTGATCTTTAATTTACTCAATATGAATATTTCCTGAATGAATCATTCATTTTTTAATGTGTAAAATTTTTCAGTTAAGGGAGAAAGAATATCTGGTGGGTATATATATATATATATATATATGTAAATTTCACTAAGATGATCATGACAACATTTGCATGTCGATCAACTTAGCATAGAACTGAATTCCCAGTTCATCCTGACTAGAAATTCTCTGCTGTCTTTTCTCTCTCAAAATACAGAATCCTCTTCCCTATGCTAGCCAAATATTAGCAGCATCAATATCTTGTTCATCTAAGCCAAATACACCCCTTTGACACAGAACTAGTCCTTGTAATATTCTGTAATTCTGTAAACTTATTTTCAAACCTTTGTTAACTTGAAGTCGGCATTATTAGGAGTATGTATACCATGAGAGCTGACAAATTCATTATCACATTTGAATTCCCTGATAACATTATGAAGGATGTAATTAAACAAATGTCTATTAAAACTGAGATTCAAGAAAGATCTGAATAACATTTGATGCTACTTTCCAAAGGAGGAGCTTATTTAAGAAGGCCAATAATTTCTAAACCAAAGGAAAGGCTATACATTTTTCCTGATACATTCACACCTGTCTTTCATTCATCAGCAAACACTTATTGACTATTGTATGTCAGACTCTGTGCCAGGCAGGAGGATTACAAAGATAAATAAGATGCAGTTCTTGTCCTCAAGGACCTCCCTTTCTACTGGGAAAGAAAGACATCATAACATATAAATCACAAGAGAATGTGGCGTGTGGCACCCTGGGCCCTGAGCCCACACATGTTTATTGCAGATGGGAAGAAGTCAGGTGTCTGCCAATAAATTGTGTTCCTAACAGTAATGAAGTTTAGTGCATTTTAGTGCAACTAGGGATAGTACTTCAAAACCTTACAACCTCATTCATCCCTGTATATGTAGCTGATGACATGACAATTCTACAAAGCATATCCTTACCTATATATTATGCTCAGGGTTTAAGGACAGAGAAAAAACATACATCTTTTCTTCTCAGATGTATGGCCAGGCAATGCAAACATATTATCATTGGTTTCCTTACATCTGCCAAGAAGCAATATGTCAAATAAATAATTTAGACCAGCTGGGACACCACAAGAAAACAAGGCCATCAGTCATCCTAGCTGCAATATTGATTGCCAATAACAAGATATTTGCTAAGACAAATGACTCAGCTATTATACTAGTGAAGTTTTAGCCTATTCCAATTAGATAAATCATATTGAACTGTTTGTTGCTTTAAGATGTACAAACATATCTATAATCATTTCCAACCCATTTTTGCAATCTATTTAAGGTGACTCCTCATATGCAAAATCCAGATACATTACTTGTCCACTTAATCTCTCTTTTTTCTCTCCTTCCACCTCTGTGTTACCACATTTCTGTGGTCTCTGTTAAATGGAGATTTACCTCTAATTATGCTTATTTCCATAAAACCTAGCTGTTGGTTTAAAAATAAAAAAGAGTAAAAAGCAAAGGTTCAGTCAAATTAACTCACTTCAGGCAAATCAAGGTGAAACAGGATAAACCACTGAGAAATTTGGACCGGAAGTCATAGATTCAAGGGTAGCCTGATGTTTCTGTGAAATCAGATGTCAATTTTATTATCCAACGCTTGGTTTCCTTTACAAAAAGGGGATAATGTTATCTGATCTGCTGACCTCAAGAGGCTTTTGTGAGAATACCGAAAATAATAAGAATTTGAAAATTGTCAACTCTACATACATGAAATCTGTTTCAACATAAGCATGTTTTTTCATTAATTATTACCAAGTGTAGGTATACCTGTTTGATATCTCAAGCAGAATTAAATGGAACCTTCAAATTAATATAATTCCATCAGGGTTGATTTACCAAGGTATTTACCAAGGTATGATTTAAAAGGTATGGGTTAGAGGTGAGGCGCCACAAGTGATAGTTCAGGAACCTGGGGTTAGCAGTAAGATGGCTGTGTATGACCAGAATGATATCACTAAGCCCAAGAATAAGCCTGAAGTGAGAGAGGGTACCTAAAGACCCTAGGATAATTGAATTATGATGATAAGGAATACACTGGGAAGAGAAGCAACCTTCCTTCACAGCTACAGAAATCCTAAATGGTCTCATAGCAAGAGAATCAGAGGTGTGTATCCTATTTTCTCTTCATTTGCAACAGCCTAATAGCCTCCAGGAGACATGGTAGCTTGTGCATGTAACTCACACATGTCAGATTCCTGGGGCAAAGGCTAAGGTAGAAAAGGTGAGTATATCTGCGTGGACAGAGGAATAAGTCCAGCACAGTAGGAAATAAACTTTTTATGATCATTTTTCCATTCAGAATATCAACCCCAAATCCATATTCTTCTTTTCCTCCCGAACTTATGAAATTGTGTCAATATTTTCTCTACCATTTCTTGCACTCTAATTTCTTAATATTCATAACATTTCCATTGTTCATTCCTATAAAAGGCAAAAATATTTTGAGGACAAGTGAAGAAATAAACTCAAACTGACTTAAGCAATAAAGAAATTTACTAGGTCATTAACTGAAAACTATATATATTACACCTTCAGCCATGGTTGGATTCAGGAATAGAGTAATGTTGCTAGAATTAAATCTTTCCTCTCTTTTTCATCTTCTTTCTCTGGATGTTGTTTCCTCTCTGTGGGCTTTCTTCTTTGGTAGACTCCCCCAAGTGGGATTATGGTTTTTGTAACACATGGAATATAGATAATTTTAGAAAAACTACAGAAGTAAATTCTCTTTTAAGTAAAAGTCCCAAGGTTGAGTCCCTTTGACCTCATTGACCCAAGTGATTAAGTAACTTTACTGTGATAAAAATTATGAAATATTCTGGTATCCAAACCTGAATTAAGTATCTTCCCTAGAGACCAGCAGAGGAACTGTCGGATCCAACCAAACCAAAGGAAAATGTCTTGTTATCATGAAATTTCCATTTCTATGACTCTCTACAATACTTGTCAATGAGTTTTATGTTTTGGGGATACTTTGAACATGCTTGTTCATACAATACAGATATTAGCCTTTTTCACCCCCAAACACTGAACTCTAGATTGAGTTGTCCATTTTCAGAGAAAACCCAAATAACCTTGGGGCCAACGCTGTGAGTCTTGGCCACTCCACTTCCAATCCAGCTCTCTGCTGTGGCCTGGGAAAGCAGTAGAAGATGGCCCAAGTCCATGGGCCCCTGCATCCGCATGGGAAACCTGGAAGAAGCTCCTAGCTCCTGGCCTCAGATCAGCACAGCTCCAGCTGTTGCGGCCGTCTGGGAAGTGAGTGAACCAGCAGATGAAAGACCTTTCTCTCTCTCTCTGCCTCTGCCTCTCGGTAACTCTACTTTTCAAATACGTAAATAAATAAATATTTTTTTAAAAAAACTAACCTTGATGTGTTTGCAAGTTTATAAGGTCTTTCTTCCTCACATTGGCCTCAGATCTTAAGCACAATAAGAGCCTTCCTCTGTCCTAAACAATTCTGATCCTGAAAAACTCAACTGCTCTTGATTTCCACAATGAAAATCACACACACACACACACACACACACACATACACACACACCAATTTTCCCTCTATTTCTTTCAAACAAGAAATGAGAACTTAAAAGAATTTATTTAAAAACAATGCACACCACATTAGTAAATGTTTGAAGGAACCCAATATAAGGATACGTTTACCAGTTTTTGACTCTTCCTTCGGAACAAAGACAATGCATTTCTTCAGAATTCTGAGGAATGCAATAGCTACAAAATCATGGCAACATTATATCTGCAATTCTTCTCATATCCATCTTTTAATATCTGCATTCACTGCCTTTGTTTAAGTCTGAAATCACATAATTTCTGTCGGGAATTGAATAATGAGTTTGGTTTTTTTTTTTTTTTGTCAACACCATTTATTATTGAGTGGGGACCTTTTTATAAACACTGTTTTCCCTCTACAAAGAGCGAAAAGGAAGGAAGCATGGTTCCCTTCCCCAAAATCCCAATAAACAAAATAAACTGTCAATATCACTCTAGGGTAATGTTTCCCAAACTACAGACACATCTCATCTTCCCACCTTTGACATATCTACATAACATTTATAACCATTATTTAATATTTTAATAGGCCCCCTTTATTTAAATATGTAGTACTTTGGCCTTGGGGTAAGTAATAATATCAATGCAATCCATGGAAAGATGTTGGAGTCAAGTTTCTTATAACACACGGAAATAACTGTTGCCATTAAATGCTGCCAAGGTTCCACCTAAAATTTTCTCATATCATAGGTTTGTGAGTCAGTGTATTATAGGTAGGACAGTCACTGATGCATATGGAGATTCAAATCTCTACAAACTGTATAATTTCTAAGAAAAATTATAAAATAGTAAAGAGATAGAGAAACCAACATACTTCCAGGGAGTTAAAACAGCAACTGAGTGGCCAGTGCCGCGGCTCAATATGCTAATCCTCCGCCTAGCGGCGCCGGCACACCGGGTTCTAGTCCCGGTCGGGGCGCCGGATTCTGTCCCGGTTGCCCCTCTTCCAGGCCAGCTCTCTGCTGTGGCCCAGGAGTGCAGTGGAGGATGGCCCAGGTGCTTGGGCCCTGCACCCCATGGGAGACCAGGAGAAGCACCTGGCTCCTGGCTTCAATCCGCGCGGTGCGCTGGCTGCGGCGGCCATTGGAGGTTGAACCAACAGCAAAGGCAAGACCTTTCTGTCTCTCTGTCTCTGTCTGTCTCTCTCACTGTTCACTCTGCCTGAAAAAAAAAAAAAAAAAAAAAAAAAAAAAAAAAAAAAAAAAAAAAAAAAACAACCAGCAACTGAGAATAAAGCTGTAAGTCTACTTGGTTTTAAATATTGAATCACCACTCCCACTCTCCATAAAAATCCAGGGGCTTAGAAGAATTACAAGAAGAAACTCAAGATCTCTTTTAGCTGATTTTATTTTGTTTTGTTTTCACAATAAAGACGAAACAGAATGAGTAACTGTTACTATGATATTGAACAAGTTACTTTACCTCCCTAATCCTTGGCTCAAAGGTTATTTTATAAAATGGGAATAATGCCAAAAATTCCTGGGTTATTGTAAGGCATTGAAGTTCATGGAAGACTGTCAGTGAGTGCATAGTTAAACCCATCATATTATAGGTTTAACAATTATGAGCTTAATTTTCTATTATGGAAAAGTAAAATAAAGGACAAAAGAGGTTTCCTCATTCATATTTTATGATATTTTTCTTTCCTGTCAATTTTTAGGTGTGAGTTAGATGATAGTAGCTCAATGTAGCTCCCTGGATAACCAATCACTCAGGCAACATGAGAATAAGAAATTCATTAGAAATGGCAAAAATTAGGCCATCACTCCAAAGGAGGAACAACTTGACTGATAGATTCTTATTAAAAAGGTAAGGTTTTGTCCTCATCCCCAAATTGGTTTTGTTCTCACATGAGGAGGAAGCGTGATCAGCATAAAACTCCAGCCATCACCCCATGCCTAACAGCTTCCCTTGAAAAAGCAAAGCCCCTTAATCTGATCAGTGAGTTGGGAAAAGTTAAACTATTCTCTTTCTTTTATTGGTCCCTTTAGCTATCCAACTTCCCAAAAAGAACTATAGAGGAGTCCCCTAATTCTATGTGATTATGTAAAAAAACCCTACATAATTCTGGGGGTTCAACGCTATGAAGATCTCTTGTCTGTAGTTGTAAGCCACACCATCCATTATCAGATTTGTGATTGATAAAGGTGGTTGGCTTGGCTCAAATCTGCCTTACTCTTTTGTCATAATTCTCAACTAACACCAAGAAGAAAGAGGGATGTTATTTCAGGGACCCTCTCAAACATCAACAAAATGTTTTCGCAGACATGACTTCATTATCACACTACTTGCTGCAACAAAATCATTTTTATTTCTCAAGGATACTGATTCTCAAAAAAAAAAAAATCAGTTAAGTTTTAGGCAAAGTAAACTATCCCTGTTACATTTGTGAGGGTGTTTTCCCTGGAAATAAGGCTGAACTCCAGCTAGTTTAGTCAAAGTTATAGCAATGTAAGGTAGATTTTATTCTTGTCTAAGGAATCTGTGATCTCTTCTACTTTAAAAAAAATCAGTTTTTCAACTTCTTTGTTGTACCTTCTTCTCAATGTGGAACACCTTGTATAATTTTTATATCAAAAATTATAAAATTTAAATGCACTATTTCCATAGCACTATTGTAAGACATACTTTTGCATTTATATTTGTTTTACTTTCAATTTGTTCTTATATTTTTATCTTATCCTATTCTGAAAGACTAAAGGAGCAGATACCCTAAATAGTTAAGATAGTGAAACTAAGCTTTGGAGACAGTCTTGATCAAGATCATACACACCATAGTGGAGTTAAAGCTGAAATTCAGTTAACCCAATTCTTTGCCTTCAAATTGCTCATAGGCTACTAAAAACAGAGACTAGAAAATATGAAATTATGACAGAGATTGTAGACATTTACCTTATAATGGCCACTCTAGGAGATCAAATGGGAGCAACGGACAATCAACTATGGTAAGATAGAGGAGATTCACTGGAGGAGAATAAAGAGACAGGGTTTAAGGCATGAATGTTGCAGGCAGAGGAACAACAGCATCCTCAAAACTGGAGAGACCGTGATTGTTCTGGGAACTGCAAATTGTTCAGAAAATTTGAGGTGCAAATTGCTAACATAAAACAGGAAGAGGTGAGTCTGGAAAAGCAAGCAGGAGGCAATTAGCACAGTATTTGTGAACAAAATTTAAGAATATATACTCTGGTGCCAGCATTGTGGCTGGTAAAGCTGCCAGCTGTAATATCAGCACCCCATATGGATGCCTGTTCACAGTCCAGCTACTCCACTTCTGATCAAGCTCCCTGCTAATGGCCTAAGAAAAGCAGCGAAAGATGGCCCAAGTGTTTTGGCCCCTGCCATGCACATTGGAGACCTGATTGAAACTCCTGTTTCCTGGCTTCAACCTGGCCCAGGCTTGGACATTGTGAACATTTAGGAAGTGAATCTTTGGATGGAAGATCTCTGTCTCTCCTTCTCTCCATAACTCTGATTTTCAAAATAAGTAAATACATCTTTTTTTTTAAAGAGAATATAAGCTTCATT
This sequence comes from Oryctolagus cuniculus, assembly GCF_964237555.1. Taxonomy (NCBI): domain Eukaryota; kingdom Metazoa; phylum Chordata; class Mammalia; order Lagomorpha; family Leporidae; genus Oryctolagus; species Oryctolagus cuniculus. The sequence continues at coordinate 22,988,243 of NC_091432.1, read as the reverse complement.
ATGAAAAGTAATGGTTACATCTCACAACACATTATTTCATCAAAGCAACCAAATTAGGTAATCCATTTATTACCTTTTAAACCCAAACCGGCGGGAAAATGACTAGAATATACTGCTCAAACAGACAAGGTGGTTGTACCAATGTTATACATAGTTCCCCTGAGCAATCATAAATTAAATCATAAAACTAAAAGATTTTCCTAAATCTTTCTGTGTTCAAAGAAGTGTTCTTCTAAGGAATCTACATTAACATACACAGTTGTTTAGACATAGAAAACACTCATACACACACACACACACACACCAACATTAAGTGGATGTATATATCAGAATGGCACATCCAGAATATACAAGAGTAATAAATTCTTATATTTGCATAGTGCTTTTATTTATAATTTATACACAGCTGCTCCCAAAAAGGATGTGAGACAGCTACAATACTTTATAATTTATAAATCATTCCATCTTACAACCCTGTGAAGTAGGAAGAATAAGGATTAGTACTCTTGTCAGAAAGAAAAGGAAGCTGAGACTCAAAAAACTAAGGAGACTTCCCCCAAACCCAAATCAAGATTTCTGAAAGCCTTAGACTATGCACTTTCAATTCCAGAAGACCATTTCTTCTATCAACATGTGCATCTAACAGCTCTCCATAGGGAAATATTGGGAAATGAATAAGTAAGAATGGATCTAAAATACGAGGATATATTCCAATCCACACATAATTTCTAGTCTTTCAAGTGTTAAAAATTACTAAAAATCTACTGAGTGCCTAGAGTATCCATAGGTCATTATTAGTAACTTACCTTTATTATCTCAAAAAAAAACCCTTATGGCATAGTTAACATTCATTCTGTATTAATGTGGAGAATATGATGAGGTATGTGAGGTAGAGAAAAATTAAATAACTATCGTACATACTTGACTAGTAGATTTTACTTGGATGCCACACTCAGGCAGTCTTAATCAAGGATTCATGTTTAGTCAATATGCTATTTTTATTCCTTATCCAGAGGAAGTCGCTTTTTTAGCAGTAAGCATGCTAGCCAAGTTTAATGAAATTAAGAGAAGTAATGGAGGAAGTACACCTGGCAGACCAGGCAGGCATATCAGGAAAGGACTTGAGAGCCCAGTCTGTATTCAGAATGGATTTTTTTACAGATTTGGGTATGGGTCACTGTTTATCCTTCTCATATCCTTTCTTGTATACAGCTGGGTAGTCAGTTTTCTGGGCATGGGATTCCAGAACTTCATATTGGATCTAATATTCTTCCTTGGAGTAAGGCAGGGAACTTTCCCTAAATTCCCCTGGGAGAGGACTGGGACCCATCTACCAAAGTCATCAAACATTGGCAAGATTTTGAAGTGCAAATGTTGGTAAGCTTGCTTCCACATTTCTTCCCTCATTCCACTGCTTAGAAATTCCTATTTTCTTTTTTAAAAATCTGATTTTCCTTATTACATCATGCACACATAGACTAGTGTCTCCCTAGCTACCTTAGTACTCCCCAACCTTAAGATAAGTAACCCATAATCTTATAGGGGTAGCAAAGTTGAAGGTCCATTTTTGTATTTCCTTTGAGCTGGCATTTGGGCATAAAGCTGTTTATAGATATTCTCTTGTGTGTCCTATGGTGTTTGAGGATGGCCATAGAAAACATAACCTTGTGTGGTCCAGCAGGCTGGTCATATCATCCAAGAGGATAGGCTGGAAGCTCTTCCTCAAGAACATCTTGAACTGAATAGGCTTTACTCTACTGAAGACAAAATGGGGGCATTAAAGACACTTGGTATAAAGAGAAGCAGTAAGAGAAAGAGAGCTATAGAGCCGAGGAAAGGTAACAGCCATGATTTTCATGGCCCAGTGATAGGTCAGAAATTAAAAGCATGTTTGGCCTGTTCCAGGGGTTGTCTGACTTCACCCAAGGAACATTGAACATGATTTTGTACCTGTACAGTCTGATTGACTCAAACACACCATTTTTCATGGATAACGACACAGATGATCTTTGGGTAGCAGTTCGTATGTCCTTGCCTGCTTGTTTTGAAGGACTAGGTTGACCAACCCTAGAACAGGAATCCTAGTCCTAACAAGCCAGCCTTTAACTGGAGTACCTGGGGATCCATACCCATCAGTCCAAAAAAGTACCCAGATCTATCTTAACATTGGAGGAGTAGAAACCCATTACATAGTCTGTATTCTCTCTAGGTCCAGTCTCTGTTCCCCAGGATAAATGTGAGACTTAATTGTTTACATTCTGATAAACCAGTTCTGTTTTTCCTTTGAATACTTTGTAGCTATATTCTGTTAGGAAGTTAAGGTTACTAGTCAAATGCCCAAAATTGGAGTTTCAGATAGAACAGACTAGTAAACCATCTAAATTTTAAATCATTTCCCCACTCTCCTCAACAGATTGGTTCTTTAGGTCCTCCACAAGGATATCTCCAAGAAGGTGTAGGCTGTTTATAAATCCTCAAGGCAGCACTGTCCAGGTTAGCTTTTACTTTAGACCTTGTTTGCTAACCCACTTAAAGGTAAGTAGGAACTCAGAGAAGGGAGTATTAAGATTCAGTAATAATTAAGTGAGCTTAATACCAGGCCAGGTAAGTGTGAGACCCAGACCTGCCTATCTTTGCACATGGAGTATAGGAAGAGACATTACAAGGGACTTGTGAACCTTTTTAAGGAAAGTACTCCATTGATTCCCATTACCTGGCTGGTCTGGAAGAATAGTTTGCCTGAATGGGAGGCTAGCAGAGTAGATAGCTACTATTCATGAAGGAAAATTCATGGTGCCATCTGATATGTCAACAAGTTTCTAAGCTTTGTCCCCTCAATAGGAATGGTTGGCTTGGAACCCAGGTAGAGTGAAGTGCTTCCTCCATTTAGGGTTAGCTGGTTCTCCAGTTCTGATCTGGGAGTCCATTGACCTTTAGAGCAATCCTATTTCCAGTGGCACCATTTTAGCAAAAGGGGCCAATCTTCTACAGAAGCCAGTTTCTGTCATGACAACTATTTGCCCAATGACCTGGCTTTTCCACACCAATAATAGGTGTTATCTGTGGGTGGACTTGCTTCGTTGGGTCTTTTTGGCAGCAGATCACTGTGTAAAGCCGATATTAGCTTGACCTGCCACCTGTCCTTACATTACTCCTTGCACCTAGGCTTGCTCCCCTTTTTCCTGGTCTCTGTCAAAGTAAAACACAAAGGCAGCCTTTAGGTGTGCTCAGTCTCATTCCCAGTTTTTTAAGCTTTTCATAATATCAGGACAACCCTCATTACTGTGCAACTCATGACTAGGATATATTGTCAAAAATTGGTTGAAGTTTGACACCGTGACTTAAAGAAGAAATGGCTTCTTTTCCTTTGTAACATCATCTGACCACAACATAAATTAGGTGGCCAGAAAGCCTGGATATAAAATAGGATTTTAAATTATAATACCAGTTTACAACATGACATATTCTGCCATGAACACTATAAATGGATAGAAGTCCTTTATGTGCAGGCCTTTATGGCACTAAGAGAAAATCATGAACTCTATAAAAACTGCAAGCTAGAACCAGCAATGCTAGCCTTACTTAATTTACCAGTGAAAGCCACTATGAAACAAAACCAAAAGAACAGCCATCACAGGATAGCACCCTTATAAACACCCCGAAATCCCTCTATCCTTTGTTTCCTCAAGTCAGCTGATCCCCCTTGATTGAAGGATCAACCCTGAAGCATTAGTGCAGAAGCCACTGGAATGTTCCTTCAAGGAGACAGTGGGATTGTAAGGCCCTGTCAGGACACAAGTTCCCTTTACAATGTAAAATTTAAATGAGATAAAAAGGGAGATGAGAAACTTCACTTAAGGTTGTTAGTGTGTTTGAACTTCCTTGAAAGTACTTGGTTTCCCTTATAAATGTGGTCCTTACTCATGGGAAACAGCAAAGGAGACCCAACTTGTTACTTCAGTTTTCCTTTATTCTCTTCCAGGGGGAGAAATGACTTTCCACATCACTCTCCAGTAGGATGTGCAGTTTGATACCCAGACCTTACAAAAGGACAAATATATTTTTCTGTAATTTTGCTTGGCTACAATATAAATTAGGAGATCCAAAATCATGCTCAGAAAATTACTGCTTAAAATTTAATATGAGTTTACAACTTGATCTCTTCTGTTATGGGGTAGTAAATGGACAGAACCAAATTTAGGGGGAGATAGGAAATTTTATTGATGACTTCAAATTTTATACACAGGTTGTGTAAGGTGGTCATCATGCTTGATCTTACTTGGAAGGATGTGCTTCTCCTCATTGGCACCATGTTAACTCAAAGGGAAAGACAAATATTGTAAAAACATGTCCATGATATTTGCCCAACTGAAAGAGAATAGAAGAGAATTTGTGGCAGATGGTTCTGTCATCCAAAGAGGAGACTCAGTATATCTGCTTCTACCTCTGCACTTATGAAGAACATCATATAAGTTCTTCCTTGGGCTTATGGGTTTTCTCCATTTAGCCTGTGGATTATGGGCCATAGGTTTATAGGGTTAGCTCGCATTGCTGTGTAACCTCTACATCTATATAACACATAACCCAGCTATCTAGTATAGTATTTGTGTCCACCACATAACCCATCTCAAACTACCTCCAAGTCTCTTTTTGGAACTTTTCCTCTTTTTTGGGTGGATCTCCCTTAAGACCCATGTTTTGTCCTGTTGATGTCTGGATATTTAATGTTTAAGTTGCCTAAGTCTTTGTTAACGCCCTCCCCCTTTGAAAATCTAACCTGCTTGCCAAAAATGCCATGTTGGGCAGGGTAGAAGAGGTTGTTTAAAAATATTTTTCTTTCTTTTCTTTTTATCCAGCTGTGGTTTGAAAGACATGTGTATGTGTGTCTCACATGACTTCCAGGTATCTCCCTGTCCCTGATGTGGTGCTGTGCCCAGGAGCATAGAGTACCCATAGGTTTATCATCCCAAACCCTTTTGAGGACAGTGGTACCCCCCTTCCAAGTTGTTTTAACCCTTAGTGCCAGTACATGCTAGGTACATAGAGGGGATGGCAAAAGGAATGTAGTGAGGAGGGCTACAAGCTCCTTGTCTCCATGGTCCAACTAGGAATGAGTGACAGCATACATTTCCATTTCTGTCACCATCACAACATCAACGTAACACACAGGGACCTAAAGCCATGGAGTAAGGGTCCACTCCAGAAACATGTCCCATTAGCAGATTCCACAACATGTGGAACATCAGGCCTTTATGTAAGAACAACAATGTATTCTGCATAATCTAAACTAACTCAATCAACTGTAGTCTCTCCAAATTCAGAGTCTCAATCTTTGAGAGTTCCAGGGATCTGTCTGAAAGCCCCAAAGTCAGAAGACTCAGTTTTGAAATGCATCACAAACAATAGGATTTTTGCTAAGAGGTTTACTCATACTTACACATGAATACATATGTTTTATATTGTGTTACTCTTTTCCACATGCCTCAAAAGTTCTCTGACTCTTCCAGACAACCAACGCAGTCTTCTAAAGTTGCCTACAAATCCTTTTATATCTACATGCAAATAGAATTCCTATTGGACTGCTCATCTCTCTGAATGCAAACTCTCATCCCTGAATTACCAATAACAATGGTCTCACTGCCTAGAAAGCACAACTAGACTTATATTATTAATTATTTTGCCAATAAGAAAATAGTTGGAGGTAGAGAAAGATATCAGATGAGTAGGAAATCCCATTGTTCATGCCTCAACAAAGGCACCAATCTGAACAGCTATTGATGCACCAAATCATCTGAATAAGAAATAATGAATCCAGATGAAAGATTATAGTGTCTGGTTTTAGTATAATAATCATAAGATTCATTGAAGAAAGCAGCAAGAAAAGAGTTGCCCATGAAACCAACTCTGTCCCATTTTCATAAGCTTAGTAAGTAGAGAAATGCCTCCCACTTGGGAGAGAAAGAGAGGATTAGGTCCAGACCTCAAACATGAAACACACTACCAGGACTTCCATGGTGAAATCTAGCATCAAATAAGGTTTCACAAAGCCTGACCCCAGACTAATACCAGAGACTGTCCCTCTTGACCCTCCCTAGTCAAGTAGCCAGTGTACTGTCTCCACTACCCTTTTCTCCAACTTGGCCAAACAGTGAAGAGCAATACTCCAGGCTCAGGGTAGAAGGGAGGAAATATAAGCATGATGGTGTTTCACCTTACAATCACTGTCAGACCTACTACAGACAGACCCAGCACCACAATGAACCCAAAGGAATGAACTCATCAAGAGCCACAGATGAGCCTGGTATACATTCCTAATACTGCACAGGTCCAGGTAGCTGTGAAAGTTAGGTATAACCTGCTTTGGAGTCAGACTATGCAGAAAAGGGACTACCTCTACCACCACCCCCAAATTTGGATAGTGAGAAGCAAGACTCCAGGCACTTTAGGGCAAGAGAAGAAAGTGAACAAAACATGGTACCTTGGAACTCAGTGTTGGTCTGGTAATCGGAATCTCCACTTCAATCCAGCTTCCTGCCTCACTTGGTAGTTGTTAACAGTCTCTGTCCCCATTGCAGTGCCTGCTTACATGGCCTCTGATCTACTACAGTGCCTGATGGAGACCTACAGCCTCAGTCAGTTGGACTTATATCTCAGCCAGCACCATCTATGGCTGGTTGCAATGGTATTGTGCCTTAGCATACCTCAGCTGCAGTGTGGAACTTGGCCTATCTCTGCACTACAGTGTCTCAGAAGATTATGGACTCTGGATATGATCTAACATCATGACATTGATGACTGTATATCATCAATGTCTAAAACATTTCCCCCCAAATCTCAGGTAACACAACACAGTATAGACTGTCAATTTGGAAGAATAAAGGGGAAGTAGACACCAAGTTATTATGTAAAAATGGTACCTATATCTTCAAAGTGAGGTCCAGAGCTTGGCAGAATTCCATGGTGTCCTACCACAGGCCCATGGCTATGGATACATATTGTGAGTCTATATCAGCCCCAAGTAAAGGTTTGTGGGAATATCATACCCGTTTTGGACACTAACCTTGTTCATTGAGAACAATACATAAACTATGGATTTGTAAAAAAATCTGAGCTTTTAGTGCTTAAGTAGTAGAAACGTCCACAGGTGGAGAGCAAAAGGACTGATTACAGTTTGTGGAGGGACAGGCACAAACAAAATTATGAAGAACCAAATAAATAACAAATCCTTCAACATACAAATGATATTCTAGGCCAACAAACATCAAGAACTTTTGGGGAGAGGCTGGTGTCATGTTGAAGTGTGTTAAGCCACCATTTGAGAGGCTGGCATCCCATATCAGAGTGCCATTCAAGTACTGGCTTTTTCACTGCTAATCCAGCTTCATGCTAATACAACTAGGAAAGTAGCAAAGGGCCCCAACAATTTGGGAGACCTTGATGGGATTCTGGGTTCCAGGATTCTGGAGATTTGGGGAATGAACTAGTAAATGGAAGATTCCCTTCTCTCTTCCTCTTTCCATCACTTTGCCTTCCAAATGAATCTTTTTTAAAAAAAATTTTTTGATAATCATGACTTCATCTAATGAGCAAAATAAGGTAGTAGGATGTAACCATATAGCAACTGACATCTGTAAATTCTCAGAATTATTTTGGGGTGGGCATTGTGGCACAGCAGGTTAAGCTACTGCTTGGGATACCTATTCCCCATATCGGATGCCTTGGACAAGTGCTATATCTGCTTCCAATCCAGCTTCCTGGTAATGTTCATGGGAGGCAGCAGATGATGGTCTAATTATTTGAGTCCCTGCCACACATGTGGGAGATCCAAATAGAGTTCCTGGATCCTGGCTTTGGCCTGACAGCTTCAGCTGTTGCAGAAATTTAGAAAGTAGACCAGTGGAAAGTCTCTCTCTCTCTCTCTCTCTCTCTCTCTCTTTCTCTCCCCTTTTGAAATAAATATATAAATCTATAAAAATAGCTAATTTATGGAAATTGAATGAAGTTCACCTAAACACAGAGAAAAATTTCAATAACTTGACAGAGAAACAACAGACAGAATGAAATATTTTTTAAAAAAAATGAGTAGAAATTCTTGAGCTGAAAAGTATCAAAAAGAATTTCAAAATGTGAAAGAAGGCATCAGTGGCAGAATAGATGAAACAGAAGAAATAATGAGTTAGCTCAAAATAGGAAATTTGAAAATACACCCTTGAAGGAGAAGAAAGAATGTAGAGGGGTAACAAAGGCTTACTAAAGTTTTAGAGACACATTTACACTCACCTCACAACTGGATCCAGTGGAGCAACTGTAACCTAGCACCTTTACTCACACAGTACTCTGCACTACCGGAGACAGAAGGTGCAGAATACTGGGCAAATATGGCCCCTACAATGCTAAAAGTGTGGACACCTGCCTATCAGACTTAAAGTCATATTTCTCTCCACTCCCTCCCCTCACCCAATCATTATAGACATTGTTCTTTGCTGCCAGAACCAGTGCACACCTGGACTTCATGTCAGGGTTCCTATAGCCATGACCAGTCTTCACACTACTGCTTAGAACTGTGCACATGACGTATTTCCTAGGGACTACACGTGTGCTCAGAATTGGGTGCACCATCAGAATTGTGAATGCAACAAGCCCTCTCTAAATGTCAGCATGTGGAGGGCCTTAAATCTGTATTACCTAGCTCCAGCACTGCTCAGGGACCACACCTTCCCATCAACAGGCTTTCATACACTGCCCACATCAGAACCTGCACTGAACTCATGGTTCCTGTCTCTCCCAAATACAGCAGCTCAGAGATTGTGTGCTCCAATTTTCTAGAGCTAAGACCACTGCACAGCTCTAGCCACAGCCTCAAACAGCAATTGAATGATTTTCTTGATGAGCCCAGCAAGTATTTCTCTTGAGGCTCCAAAATCAGGCAGCGGCTGGGGTCATGTGAGTCCTACCTGCCCCTAGTACCAGCCCAGCCTGCCATCAATGCCTGTACTGCTGTCTCTTTCTGGTTCTGACTTGAGTGGTGGATGAGGGTCTATGCTCAACCTAGTCACACTCCAGAAGGGCATGCTCCCAGCATCACTGTACTTCCTAGTATAGTCCCTTCCTCAGGAAGCTGCTGAGGCCCTGTCTGATAAGGATCCAAGTAACTACAGTGGACCCAGGAACACCCCACACCCTCACTACTGCTCCTACTGACTGTAACGCATGTATCCAATTGAATCTAAAGCCAAAGTGCCTAAAGACAAAACTTTCAATTAATCCAGAAAAGGCACTCTTTAAAAGCAAGAGAAATAACCAATCCCCTAGATGCACAAAAGTCACACATAGGAACACAAGAAATACAAAAAGAATAATTAAAGCAAGCTTTTAACCTATTAGATCAAACAGTAGGAATATCTGAATTTGAAGATAGGTCTTTTCAAATATCTCAGTCATACCAAAAAAAAAAAAAAGGAATTAAAAATAATGAAAATAACCGTTGAGTTCTTTAGGACACCATTAAAGGAATAAATATTTGAGTTTGGGGAATTCCCAAAGGAGAAGAAGACAAAACCTATTCAATGAAATAATAGCTGAGAACACCCCTAATCTGGAGAAAGATATGGACACTAAAGTAAAGGAGGCCTACAGTACCACGACTAGACATAGCCAGAAAAGAATTTCATCACAAAACATTATAAACAAACTCAAAAATCCAACACAAAGAGATAATTCTAAAATTTGCAAAAGAAAAGCACCAGGTCATTTTTAATAAAGTTCCATTAGATTAACAACAGATTTTATTTTCAAAAAAAAACGTACAGATCATAAAGGAATGGAAAGATATATTCCAAGTTCTGGGAAAGAAAAAAAAAAACTACCAAACCCAGGACACTTCACTTAGCAAAGACATTCTTCAAAAATTAAGGATAAATAAAAACTTCCCCCTCAAAAAAACCCAAATCTGAAGGACTTCACCACCACCCAAACAGCCTTACAAATGATATTTAACTATCAAAGAAACAAAGAAAGACAACTTCAATCATGAAAATATAACATTTACTGGGAAAAGAATAAGGTAGCCATATAACCCTGCACAGATGACTTAACCTCATCCTGATTTTCTTCTTTGTGAAACAGAGATAATACATCATGGGAGTTTAATGGTGTTTAGTGAGTTTACATTTTTAAAAAGGTATAGACCATGGTCTACATATTTAAAAAACTCAGTCTGAACACAGAATGTTGATTACTAGAGGCTGGGATGGGTGGAAGGGATAAAAAGAATTTGGATTTAAAAACTGGAGCTGGGTGTGTTTTATTCATTGTGACTAAGATACTAATATGACACATTCATAAGGGAACTGAGATGAGGGCATATTTTTGTTTTGTAAATTTAAAATTAACATAAAAAGATTAAAAAAGCTATCCTTAACAAAGACAGACTCTAATGCAGTCCAAAAGGCTAGGAAAAAAATTGAAGAAAAACAGTAAGGGATATTTAAAATATACAAGTGAAATTCTATAGAAAAAAAAAAGACAGAATTAAGCCATTATTTATCATTAATAACTCTGAATGTAAATGGACTAAATTCCACAGTTGGGCCGGCGCCGCGGCTCACTAGGCTAATCCTCCGCCTTGCGGCGCCGGCACACCGGGTTCTAGTCCCGGTCGGGGCGCCAGATTCTGTTCCGGTTGCCCCTCTTCCAGGCCAGCTCTCTGCTGTGGCCAGGGAGTGCAGTGGAGGATGGCCCAAGTGCTTGGGCCCTGCACCCCATGGGAGACCAGGAGAAGTACCTGGCTCCTGCCATCGGATCAGCACGTTGCGCTGGCCGCGGCGGCCATTGGAGGGTGAACCAACGGCAAAGGAAGACCTTTGTCTCTCTCACTGTCCACTCTGCCTGTCAAAAAAAAAAAAAAAATTCCACAGTTAATGGATGCTGACTATCTGAATTTTTTTTTTAATGTCACAAAAATAGGCTGCCTGGAAGAAGCTCATTTCACCAATAAAGAAGACAACATACTCAGATTTTATCCCTCCCACCATATATAAGGAAAAACAGGCAGTAGTTTCCTTTGCTTCTGGCTTATTTCGCTCAACATGATGTCCTCAAATTCAACCCATTTTGCTCAAGTGACAAGATTTCATTCATTTTTTATAGCCGAATAGTATTCCATTGTCTATGTACAACACATTTTCTTTATCCATTCATTTGATAATGAACACTTTGGTTGATTCCATATTTTGGCTATCATGAATAGTGATGGTAAACATCAAGAACAGTTATCTCTTTGATATGAGGATGCCACCCCTACTACTTTTAGTCAAAATAGAGCTGGCAGTCCTAGCTCAAACAGGCAAGAGAAAAAAATAAAGGGCATCCAATTGGACAGAGGAAGTCAAATCGTCATTTACTGCAAATGACAGAAATCTTATGCATAGAAAAACCCATAGACTAAATTAAAAATGAATAAACTAGCTACTAAATCACAGTGCAGCCCAGTGATCCTGCTTGTTTGAAGAGAAATTAGGACTGCAAAAGGCCAAGGAGCCTACATTTCTCCTAGCAAAGCAACAAAAATATGCTGGCTGCACACATAAAGAGCTCCAGAGACATGCAGAAGGTTCCTCCCAAGTCTTCGTTTGGATACTTACCAGAAGTCACATGAGGAAACCATTAAGGACCAGGGGGAAAAAACACATAAGGGAACTGAGGTTAACTACTTGGAAGACACACGGGAGCCCAGAAAGAAAAACTTTGGAATTAAACCTAGATCAGTTATAGTATACAAATGGGTGTTGGCTTAGCGATGAAACAATTTTTTTCTAGAATAAAGGCTATTCTGGCCTTGTTTAGCAAAGCTTAACAGAAAGTTTTGAAAGCTCCAAACTGTTTTAAGATCAATTAACTGGTCGGCGCCGTGGCTCACTAGGCTAATCCTCCGCCTTGCAGCGCCGGCACACCAGGTTCTAGTACCGGTCGGGGCGCCAGATTCTGTTCCGGTTGCCCCTCTTCCAGGCCAGCTCTCCGCTGTGGCCAGGGAGTGCAGTGGAGGCTGGCCCAAGTCCTTGGGCCCTGCACCCCATGGGAGACCAGGAGAAGCACCTGGCTCCTGCCTTCGGATCAGCGTGGTGCGCCGGCCGCAGCGCGCCGGCCACGACGGCCATTGGAGGGTGAACCAATGGCAAAGGAAGACCTTTCTCTCTGTCTCTCTCTCTCACTGTCCACTCTGCCTGTCAAAAAAAAAAAATCAATTAACTGTATCAAAGAACAAAACTCAAGAATTTGTTAAAAAGATGTACAGATATCCAACACTTAAGGTGTAAAATTCTTTTTTTTTCCAAATAGCTACTCAGCATATAGTCAAGAAGCAGAGGTGAAAGCTCCAAGTGGTAACTCTTTTAAACATATATTTATTTATTTGAAAGGCAGAGTTAGAGAAAGAGAGAGATAAAGTGAGAGAGAATCTTCTATCTGTTGGTTCATTCTCCAAATGGGCACAACATCCAGAGCTGGGCTGATCCAAATCTAGGAGCCAGAAGCTTCTTCTAGGTCTCCCATGTGGATGCAGGGGCCCAAGGACATGGGCTATCATCTACTGCTTTCCCAGGCCATAGCAGAGAGCTGGATCGGAAGTGAAGCAGCTGGGACTCCAGCTGGAGCCTCCATGGGATGCTGGCTCCACAAGTGGCTATACCACAGGGCCTGTCCTGATAAAATTCTCAATGACTATTACCCAATCAAAAACTTAGCAAACACATAAAAAAAAAATTAAATTCATCTCATATGCAAAATAATTTTAAATTATTGAAAGAAAAAAATCTATCCTCTTATAATTCCCTTCTTGGTTAAAAGAATATATCTGTCCTTAGCAAAAACAAAAAAGCCTTCTATTAGATATATAAAAGCTGAAAAAAGTCATTGCCAACAGAACTGTACAACAAAAATATGATTTACAAAACTCCTTGAGACAAAAGAAAAATGGTAACAGAAATCTGCATCAACGTGAAGATAATGAAAGCACTGGAAATAATAAAAATGAAACCCTCCTCAAAGCAAAACAATAACAGTGAATTAAGGGAAATACTGGGAGAATGGAAATACAAGTATACTTTTTTTTTTTTTTTTTTTTTTGACAGGCAGAGTGGACAGTGAGAGAGAGAGACAGAGAGAAAGGTCTTCCTTTGCCGTTGGTTCACCCTCCAATGGCCGCCGCGGCCGGCGCGCTGCGGCCGGCGCACCGCACTGATCCGATGGCAGGAGCCAGGAGCCAGGTGCTTTTCCTGGTCTCCCATGGGGTGCAGGGCCCAAGCACCTGGGCCATCCTCCACTGCACTCCCTGGCCACAGCAGAGGGCTGGCCTGGAAGAGGGGCAACCGGGACAGAATCCGGCGCCCCAACCGGGACTAGAACCCGGTATGCCGGCGCCGCTAGGCGGAGGATTAGCCTAGTGAGCCGCGGTGCCGGCCTGAAAATACAAGTATACTTTTGAAAGGCTATACTATTCTATGAGGGAAACCGGAAATGTTTATAGAAGTGGAATTAAAACCTAAGTTTATTTTGATGCAAAAATATTTTGAAATATTTTCTCCTGATACACATTTTCCATGAGATATTTGAAGATTCTTCATATGCATAGATTTCAAAAGTATTTGCACCAAAATAAACTTATCTTTTAATTCCATTTTTCATGAACCTTTTGAAAACTGTAATGGTGGTGCCAGTGCTGTGGCATAGCAGGTAAAGCCATTGTCTGCAGTGCTGGCATCCCATATGGGCACTGGTTCCAATCCCGGCTGCTCCACTTCTGATCCAGCTCATTGCTATGTCCTGGGAAAGCAGTAGAAGATGGCCCAAGTGGTTGGACCCCTGCACCTTCTCTCTCTGCCTTGTAGGTAGATTACTAGCTGTACAAACTTAGGCAACTTTCTTAAACTCTTTGTCTTTCTTTTCTTTTTTAAAACATTTATTTGTATAAAGGGAACAGAATTCATCCATTTCATAGATACAGCTTTAAAAGCATAGTGATACTTCCCATTTTACTATCATTTCACTCACAAAATGGTTAGGATAATTAAATGAATTAGGAAATGTGAAGTGCTGGGGTTGGCGCTGTGGCGTAGCTGGTAAAGCCACCGCCTGCATCCCGTATGGGCGCTGGTTCGAGTCCCTACTGCTCCACATCTGATCCATCTCTCTGCTATGGCCTGGGAATGCAGTAGAAGATGGCCCAAGTCCTTGGGCCCGTGCACCTGTGTGGGAGACTCAGAGGAAACTCCTGGCTCCAGCAGTTGCAGCCAATTGGGGAATGAAGTTCTCTGGATGGAAGACCTCTCTCTCTCTGTCTCTCTCTCTGCCTTTCCTCCTCTCTCTGTGTAACTTTGACTTTTAAATAAACAAGTAAATCTTTAAAAAATGTGAAATGCTTATAACAGCCCCCACACATGATAGGAGCTATAATCTCTCATGAAATACATAGCAATGTATATCAGCAGTTAAATGCCTATGCAATGGGATCTACAAATTCCCTTTTCCTGTTGCAAATGGGATCGATTTAAACTCTTAGCTATTTCTGCAAAGTGCTTACACCAGTAAGCAAATAATAAAAATGAAACATTTGCCAAAAAATGACAGCCATGGCATTGTTACACCTTTGCATTCCCTCAAGACAAAGAGATTGACTGTGCTTTAGAGCATTTGCAAATATCATACAGATCACTCTGACTTTAATAGTGAAGAGATCTCCCTCTGTTGTGTACCAAAATGGAAAAAGAAGCTGAGTTTGTTTTTCATGCAATGATTACTTCATGTCATTTCATGTAACTGGATTCACATTAGTCATCTTAAACAAAAACTGAATTTACACAGTTTCAGCATCTGCCTTCCCACTGAAGCAAGATTTCCTAACCATTTTTTGCAAACCACAACATTGCTTTTCAAAGAAATTACTTTTAATTTATTATTATTATAAAATGTATTGGACTATTGAAAAAATAGCTTAATATGACAATCATCATTTAGATTAAAAAAATGAAAACAAAATGAAATCTCCTGTGAGGCCCTGCCTGTTCTCATTTCCTCTTCCTTTGGCCTCTATAGTCAGCCATTATCCTCAATTTTGAGTTTATTCTCAGCCATTCGCTGACGTTCTTCCTCTGTCTGTGTGTACTCTCAAACAATGCATGGAATTATATTGCAGGTTTTCATCAAAATCATTCTGTATGTCTCTGTGATGGTCATGAAATGTGCTCCCAGGTGCCCTGCTCTAGTGAGCATAATCGCCTGACTGCTATCATTCCTGCCCTCTGGTTCAGCATCTGCCTTGTGCCATGCTTCCCACAGCCTGTTCCTGGACAAGGGGTTGTGCACACACACCCTTCCTACATGATACAGGGATTCCTTAGTGGACAATTTTGGTTCCAGAATTCTCTATCAGTTTGCTTCATCCACAGGAGTTAAAACTGCATCCTAATCTGAACGCTTTCCTCACTTTCTCCTTCCTTTCTCCTTCATAGACCATTCCCTCCAGTACATTTCTGGCACATCTAATCTTATCTTCATGCTTGTGTTTTAGAGGTCTTGAGCTAACATGGTATTCTTTTGCAAATTGCTTTCTTCATTTAGTTTTATAGTTTTGTGATTTATTCATATGGATACATTTATCTCTAGTTCATTAACTTTAACCACTGTAAAGGATTCTGTTGTATGAATACACCACAAGTGATTTATCCTTTCTCCTTTTAATGGGCATTTATGTTGTCTCCAATTTTTTCACCATTACAAGCAATGCTTCGATGAACATTTTAATACATAGGTCATAGGGTAGGCGCCCCTCTACCAGCTATTGTCATTTATTCTCTAAGTCACTATATCCATTATACTTCTCCCAGTAGTGTATGAGAATGTCCAGGCCTCGTTGCCTTGCACCACTTGAAATCAGTCATTTTTACTTTGCCAGTGTCAGTAGCACTAAATGATACCTCATTGTACTTCAAATTTATATTTTCTTGAATACTATTGATTTTAAGTATTTTTCTTTTTAGTTGGGCTTAGAATTTTCTATTTAGTGATTTGTCTAATCATATTTTTTCTAACCATCAAATTGCATTATTATTTTTGCTCTTGTAGGAGTTATCCAAGTATGTTATATGATTAGAATATATTTAATTTCTTTAAAAAACCTTTCATTCTGTGGCAAATGCCTTCCAATTCTTTTTTGGTATTTTTGATACAGGAAGATGTAAATATTTAATGTAGTTTATTTCTCAATCTTTGTCTTTATAGTTTCACTTTTTACTTTCTAAAGGAATTTTTATCTGTACCAGTCAAACTGCTATTACCTAATATTATCTTCTTTTTTTTTTATGTATTTGACAGGTAGAGTTATAGACAGAAAGAGAGACAGAGAGAAAGGTCTTCCTTCCATTGGTTCACTCCCCAAAAGGCCACTATGGCCAGAGCTGTGCTGATCCAAAACCAGGAACCAGGCACTTCTTCCTGGTTTCCCATGCAGATGCAGGGGTCCAAGCACCTTGGCCATCCTGCACTGCCCTCCCAGGCCATAGCAGAGAGAGGGACTGCAAGAGGAGCAACCGGGACTAGAACCCAGCACCTATATGGGATGCCAGCGCCACGGGAGGAGGATTAACCAAGTGAGCCATGGTGCCTGCCCCCTAATATTGTCTTCTAAAAAACAATTTTTTCATATTTAAAAATACATTTTTTAATCCAAATAGAGTTGATCTTAGGAATATATTTTAGGGAATGGTTCCAACTTCATTTGTTCATGAGGATGATTATCGCAGATCTAAATAATAATAATAATATATAATAGTAATAATAATAATCTCTTCCGTCTCCCTTTATCCATATCATCTCTGTCATACATCAGGTTTCCATACATAAGAGTTTTGGTTCAGGCTTTCCATCTCCATATTAATAACACTTTGTTGGACGGCACCGCAGCTCACTAGGCTAATCCTCTGCCTGCTCCACCAGCACCCCCGGTTCTAGTCCCAGTTGGGGCACCGGTTCTATCCTGGTTGCTCCTCTTCCAGTCTAGCTCTCTGCTGTGGCCAGTGAAGGCAGTGGAGAATAGCCCAAGTGCTTGGGTCCCTGTACCCGCATGGGAGACCAGGAGGAAGCCCCTGGCTCCTGGCTTCGGATCAGCGCAGCACTCTGGCCATGGCGGCCATTTTGGGGGGTGAACCAACAAAAGGAAGACCTTTCTCTCTCTCTCTGTCTCTCTCTCTCACTGTCTATAACTCTACCTGTCAAAAAAAAAAAAAAAAAAACATTGTTTTCATTAATAAGACATTATAATGATTCTTGATATCTGGTAAGTTCGGTTTCCCTATTCTAATCATCTTTGACATTGCCCCAAATCTTTTTGGTCCTTTGTTTTTCTATATGAATATTAGAATCAGCATGTCAAAGTCTGTAGGAAGTCCAATTGGGATTTTTAAAGGAAATGATGTGGGTTTAGAAAATGAAGATCATGATTTTACAGTTCACATGACAATTGTATCATATCTCTCCACTTATTTTTCAGTAAATGTTTATTTTTCTGAATTTTTTTTCATTTTGATGTTGTAAATACCGTAGTTTAGGTATGACATTTGCTATTTGTGTCACACACACACACACACACACAGGTTAAAGAATTTTATGTATTGGTCTCATACCCAGTCACTGTATTGAACTTGTATTAGTTTGGCTGCATTTTCCCATGAAGTCATAGTATAAAGCTTCAGATATGCAAGTTGAACATATTCCAAAGTGTTGTTCCACAACTAGCACCCATCATCATAAATACCGCATTTTACACATAAAACTTTTGCTGAGTGTACATTTCAAGTTGGATGTTGCTTTCCATTAAAAAGAGGCATGAAAAAAATATTTGGAGATGGTGGATATGTTTATTATCTTAATTACAGGATGACTTCATAGGTGGATACACATGTCCAAGCTCATCAAATTGTAGATATAATATATGTGAAAATTTTATCTATAACTATATTTCAGTAGTTATTTGAAAAAAGCTACTACGAAATTTTTCCTGTCATTTTATTTTTATAAACAACATTAATTTTTAAAATGTTTAAAGAAATATTCATATCTTTTTCTCCTATATTCTGATATATTCCCACAGCACATTTCTGCTGTCTTAAGGGTCACTACTTTTCAATGTACAGATTCCAATTTCATCTAGGAAACATTTGCTTTTTTCGTTGCACTTTCCTTTTCAGAATCAACTGCACCTACTACTTGTGCAGTGACTCCTATGGAGCAGAAACTCAATTCCTGATCTTCAGCAATCTTTCATCACTAGTAAGGAACTGGCACTAAACACTTTATTAGCTTGCCCAAGTTCGAACAGTTGTAAAGGGTTGGAAGTGGGATTTGCAGCTGCACCTGTGTAGTCTGAGCTCAATTGACTGGTATTCCTGCTTACAGTTTCTCAGAAGTAAGTATGCACAGAGTGACTCCTGCTATGAGCGTATCTCAATGTTCACAGTACCATAAGAGTGCCACTCAAGGGGAGAAGAGAAATCAGCACAGTCACTAAACTGATGAGATGATGCTTAGTTCCAGAAAAAAAAAAAAAAAAAAAAAAAAAACTCAAAACCAAGCTGATCATTTGAGAATATATAGATGTTAATACACAGATGTTAGATTTACCCCCTTGCTACTTTTAAGCAGGCCTAAAGAAGTCAAAGATGAAATACTCAGACTTTAGGAAGGCAACAGTAAGTTTGATGACAATTCTGGAAGCTGAGAAGTTGGTCTTGCCCATCAGGATGTTATCAAGTCCAAATTCCCCCCAGTGCCATCATATCTGTAAATTCTACATGTGGGTTTGGCACCTGTTAACCCAGTTATCCAGAACACAATATATTGACCTACATGCGTGCCATTATGTTCCTCCCAATTTTTTTGCTTAGCTGTAAAATGCAATTCATTCTGTAGCCTTAAAGAAGTAGAGAATAGAAATATAGGGCATTTTCCATGCTACTACTTTACTATCTCCATTAAGTCAGTTAAGTGACCACGGCTGACAACTATTTTCACTCCTTCCCATCAGACTCAATGTCTCCCCCTATGGAGGAATCACTTCCATAATTCAGGCCGTGTAAGTTCTATATCTTCAGTGCCGGAGCATCAAGACATTTGCTTTGATGCTCAGTAGATGATTGATCAACACAGCTAACACTTTCCTTGCCACTGCTTTAGGCATTAAGTGATGTAGGGTGAGGCAGGGGGTCCACTAAGGACACCAACCAGGACAGCAGAGACAAAAACTCCCCTTAAGGTTCCAATACTCTGGCGACAAGCAATACACAACACTCTTCATCATCACCAAGCAAGTGCTCTCCTTACAAGTGTTTGCTTATTCAAGTTATACACATTGCTGAAAAAAACATAATTAAAAAATGAAATGTCCTTTCAACCTAAAAAACCTCTCCACAAAGTACAGGAATGAAAACAGTTTTAATATTGAATAAACTTAAAGTAGGTTAGAAGCAATCAGCTAAGAGATTGCAAAAACAGAAAGAAATCTCAAGCTTTTATGTAGCCAAACAGATGCAGCTGTTAAATACTGGATCTCAAGATAAACAGTAACTGGTTCTCAAGTAGTAGGAATTAACAGCCCCATTTGTCACACAGTTCATCCTAAATTCATGTGGTAGTTTGAGTGAACATCTCCGTTCACTAGCTGACTTTTGTCAAAGGAAATATGAACTTCTCACAAGTTTATCACAAAAAGTTGGAACTTAAAGTGAATCATGATTCCAGTGAGGTTCTTTCTTTTCCAAAGAAATTGGGAGGTAGGGGTGCTCTCTTAGTTGATGGTTACATTTTTAAGATTTATCTTTATTTATTTGAAACTCAGAGTTAGAGAGACAGAGAGAGAGAGAGAGAGAGGGATACAGAGAGAGATCTTCCACCTATTGATTCACTCCCCACGTGGCCACAACAGCCAGGACTGAGCCAGACCAAAGCCAGGAGCCAGGAACTTCATCTGGATTTCCCATATGGGTGCAGGGGCCCAAGCACTTGAGCCTTCTTCTGCTGCTTTCCCAAGCCATCAGCAGGGAGCTGGATGGGAAGTGGAGAAACTAGGGCATGAACCAGTGTCCATATGGGATGCCAGCATTGCAAATTGCCCCTTACCCACTATGCCACAACATCTGCCCTTGATGGTTACTTTTAAATTTTTTTAGTTATATATTTATTTGAAAGGGAGGAAGACACACACACTTACACACACACACACACACACATCTCCCATGTTCTGATTTACTCCTCAAATGCCTACAACAGCTAGGCCTGAGCCAGGCCAAAGCCGAGAGTTAGAAACTAAATCCAGGTCTCCTACGTGGGTTGCAGGGAGCCGCCTGCCTGAACCATCACCTGCTGCCTCCTAAAGTACACACTAGCAGGATGTTATAATCAGGAGCAGAGCTGGCACTCAAACCCATGCACCCTGATATGAGATGCAGATATGCCATGCAGTGTCTTAAGCACTGTGTCAAGTGCCTGCCACAATGGTTACATTTTGAAGAAATGAATCCCAGGTCCCTGGGGACACTTTCTTCTTCATATATAAAGTTGACAAGAAGCTTAAATTTGAAAAGATTTACATGCATTTCACAAAGACGAACAATGAACTTAGAAATTTTCTAAAGTAATTGCTCTAGGAAAAGGCCTAAAGGGAGCATGTCTCTTGCCCTATTTTTAAAAGGAGTAATTTTTCCATTGTATTTCCTCTCATAAGGTCTACACTCGGCACTGATGCTCGAACCACATAAGAGGAAATCTGGTTAAGCTGTCACAGAGAAAGGGAATATCAAATTTTCCTACAGGCTGAAGTTTATTGTGTCAGTTTGTGGTTCTGGTACTCTTAACTTTTTAAGTGCCCTCACTTAAATACTGAATTTCAGCAAAAAAAAATCAGTGTTTTATCTCAAAAATTTGTGCAGATGCAGCTCCTATACACCCAGAATGCTTTGGTAACATTGTTCTAATTTACAGTCTGTAATCAACTAGCAAGATAACAGGAGCTGCTGTTGCAGCTCAGACAAGCTTCCCCTATTTCAGAGAACTTATATGTTGTGAGTGTGTGACAACCTTACGTTTATCTACACATACAACTAGGCATGCATATTACTGATAGCACTTGAGTAGTACTGAATGTACTTTGACTGATAAAACACAATATTTTGCACTAATTATAATGAATTAGAATATCGTTGGTAAGAACTTTTATCCAGAGTTGTGTGAGAGTCTTCTAAAAAGTTCATGGAAAAATTGAATGAAGGATCAATGTATTTTGATGCAAAAACAATTTGAAATCCATGCACATGATGCTTTTCAAAAAGTTCATGGAAATGATATTATTAAAAAAACTATGCATGGATTTCAAAAATATTTTCCACCAAAGTAAGCTTAGCTTTTAATTGCATTTGCTCATGAACTTTTTCATGGGCAAAGTGTACATTTCAAGAAAAGAAACCTTGCATTTCTGTTCCAGCTTTACCACAGATTAGCCACAGGGTCTTACTCAAGTTATTTACATAGCTGCATATCCCAAACATGTGTTCCTTGGGGCTTGAGGTCTATTTGTTAAATGGAAATTAAAATAGCTGTCCTACTTGATCTGTAAGGTTATGAAAGATAAAACAGTCTTAAAAGAGAGATTTGGAGGAAAGTATAAAATATTACTCAATGTAATTATTAACTCTGATTATACAGCAAACCATTATGGACAAACAGGTTTCCAATAACATTTAGATAGCACTGGGATTCAGTAATAAGAATGATCAGAGTAGATACAATGTCTGGTATGTATCAAGTACTACACTTAATGATTAGACTTAAATATTGAGGAGACCACACTTTGAAAGATGTTTTGCTTCCAGGTAGATAGAGAATAGAAAGAAAAATAAGTTCCCTGAATGATAAAACAGCAAGAGCCAAAGAAAGCATGAGATTATCCATCCAATGGTTTATTCCTCAAAATGGCCAAAACAGCCATATTTGGGCCAAGCTGAAGCCAGAAGGTGCATTCCATCTTTGTCTCCCACATGGGTGACAGGGACCCAAGTATTTGACCTGTCTTCTGCTAATTTCCCAGGTATAGTGTCGCTCCCCCTCTTCGTGGAGGAGCAACACTGGACCCTGCGCTGTTCTTTCGTCTGCTCGGCCCTCCCCGGGTTTGCTGCTGGTTCTTCCCGGGTTGGCTACTATCCCTTCCACCTCCGTGGAAGGGCAGTTCCCCCTGGCCGCATTCCCCACTTCCGCAGGGGAGCGGCACACCGCCGGCCGGCTTTCTCGGGGGCTGCACGGGTTCCCTTAGATGTTCCCCATAGATGTTCCCGGTGCATGCCGTCTCTCTCCTCCTTTATAGTCCTCCTCCGCCAATCCCAACTCGGCTGCCCACACGCCGAGTACGCTGCTCTCCAATCAGGAGCAAGTCCTACAGTTAATTGGTTGAACTGGAGGCAGCTGTGCGGAAGCTGTTTACTTCTCTCCCAGCGCCATATTGTGGGAGAGCAGATGCATAGAATAAGTCTTAATTCCAGCAACTTAGTCTAGTCCGAGATGCTCCCCACAGATCCCCCTTTCTTTTTATTTTTTTGGCGTTGATACGCGCCTGTCTTCGGTGTCCCGCAGCACACACTCTGCTCTACTTGCTAGAGTTGCCACAGGTTCTTACAAGTCCTATCAATGAGGCAAACCGAATCCGGGTCCTCTCTTCGCCATGTTGTGAGGAGGTTTTTAGGCGCTGATGCGTGCCTGTGTTCGGTGCCCTGCAGCGCATGCTCTGCTCTGCCTGCAGGGGACTTACAAGACCTATCAGGCAAACCGAATCCAAGCCTTCTCATTGCCTTTTTGTGGGGGAGACTTATTAGTGTTGGTTCGTGCCTATCTTCGGTGACCTGCAGCTCATACTCTGGTCGAGCTGCTTGCTGGCGCTTACCGCCTTAATCAGGCAGACCGAATCCAAGCCTTCTAATTGCGGTATTGTGGGGAAGCCTTACTGATGTTAATTCGTGCCTGTCTTCGGTGACCTGCGGCGCATAAGCTGCTAGCCGCCCAGGTGCTCATCGCCTCACTAATCGGGCAGACCGAATCCAAGCCTTCTAATTGCCATGTTGAGGGGAGGCCTTTCTATTTCTCTATTTCTCTATCTCCGGGCATTCCTATTTCTCCCATTTTACTTCTATCTTCCAGCATTCCTATTTTTCTCATCTTACTTCTAAACTTCTGTTTCTCTTATCCCTGCGGCTTTCCGGCGCCTCGCCCTGCCGGCAGCTTCACGGCTCCGCGCGGCTTCCCGGCACCTCGCCCCGCCGGCGGGTTCCCGGCTCTGCGCGCACGCTCCGCAGTCTCCACGCACTTCGCGCCCGCACCACGGCCTCGCGCCAGCGTTCCCTATCTATTCACGCCCCGTGCTCTCTCTGCACGCGGCGGCTTCTGCGAGTAACACAGCGTAGCTTGCGTCTCCACCACTAGCATTCAATCCAAGTTCCCCGGGCTAGCCTGGCGAATTCAACCCAGCGTACGTCTCCGCCCCACGGTTTGGCTTCCCGTCCTTTGCTCCCCGGGCTAATCAGACGGATCCCAATCTGGCTTGCGTCTCAGCTTCTGGTTTCAACTTTTCGCCCCCTATTCCCGGGCTAACTTGAGAATCCCAAAGTGGCTTTCGTGTCCGCCTTGGCCTGCCCCCCACGGCTTCAATTTCCCTAACACTTTTCTCTACCCGGTATGTTTCCCCAAGCTTTCCTCCAACAATACTCCTCCCTCATTTCTCCTGGCCTCTCCCCACAGTCCGCGTCCGAGCCTGTTTGTTCTAGCTTTCACTTTCGCTTTTGACCTTAAAGATTTCTCCCAGCTTCCCCCCGTAGTCCGTATCCGAGTCTATGCCTAGGCTTTCAATAGCTTCTTCCGGCTCCTTTTTCGTCCGGCTTTTCCCTAGGCTATTTGCTAGTCTCTCTCTCCGGTAATTTCCCAGTTCTTCCCGTTTCTTCCCTCCTAAGTTTCCTATCCGTCCTAGGTTTCCTATCCGAGTCACGGCACCATTATGTCGCTCCCCTCTTCGTGGAGGAGCAACACTGGACCCTGCGCTGTTCTTTCGTCTGCTCGGCCCTCCCTGGGTTTGCTGCTGGTTCTTCCCGGGTTGGCTACTATCCCTTCCACCTCCGTGGAAGGGCAGTTCCCCCTGGCCGCATTCCCCACTTCCGCAGGGGAGCGGCACACCGCCGGCCGGCTTTCTCGGGGGCTGCACGGGTTCCCTTAGATGTTCCCCATAGATGTTCCCGGTGCATGCCGTCTCTCTCCTCCTTTATAGTCCTCCTCCGCCAATCCCAACTCGGCTGCCCACACGCCGAGTACGCTGCTCTCCAATCAGGAGCAAGTCCTACAGTTAATTGGTTGAACTGGAGGCAGCTGTGCGGAAGCTGTTTACTTCTCTCCCAGCGCCATATTGTGGGAGAGCAGATGCATAGAATAAGTCTTAATTCCAGCAACTTAGTCTAGTCCGAGATGCTCCCCACAGTATAGCAGCAGAAAACTGGTTCAGAAACAGAGTAGCTAGGACTCCAAATGACTCTATAATGGGGTATGCTGGTATTGCCAGCAAAATTTTAATTTGCTGTATCATACACCAGCCCTGTGTAGGTATCTTAGGAACCACTCTTTGCTGAGTATCACCCAGATCTTGGAAATGCAAGTTATCTGCTACAAACAAATAATCCCTGGCAGACATGGATTCACCTGTCTGAGTGCCTGGATTACAGCTCCAACCCTGGGCATCAGGAGACTTAGTTGTCTAAATTCCAGTAACAGGAATAAAACAAAAAAGCAGAAGGCCAACAAGTATCTTCAGGCAATAAATCCAGGATTTAGGGAACATCAACCACAATTCAAGTCTCTATGTGCTGTGTAATAGTCTTAAAGCCATGTTACATTGCCACATATATTTTTCTTACCTCCTTCCAAGGATCAGTAGTAAAATGTTTAAAAGAAAGTGTTTCTGTGATTATTTTTAAAGCAGCAAGGACAGGGAGCTGTGAAGATTAAGTCTATCTGCAGCCAGGTTTGCAAAGCACAAGCCCAAGAGACATAATCTGCTGTAGAAAGGTGAGGATAATTTCCAGGTCCCTTGACAAAGTTAAAAAAGATAAAAGCATAGATCTAGTCCAGGAGTGGTCAAAGGAGCCTAATAGTGGGAGGCCATGATAATTCTTCTGTTAGAGTCATGAAGGGGGTTACCAAACTAATGATCAAAGCACTGCATCCTTCTTCAATGAATACATCTACTTTTTATCTGTAAAGAAGCTAATACTGACACTTATTGCACTATTGTGAGCCAGAACCTAGTCTTTTATATTTATTATCACTATTCATTATTATGTCTTTTTATTTTAAAATAGTTCAAATAGTAAAGACTTTCAAGAATAATTCAGAGTATGAGTAATTTAATGAGCACATAGGTTTAATAATTTTGTCATTTCATACTAAGCATTAATTATATATATATATATATATATATATGTATACACACACATACGCACCATTCTTTATGAGAACTTGCAAAAGTAGCTTTTATCCCTAGTTTACAGATGAGGACAGCTGAGGCTCAAAGTTCAAAGCAACATTCTCAGTGGAAATGTACATAGCAACTCGTTGCTCACTCAGAATGAGCCTACAAAAGAGGTTCTATTATTATTCTCATTCTACAACCCAGAAAACCAAAGCTTGAAGTGGTTACATTGGAGCTAGTATTCCAGAGTTTGCCTCCTTCTGTTAGGTAGGAAGTCAAAAACTGAGCCTATGTGTGTATGAGAAAGGCCTGAAGACCAGCACCTACTGCAGAAGCTCCAGAAGCCTAGCATCTTGCACTTCGAAGTCATGCCTGGATCCTGATGACCTTCCAGGGGTCCTGCCCCTTCTACCTGGCCTGATAAACATCCTTCCTCTAAGGTGGGGTGACACCAGCCAGGCTTCCCCTGTCTGATAACTTCAGGGAGGAAAAAGTCAGAGAGGAATTTTCATATTTACACCCAACAAGTCCTTTGGTCAGGAGGAGAAGGAGAGGGGGAGGGAAAAGGTGGGAAGGCAGGACCCATCCCCTTAAAAACGCCAGCCTAAATGTGAACTAGGCACTCTCTCTCAGATTCTATCTGGAGAGGTGCCCATCCGTTCTTACGGATGCCCCGACCCTAATAAACCTTGCTATTTTGCTTTCTACTGCGGTTTCATGCCTGAATTCTTTCTTGCTTCTCCGGTAACACTTCCTTTTTATATATGATATTACTACTACTGCACGAAACCTTGACTGTTAATTGTTCCTCATTCTAGAAGAAGACCATAATAGACAAGTTCCATCCCTGAAAAACTCTACAATGCCTTCTGCATTCTATATTCCCACCTTTCTCTCCCATGATGCTCCCTAACCTCCCATCAGACAGCCAGCCAAGTGCCCTCTCACACCAATCTTGTACCCCTGGGCAGAGCCATGTTTGCCTCTTACAGTACCATTATCAAAATTGTCATGGAAGCTGGTAAGTTTTCATTGACTGCTAATGAAAGTTTTGCTCTGATCTTCACTGTGCAATCTCTAGCTTTTGACAAACGCAATAAAAATGAACCAAAAAATGGTCTATAATGAATCTGTTCATATGACAAGGATTATAATGGGAATAGACAGTGGCACAAAATTAATTTGTTACTGTGACAGAGACAGTGACAGGAACAGAAGTGGCTACAGAGTTATGTGGTTTTCATTGAAGAAATTACAGCAGATAGCTGTTTTGGAAAAGAGATCTATTCTTTTATAATTTTTTATCAAGTTAGTTTTACTTTTTTTTAATTGACACATAAAGATACCTATATTGTGAGGTGCACTGATGTTTTGACACATGCATATATTGTATAATGAACAAATCAGGATCATTAATGTACCTGTTACCACCAATTTTTGTCTTGTCTTGGTGGTGAGAGTATTTAAAGTCCTCTCCTTTAGTTCCACGTTTACTGCAGACCAATAGTCAAGACATGAGTTCAAGCCAAATGTCAAACAGTGGATGATTTCATTAAAATATAGTGTGTGTGTGTATTTATAGCACACATATATACACACATACACATACACACTGGAAAGCTATTCAGCCAAAATAATGTGAAATCCTATCACTTATGGCAACATAAAGTGGCATTATCTCCTCCATTTACGTATAAATCTGGGAATTATGGGTAGAATTGCCAAAAGATCCCACTGTGAAAGAGATCAAGTATAGGAGCATGACTTTGGTATACTTTCCTGGACAGAATGAAGGATATTGAATTCTTATATGACCTGCCTTCATAACTATGTTTTTCTGAATGTTCATTTGCTATCACAGGTTTACAGAAACCAGTTCTCTTCTAAGACTCATCACTACCTTGCTGATGTATTCAAATAAAAGCATATAACTAGTTACTTTCTTACTCTAGGCCTATTAGGTCAATTGCCTTTTGCAAGATGGGACAGTATTTTAATAAAGGTTGAGTTAGTTTTCTATAGAATGAGCAGGTATTGTTCCAAAAGAGAATTAAAAGGAAAATTTTAGGTTTATGGATGCTGATGCAGATTTGCATTCCATTTAATTAAACTTCTTTTTTTTCTAAACTGATACTTAAAATATTCAGACCATCAACTACAGCATATTTTCATTCTACTCTTGGCTGGCATATGTTCACAGCTGCCCCCTCTGCCTAAGCTTGATTCCGGCTGAGGACTTCTACTCTGCTTTCTTGTCTTTTAATGTTTGCTTTCCTAACAACATTCTCTTCTTCAACATGCTGCTATTTGCTGAGCTGTTGAAATGATTTTATCTCAAATTAACCCACAACCATCTAAGAAAAGATAACGTGATCTTAAAATGCTAAGCCATAGTAAAGTGTAATGCAGCAGTAATGCTGGTCAGGTGGATGGAATGGGAAGACCAACAACAGAAAATAAGAAAATCAATTTGGACAAAATAAGAGAAAGCAACACCTTAGCCATTTAGCTGATGACCAGACTTGGTGCATCCACTCTCTAGGGGCTGTTGACTGTCCTGTTTCCCTTCTGAAACATCCTGACATCCTTCTAAAGTTTACAAAACCTTACAATGTCAGCAGTATTCCAATTTACACATGAGAAGTCTGAGACTCAAAAGATTTCGCAAGATTAGACAGTCAGTGAAAGGAATAACCTTGAGTTTGAACCCAGGTATCTTTACCCTAAAGATGCAGCTTTTTTTACTTATTTCACCACACTTTCTAGCAAAGTAAGATGAATTTTTTTATATTTCTCTAAGTAATAGAAGGTGCTCAATTTAATGATCAAGATTCATTGAAGCAGAAGGTAATTTATTTCTGCTCAGCTACTAAACTGGCAAGATTGAAAACCCAACTGAATCAATCAATCTGGATTATCTCACTCCTTCATTGCTAGCAACCTGAGCTTTGGATATGGATGTTGATACAAAAACACATAGAGATTCAGAAATAGATACAGATATAGATTAGATATATGTATCAATACAGATGATATAGTTGTGGGTGCTGAGATACAGATATGAATATAGATTATATATATATATGTATGTACTTCATCAACTTTGTGGGAAATAAAATTAAAAGTAAGTTTATTTTGGTACAAAAAAAACTGGAAATCCATGCATAAGAAGTGCTTAAGAGATCATGAAATTGTGCATTGTGAAAATATGAATTCTAAAATTTTGAACCAGAATGAACTTATCTTTTAATTCTATTTTCCATGAAATTTTTGAAGTATGCTCATAGATAGAGATGGTATTAATATAGAAAATATATTTCTAAAACCATCCTGTGTATTTGAGGATATCAAAGTCCAACTCTTTATTTAAAAAAATTTAGTTTATTTACTTGAAAGGTAGAGAGAGAGGGAGAGATACCTTCCATCTTCCAGTGCACTCTCCAGATTGCAGCAACAGCCAGGACTGGGCCAGGCTGAACCCAAGAGCTAGAGCTCCATCCATGTCTGCCACATGGGTGTCAGGGGCCCAAGCACTTGGGTCATGCTCTACTGTTTCTCAGATCCATTAGCAGGAACTGGGTCGAAAGTAGAGCAGCCTAGACTTGAAAGAGTGCTCCAATACGTGATGCTGGTGTTGTAGGTGGCAGCTCAACCAGCTGCATCACAACACCAGCTCCCAAGTCCAGCTCCCGTTTTCACTTCTTTCTTTCTTTTTATTTAAAAAAAGATCTATGTATTTGAAAGTCAGAGTTACTGAGAGAAACACACACACACACACACACAGAGAGAGAGAGAGAGAGAGAGAGAGAGAGAGAGAAAGAAAGAAAGAAAGAAAGAGAAAGATCTAATTCCATCCACTGGTTCACTCTTCAGATGGCCACAATGGCCAGGAGGGGGCCACGCCAAAGCCAGAAGACAAGAGCTTCTCCAGGTCTCCCGCATGGGTGCAGGGGCCCAGGCACTTGGGCCATTCTCAACTGCTTCTTCCCAGTCAATTAGTAGGAAGCTGTATCAAAAGTGTGGCAACTGGGACACAAATTTGCACCCATATGGGATGCCAGTGCTTCAGGCAGTGGAATAACCCACCAAGACACAATGTCAGCCCCTTATTTTCACTTTTTAAATGGAGCTTAATAACTCATCTTTGATACAATGACTAATAGCAGATATGAGGTAATATTTGTTAATAGATTGGAAAAGAAGAGTGGGGAAAACATAGACCTCCTTTTACAAGGAAATAGAACATGTACACCAATCTCGGCCCTCTGAAGCTGAGCGACCAGTGTTTTGTGGATTGATCTGAATGATTTCCAGCAAAGCAGTTCCAACTTTACTGTACACAGATGAGACCATCTGAACCTGCAGACTTACTTTGCAGTCAGCACCTGAGACCTCAGGGTTCTTGTCAGTCATCCACAAATCCCACCTCCAGTATTTCTCCTCTTGACTCTCCACATGACAATACCTTGAAATTGTTTTAATGTTCAGTTGTCATTGTGACTTTAGAAACCAACTTATTTCCTGTGTATAAATGAAGGTCAAACACATCTGGAGCAGAATATAGTAGCAGAGTGTGGTCTCATGCTGTGTATAGTATGTCATGAGTCTTCTAGTAGATTTGATTTCAATCTAGGACCCTCCAGTAGGGATTGAAGAGTTTCCACAATGTGAGGGAATCAGTGCTTATTTACATTTTATCTCTTTTTAAAACAGCAATAATGAAGTTCTCTTCTGTATCTCACACATTAGTTTGTGTAATAGTTAAACCAGGAATTCACAAGTTGCTCCTCACAGGATGACAGACCAGAGCAAGGCACAAAAAGCAATCATACAGTGGTATTGTATTTAATAGTAACAGAAAAATAATTTGGTGAGCCTCAGGTTTCTTTGCACTGGACAAAATCCAAGATGGTCTATAAAGTTGTTTTATTAATATAACTTCTCTCCTCTTTTTCTCTCTACACTCTCCTGTAGAGTCTTAATTTTCAAAGCAGCTATACCAAGACAGTTCACTGAACTGGGGACATGGTGCACTTTGAGGTTGATATCAGTTAGGATGGGAGCAAACAGCAAGTCAATCCAGTTAGTAAAGATGCCCACATACCATATCAGAGTGCCAGATTTCAAGTAACTGGCTTCAGTCCTGATTCCAGCAAATGCATTCTCTAACAGGCAATGGGTTATGGTTCAGGTTTTTGCAACCCTGCTACCCATGTGGGGGACCCAAGTGGAGTTCCTGGCTCCTGACTTCAATGTGGCCCAGCCCCGGATGATGAAAACATTTGGGAAGTAAGCCACTGCAGGGGAGCTCACTCTATATCTCTCCAATGTGCAAATAAATTTAAAAATTATTAAAAAAGATTTTATGTTTCAAAACACCCAAACTTTGAACCATTACATACAGAGAACACTCTACAAGCCAATTAGTTATCTTAATAAAAAGAAAATGACCTGTATAATAAGAATTTTCACAATATTGGTAAGACTCACAACAGAGGCAAAAAGGAGGACCTCTGGGGCATGGATGAGAAAGGAAAACATTTTATATCAGAAATACGACATGGAGTCTCCCCTAGCTACATATGGCTGAAGATTTCCTAGAATCAAGAGGGTCAATGCAAAATCACATGTGTGGTTATGGAGTCATACAGAGCAGTTCCTATAAGAGTGTTTCCAAAAGTGGTAGAAAGTGAAATTACAACAGAAAAGTTTATTTTGGTACAAAACTTTTTTAAATCCTTCCATAGTTTTTTTTTTTTTTCATAATACAAATTCCTCATAAACTTTTTGAAGGCCCCTCATATGTATGGAGTTCAAAATCATTTGCACCATAGCAAGTCTATCCTTAATTTCATTGAAGTATCTTCCTTTGAGTATGTATGATTAATTCAAGCAGGGTATATTCTATAATGTAGAATTATTAAGAATAATTTTGGGGGCCAGCGCCATGGCTCACTTGGTTAATCCTCCGCCTGTGGCACCAGTATTCCATGTGGGTGCTGGGTTCTAGTCCCGGTTGTTCCTCTTCCAGTCCAGCTCCCTGCTGTGGCCCGTGAGGACAATGGAGGATGGCCCAGGTGCTTGGGTTCCTGCACCCACATGGGAGATTGGGAGGAGGCACCCGGCTCCGGGTTTTGGATCGGTGTAGCTCCAGCTATGGTGACCATTGTAGGAGTGAACCAATGGAAGGAAGACCTTTGTCTCTCTCTCTCTCTCACTGTCTAACTCTATTTGTCAAATAAAATAAATAAATAGAATGATTTTGGCAGGTATGAGACTTATTCCTAGTACGAGGCTAACTTTAACCCTAATTTCTTCCCTAAATGTTGTGGCTACTTTCAGTTCCACTAAGTCACCTCTTCCTACCAGGTTTTAAATTCAAATTTCCTACATTCACCAAAAGTCTTACAATTATGTTAGCTTCACCACTAATTTCCAACTTGTTTCCCAAGAAAATAGGGTAGATAATAGGACTGGAATAAAAAAAAATTAAAAAAAAAAAACAGGTGATTCTTAAGAAAAGTGACCAGAAAGACAAAATTTGTATGATGGGCAGCAATCCTGCTGTCCAAAGTGGATGACAAGATCACCAGTACCGTGATGCGCCGGTGCTCATCTAAGAATCCATTCTAATCTTTTTAAAAATGTTTTCAATTTTTAGTTTTATTTTATTACTTTGCCTCCATAATCAACTCCACTGTCTAGAAATCATAAGAAGCTCAATCAATATTTGATGCATAAATTAATAACAAATAATGTTATCTTTCTGAACTGAATAACTGAATTATCTTTTATTTACTTATTTGTTTCAGAGACAAAGAGAGCTCCTAACCACTATTTCTCCCTCAAATGCCTGAATGGCCTTTGGAGGCCAAAAGTAGAAGCTAGGAACTAAATCCAGACATCCTATGTGTGGCAGGAATCCAACTACTTGAGCTATCACCTGCCCCTCCCAGTATCTGCACCAGCAGCATGCTGGAATCAGGAGCCAGAGTCATGTAGTAAATCCAGGCACTTTGATGTTGCATTGCAGGTGTCCTAACCAGAGCCTTACCTAGGAGGCGAAACACCTACCCTCTGACCTCAATATTTTCAACTGAAAAATCTTGAAAAGCTAAGGATTTTTAAACATTTTAGTTAGCAGTTAAGCTAGTTTTGGTTCTTAAAAACCCTTAGGCTGAAACTCCAGCACACAAAACAGAAAGTGGATGGTGGATACAGGGAAAGCACTGAGAATCCACCCACTCCTAGTCACTTCTTCCCTTGACGTGTCCAGAGAATATTGGGATCCCAGGGACAATGATTCTAAAAGTCCCTTTTCCAAGTTTTCACATTCTTTTATTCTTTGACATCCACCATAAGACAGAATTCCATCCTAAAACCTCAACGCATCATATCTTTGCCCTTTGCAGAAAAGGTATACTTTGACCTGGAGCTTGAAAATAAAAAAACATTCTTCAATCTAACATTCCACTCCCTTCCTCCCATCAAGTATCCTGTGTCTGTAAAACATAGCATTTTTTTCCAGTATCAGCCTGATGATAAACTTGAACAAAGCTGAAAAAAAAATCAATCCAGTTCCTGAGTGTATAATTGCTCAAAGGTGATTTAAAGCCCAAGATATTGATAATGGGTGCAATCAAACTTTCATTTCAGATGAAGTTTTAGCATACACCCTAGGCTAATGTCAAATAATAAAATCATCTTATTAAGAAAAGGTCAAAGCAGAGAACTATGGACAATACTGTGCATTGAGTATGGCTGACAATGGTGATGGATGGATGGGAAGGAGAGGTAAAAAGAAATTTACAAATAGGGGAAAGGAATAAGCCCTTCTTCAGATTGGAGACTGGAATCTGTCTTCCTTAAAAGATGTAAATGCGTGAGATTCTAAAGTTCAACAGATTCTAAAGTTCAACAAGGTTCTTATTGTTTGTAGCTGAATAATGTTACCAATAATATTTACTATTTTTCAACTCCTTGAGAAATGTCAGATGTAGTCTTGCTCATTCACATAACTCCTCTATCCTGGACCTCTTTAGAATCCAATTTGAATAACAAAGATGTCCTGCAAATACCCAGGTCTCTGTTCTTGACACTAAACTTCCTGAAATCAGGCAAACTCTCTTAGACACAACCCCATCTCCATCAACCCTGCCTTTTCCTGCCTGTGGTCTTTTACCATAGCTAGGCAGATTGGCTACTCACAAAGGCTGGGAAGCTAATTCGTGTTCTGTGATCTCTCAGTCCCCTACTTGCTTAGTTTTGTGAAGCATATGACAATGAAATATAAAGCCACTTGGTATTCACCTATTAATAATGATTAAAGACGTATAAATGTTATGTCAATTAGATGCTCATCCAGAAAATGAAAGTATCAAATAAACCTCAAATAAAAGTTTTTCCATCAATGGCAGAGATCAACACAAAATGTTAATTCAGCCCAAGGTCTCTAAACCTTTCCCATTTCACCTCCCACAACTCCTCACTTGACTGCCCTCTGCCTTAATTTCATACTGTAAGGGAGAAAAATATTCTCATCAGCTCATTGCTGGGCAGGTATCCACACTTGGCTTTGTCAGTTCTGTCCAGAAGTGTGGTATCACCCAGACCCCTGACTGACTTCCAGGGAACAGAGGGTCAGAGATACTTACCACAGAGCTACATAGCAGCTCATTAGAGATGTGTGGAGGAAGGCACAAAATCCAACCTGAGCCAGTCGGCACTGACTTGCACTTTGGCCAAAACCTCCAAAGCAAAAGGTGAATTATCTACATCTGGGCTTTAACCCAGGGCAGCCCAGTCCTAGGGCTTCCAGAAATCACCATGTGCATCCTAAACATAAAATACATACAATGGAAGAAACAAGGGGAAAAATACATTGTGATTTCATCTGAGCCCTTACCACACCAAGGCTGACACCGCAACTCCCCTAAACCTTTCAGTGCTGTAAACTAATAAATACTTACAGCAGATTCAATTGGAAATTCCCTCTCTGAGCCCAGAAACAACCCAAACTGATAAAGCTGAATCCAGTCAAATGAGCAGTTACTCTCCAGTTGTACAAAATTGATTTTAAGAACACACACACATACACAGTCCAATCATGGTTTCACTTTTAGCCAGTTCTGAAATACAGATTCTGTCCCTGACATTCCCCAACGGGAGAAAACTGTGGCACAAATGGGTGTGAAAAAAGAAGGCAGGTTCTGTTCATGCCTGTTTGAAAGCCCACAAAAGATTTTTCTTTTTATTTTTTTTTATTTTTGACAGGCAGACTGGACAGTGAGATAGAGAGACAGAGAGAAAGGTCTTCCTTTTGCCGCTGGTTCACCCTCCAGTGGCTGCTGCGGCCGGCACGCTGCGGCCGGCGCACCGCGCTGATCCGATGGCAGGAGCCAGGTACTTCTGGTCTCCCATGGGGTGCAGGGCCCAAGTACTTGGGCCATCCTCCACTGCACTCCCTGGCCACAGCAGAGAGCTGGCCTGGAAGAGGGGCACCGGGACAGAACCGGCGCCCCAACCGGGACTAGAACCCGGTGTGCCGGCGCCGCAAGGCGGAGGATTAGCCTAGTGAGCCACGGCGCCGGCCCACAAAAGATGTTTTGAAAGCATAACAATGCCATGACATACATAGAAGAGAGGGATACACAAGTAATAGCTTATAAGGGTTTGACATCTTAGGAGAGAACTATGTAGATAAACCTTCTGAGAAGAGATCTGTGAGTTGAATCTAACAATAAGGGAAAATTTTATACTTGATTTTCTACATAAAATTACAGACTGAACCCAAGTAAGAGTCTGCTCACTACCAAAATCCCATTAAAGCAACAATAAAGGTATTTTTAAAACACATAAACCTATAACAACAAATAAAATGGAAGACAACAGCAACACTCTTTTGTAGTTTTTGAAGGACACTTAGCTAAAAGTGTAAAAGATGCAAAAGTAATGCTCTATGTCAGGATTCTCCTAAAGGCTCAGACTTGGCAGCAGTGTGTATCTTTGCATAGGAAGATGAAGGTGAGGTTATAATGAAGTAGAAAGTGTGTTTAAACAATGTTAGATTCCAAGATCTCTTTATCAAGATGACAAGAAAATAGAGAAGAGGAAGAAGAGATGTAAACTCCTAGATGGCCTAGTAGATTCAATTTCTGAGCAAAGGAAAGAAATAGGAGGAGAAAAGAAGGAAATTGAGGGGAGGGAAGTAAATCATCAACTAAATAATAAAGATTGGCATACTTATTCCCAGGAATAAGTGTGATAGAATACATGGATCATTATGTGATCAACATAGTAAATGACAATATTCCTATTCCAACATATATCATCAAGTTTAGATTACTGAGAATAAAGGAAGTACTCAAAAATTTTCCAGAAAAAGAAAAGAAGGAAAGCTTTCCTAAGATTCTATACCTAGAATAACAGTTTCTCAACAGCAACGTTGGCTGCTAAAAGAGGAAAATGGAATAATGCTTCAAACTTGGTTAAAAATATTTTGATAGCTTTGAATTTCACATCTAGCCAACTGTAAATTACGTGTGGATATTAAAATGTTTCTGGATATTCAGGGTCTCATAAATTGCTTTCTGTGATCCTTTCCTCGGGAAATTACTGGATTCCATGCATCACCCAAATGAGAAAATAATACAAGAAACAGGAATGTGCGCAATTAAAAAAAACAAGGCAAAGGAATAACAGGTTAGTGGTGAAAGAAAATCTCAGTGCAATAGCTAAGGAGCAGAATGCTCAGATGGTTTGGGAAAAATCTTGTTAAGAAGTAAAACTACAACTAATTCATCACATATTTGAACATATTCACAGAACATTGCCTCAGTGTGGGATGTATATGACATGAGTTAACTACATGATCATAGAAAATGAGAGAACAAAGCAACATCACCAAAAGGACACTTACTAGAATGTAACAAGTCCATATTCTGTATCAGACAATTAAAGGAGTCATTCCAGAGACTGCCCTCATACTCATTGATTCTACCATTAAGGACAGAGAAAATATTCAATAAATCATTGCTGAGTCAAAATCAGACCCATGCATATCCTGAGATAGAACTAAGAATACAAAGGTTAAAAAAAAAAAGTCTTAGTCTGAAATCAGAGACATTGCAATCTAATGGCTTTTTTAGGGTTTTGTTTTGTTTTGTTTTGTTTTGTTTTGTTTTGTTTGACAGGCAGAGTTAGACAGTGAGAGAGAAAGAGACGGAGAGAAAGGTCTTCCTTTTTCGGTTGATTCACCCCCCAAATGGCTGCTATGGCTGGCGCACTGCGCCGATCCGAACCCAGTAGCCAGGTGCTTCCTCCTGGTCTCCCATGCGGGTGCAGGGCCCAAGCACTTGGGCCATCCTCCACTGCGCTCCCGGGCCACAGCAGAGTGCTGGACTGGAAGAGGAGAAACCAGGACAGAACCGGCGCCCCAACCGGCACTAGAACCCGGGGTGCCAGCGCTACAGGCTGAGGATTAGCCAAGTGAGCCTTGGCGCCAGCCCAATCTAATGGCTTAAAGGTAGAACTCAGGCCAAGTGTGTTGCAGGTAAAGTTGTCCTTGACAGGATTAAAGATCCCCCTACTGGACGTTTTTATTTGCTATGGTAAGTCTCACTCTTAGCCACACCACATTTGTCTGTAGTGCTAGAATGCATTCAATCCATGCCTTGACAGGGATGTAATCTGTTCTTCCATTGTGCAAATAGGAAACCTGAGTGCCACATGGGCTTTATAAGTCCCTTAAGGATAAACAGAGGCAAAGTTCAAATTATTATCAGACCTCTTAACTCGCAATCTGGTCTCATTTTTAGTGAATCCAGCATAAGTAACGACCTCCAGAAACTGATATTGACCCTTTCTCACAGAACTGATGCTGTCGTTGTCAGCCCCTAACAGTACAACTCCTACTGTACAAGAGCAAGAGAAATAGATCTGAGCAGGTGCCACTTCAAGGACATTTTTAAATAAACGATGAACCTTTAAAGTAATGGAGGCCATATTTATACTGCTGCTCAAATTGATTGCTGGGATGTGGTTTATGATATTAAAATATTTATAAACAGATATTTAATTTCCACCCATCTCTACCAGGAAACATAATGCAAACTTTAATCAGCATTTTCTCTAACATTTGAAAGGCAATTTTAAGACTATATTAACATTCATCTTACACAGCTTCCTTAGAAGGTTCAATTGTTTAGCGGGGCTGTTAAATCATTAACTGAGTACACTGTGTGATATTATAAACAGAGCTGGTTGGCATTCACTATTTGCTTCTCTAAAACATTTTCCCAGAGTTGGATTAATTTCTTATTATCATACAAGAGCCAGACACAATTCTCTGATTGATCTGTCATCTTAGTGAGAATATGATCTTACTATTCTGGTTGAGTCAATCATTGAATACTTCAAATGAAACCAAATTAGCATTACCAAACACAATTTTACTTAAACCCTCAAAGACATTTTGAGCAATATAATGAGAAAAGTAACAAGATATGTAGAAAGAGTTTTTTTAGAAAGTAACCTTTTACTACAATATATACTTGATAGTTAAATGACACAACTATAAACAATCCTGGAGGGCATATTTGGGGTGCATATGCTGAAGTATATTGCTATCTTTATGCCAGTTATTGTAAATGGCTGAGCTTTTTTCAAGGTCTTTTTGCACATTCAGAGAAGAAGATGTACTTAAATACTAGATTGCTGATTCTTCCTAAGCATCTATGTTAAAAAAAATTGGTATCATTTTCATCTTTATTTTTTAAACATTTATTTAATAAATATAAATTTCCAAAGTACAACTTTTGGATTATAGCAGCTTTTTCCAGCCATAACCACCCTCCCAGCCACAAACATCCCATCTCCCACTCTCCCATCCCATTCTTCATCAAGATTCATTTTGAATTATCTGTATATACAGAAGATCAATTTAGTACATATTAAGTAAAGATTTCAGCAGTTTTCACCCATACAGAAACACAAAGTGTAATGTACAGTTTGACTACTAGTTATTCCGTTAATTCACATAGTACAACATATTAAGAACAGAGATCCTACATGGGGACTAAATGCACAGTGACTTATGTTGTTGACTTAACAATTGCCACTCTTATTTATGACATCAATAATCACACTAGGCGCTTGTCATGAGCTGCCAAGGCTATGGAAGCCTCTTGAGTTCATCAACTCTGATCTTACTTAGACATGGACATAGTCAGAGGAAGTTCTCTCCTCCCTTCAGAGAAAGGTACCTCCTTCTTTGATGTCCCATTCTTTCCGCTGGGATCTCACTTGCAGAGATCTTTCGTTTAGGTCATTTTTTTTTTTTTTTTTGCCAAAGTGGCTTGGCTTTCCATGCCTAAAATACTCTCATGGGCTTTTTAGCCAGATCTGAATGCCTAAAGGGCTGATTCTGAGGCCAGAGTGCTGTTTAGGACATCTGCCATTCTATGAGACTGTTGTGTATCCCGCTTTCCATGTTGGATTGTTCTCTGCTTTTTAATTCTATTAGTATTAGCATACACTAGTCTTGTTTATGTGATTCCTTTGACACTTAGCCCCATCATTATGATCAATTATGAACTGAAACTGATCACTTTGACTAGTGAGATGGCCTTGGTACATGCCACCTTGATGGGATTGAATGGGAATCCCTTGGCATGCTTCTAACTCTACCATTAGGGGTACTTGAGCATGTGCTGAACTTTATATCTCCTCCCTCTCTTATTTTCACTCTTATATTTAACAGGGATAATGTTTCAGTTAAATTTCAACACCTAAGAATAATTGTGTGTTAGTTACAGAGTTCAACCAATAGTATTAAGTAGAACAAAAAAATACTAAAAGGATTAAAATAGTAAGTTGTTCATCAACAGTCAAGACAAGGGCTGATCAAGTCATTGTTTCTCATAGTATCCATTTCACTTTAACAGGATTCCTTTAAGGTACACAGTTGTCACCAATCAGGGAGAACATATGATATTTGTCCCTTTGGGACTGGCTTATTTCACTCAGCATGTTTTCCAGATTCCTCCATTTTGTTGCAAATGACTGGATTTCATCTTTTTTACTGCTGTATAGTATTCTATAGAGTACATATCCCATAATTTCTTTATCCAGCCTACCATTGATGGGCATTTAGGTTGCTTCCATATCTTAGCTATTGTGATTTGAGCTGCAATAAACATTGAGGTTCAGATAGCTCTTTTATTTGCCTATTTAATTTCCTTTGGGTAAATTCCAAGGAGTGGGATGACTGGGTTGTATGGTAAGGTTATATTCAGGTTTCTGAGGAATCTCCAGACTGACTTCCACAGTGGCTTATCAGCTTGCATTCCTACCAACAGTGGGTTAGTGTCCCTTTTTCCCCACATCCTCGGCAGCATCTGTTGTTGGTAGATTCCTGTATATGAGCCATTCTAACTGGGGTGAGGTGAAACCTCATTGTGGTTTTGATTTGCGTTTCCCTGATGGCTAGTGATCCTGAACATTTTTTCAAGTGTCTGTTGGCCATTTGGATTTGAAGTGGGTTGTTTGTTTTGTTGTTGTGGAGTTTCTTGATCTCTTTGTAGATTCTGGTTATTAATCCCTTATTGGTTGCATAGTTTGCAAATATTTTTTCCCATTTTGTTGGTTGCCTCTTCACTTTTCTGTTTCTTTTGCAATACAGAAACTTCACAATTTGATGTATCCATGCTCTCTATCCCTTTGGGATTTCTAGTTGATTCCATCTTTCAAATGACTTCTTTTCTACTCTTCACTACAATTTATCTAGTCCAGGTCTTATTTAGTGATCACTTCTCATTTATGTTTCATTTTTTGAAATATCAATGTATTGCTTTCCATAATAGTTATACCATTTTATATTCTCACCAGCAATATACAAGTATTCCAACTTATCCACATTACCTACCACTTATTTTCTACTTTTAATTTGTTGGTTTACTTTATAGGTTTGTTCATTTGTTTGGAAGGCAGAGGAATAGAGCCAGTGAGGAGAGACTGAAGAAGAGAGAACTTCCATATACTCCCCAAATGGCCACAAAGGCCAGGACTAGGATAGGTCAAAGCCAGAAGTTGTAATGACTTTCAAGACTCCCACATGGTTGACAAAGGCCCAAGTATTTTAGCCATCACCCACAGCTTTCCCAAGAACATTACTACAAAATTGTATCACAAGCAGACTAGCCTGTACTGAAACCTGCACTCCAATATGGGTTATTTCCCTGTTTTTGTTTTTTGATAATATTCTTCTAAAGCGTGGAAGTGAATCTAGTTTTTTCTCTTTCTTCTTTTTTTATTTTTTTTTATTTGACAGATTTATTTGACAAATAGACTTAGACAGTGAGAGAGAGAGACAGAGAGAAAGTTCTTCCTTCTGATGGTTCACTACCCAAATGGCCACCACGGCTGGAGCTATGCCGATCTGAAGCCAGGAGCCGGGTGCCTCCTCCCAGTCTCCCATGCGGGTACAGGGGCCCAAACACCTGGGCCATCCTCCACTGCCCTCCCAGGTCACAGCAGAGAGCTGGACTGGAAAAGGAGCAACCAGGACTAGAACCCGGCACCCATATGGGATACCGGTGCCGCAGGCAGAGGATTAACCAAGTAAGCCACTTGGGCCATATTCCACTGCTTTCCCAGGTATATTATCAGGAACCTGGATAGCAGGTGGAGCTGAATTAACCTGTGCCTATATGGGATGCCAGCAATGCAGGTAGCATCTTAATCCTTTCTATCATAACACCCACCCCTCATTATAGTTTCGATTTGCATTTTCTTAATTATTTCACTGGAAATCTGATGTTCTTCTTGACTTTGTGTCTATACATTCTTTGGAGAAATGTCTATTCAAATAGTTCACTCATTTTTAAATTGGATTTTGTTTTTTGTTGTTGATTTGTACGTGTTCTCTTTATACTCTTGATATTAACCCTTGATCACCAAATGATTTTAAAATACTTTCTCCATGTCTCTCTCTTCTTTTAAAAGATTTTATTTATTTATTTATTTATTTGAGATTCAGAGTTACAGATAGAGAGAGGGAGAGACAGAATGGTCTTTCATGAATGGGAGAAGCAGCAGGAGATGGGAGGGGTGTGAGTGGGAGGGAAATTATGGGGGGGGGGGGAAGCCATTTTAATCCATTAACTGTACTTTGAAAATTTATATTTGCTAAATAAAAAAGAAAAAAAAGAATGTTCTTTCATTCACTGGGTTACTTCCCAAATGGCCTCAATAGCCAGAGTAGAGTAAATCCAACGCCAGGTCAAAGAGCTTCTTCCAGGTCTCCCACACAATTGCAGGGGGCCCAAGCGCTAGGGCCATCTTCCACTACTTTCCCAGGCCATAGCAGAGAGCTGGCCAAGAAGCAGCCAAGACCAGAACCAGTGCCCATATGGGATGCTGGCCCCACAGGTGGAGGATTAACTTACTGTGCCACAATACTGGCCCCTCCATATCTCTTGTTTTAGATCTATTTTATTTATTTGAAAAGCAGAGTTACAGAGGGAGAGGGAAAAATGGAGAGAGAAAGAGGCCTTCCATCCACTGCTTCACTCCTCAGATGGCCACAATAGCTAGGGCTAGGCCAGGCTGCAGCCAGTAGTC
This sequence comes from Oryctolagus cuniculus, assembly GCF_964237555.1. NCBI lineage: Eukaryota > Metazoa > Chordata > Mammalia > Lagomorpha > Leporidae > Oryctolagus > Oryctolagus cuniculus. Next base: position 22,946,086 of record NC_091432.1, on the reverse strand, counting down.
AGAAGCTTCTTCTGGGTCTCCCACAAGGGCCCAAGCACTTGGGCCATCCTCCACTGCTTTTCTAGGTGATTTGGTAGAGCTGGATTGCAAGTGGAGCAGCCAGGACTTGAACTGGTTGCCCATATATTTGCCAGCACTGCAGGTGACAGTTTAATCTGCTAAGCCATAATACTGACCCCAAATGGTGTCTTTTGAGGCCCATCAGTATTTCATTTTGATGAACTCCTATTTACCTACTTGTTCTTTTGTTGCCTGTGCTTTTGCTGTCACATCTGAGAAACAACAGGCAAATGTAATGTCCTGAAGATTTTTCCCTATATTCTTACATTTTCTTCTGAGAGATTTATAGTTTTAGCTGTATCATTTAAATCTTGGATCCATTTTGAGTTTACTTTTGCATATGGTATTTGGTACTTCATTCTTTTGCATGTGCTTATCCAGTTTTTTGAAAAGATAAATTTTTCCATTGAATGATCTTGTCACCCTTGTTGAAAATAATTCGACCATATACTTAAAGATTTAATTCTGGGTTCTTCATTCAGTTTAGATCTATATAATTGTCTGTGCTAATACTGCATTGTTTTGATTCTGTAGTTTTATAGTACTTTTCAAAATCAGTATGTGAATTCCTGAACATTGCTCTTCATTTTCAAGATTGTTTTCAATGTTTCAATTTTAAGATGTATTTTTCAATTTCTGTAAAAAATGTCTGCTGGAATTTTGATAGGGATTGCATTGAATATACAAATCTCATTGGGTGGAAGACATATTACCAACATTAAGTTTTCCAATCCAGGAATATGGAATGTCTTTCAACTTATTTGTATCTTCTTTCATTTCTTCAGCAATATTTTTAACTATCAGTATGCACATATTTTGATTAAATTCATATGATTTTTGTTGGATGTTATTATAAGTAAAATTTTTCTTGGTTTCCTTTCAGATTGTGAGTGTACAAAAATGCAACTGAATTTGTTGGGCTAATTTTTTATCCTGCAGCTTTGCTGATTAATTCTTTGGTTTTATGTGAAATCTTTAGGGTGATGTTGCACATATAATTTATTCCCTCTTATATTATAGCTTTGTTTATAAATAATCCTCTCCCTTCCAGATTGAAGTTACTCGGGGGCACACTTGAGGGAACATCTCTTCTCTGTCAGATGTAATGCTTATTTCATATTCACAGCTACCTGATGAGGCAAATATCCCTGTACTCATATTCCTAATGAATGGAATTTTAGAGAAGTCAACTGAAATGACACAACTAGGAAGTAAGGAAGTCAGAGTTCTATGCAGCTAAGAAGGTGACAAATCAGGATGAGATATCTTTACAACACAGCCGTGGTGAGAAAAAGGCTAGCCCCTCTGATCTGCCAAGACTGTAAATATGTGAATCTGAGTTGGGAGCAGGAGAGGAATGTGAAATGTGTTGAGGGGTTTTGATAGTACAAAAATCATTTCCTCTTGATATATTATGATGGGCCTAGCATGAAGTATTCATGGGCAGAGGTAAGGTTGTATCACCCTGTGCATTGAGGCAGGAGCTGAGAAATAGCCCCTTGGTGCCTTTGTCAAACTAAGTGTTGAATAAAAGTTGCTCAAAAACTTCTGAGATATCAAGAATTCAGGTTACTCTGCACCTATGCAGGCCTACAAATTGTAAATCAATACATTCAAATCTCTGGTTTTTCAACCTTTGAGGCCTATTTCTACTTCATTCCACAAACTTAAGACACATTATTTCCTAGAGACATCCTTCCCATCAAGATATCTCATTCTCAAGACACTTCCAACATGATCAGAATCAACTGCACAATACCACATATGACTGAATTTTGCAAAGCTACTTTAGCATTCTCTCCAAATGTTTTCCTTTTTCTCTCTCTTCCTATTTTTCTACCATTTAACAATAATGCCAAAGGAAAATAATTAAGTAAAAGCAATCATTTTTGTAGCATCTTACTAGTATCGGTGCTTAATTAATACTAAATAATATGCTTGTATTTGTTAACAACAGGCAACAGAGCCTTATGGGTAATAGATCTTCCCTATGAAAGGATTTTATTATACTATCTCAATTGTCAGATGACACTTCTGTTTTTTTTTTTACTTGTGAAATGAATAATCACAGAAAAGAATTAACTGACAATACCATATTCTGAGGAACACTGGCTACTGCCTGGTCTTGTTTATGTCTCAATTCAATATCACATTTGCAATTTATATGTCGTTTTTTATTCATTTTCAAGGTCATAATTTCCTTGAAACATTTACTTGGAGTAGATAATGTGTTTGTGTGTGTGTGTTTGTGTGTGTGTACAGCAATGCTAACATGAAGATGTAGAAAAGTCAGAATTAAATTGCTGATATATTTCTAAATATAATCTAAAGGAATCTATTTATGTTCCTAAAGGTATAGATAAAATGAATTTCAGTAAATACATGTGCAAAACTGTAGACAATGATGAGTCATTTAAATCCAAAACCAGATTCTCAACATCAACATTTAGGAAAACAAAATTCTAACTTGCAATAAAACCATCTCAATATTCTGCATACTTTGTGAGTTTCATACATTTCTGAGTCCCTTAAACTACTTTTCAGCTTTGGTATGTTTTTAAGCCCTGGAATTTAAAAGGTAACTGCACAAGAACTTTTGCTAATTTTCCTTCAAAAATGACCCTTTTGCGCTTAAAAATTGTCAAGGGAGAATTTACAAAGTAATTTTACATACTAAACAAATAGCTGCTGATTTTCAGGAGGCAAACGATGTTTTTGCTGTGTCTTGTCAGTCCTTGAGCCCTAAAACAACTTTAGAAGGATTGAGCTCCTATTCTGCCTTTTCTATCAATAATAGAGTCATTAGCAACATTTGGAATTGCAGAAATACAGATAGCTGTTGAAAGTTTTAGGAAGGATGTTATATTACTTTCCAGACTCAGGGAGAAGACATGACTGGGTCTTTGGAATACTCTGATGAGATTCTTCCCTAGACACTAGAGTTTGACAGAAAGTGATTTCTCAGGGACTGCCTCTACTTCAACAGAGTGGCACTCCCACTTCCAGCAATAAAAGAAGACAGCACTTAGGTGCTGATGCAGCTCTACACCAAGGGGTTCGGTATGGCTCAGTTTGACCCTTTCCTTCCTTTGAACTCTAGCTTCAGAGGGAGAAAGGTAGTTCCCTGGTGTTATGAAAACGTTGTTTGTTTCATAGCAGTAAAGTCTACTGTGGAGCAGTGGAGATGTGAAGACTGCCCTGACAGAGGAAGAGGATCACTCATCCACAGCACACTCTTGCCTATGAAGGGAGCAATCAATAGAACCAGTCAGCTCTTTGCAGCCTCAACTTTTATCTTAGAAACTACAATTTGTAGATTAGATAGCAGTGAATCTTGTCTGGTATCTTTGATCTCTTCTGGTTTGTTTTTCTGGTCTGTTCTTCACAAGCGCAAACCAAGAGTCCTCACAGAAACTTGGAAATGGGAAAGGAAGATAGATAAGTTGGCTTAAGTGGTTTAAGGCTGTTCTTGCTAAAGCTTATGTTATGGACATGATTCCCCCATGAGGCCAAAGAAGAACATTATCTTAATAAACAGGGACACTAGAGTTATGTATCACAGAATATGGCAAACAGCAAGAGTGGTAGGAAGAGAGAGAAATGAATTAAATGGAATTGATCGTTTAAAAAGTCACTTTATTCTTTTGGAAATAGCCATGTGTTAATTTTCAGGGTGACAGGTAATCTCATTTACTCACTTGCACTGGATCATAGGCTAAAATCAATCAACATTACCAAAAGGGAAAAGAGGCAGGACTAGCATAGTCTCCCCCAAACAGCATCTTAATCTCCACAATAAATGAACTTTCATGAATGTAGCTTTGACATCATCACAGCAAAATGCTCATCCTTGTTCTTACATGTTGTTCTGCTTTCCAAGCCTGTTTTTTTTTTCTCTTTTTTACTTTTCTGAACTTTCTTAAGCCATAAGACTTTTTGTTTGAAAAATGCTCAATTAAGAATCATCTCATAAATCAAAAATGTTTGAACCTGTGAGGGACACCATGTCCTGCTTAAGACTGGTGACCCAGCGCTCTGGGACTAACACACCTCTGTGAAATGTCTAAGCCAGCAATGACATACAGCTGAAGATCTCATACAAAGTTGATCAAATGAAAATGGATGCACCTCAAGACTGAATCTGGACAAAACCCAATGGAAATTTGCTATTCCCAGCTCTGTCATTAACTGGCAAGGTATTGTCCAGTCTAAAGTTCAAAATCCTAATTTTTAAAATGCATAATAGTAGTCTAGATGATTTCCAAGTTCTGTCATTGTGTAATGAAGGCTCTTAGAGCTTCTAAAGCACCATTAATTATTGTGGAAAATTTCAAGTAAATCATAACTTAATAGTAAAACAATAGCCGGCGCCATGGCTCACTAGGCTAATCCTCCGCCTTGCAGTGCCGGCACACCGGGTTCTAGTCCCGGTCGGGGCGCCGGATTCTGTCCCGGTTGCCCCTCTTCCAGGCCAGCTCTCTGCTGTGGCCAGGGAGTGCAGTGGAGGATGGCCCTGCACCCCATGGGAGACCAGGATAAGTACCTGGCTCCTGCCATCGGTCAGCGCGGTGCGCTGGCTACAGCACACCGGCCGTGGCGGCCATTGGAGGGTGAACCAACAGCAAAAGAAAGACCTTTCTCTCTGTCTCTGTCTCTCTCTCTCTCACACTGTCCACTCAGCCTGTCAAAAAAAATAAAAAATAAAAAAAAGAAATCATAAAAAATAGTAAAACAAAATAAAATTCTAAGACAACAAAGGACTGTGTCAAATTGATACAAAGCTCTTCTATTCCAAATGTCTTCTATGTAGGAGATTTGACAAAGTTATTCTCATGCAAGAAATTCAATGTCAAGAATACATCACCTTTGCACTTTGCATTTAAAGCTATAACATCTGTATTGGATTCTCTGTTCCTAGGCCCCTTTACACAGTGGATTGTTGGCTGAGGGTTGTTGGCTGAGGCTTTCTGAAAGTGAAAGAGAAAAAGAGACTTGTTTTCCCACCAACTACAATAAGTCAGGCTTTCAATTATAGCCTCCCTTGTTTTCTTCCATCTTTGGGCCACATAAGATAAAGCATTTGTGTCTGAGCATGAAACATTTTTTCATGACCCTAGATTTCTGAAAAATAAAATATTATTTGCAAAGTAGAGGAATATCTATATGTATATTTATGTATCCCGATGTACTTGTTCTGATCCAGAACTGAAAGCATGCCTAACAAACGAAGGGATTTAATGTGATTTACTATAATGCCAGCAGCAGAAATACAACTATAAATTATTCTTTTTCAGTCTGCACTCTGAGGTTCAAATTGCTGTTTTGCTGTCTGCATCTTCAATGGTAGCTAATACATCCTCTGGGAAGGAAAGTCCTGATCTATTCTACCTTTATTTATCAGGTAAAATGTATATTTAGACATACACACACACACACACACACATACACACTCACCAAATCACAATCACCAAGGTCAACATAGGCAAGGCATAAGGAAGTGGGAAAGAAAAACTGGATTTAAAATGACATAAATAACAAATAATATCCATAAGCAAAAAATCCTCAGATATTACTTAATGTGTCTTTGGTTTAAACAATAAATAATCCTGATACTTATGACCAGACATATAAAATTTGTTTTGTTGTTCAAGATCAGAGCAATTTCTTTGCTTTTCTTTTTTTTTTTTTTTTTGATAGTAGCTGAAAGAAAAGATAGTTCACAAGCCAAAATGAGACTAGCACTAGATGAAGAGGATAACAAATATAGCCACAGCATTTGCAAATAAACCAGGATGGCATCCTGGTACTCTAGATTTTTTATATTTGACCCTTCATACCAAAATGGAGTTACCTGACCCACCAATGACTCACCTCTAGGTAAAGTAGCATAATGGGAAGTTAAGAAAGTCCTCCCAGAGAAAAATAGCTAAGAACTACACAATGGAGGAAGTGATAAGGGAAGGAGAAAGGCCTGTTGTGCTCTCTTCTTGCACAGAGATACAGACATACAAGTATAATGGGTTGTTCACAAATGAAGATAGATCTCATTCCTCATGACACCCATGGGCAAGAAAAACTTTCTGGAAGAGAAAATGTGGTTTACAGCAGAATCCTCCATCAAAGAATGATCATATATTGAGCAATGGATCAAATTTTAGAATAAAAATTATAATAGGATTAAAGATTTAACTTGCATGTGAGTTCAAATTTTTTGGCAATTGTTTTTTTTTTTTTTTTTACTTAAAGAACAAAATTTTAACAGAAATGTAAAAATTCTACATATTTATAGGATACAATGTTATTTTTAGAGACATTTATCCATTATTTAATGTCCAATAATTATGACTATTTCTATCCCCTCAAACACTGAATATTCTTTAGGGTGAAAATATCCAAAGTCCTATCTTCTAGGTTTTTTCTCTTTATAGGGAAAATAAACAGCACATTAACACTTTCTATAGTCACCATACTATGTAATAGAACCCCAAAACTTCTGACTCCTATCTAACCATAACCTAGTACCAGTTAGTCAAACTTTCCCCGTTATTCCCTCCCTTCTTCCCATCTCCCAGCTGCTGTTAGCCACCGATATACTCTTAACTTCCATGAGACCACACTCTTGTTAGACTCCACATTTGAATGATATTTTATAATACTTGTCTTTCTGTGGTTGCTTTATTTCACTTTACATAATCTCCAGTTCCAACTGCATTGTCACAAATGATAGATTTCATTCTTTTTATGGCTATGTCGTATCCAATTGTGTATATGTACCATATTTTCTTTAATCCATTCATCAGCGGTTGGATGCTTATATACCCTGTATTTTAACTCCTTATTACATGTATAACTTGAAAACATTATCTTCCATTCTGGCAGCTATGTCACCACTCTGTTGATTGCTTCCTTTTCTGTGAAGAAGCTCCTTAATTTGATGAAATTTCATTTTTCTACTTTTACTTTTGTTTCCAAGGTTTGGTGTTCTAATACAAAAAATTCTTGAGTATTCCAATGTCCTAAATTATTTCCCTTAGGTTTTCTTCTAGTAGTTTCAAAATTGCAGTATTGACAATGAAGTCCTTAATCCATGTTGAGCTGATTTCTGTACATGCTGGTAGAAGAGGTCCAGTTTTATGTTTGTACATGTGGATACCCAATTTTCTCACATAATTTATTGAAAAGACTACCCTTTTCCCAATGCATGTTCTTAACACCTGTTTCAACAATCAGTTGGCTGTAGATTTGTCATTTTACTTCCAGTGTCTCTACCCAGTTATATGTGGATCTACTTTTATAAGAGTACCACATTGTTTTCATTACAGTGGCTTTTTAAAATCAAGTAGTGTAGTTCTTCCTGCCTTTTTAAGTGATGTTTTTCATTGGTTTCTGTTTTGTTTTGCTCACAATTGCTTTGCCATTCAGGGTCTTTTGTGATCCCAAAAGCATTTTCTTTCTAGTTCCACGAAAAATGTCTGTGAAATTTTCATAGGGATTGCCTTGAGATTTTAAGCCATTTTAGGTGGTTTGCACATCTTAATGATATTTCTTCTTTCACTCATGAACATGGATGTCTTTCCATTTCTTTGTGTCCCCACCAACCCTAGTCAGCAATGATTTATAAATCTCATTGCAGAGACTTTTCACCTCTTTGATTAAATTTTGTTCTTCTTTCTTTGAGTAGCTATTGAAGTGAGCAGAAATTTCCATATATAAGAACATGTTGTCTGAGAACAATGATAACATGATTTCCTTCTTTCTTACTTGGATGGCTTTTGTTTCATTATTTTGCCAAATTTCTCTGGCTAGGTCTTCTATGTTGAATTAAAGAATTAAAAGTAGGCATCTTTGTCATTTCCCAGGTCTCAGGAAGAGAACCTTCAACTTTCCCAAATTTAGTATGATGTTAGCTGTTGGCATCTTCTTTACAGCCTTCGGTATATTGAAGTGCATTCCTTATGTTTATAATTTTGGAGTTATTATTAAGTGATATTGAATTTTATCAAATATCTTTTCTCCATCTATTTAGATTACCATAAGACTTTTGTCCATTCTGTTGGTGTAGTTTTATCACATTTACTTATGATGAAACATCCTTGCATTCCTGTGATAAATCCCACTTGCTATAGGTGAATAAATTTTTTAATGTGCTGTTGGATCCCATTTGCTAGCATTTTATTGAGGAGTTTTGCCATTATGTTCATCAAGAATATTGGCCTGTCACTCCATTTTTTTGTTGTTTCCTTCTCTGGTTTTGGTATCAAGGTAAGGCTGGCCTCATAGATTAAGTTTGGAAGAAGTCATGCCTCTTTAATTTTTTGATATACTTTAAGAGGAATTAGTGTTCATTCTTTTAAATATGGTGGAATTCAGGATCTTTGTTGGAAGACATTTTATTACTGATTCAATTTATTATTATAATTTATTAATATTATTAAATTTTGTTATTCAATTTATTACTGATCCAATCCACTATGCATTACTGGTCTGCATAGGTATTCTGTCTTCATGATTCAATCTTTGTAAGTTGTATATATTATTAATTTGTCCATTTCTTCTAGATTATTAAATTTATTGTAATTGTTCATAGTAATATTAATAATCCTTTTCTATTTTAATTTGTGACTTTATGTATTTGAATCTACTCTCTTCTAAGGTTTTCTAGCTATGGGATTGTCAATTTTGTTTATCTTTTCAAAGAATCAGTTCTTCATTTCAATCTCTATATCATTTATTAGTGTTCTGAGTTTTATTGTTTCTTTCCTTTTTGTAATTTTGGATTTAATATGTTCTTGTTTTTGTAGTTCATCGATAAATTATTTATTTGAGACCTTTCTGCTTTTTTGAAGCAGGCAATTATTGGTATAGACTTCTCTGTTAGTATTTGCTATATACTTCTCTGTTAGTATTGTTTCTGATGTATCCTACAGATTTTGGTATTTTGTGTTTCCATTTTCATTCGTTTCAATCAATTTTTAAATCTGTTTCTTGATGACTTAACTGGCCCATTAATTGTTGAGAAATACATTGTTGGATATGCAAGTATTTTTGTAGTTTCCAAAGATTATCTTGTTATCAATTTATAGTTTGATTGCATTGTGGTCAGAAAAGATAGTGTTATTTCTATTCTTTCAAATTTATTGAGATTTATTTTATAACCATGATATGAACTGTTCTAAAGAATATTCCACATGCTATTGAAAAGAATGTGAATTCTGCAGCTGTTGAGTGGAATGTTGTGTAGATGTGTGTTATATCTGATTGATCTAGAGTGTTATTTAACTGAGATTTCTTTGTTGACTTTTTGTCTAGATAATCTGTGTATTTATAAAAGAGGTGTGTTACAGTCTTCTACTACTATTGTATTGCACTTTATTGCTCCCTTTAGGTCTATTAATGCTCAATTTATGCATTTCAATATTCCAATATTGGGTACATATTAATTTGTGATTATTATTTTCTCTTATTGAGTTAAAATCCTTCTCATTACATAATGATTTTATTTGTCTCTTTTTACTGTTTTTGACTTTAAATATGTTTTGCCTGAGAAAGGTTATGCCTGTTCTTGCTTGCTTTTGAGTTCCATTTACATGGAATATCTTGATTCATCCTGTCACTTTCAGTTTATGGGTGTTGTTAGAGTGAATTAAGTTTCATGTAAGCAGCATATAGTTGAGACATACTTTTTAATCCATTCAATCACTGATTTGAAGACTTTAATCAACTTATGATTAATGTAATTATTGATAAATAAGCTCTAGTATCTGTTATCTGATAATTGCTTTGTATTTTATTGCAGTTTCTTTCTTTATCCCTCTATTGCAATCTTAATTTGTAGTTAAATGGTTTTTCTTAGTGATAAACTTTGACTTCTTGCTTATTAGTTTTGGTAAATCTATTATAGACTTTCAATTGGTGGTTACTGTTAGGCTTAGAAAACACTTCTTTGGTTTATAATAAGCTATAATTAAATGATAGCAACTTAAAATTTATTGTAAAGATTGGTAAACAAACAAAATCAGAGAGCTAAGAAATATTAATAAATAGTCCTCAGAATGTCTTCCATTCTTTCCATATTCTGAGTATTAGTTATTCCACTTTACCTATTTCTTGACTGCCCTTTAACTTTTTAATATATTATTTTTGTCTTCATACATTTGTGCACAGTATTTACAACATTAGAGTATTGTTAATTTGTGTGAGTAAATACTATTTCTGTTAGTTTTCCACCTGTAGTTCAATTTTGTTCTTATCCATTAGCATCTCCTTCAGTCTGAAGAACTTCCTTCAGCCTTTCCTTTAAGAAAGGTCTGGTTGTATGGCCGGCGCCACGGCTCACTAGGCTAATCCTCCATCTTGCGGCGCCGGCACACTGGGTTCTAGTCCCGGTTGGGGTGCTGGATTCTGTCCCGGTTGCCCCTCTTCCAAGCCAGCTCTCTGCTATGGCCCGGGAGTGCAGTGGAGGATGGCCCAAGTCCTTGGGCCCTGTACCCCATGGGAGACCAGGAGAAGAACCTGGCTCCTGCCATCGGATCAGCGGGGTGCGCAGGCCGTGGCGGCCATTGGAGGGTGAACCAACGGCAAAGGAAGACCTTTCTCTCTGTCTCTCTCTCTCACTGTCCACTCTGCCTGTCAAAAAAATTTAAAAAAAAATAAAAGAAAGGTCTGGTTGTGGTAAATTACAGCTTTTGTTATGGGACTTCTTTTTTTTTCCTCTTTCCCTCATGCTGGGTACAGTATCATTGGCTCAAAATTTTTTTTCATTCAGTATTGTAAAAGTATCTACCACATTCTCCTGGCTGTGAGGAGTCTGCAGTCAAGCAAACTGAGATCACTTCATGTGTTATTTTCTTCTTTTCTTTTGAAATTGTTAAGCTTGCAGACCTTGGTTATAACATGTCTTGTGGAACAACTGGTTAGATTGAATCTGACTGATGGCCTTTGGTCTTCCTTCAGCATAACACTTTATGTTTCTTTAGTTTTAAAATATTACTGTCATTGATTCTTGGGATATGGATTCTACCATCTTGGAGTCTCAAGTTCCTCTTTAGTCCCAATAACTGAGATATTTGTTCTTTTTATATTGCATCAAATTTCCTGGGAGCTTTCTTCATTCCTCTTGATTCTTTTTTCTTTTTTTTTTTTTTTCTACAACTGTGTATTTGCAAATTGCTTGCTTTTGAGTTCAATGATTATTTTCTTGGTTTGATCTAGTCCATTTATAAACTATTTCATTTTAAATTGCATTTAGTGTACTTTTCAGTAGAAGATTTTTGTTTGACTTTAATTGCTTTCTTCTTTCTCAATTTTCTCCATTAGAATATTGAACCTTTTGTTGTGTTTTCTTGAAGTTCATTTAAGTTTCTTTAAAACATTTATTATGAAATTTTCATCTCAGTGCTCAAAAATTTCAGTTCCTAGATAATTACTTCTGGCACCTCATTTGCTCATTAGGTGATACTATGGTTCCCAGGAAGTTTTTTATGTTTGTTGGTGTATTACATCATGCTACATATAAGGATTACCTGTAGTAATTTGGGTTCATCTGTAGCTATTATTCTAGAAATTCTAAGCAGTCTGCTCTCTCTGAGCCTATGGACATACTTTCTATTTTACACTAGTTAGTACTCTACATTGAGAATTTTGTGCCTGTTGTTGATTTGTTTCACTTTTTCAGAAACATATTAGTCCCCAGGCTCAGATTTGTCCCATCTTTAGTTGATGTATTCTTCAGAATGAACTTGGAAGTGCCTAGAAAAGGGTAGGCCACCCCTACAAGCTTCTTCCTGGGTCTAGGGTAGGTTAAGACTCCTAGTTTTATGTACACCATTTCCATGATGCTAGGACACACACAGAACCTGAAGTCTACAAGGACAAACACAGCCTACAGACAGTACCGAAGCCCAGCCTGCTATGTTCTACCTGCTGCAGAAAAGAACCCGCTGCCCAGTGCTGTTCCTGTCAGCCACTGATGATGCTGAGTGGGGCACAAGATTGATCTGCTGGACCCAAGGAGTTCCATCTGAGGTTTAGAGTCTCTGTGAATATGCCATGCTCTGGAGACAGAAAATGTAAGAACCTGCTCAATGGTGTATTTTATAAACTTGGCACTGAGTTGCAAAATAGTCCTATGGCTCCTTGAGGTCTACCCAAAATTGTAGAAGGGTTGATAGATGAAGCCCCTCAGTAGCCTTGGTAGGTACTAGGTGGGTCCCACCTTAGTCTGACAGCTACTAGGTCCTGTGAAATACTTGGGATATACAGCAGACCTGCTTGAAGCTGGTGATTATACAAGCCAAAACAAGTCCCTCCACCAGAGCATGGATCCTTGATTGATCCTGGAACAAATCCAAAGACTTCATCCAAAAGCACTTGCCTACAGACAGGGATCATTAAAATCTGTCCAATGTTGGACTTTACCAACCCAACACTGAGTCTCAAACCATAATCCCCCAGCTTCTCACAGATTGTTTAAGTCTCCAGGAATGTAGCCTACTGGTCATCCAGACTGGCAATGGGCTAAGTCACTCCCATATCCTACAGTCACTGGGCACTACAAAATCCCAGGAGCACATGCCAATCCATCCTGAACGAGTCAATCCCACCACAGTGAAATACTTCAGCTGATGCCTAGAAAAGTCTAGAGACTCAGTCTGAATACCAGCCTGGAGGTAGAGACCTTTGGTCTTTACCAGTTGCTAGTTTCAATAATGTGGGGTGCTTCTGAGCTCCAACACAAAGTCCTAAGCTCTGTTTCCTGCCCTGCTTTGCATAACTGGAATCTTACCCTGCTTTCTGTTGGCCTTTGAGAAAGAAGTAGGAAAATCAGTCTGACTATGGAGCATTCAAATGCTCAGTCTTCAGGAATGGGCCTGGCAGCAGGGGCCCTGGCATTCAGGGACCCTGAATGACTGAATGTTATCATGGCAGGGCTATCATTAGGATTCAGTACCCTCTCGTTCTCCCAAGGAAGAGATGCCATTCTCCACACAGTGCTCCTTACAGATGGAGGAGGATTGACTCCAGCAGCTCCCGTTCCTGCATTCTTCAATGTGACTTTTCTTATTTTCACACTGAAGCTAGGCACTGTGGTCTCTCAGTTTCTGCAGCCATTGTGAAGGTGACTTGGTACACCAACAGCATTTCAAATTGGTGTGTTTGTATTGAGATGGTCACTGAAGTTTCTTATTCAACTATCAACTTGCTTATTGTAATTAGGTCGCTTTGGCATGGTGGAATGAGTCAGAAAACCAGGATTTGAGTCCCAGTTTTGCCAGACAAGATCTGAGACAAATTATTAATCCTATTAGGAGTTGAAACACAAAGAGATTAATATGCTTCAATTCTAGGATTACTTTAGGTATTAAATTATGAATCCCTTTACATTATTTCTGCCTGGTTTTAAAGTAGTAGATTATTATTGCAAAAACAGGGAAAGATATATCTATATACCTTTATACCAGAGTCCAGAACCCAAAGTAACTGAGCAGCAACAAATAACAGTTTCCTGTTTAGGCTTCCAAAATTCTATGATTCAAGTATAAGCATTAAACACAAATTTGAATAGCTTATAATTCACTTGAATGCATTTTAAACCACTTTATAATGATTATGAATGGATCATATAAACAATGAGGTATTTATTTTTATTGCAGAGCCCCAACCCTGACAAGAAGACAGGGAGATTAGAGAATATTATTGGGCACAGATCTTGTCATGCTACCCTCAACCCCCGATGTTTCCCAAGTGTTATTTGCCCAAATGCACTCTCACTACTACTGTGTGGACAGTGAGTGGCCCATATCACCAACTGGTCCTCTGTCTAGCTTATCACATGTTGTGACACATGTTGTACCTTCTAAAAAACGCACCTTCTCCTTGGCTACTCTCCTCTGGAAAGAATCACACACTGATTTGGCCATCTGGAATCTCAGTGCTCAGGTGGTAAAAAAGGTAACAAAGTGACACTAAATAAAGTCAGGTAATTCCCCAAAATGATGGGAATAAGAGATCCATTCTTATCCTGTACTCCTGGAGAAAATGATAAAGCACTCATCTATAGCAGACTTATAAAGGGGGAAATAAAGGCACATTCACGTTTCAGATAAATTCCTTCAGTTTTTGCACTTAGCACTCTTTTCCTGGACCTTGTGTTCAATTGTGTCTCACTGAAAATGCCTTTTAATTCCTTTACTCACTTGTAACTTGCAGATCTTTGAATGGCAGGTGGTGTGGGAAATGGGTATAGGGGGATGATGCTTCAGCTCCTTCTAAAAGGTAATTAGGGTGGTAATATTACTGTTGTCCTTTCTGCCCCAATATCTTGACTATTGCTGCAACCTACTTTCGTCCACAGATAACTTCCTTGAGAGTAGAGTCACATAGTCTAGCTGTCAAATAGAATCAATTAACCAATGAAGTTATAATCATCCACAAGGGGTTACCTAATTAAGAAGTAGAAATTAAGTCCAATGACATTCCTTGATACTAACCCTGACACTACTCTAAGAATAATGAACTCTTAGAAATCAAAGACACTGCTGGTCGTTTAAGTTATGTGAGTATTTACCCAATCAAGAGAGTTATTTACACACATTTGTCATCAGTTTATAAAAGTCTTCTTTAAATGGGAAATTGTAGGATTGGTAAGGTTTGGCAGAGTTGTTTCCTGAATGCATTAGGCACTGAAGTAACTACATTAGACAAGAAATCCACACAGGCAAAGGTGTTCTTGAAAATCCCAGGGGCCAGCATTGTGGCATAGTGGGTAAGGCTGCTGCCTGAGACTCTAGCGTATCATATGGGCACAGGTTCTAGTCCCAGCTGCTCCATTTCTCATCCAGCTCACTGCTAATGTGCCTGGGAAAGCAATGGAAGATGATCCAAGTGCTTGGGTCCCTGCACCCACATACGGGACCTGAAAGAAGCTCCTGACTCCTGGTTTCTCTCTGGTCCAGCCCTGGCTGTGGCAGTCATTCAAAGAGTGAACCAGCAGATAGAAGATCTGTCTCTGTCTCTCCCTCTCTCCCTCCCTCTCTCTGTAACTCTTTCAAATAAATAAAATATTTCTTCAAAAAATCACAAAAATTCTTAATAAATTACAGGAGATATTTAATTTTCATATAAATGGCTTTCAACAGATTTTCCTAATTTCCATCAGTACTGTGGGTTTTTTTTTTGTTTGTTTGTTTTGCCTTATTTGTGTGACCCTCAAAAATTTCAACAGATGGTCACATGAATAGTGGTCTTCAGGCCTTTGAATAGTCAAAATATGTTTCCAGAGAATTAACTCCTTCAGACCTGTTTGCTGACAACACATGCACATCTAATTAAATAAGTATAGAAATGAATGTCATTTAACACAACAAGGAATAAATGAAGATTTTAAATTGAATTTCATTAATTTTAGGAGAAATGGTAGAGTGAAAAGGAAAAATATTTGGCAGTTTATCCTAGAGCCTCATATTATCGCATTCAAAATTGTAAAATCAAATGACAAGAAAATAATCACCTTTTTGATTAAAAACATAGATATGTACTTTCTATTTTCTTGCTATTTTTGCCAAGCACTGCATCAAATTCTCACAGACTTTCAAGGTTAGATATTATTAGCCCCACTTTTTAGATGAGCTTAGAGAAATTAATTAGCTTTGCTCAAGGTTTTGAAGAAAATAAAATGTAAACCACAGTTTGAGCCCAGATAGCTAAAGTTCGTGTGTCTAAAGAATTCCATCCTTCAAAAATTGGGTTTGAGTTCCCCATGTCTGATTAATAACTCTTAGTTTTTCAGCAAAGGTGACACTTGTTGAAGAGAGTAAATCATCATATGATTTATCCTAATTAATGAACCCACCTGTGAAGAAGCACGTCTCCTCTTTGCAGGCACTTTCCGGCAGTCAAACCCATTCTAAAAGAACTGGAAATGCAGGACTCTCCTTGCCTTGGGTCAGCATTCTGTTGATTTAAGCAACAGTTTTGAAACTGCCGTCACCAGCTGAGCGGCAGCATCAACACCAGGGAACTTAACAGGAAGGCAAATCCTCAGGTCTGGCTGCAGACCCTCCAAACAGAAACCCGCTGAGTTTGGGGTTCAGTAATCTGTGGTTTAACAAGTCCTTCACATGACTCAATTCCACAGTCAAGTTTAAGAACCCCTCATCCAGAGGAATAACCAACAGCGTGTGCCACTCTCATGAGTCTCAGTTACCCAGACACCTTTCTGTACGAGCCATGCAGAAAACATGTATCAAGTTTCTGAATTCAAATGACTATAAATATGCCATCCGCATTTGTTTGCCTATTTCTTCTTTTCTTTAAACAATGGAAAATCTTTAATTCTACCACAAGGCCCATGTAGAACAAAGGGCCTCTGTCTTTCTCTAGAAGTACTTGAGAGGGTAGATCAAGAGTTGTGCAGTCTGTGAAAAGATACTGATACATACATTTAAACACCCAAGTACATGAGCACAAAAGGATCTCTGTGTCGTTTGAGTGCAGACATGCCTAAAACTTCAAAGTGTCCTTGTATAGGTTTGAAAGCCAGAGGTAATACTTGATTTAAGAAATAGGATGATGGATGTGAGGGAGATCTGGCTGCGACATCTGTCACCCCATTGATCACCAGGGTTGATTCGGCTGATCTGGCTGGCTAGGCGGGTGTCCCCTTCCTCCCTCACCACTCCATGTGCATCCCTCCCGAAGCTGTGCGATAGGTCGAAGAGCGACCTTCCCCACTAGAGGAGGACCGGTCCTCGGTCAAGGCTATACGAGTAGCTGCGCTCCCCTGTTAGAAGCTCCAAACAAACTCTCAAGAAATAGGGTGATACATAGAGGGAGATCAGTGGAACAGAATAGAGAACCCAGAAATAAATCCAAATAGCAATGGTCAACTGCTTTTTGACAATGGTACCAAGAAAATTAAGTGAGCAAAGGGTAATGTCTTCAGGGGTGCTGGGAATACTGAATTTTAACACAAATAGAGTTAAATTTGACCCTTACCTTACACCATACACAAAAATCAACTCGAATGTATCAAACACAGAAAAGAAAGAGTGAAATAATCAAATCCATAAAAGAAAACATAGGGAAAAACTTCTTGGCATTAGGCTAAGCAATGATGTTTTGGAGGTTACAACAAAATGTCAGGATTAAAAAAGACAAAAATAAATAAATGGGACTACATCAAAGTAACCAGTTTCCACACAGTTAAGTAAATAACTAACAAAAGGCGACCTATGGGTTAGGGGGAAATTTTCAAATCATATACCCAATAAGTTAATAGTGAGAATATATAAAGAGAATATATAATGAGAGTTATAAAGAACTCGTAACTCAATAACAAGGAAATATATAACTTGGTTTTAAAAAAAGGCAAAGTACCCAAATGGGCATTTCTTCAAAGAAGACATTACACGGACCATCACTACCCATCACATAAATTCAGATCTATATGAATATAATATCACTTCTCACACCTGTCAGAATGTCTACTGTAAAAAAAAGATAAGAGATAACAAGTGTTGACAGGGGTATGGAAGAAAGGTAACCCTTGTACACTGTAAGTGGGGTTCTAAATTGATACAGCCACCAGGGAATACAGCATGGCGTTCCCTTAAGAAATTTTATATAGAACTACCATATGATCAAGCAATCCTTCTTATGAATACATATCAAAAGGAAGTAAAATCATTATTTATAAAGATATCTTCCCCCAACATTCATTGCAGCATTATTTATAACAGACAAGATGTAGAAACAGCCTGAGTACCTGTTGACAAAAAAAAAAATAAACAAAAACTGTGGCATATACACTTACTTACAATGAAATAAAATTCAGCCTTAAAAAAATGCCTGGAGCAGGCATTCTGGGGTAGTGGGTTAAGCCTCTGCCTGCAAAGCCAGTAACCCATATTGGCACTGATTCAAGTCCCAGCTACACCACTTCTGATCCAGCTTCCTGCCAATGTGCCTAGGAAAGCAGCAGAAGATGGGTGGAAGATGGCCCAAGTAGTTGGGCCACTGCACCCACATGGAAGACATGGAAGAAGCTCTTGGCTCCTGGCTTCAGCCTAGTCCAGACCAGCTCATTGTGGCCATTTGGGGAGATGGAAGATCTCTCTCTCTCTCTCTCTCTCTCTCTCTCTCTCTCTCTTTCTCTCTCTCTCTTTCTCTCTCTCTCTTTCTCTCTCATCTGTTGACAAAAAAATAAATCAGTGGATGGAGATCTCCCTCTCTTTGTATAACCCTGTATTTCAAATAAACAAATAAATCTTTTAAGAAATAAATAAAATGGGTGTGTGAACATTTCTGGTTGAGAAGTCTGAAGCAAATTGAAGAGGTTGAGCCAATTATTTGGAATCACACAACAGTCTAATGGTGAAGGAGATTTGCACATGATCTGTGACTCCAGATTATGTATCCCTAACCAGGATTTTTCTTCTTTTTAAATTTCCTTTTACTTCTTTATTTTTATTAATATAAAGAGAACAGATTTCATGTGTTTCATAGGTATACTTATAAGAAAGTAATCATACTCCCCTCTCTCCCTTTCTACATCCATCATTTTCTAGTCTGAGGACTCAAATATACCTTCCCTATCACACTTGAAATGCTGATCTTTTCAATTAACGTGGATTATAATTTTGAATTACATGTGTAGCAGAGTAGGTTACACTTGAGAAAGAAAAGTTTCCAGGGATTTTAAGCATGTAAAGTAAGGATGTCTTTTATATGGTTATTTTGAGTGAGTTCAAGTATATGTAGTACTTATTTTTATATCTTTTACTTTGCTAGGTTAGAAATATTAAAATTATAAATAGATGCTCTTTCCACAAAATTTCCATGATGGGAGTATCCAGATGTGAGTTGTCTTGAGGAGGGGGGAGACAGTAAAATGGGCAACACTTATTTTATTTTTGTTGCTCGTTCCCATAGCACCCCCCCAAAAAAAAAATTCCCAAAGTTTTTACATAGGAATTTCTTGAAATCAGGGACTACTTACCTAGCTGTGTATTCCTATTATATGTCAGGAACAGTAAATGATTATTGGATACCATAATGAGCAGATGCATAAATATAGAAATTTTACAATCCCTTCTTTCCCCCTTTAGCTTAGTCACATTTTAGAGATGAATTTATTCAATAAGATAATATTCACATTACTTGGATAAAGCTACTGATTTCAGAATAGGAATTTTAATTGGGAAACATTAAGGTAAAAGAGGCAACTTTGGAACCTAGATTTTAAGAGCTGTACTGCTATACTATATCTGAGAAGCATAGTCAACAGTGGCTGCCCCCTGTCTGGAAGAGGCCAGGTGAGAGAACAGCAGGGCTAAACAGAATCTAACTTAACCTTGGGCCAGACTGCCTGCAAACTATTCCACTTTAAGCAATAAAGAGGTTGTTTCCACAGACAAACATATAACCAAAAAGGTATCTAAGCACATATCCTGAAGAAATCCAGGCTATAAGCACTCTGAGGGTTGGAGTATAACTCCCCTTGTATTCTCACGCTGAGACATAGTCATAGGCAAACAGCTAGCAGCACAAATGCCTATGCTTCATCATCATTATCGTACCTACAATTCATGAAATACCACATTATGTGCTAAATGATTTAAGTGCTTTATCGTCCATCCTATAAATTTTCAAGCCAGGCTATTTATCCACATTAATTGCTGTCAAATGATTTGCTTGAAGAAAGAAAAGAATAGAATATGACCTTCAGTTTGATTAGCATAAAATGTATTTTGCAATGTGGTTACAGCTGAATTCATTTTTCCACAAACTATGGATGGCTCTAACATTGAAACCATGCATTTATGTGACAGAATATGAAACTTGAAAGCACCACAAACAGAGACCACCATCAGAATGATTCTAAGGATGAAAATCTCCATGGAAGAATCTGACAGCATTCACTTGCAAGGAGTCTGCACCAGGCTCTTAGCAAGTCCAAGGGAATGAAATTTTGCCCAGTAGCAATGGGGAAGATGAGACAACCAGGTACATCGGTGAAAACTGACAGAGTGCCATTGTTACCATTCTAAACTGAAGACTGAAGAAACAGATTTACAGGCATAAAATCATGTGCTCAAAGGTACAGGACTAACAGGTAAGGCAGACAAGATTGTAATTCAAGTCAAGCAACAACACCTTGATTCACAACCCCTAGAAAAGCAAGTATAGACTTCTTGGTCCAGAGACAGCAAGCAAAGGGCTAACAAATGAACTTTATATTTATTTCTAAAATACAGAATTAAGGAATAGTAGGGAAGGGAAGTGGCTGAAATAAAAAATATTATGGATATGTTAGGAAAACTTCTAGTCGTCAAGTGATGCCGACTTCTCTGTCTTCATTCCTCCCTTCCTTTGACCATACTCTCACTTTATCTCATTGGCATTGGATACATACACACACAGAGATACAAACTCTGCAAATTACAACAGCACATATTAATGGCACAAAAGGCTCAATATGCAGAGATTCACCCAGTCCAGTGCCTACCTTTCATCCACTCACAGCTAAACAATAGCTTTTGTTGGTTTTACTTACCAGGATATAATCTTGACTATTCTGCTAAAAATATAATCAGCAGGAAAAAAATATCCCTGTAATGTTAATAATTGTGATGATTTTTTTCATTAATTATTAACTGCCAGGAAGTTGGGTTAACAAAGACCTAGGATCCACTAGGATCAATAAACACACATAGTAACCCTCCTCCTTGAGGCCTCCCATGTGACAATAACCATGAACATGCAGCCTAATTATTCCTTCATCCAATATTTTGTATTCATTACAACAAAGCATTGTTCTCCCTCTGCCTTTGGTGACATGAAATAATAAGGCAACAAAAGAATTTAATATCAATTACGTAGAAGCTTCTCCAAGTGGGATCCCAGAGGCAGAGTTTCAGAGAGAGAGAGGAATACACACACACAGAGAAAGAGAACTTCCACCCTCTGGTTCACTAACCAAATGGCCACAATAGCTGGGGCTTTACCAGGTTGACTCCAGGATCCAAGAGCTTCCTCTGCATCTTGCACATGGGTGCAGGGGCTCAAGCACTTGGGCCATCTTTTGCTGCTTTCCCAAGTTCATTATAGGGAAACTGTATCAGAAGTGGAATAGCCAGGACTCGAACCTGCAGCCATTTAGTATGCTTGCACCACAGGAGGCAGCTTAACCTGCTACACTACAATGCTGGTCCCAATATTTGTTTCTCTGCTAGCTACATTGTCCCTGATTTATCCAAAAAGCTTATGGTGTAGGTTTTAGGCTGCCTGTCTGTACCAAGAGAAAGGAGGGGAAAGAGCTGAGGTACACATGGTACAAGTACAAGATGGATTTCAGGATTGTAAAGTGGGAGAGTGAAAGAGAGAAGCACTAAGGAAGGGAAGAAGGGAAGCAGGCAGGGGAGTAGAGAAAAATGGATTTCCTAGGTAGTGACTGACTTGGTTCCAGGTTGGACTTGTGCAGTTTGGCATTTTCTGAAAGAATCTAAGGTAGTTTGGATAACACACCAGAATTCAGAACCACTGAAAATGAATAACAAAAGTAGAGTGGTAGAAACCAAGATGTGATTTTTGCTTTATCATTTATTAGTAACTTAACCTCACTAAATATCCTGTTGTAAATTGTATACATAATGTGCTTATAAAATGAATATTCATGATAAATGGTGAGAAATGAGGATATCTGTGTCAAGAAAAAATTGCACGACTTCCTTGGGGATGGAGAGAGATCAGAGGAAGGCTTTTGAGGGTGTGACAGCTTCAACTGTGAATAAGAATATTTGCAGAAATGATAAATCCATTTTTTGTCATTACATTGATTTATGTCTCAGATACCCAGTAGTAGAAATTTTATCTAGTGATTTCCAGGTGCACTCAGTATAGTCTGGGTAAACTCGGCCAACTTTTATTTGAGATTGGATATTCAGGATTTTAGTCCTTTAGGGGCTGGGTGTGGATGGGGCTTACATCATATCAGGCAATGGTAGAGTGAGGTCAAACATCCACGGCCATTCTTGGACCTCTATTGCTTCTTCTGCACCTCCCGCCCTAATTAGTGCTGAGAGCCACAGTCTTGCTGTGACCTTCAGTCTTCAGCCTCCTGATGGATGTCTCTGTGTCTCTTCCCCATTTAGGTTTCTGGAGACTGCTAGCCCTCTGGTATTCGTCAGCTTTTCCTCACAGTAACAAAATGCCTGAGACAGCCAACACTGGTTGCATCATCTCATGGCCAGTAGCAATGGCAGGAGCACGTGTGGGAGGAAGAGGTCACGTCAGCAACATGCAGTGAGAGACAGAGACTGGGCAGGCTTTTAAACAAAGACTTTTAAAACAATTCTCCCGTAACAACTAATCAGGGACCCACTGAAAAACACCTTAATCCCTTTGGAAAGCATGTCCTCAACTGACTCAGGACTTCCTCTTAGTTCCCTTCTGCTGCCACCCCGGGAGCTGGGCTTCCACCAGAGGAACTTCTGCAGGACATGCAAACCATTCCAAATCATAGCACGCGTCTCGGCTACTTTCTTGCTCCTGCTCCACAGGAATGTCAGGATGTTCCCCTGTGCTACCCTGAAGCACTGGAAAGGCCAAGGGGTGTCCTTAGTCCTAATTCCTAGACACAATTGACTACACATGCTATCTCAGATCAGAGAAACCCTAGGTCTTTGCTTATATTTTTGGGTTTCACTCCAGGACTGAGTGCAGGCCCCTTGTGTCTACAGAATCTCTCCACAAACTTGCTAAGGTTTCTATCAATCCTATCCCCGTAACTAAAGCGTCTTTCAGTGGTCAGGGAGCATGGTCTCACTGGAGTGTTAGCCACGGTCATGTCTGCAGAGTGACTCAAAACCAGGCCTCACCCTTATGTACCTGCTAGAGATGCAGTGCTTACTTCTCATCAGTTACTCCCAGATGCATTATTTATGGCATCAGCTTTGTTATTTGATAATAGGAAAGAAAGGAAGAGAGAGAGTGAGAGGAAAGAAGGAAGGAAGGGGAAAAGGCAGAAGGAAGAGAGAGAAAGATGAAAGAAAGAAAGAGAAGAAAGAAAATAAGCATAAAAGGTAGGTTCTGACAATACACACACATACACACATTAAACTATATTTTCTGTCTTTTTTTTTTAAAGGTAAAGTATTTATTGGAGGAAACCTAACAGACTGGAGGGAAGGGGTGAAAGGAGAAAAAGGAGAAGGTGAGTATAAGAGAGAGAGACAGAGAGAGAGAGAGAGAGAGAGAGAGAGAGATCAGGAGACAGAGAGAAAGAGATCCTTTCCTGGGTTTTAAAAATCAGCTTTTAAATTCAAAGTATAACATTAACTCACTTCTTTTTCTGTACATTAGGCCTTAACTTTACCCAGAAGGCAAGGTGCAGGGCAGGGGTAGTGTTAACAATATTTGTCTTCACTAAAAAAAGACATGGAAAGGAATTAATATTATATCAAAATTGTGAAATATGCAACAAAAATCAAGAGTAAAAAGAAAAAAACAAAAATTATCTGATATTTAGACATTTTCTTGGATCTGTGCCCTTAGTTTAAAATGAATGATATCAACTCACTGAATAGAATATGATGCTGAGATGAAAAAGCATCTCTCCTATGTAGACCACACCTCATCCACACTATATTCACGCATGCTCTCAACACCCCATCACTCCAGCACCACTGTTCAGAATATTGAGCGTGGCTGAGTTATGCAACGAGCTCTCCAAGAATCAGTGTCCCCAGTGACTATTTCTGAAGATGTTTTTATCTCTCTTGCTTAAGCCCTTGTCTTTCATGATTAACTAATCAGCTCCTTGGTAGCCACGGGGTGCCTTTCTCCTGGGATGTTGTAAAATAGCTACATGCATTGGCTAGGAGGCCTGGATAATTTTGTTCAGGGTGAGAAAAGAACACCACATGCTTGAGCTATAACAGAACAAATGTTTGCTAATTTTCTGTTTTGGGATTTTCAGTTTCCGCTTGAGTTGCCACTGCTGAAATGAGAATTTTCACATTTTGAATATGCTATAATTTATGCAGGAGACATGCAGTAATGACTCTAGCTAAAACCAACTGTAAAATAAGCCAAACATCCCTGGGTCCAAAATGAATGCTCAGAACAGTTGCTAATAGAGTTGTTTGGAGCTCAGGTTTCCTTTTTCAGGGACAGAAGCCCTCGGTACAATAGATCTACAGAAAAGTACAGGCATATGTTATGTGCGGTCTAGCCTGAGTGTCTGTGATGTCTTGCTTTAGAATCAGTATTAAATGTCAAGGATAAGGACTGATGAGACGTAGTGTAGAAAAGGAGGGAAGTGAAAACCCACAAGGAATGGGCATTGGACCCACACATGCTCACGCCATGCTGAGTGCATCCGGAGACTATCCATGTGTCTATACAAAACCAGAAAAACAGGAGATGATACCCACAGGATCTCCAACCACTTGTGAAATCAGGACTTTTCAGGTCCATAAATTCACTTTACTAATGGTTACTTTAAAGCCATCACCTTAATAAAATGTTCAGAGAATAAACCATCCAGCCCTTGATTGTCCCCGACTATGATCATGGCAGCCATCAAAACCTAAGACTAAGGGTGGTGCTGTGGCATCTCAGATGGGTGCCACTATGAGTTCCAGCTGTACCTGTTCTGATCCAGCTCCCTGCTAATGTGACTGGGAAAGCAGCAGAAGACGGCCCAAGTCCTTGGGCCCCTGAAGCCACATGGGAAACTCTGAAGAATATCTAAAGCCCTGATTGCGGATCAGCCCAGCTCCAGCCATTGTAGCCATTTGAAGAGTGAACCAGTAGATGGGAGATTCAATCTCTCTCTCTCTTTCTCTCTCTCTCTCTTTATGTATTTCCCTCTCCTTTTCCTTTTTCCTCTCTCTCTCCCTCTCTTCCTTTAACATAAATAAATATAAAAAAATTTTGTGTGGATCTTGGCATTGTGGCATAACAGGTTAAGCCACCAATTGTTATGCCTACACCGCATATAGGTGCCGGTTCTAGTCCAAGATGCTCCACTTCTTTTTTTTAAGAGATTTATTTATTTTATTTGAAAATCAGAGTTATACAGAAAGAGAAGGAGAGGCAGAGAGGGAGAGAGGGAGAGAGGGAGAGAGAGAGAGAGAGAGGAAGGTCTTCCATCTGCTGGTTTACTCCCTAGTTGGTTGCAATGGCCGGATCTGAAGCCAGGAGCTTCTTTCGGATTCCCACGTAGGTACAGGGGCCCAAGGACTTGGACCATCTTCTACTGCTTTCCCAGGCCATAGCAGAGAGCCCGATCGGAAGTGGAGCAGCCAGAACATGAACCGGTGCCCATATGGGACGCCAGAACTGCAGGCGGTGGCCTTACCTGCCACACACCATAGTGCCAGCCCCTGCTCCATTTCCAATCCCAGTTCCCTGCTAGTGCACATAATAAAACACTGGAAGATGGTACAAGCCTTTGGGACCCTGCACCCATATTGGAGACTCAAATGGAGTGCTGGGCTCCTGGATTTGGCCTGGCACATAGCCAGCCATGCAGTCATTTGGGGAGTGAAACAGTGGATGGAAAATCTCTCTCTCTGTCTCTACCCTTCTTTCTGTAACTCTGCCTTTCAAATAAAATAAATAAATAAATAAATAAATACATTTTTATGATTTTATTTATTTATTTGAGAGGTAGAGTTACAGACAGTGAGAGGGAGAGACAGAGAGAAAGGTCTTCCTTCCGTTGGTTTACTCCCCAGATGGCCGCAAAGGCCGGAACTGCACCGATCCGAGCCAGGAATCTCCTCCCAGGTGGGTGCAGGGGCCCAAGCACTTGAGCCATCGTCCACTAATTTTCCAGGCCATAGCAGAGACCTGGATTAGAAGAGGGGCAGCCAGGACTAGAACTGGCAACCATATGGGATGCTGGCGCTACAGGAGGAGGATTAACCGATTGTGCCACAGCGCCAACCCCAATAAAGAAATTTTTTAAAAAAAATCACATTTTCCTCAATACAATCAAATCAATCAATGAAAAACCCACAGCCAACATCCTATTGAATGGGGAAAAGTTGGAAGCATTTCCACTGAGATCTGGTACCAGGCAGGGATGCCCACTCTCACCACTGCTATTCAATATAGTTCTGGAGTTTCTAGCCAGAGCTATCAGGAAAGAAAAAGAAATTAAAGGGATACAAATTGGGAAGGAAGAACTCAAACTATCCCTCTTTGCAGATGACATGATTCTTTATTTAGGGGACCCAAAGAACTCTACTAAGAGACTATTGGAACTCATAGAAGACTTTGGCAAAGTAGCAGGGTATAAAATCAATGCACAAAAATCAACAGCCTTTGTATACACAGACAATGCCATGGCTGAGGAAGAACTTCTAAGATCAATCCCATTCACAATAGCTACAAAAACAATCAAATACCTTGGAATAAACTTAACCAAGGACGTTAAAGATCTCTACGATGAAAATTACAAAACCTTAAAGAAAGAAATAGAAGAGGATACCGAGAAATGGAAAAATCTTCCATGCTCATGGATTGGAAGAATCAATATCATCAAAATGTCCATTCTCCCAAAAGCAATTTATAGATTCAATGCAATCCCAATCAAGATACCGAAGACCTTCTTCTCAGATCTGGAAAAAATGGTGCTGAAATTCATATGAAGGCACAAGAGACCTCGAATAGCTAAAGCAATCTTGTACAACAAAAACAAAACCGGAGGCATCTCAATACCAGATTTCAGGACATACTACAGGGCAGTTGTAATCAAAACAGCATGGTACTGGTACAGAAACAGATGGATAGACCAATGGAACAGAATTGAAACACCAGAAATCAACCCAAACAGCTACAGCCAACTTATATTTGACCAAGGATCTAAAACCAATTCCTGGAGCAAGGACAGTCTATTCAATAAATGGTGCTGGGAAAACTGGATTTCCATGTGCAGAAGCATGAAGCAAGACCCCTACCTTACACCTTACACAAAAATCCACTCAACGTGGATTAAAGACCTAAGTCTACGACCTGACACCATCAAGTTACTAGAGAACATTGGAGAAACCCTTCAAGATATTGGCACAGGCAAAGAATTTCTGGAAAAGACCCGGGAGGCACAGGCAGTCAAAGCCAAAATCAACTATTGGGATTGCATCAAATTGAGAAGTTTCTGTACTGCAAAAGAAACAGTCAGGAGAGTGAAAAGACAACCGACAGAATGGGAAAAAATATTTGCAAACTATGCAACAGACAAAGGGTTAATAACCAGAATCTACAAAGAGATCAAGAAACTGCACAAAAGCAAAACCAACAACCCACTTAAGAGATGGGCCAAGGACCTCAATAGACATTTTTCAAAAGAGGAAATCCAAATGGCCAACAGGCACATGAAAAAATGTTCAAGGTCATTAGCAATCAGGGAAATGCAAATCAAAACCACAATGAGGTTTCACCTCACCCCGGTTAGAATGGCTCACATGCAGAAATCTACCAACAACAGATGCTGGCGAGGATGTGGGGAAAAAGGGACACTAACCCACTGTTGGTGGGAATGCAAACTGGTCAAGCCACTATGGAAGTCAGTCTGGAGATTCCTCAGAAACCTGAAGATAACCCTACCATTCGACCCAGCCATCCCACTCCTTGGAATTTACCCAAAGGAATTTAAACTGGCAAACAAAAAAGAGGTCTGCACCCTAATGTTTATTGCAGCTCAATTCACAATAGCCAAGACCTGTAACCAACCTAAATGCCCATCAATGGTAGACTGGATAAAGAAATTATGGGATATGTATTCTTTAGAATACTATACCACAGTAGGAAACAATGAAATCCAGTCATTTGCAACAACATGGAGGAATCTGGAACACATCATGCTGAGTGATATAATAAGCCAGTCCCAAAGGGACAAATAACATATGTTCTCCCTGATCGGTGACAACTGACTAACACCAAAAAGGAAACCTGTTGAAGTGAAATGGACACTATGAGAAACGGTAACTTGATCAGCATAGCCCTGACATTTAATGAACAACTTAATACATTATCCCTCTTAGTAGTTTTTTTTTTTGTCTGTTCTACTTAATATGACTGGTTTAATTCTGTAATTAATACACAGTTATTCTTAAGTGTTGAAATTTAACTGAAATGTGATCCCTGTTAAACATAAGAGTGGGAATAAGAGAGGGAAGAGATGTACAATTTGGGACATGCTCAAGCTGACTTGCCCAAATGGTAGAGTTAGAAACATACCAGGGGACTCCAATTTAATCCCATCAAGGTGGCATGTACCAATGCCATCTCACCAGTCCAAGTGATCAATTTCAGTTCACAATTGATCATAATGAAAGGACTAAGAGTCAAAGGAAGCACATAAACAAGTCTAGTACCTGCTAATACTAACTGATAGAATAAATAAATGGAAGAGTGATCCAACATGGGAAGCGAGATACTCAGCAGACTCATAGAATGGTGGATGTCCTAAACAGCACTCTGGCCTCAGAATCAGCCCTAAAGACATTCAGATCTGGCTGAAAAGCCCATGAGAGTATTTCAGGCATGGAAAGCCAAGACACTCTGGCAAACAAAAAAAAAAAAAAAAAAATGAAGGATCTCTGTGAGTGAGATCCCAGTGGAAAGAAGGAGGTACCTTTCTCTGAAGGGAGGAGAGAACCTCCACTTTGAATATGACCTTGTCTAAACAAGGTAAGAGTCGGTGAACTCAAAAGGCTTCCATAGCCTTGGAAACTCATGACTGGTGCATAGGGAGATTACTGATGCCATAAACAGGAGTGTCAATTGGTAAAGTCAACAACAGGAGTCACTGTGCACTTACTCCTCATGTAGGATCTCTGTCCTTAATGTGTTGTACATTGAGACTTAATGCTATAATGAGTACTCAAACAGTATATTTCGCTTTGTGTTTCTATGGGGGTGCAAACTGTTGAAATCTTTACTTAATGCATACTAAACTGATCCTCTGTAAAAAAAAAAAAAAAAAAAAAAAAAAAAAAAAGGAAATTATCAATTCCCAACTTGACTCTCACTTGGATTAAACATGACAATAGGTCTGATCTGATTTCATCATCATTTAAAAAGTCATCTATTATTTTTCACTTTATGTTTGTGTGTGAGCAAACTGTTGAAATCTTTACTTAATGTATACTAAACTGATCTTCTGTATATAAAGAGAATCGAAAATGAATCCTCATGTGAATGGAAGGGGAGAGGGTGTGGGAAAAGGGAGGGTTGCGGGTGGGAGGGAGGTTATGGGGGGGAAGCCATTGTAATCCATAAGCCGTACTTTGGAAATTTATATTCATTAAATAAAAGTAAAAAAAAATAATAAAAATCACATTTTCCAGTTACAACAAGATTTGCCACACAGAATTATAAGGTGTTTTTAATCCATCAGAATTATTACAATGGATATAATAGTTTGCCATCCTAGATTTACTATAGAGAGAAATGGATTGGAAATTACATAAAAAATCAAGATGTAGTGTGGGGAGCAACCCGGACTAGACTAAGTTACTCGAATTAAGACTTATTCTATGCATCTGCTCTCCCACAATATGGCGCTGGGAGAGGAGAAAACAGCTTCTACCCAGCTGCCTCCAGTTCAACCAATAAACAGCAGGACCTGCTCCTGATTGGAGGAGAGCAGCGTACTCGGCGTGTGGGCAGCCGAATTGGGATTGGCGGAAGAGGACTATAAAGGAGGAGAGAGACGGCATGCACCAGGAACATCTAAGGGGAACATCTAAGGGGAACACCTGTGCAGCCCCCGAGAGAGCCGGCCGGCGGTGTGCTGCTCCCCTGCGGAAGTGGGGAAAGTGGCCAGGGGGAACCGCCCTTCCACGGAGGTGGAAGGGACAGTAGCCAACCCGGGAAGAACCAGCAGCAAACCCGGGGAGGGCCGAGCAGACAAAAGAACAGCGCAGGGTCCTGTGTCGTTCCTCCACGAAGAGGGGGAGCGACAATGTAGCAGCCATTAATTGCCGTGGGCTCTTTGCCTATTCCTCTACGTTAATTCAGTTTAAGACAGGGAATTCCACTCCTGATGATAACAGATCCAGCTGTTTGGTACTTGTTTTTCCACTATAATAGTCATCAAACTAGGAAAACTATATGAGAATGGCTGAGTAGGAAGAAGTTGCACTGACGTCAAGTGACAGATACTAGATAAACAAAGGAAGGACTTATCAAAAGAAATTTTCAGTGGAGAATAAACAGTGGGGCAGTGGGGCAGTGAGGGAGATCACAGACATGCAGCCACTGGCCACACACCACATCCCATATGGGCTCCAGTTTGAGTCAAAGCTGCCCTACTTCTGATCTAGCTCTCTACTGTGGCCTGGGAAAGCGGTAGAAGATGGCCCAAGTCCTTGGGCCCCTGCACTCATGTGGGATACCCAGAGGAAGCTCCTGGCTCCTGTCTTTGGATCAGTGCAACTCTGGCCATTATGGCCAATTGGGGAGTGAACCAGCGGTTGGAAGACCTCTCTCATTCTCACTGACTCTCTTTCTCTCTCTGTGTAACAAGTAACATGATCAAGGAAGGCATTATGACTTTCCAAAAGGAACACAATAATACATTAATATTAGAAGGTGAAGGAGGGGATATTGATGAAATGTCTGAAAAGGACTTCAAAGGACAACTATTAAATTACTCAAGAATACAGAGAAATGGTTACATGAAATAAGCAAATCTGTAAATGACATGGATGAGAAAATCTGCAAAGAGGTAGAGTTATTGAAGAAAAGCAGACAGATATTAGAAATGAAGTATTCAGTAAGTTAAACAAAAAATATAGAACACAGAAGGAAGCATAAACAATAGACTTGCTAAAGCAAAAGAAAGAATACTTGCTCTAGAAGAAAAGTCTTTTGAATATCATAAACAAAAAAAGGAGAAATCTAGAAAGACTAAAAACAGTTTTGAGATCTATGGAATATAATCAAAGGACAAAATATACAAGTCTTATGGGTTCCTGAATTCCTGGGGAAAACAATGGCTTAGAAAACATGTTCAGTGAAATAAGGTCACATATTATATCTTTTCTGACCACAAAGGAATGAAGCTGAATAGTAACAAAAAAGAAATCCTAGAAAACATATAAGCACATGGAGACTGAACAACATGCTCCTGAATGAACAATTTGCCACAGAAGCAATGAAAAAAGGAATTTAAAATTCTCTGCCTTTCAGATAAATAAATACATTTATTAAAAAAGAACAGAAATAGTTAACTCAGGCATAATAAAAATAAAAAAGAGTCTTAATGAGATCTACCTAGTGATTCTAGTAATCAATTATTTCCTGAAAATGAAGTGTATCAAAACTTATGTAACACAGCAAAAGTAGTGTTAAAAGTTCATAGCAGCCAGCGCCGCGGCTCACTAGGCTAATCCCCCGCCTTGCAGCGCCGGCACACCGGGTTCTAGTCCCGGTTGCCCCTCTTCCAGGCCAGCTCTCTGCTGTGGCCAGTGAGTGCAGTGGAGGATGGCCCAAGTGCTTGGGCCCTGCACCCCATGGGAGACCAGGATAAATACCTGGCTCCTGCCATCGGATCAGCGTGGCGGTGTGCCGGCCGCAGCACGCTAGCCGCGGCGGCCATTGGAGGATGAACCAACAGCAAAGGAAGACCTCTCTCTCTGTGTCTCTCTCTCACTGTCCACTCTGCCTGTCAAAAAATAAAAATAAATAAATAAATAAATAGAAAAAGTTCATAGCAATGAATGCTCTTCCCCCTTCTTCTCTTTCCTTCTGTCTGTCTCTCTCTCTTTCTCTGTCTCTCTCTCTCTCTCTCTCTCTCTCCTAACTCTGACTTTCAGATAAATAAGTAAGTTAAAAAAAAATGGGTATCAGTAAAACATATCTCATCACAGTCAAGGCAATATATGACAAACACACAGAAAGCATCATATTGAATGGAGAAAAACTGGAAATTTTTCAGTAGGATCCAGAACCAGACAAGGATGCCCACTTTCACCACTTGTATTCAATATAGTTCTGAAAGTTTTAGCCAAAGCTATTAGGCACAAAAAAAAAATCAAAGGAATACAAGGAAGTCAAATTATCCCTATTTTCAAATGACATGATCCTATAAATAGGGGAACCAAATGATTTCCACTAAAAGATGTTTGGAACTCATAGAAGAGTTTTTGCAATGTTGCAGGATATAGAATCTACAAACAAAAATCAGCCTTTGCATACAAAACAATGTCATGGCTGAGAAATAACTAGTAAAATCAATCCCATTCATAATAGCTTCAAAGACTGTGGAATAAATTTAACCAAGAAGGTAAAATATCTCTACAATGAAAATTATAAAACATTAAAGAAAGAAATAGAAGAAGAAACCAAAAAATGAGAAAATTTTCCAGGTTTGTGAATTAGAAGAATTAATATCATCAAAATGTCTAAACTACCCAAAGTAATTAACATAGTGAGTGCAATCCAAATCAAACTACCAAGGACATAAAGTAAATCTTAAAAAAAAATGAAAAAGGAGAAAGAAAAGAAAAGAAAAAAAGAAAGAAAAAAAAGGGGAGGCCAGTGCTAAGGGGCGGCAAGTTAGAGCCCTGGCCTACAGTGGTGGCATTCCATATGGGTGCCATTTTGAGTCCCAGCTGCTCCACTTCCAATCCAGCTCCCTGCTAATGCAGGAACACAGTTCTTGGGCCCCTGCACCCATGTGAGAGACCCAGAAGAAGCTCCTGACTCCTGGATTCAGGTCAGCTCAGCTTTGGCCATTGTGGTCATTTGGGGAGTGAACCAGCAGGTGGAAGAACTTTCTCTCTGTCTTTAACTCTCTTTGTAACTCTGTCTTTCAAATAAATAAAATAAATCTTTAAAAAAATGCTAAGGACATTCTTCACAGATATAGAAAAAACAATCCTAAAATTCATATAGGAGCACAAAAGACTGAATAGCTAAAGCAATCTTAAACAATTAAAATAAAACAGCAGGCATCACAATACCAGATTTCAAGACATATTACAGAACTTTTATAATAAAAACAGCCTGATACCAGCAAAAAAAAACAGATATATAGACAAATGGGTCAGAACAAAAATCCCAGAAATTAATTCATGCATCTACAATCAACTATTTTTGACAAATGAGTTAACATCACTCCCTGAAGAAAGGACAGTCTCTTCAATAAATGGTTTTGGGAAAACTGAATATCCACATGCAGAAGTAGAAATCCTACCTTACACACTATATGGCAATCAACTCACAATGGATCAAGGATCTAAATCTAGCAGAGAACATAGAGGAAATGCTGCAAGACATTAGCCTAGGCAAAGATTTCTTGAATAAGATTCTAGAAGCACAGGCAATAAAAGCAAAAAAAAATATGGAACATGAGATTGCATCAAACTAAGAAGCTGTGCAACAAAAGAAACAATCAACAAGTGAAGAGGCAACCTAAAGAATGGGAAAACATATTTTCTTTATTTTTTTTAGAATTTTATTTATTTATTTGAAAGTCAGAGTTACAAAGAGAGAGAAGGAGAGACAGAGAGAGAGAGAGAGGTCTTCCATCCACTGGTTCATTCCCCCCAATTGGCCACAATGGCCAGAGCTGTGCCGATTCAAAGCCAGGAATTAGGAGGCTCCTCCGGGTCTCCCATGTGGGTGCAGGGGCCCAAGGACTGGAAAATATTCTACTGATTTCCCAGGCTATAGCAGAGAGATGGATTGGAAGTGGAGCAACTGAGAATTGAACCAGCGCCCATATGGAATGTCGGCACTGCAGATGGCAGCTTTACCCACTATGACACAGCACCAGATCAGGAGAACACATTTTGAAATTATACATGTGAGGCCGGCGCTGTGGCTCACTTGGGTAATCCTCCGCCTGCAGCGCCGGCACCCAGGTTCTAGTCCTGGTTGGGGTGCCGGATTCTGTCTCTGTTGCTCCTCTTCAAGTCCAGCTCTCTGCTGAAGCCCAGGAGGGCAGTGGAGGATGGCCCAAGTGCTTGGGTCCCTGCACTGGCATGGAAGACTGGGAGGAAGTACCCGGCTCCTGGCTTTGGATTGGCTCAGCGCCATCCGTAGTGGCCATTAGGGGAGTGAACCAACAGAAGGAAGACCTTTCTCTCTGTCTCTCTCTCATTGTCTATAACTCTCTCTCTCTGTCTCTCTCTCTCTCACTAACTCTGCCTGGCCAAAAGAAAAAAAAATTATACATGTGAAAAAGCATTGATTTTTAGGACATACAAGAAGTTCAACAATGACAAAAGAAACGACCCAGCTGAAAAATGGGCAAAGGATATATAAGGCATTTTTCAAAGACTGAAATACAAATGACACTTGAAAAACTTCAGGATCACTAGCCATCAGACCAATGTAAATCAAAAAGACAGGGAGGTGTCACTTCACCCAAGTAAGAATGGCTGTCAACCAAATTATAATAGTAATAAATGCTTGTAAGGATGTTGGGAAAAAGGTAACCTAACACACTGTTGGTGGAAATGTAAATTGGTTCAACCTTTATGAGAGACAGAATGGAATTTCCTCAGAAAACTAAAAATGGATCTATCATATGATCCGGTTACTCAACTCTTGGGAATATATCCAAAGGAAATAAAAACAGCACATGAGAGAGTTACCTGAACTCCCATGTATATAGCACCACAATTCACAATATTCTAGAGTATGGAATCAACATAAATGTCCATCTACTGATGGCTGGGTAAAGAAAATGTCATGTATATACACAATGGAATATTACTCAAGAATGAAACATTGACTTGTACAACAAAATGAATGCAGCTGGAGAGCAGTATGCTAAGTGAAATAAGCCAGACCCAAAAAGAAAAATATCACGTTTTCTCTTATTTGTGGTAGTTAATACATAAATAGAGAATAAAAATGGTTTGGCTGTCAGAACATCTAATATATAGTTACAAATATTGCTTCATGGGATCACATCATGTAAATGACAATATACTCATTTCACATGTTAAAAAATGGAGAGGGGAGAATAGTGAGGATTCTGGAGGTACTATTAAAGTTCTGTTCTTCATTTTTGTGTTGAGTTATGAGTTTTATAAATACAATGAAATAAAATACTTTAACATACATACCACAAAAGCTGTATGGGACAGCTGGTTTCCAGAGCTGAACAATGGCAGAACAATTTGTAATCCTTGACAGGAAGAACAAAAAGGAGGGGAGCCCATATTCCACCAGGTTGATGTTTGTAAGCAATGTCAGAACCAGAATGCAGATACTCAAAGCAAGGTAGACCCTGGGCTTTCCACTGAGATAAGGTAGCAGTGTTCAGGCAGTTTGCATCAGGTTAAGCAACTGTAATTCATGAGGAAATTGTTGCTGGTAATAGAATGCTGCAAAAAGGGTAGAGCCACAAGTCCGCAAAAGGATCTCTTCAAGTTCTTATACCTGAATATATCTTTAGTGCAGTCACCATCCATTTTCAGCCTGTATCCAACCCTGAACCAACAATCAATTCATTCAGCAAAATCAAGAAATTTCAAACTCCTTCAACTGGTCCTATGAGATCTTGTATATGCCCTAGGTTAAGAATGAGGAACTGGTATAAACTACATATGCCCTTCGTCTGTTTCAAGGAAAATGCTGATTTACCATTTCTGCTCTAGGAGTAACTAATGCCAAGACTTCTGGATTATGATCTGTCATGCCTGACAGAAAAAAAAAAAAAACTCACTTCCAGACATTTAGTCTCTTGGTGCCCTAAGTGAGGCCAAGTTAGTGGGCCTCTATCAGGAAAATCTCACTCAAGATGCCTAAATTTCTTTGCCTACAATATTGGCTTGCTCTGGTCTCCTAGGAGTTCAGTGTGTGTCTCCTATAGGTACTTGCCATAAACTCTATGCTGCATCTTTTATTACCACCAACATCTCCAAAACCAAAGGGTCTACTGGATCAGTCACCCCAAGCAGCATGACTGCTGCTGAGCTCTCTCTGATCCAAGTAGGACATCATCCAAAGCTTGACACCATCCTGGGCACCTACTATTAAGGCTGGAGAAGAATTCCTAGGTGTAAAATTGGTTGCCTTCAGAACCCAAAGGGGTTTATTGGGTATCTCTGTATATACAAGGCATGGCGATGTTTGTTTCTACACCCCTGAAAATGTCATTGAGATGTCAGGTCCTTGTGTCTTTTTTTTAAGATTTGTTTATTCATTTGCAAGTCAGAGTTACACAAAGAGAGAGGAGAGGCAGAAAGAGAGAGAGAGAGTTATTCTATTCGATGGTTTACTCCCTAGTTGGCACAAAGGCCAGAGCTGTGCCAATCCAAAACTAAGAGCCAGGAGCCTCCTCCGGATCTCCATGTGGGTGCAGGGGCCCAAGGACCTGGGCCATCTTACACTGCTCTCCCAGGCCATAGCAGAAAGCTGGATCGGAAATGGAGCAGCTGGGTCTCGAACCAATGCCCATATGGGATGCTGGTGCTTCAGACCAGGGCGTTAACCCACTGCACCACAGCGCAGGCCCCCAGTCCCTGTGTCTTCACAGGGCTCTTACCTTCCCTCTGGAGCACATGAGTCTGCCCAAAGCATGCAGAATCCCAGTCACTTTGTCCACAACTTCTTTGATTATCCTAAGGCCATCAGTGCGGTGGTCCAGGCTGATGTACTGTAGTTTGTTCAGGAGACTCAGATCTCTTCACACTAGTATGAGAGAGAGAGAGAGAGAGAGAGAGAGAGAGAGAACGAGAGAACGAAAGTTAACATAGCCCTGAAACAAACTAGGAACTAAATTTTTGTGTGTTTCAAATTAAGATGCTCTCTTTCTAATCTTTTTTGGCATCAAAAAGGAGGCATTCACCAAATCAGTAGCCATATGTATCAGGTACTTCAGGCCTTATTAATCTATTCTAACAATAATACTATGATTGAAGAGTGGATATAATTACAGTGTTGTCTAAGTTAAGGTGATGATGCACTAAATGATCCCAGGGTTTTGTTCTTTAATGAATTTTAATTATTTGAGAGGCTTACAGACAGAAAGAGACAAAGAACTTGCAACAACTGACTCTCTCTCCAAGTTTCTGCAACAACCAAAGCCAGGAATTGGGAACTCAGGCTTGGTCTTCTACATGGAAAGCAGCAACCCAGTAACTTGAGCCATCACTGGATGCCTACCAGGGTCTGCACTGTCAAGAAGCTGGAATTTGGAGTGAAGCCAGAACTCAAACCCAGATACTCTGCTGTGGCATGCAGGCATTCTAAGCAACATCTTGATTGCTAGGCCAGATTGCTATCCCCTTAGGATTCTTCAGGTTTAGGCAAGAGTCAAACCAGTGACTTAAGCACAGATATGATAGAAACTACTGTCCATAAATCCTTTAGATCTTTAAAGTTGACACTGATCTCCTCTATGCCCTAAGGATTCATTATTGTTTTGCTCCATTTGTTATTTGTTAAATATTTTGTATTTATATATTGTGATCCCCAAAATTAAGTGTAGAAGTATTATCTCAGTCACAGAGGAATTTTTAATGATTTCTGCTTTTCCTTTTTCATTCTCATAGTTTCTATCTTATAGACCCATAAGGAGGGCTTTTCCAAATGGCAACACTACCAATTCCAATACATACTTGGTTATAGAGGAAACAGGAAATGACCATAGGGTTTTTCATGGACATGTTGGACCCATTTTATTATGGTCTCTAAAGGCCATCCCACCCCTACCCCTGCCACACTTACTAGCCCATGATGCTTTCAGCTTAAGATGTCTATGTCAGCTCAATCTATGCTTAATCCTTGAAGTGTGTGGATATTCTCCTTCCCTCCATATATAGGCAGTTAAATAGTGGCTGTATGCTCCTTTTGGGGAGGACTATAGGAATCAAAACAGTATATACAGTGTGTGTGTGTGTATATATATATATATATATATATATACTGTGTTTGAGGTCGTTTCTCAAAAAGACATGGGCATTTCATGGTCCAATGTCTCAAGATATAAAAGTATCTTGGGTCTGAAAGTGAGCAAGGGATTGTGATGTTTTATTGGAGCAAATACTCTCTGTTTCCACAACTCTGGTCAGTTGTTTTGGTTGTGGATAATGAGCTGTAATGAAAACAATTTGGAAAGAAATACAAAGGATTGCAAACCTGAAGAGTTCAAGCCTAATCTTGTGTCCAATAATGTCTTAATTTCTCAATAAACCTCCAAATTGCAGAATGTGAACTTTCTACTCAGTATTCTAAGATACATTTAAATGCCGGCGCCGCGGCTCACTAGGCTAATCCTCCGCCTAGCGGTGCCGGCACAGCGGGTTCTAGTCCCGGTCGGGGCGCCGGATTCTGTCCCGGTTGCCCCTCTTCCAGGCCAGCCCTCTGCTGTGGCCAGGGAGTGCAGTGGAGGATGGCCCAGGTGCTTGGGCCCTGCACCCCATGGGAGACCAGGAAAAGCACCTGGCTCCTGGCTCCTGGCTCCTGCCACCGGATCAGTGCGGTGCGCCGGCCGCAGCGTGCCGGCCACAGCGTGCCGACCGCAGCGTGCCGGCCGCGGCGGCCATTGGAGGGTGAACCAACGGCAAAAGGAAGACCTTTCTCTCTGTCTCTCTCTCACTGTCCACTCTGCCTATCAAAAAAAAAAAAAAAAGATACATTTAAATATGACATCTTATAGCATGACATATTGTCATCTAGATCATCCCACTGTAACAAATCCATCACTCCATGTTCCTGTAACTATGAAGAATTTTCAGAAAAATATAAATTATTTCAATTAGTCCAATATTTTCAAACAGTGAAGCAGAAAAATCACTCAAATACACTGAGAAATATTTAATACTAGGAATTGTGAACTTCCTAATATTAGATGTACACTAGAGGAAAAAAGTATACTAGATGGTAAAAAGAGTGTTGGAGAAAATGAATCATATTTTTTAAAAATAAATATTTGTAGATAATTAAAGCTAAACATTTTTCAAAGTTGAAATGCCTATAAATGGTGTAAAAAATAACTGTTCTAAAATGCTTATATTGCACTTGAGCATAATAAGTGTCATTGGTATATTGGCTTTTTAAATATTTTGTATTTATATATTGTGATCCCCAAAATTAAGTGTAGAAGTATTAAAATCAAGTGCAGATGTACACATGTATTTATTTAGTTATTTATATTTGCACATGTATACACCCAAACACTCACAAAAACCTTGGGATAGAAGAGGCTATTCTGAACAGTAGTCAAAGTGTAATGTCAGAAAAGGAAGAATTTACAAACTTGAGTCTTTTGACACTTAAAATTTCTGAACCAAATAGACTATAAGCAGAATAAATGCTATGTGACAAGTGAGTATTATTTGTAGTATCCCAAGGATTAACTTCAGGAATATGTACATTACTTCAAAAAGCCAGTAGGATAAAGACAAGTACACTAGGAGGAAAAAGGCACAAATTCTACCAACAAGTAACTCAAAAAATAACTGAAAATATGAAATAAGTATATTGAAAAGACACACAATCCCACTGTTCTCAGGAAAATGTAAAGTAAAAATATAACGAAGAGCATTTTTAACCAAAATAACTGGCAAAAATTATGAAATTACATGACTACATTTTGTAGAGAAAAGTTTTTGCTTTCACACTCTGCTCATAGTAATATACCAGAAATCAGCAAATTTTGAAGGACATTTTGGCAGTATGTGCATGTGGACATAATTATTCCACTTGTTGGTATTCAGACAAGACACAAGGGAAAGAGAAAGGGAATGAGGGAGGAAAACAGGGTTAAAAGGGACAAAGAAAATCACAA
The DNA here is from genome assembly GCF_964237555.1 of Oryctolagus cuniculus. NCBI lineage: Eukaryota > Metazoa > Chordata > Mammalia > Lagomorpha > Leporidae > Oryctolagus > Oryctolagus cuniculus. The sequence continues at coordinate 22,906,260 of NC_091432.1, read as the reverse complement.
ATGTACAAAAGAGTCATGCTAAGACAGTTATTATAGCATTAAAAGTCACAATTACTAATATAAGACTTATGTGATTGGTGCAGTCCAAGTATTTTATATATTTGTATATACACAAAAGTGACTATTTTTTCACATCAAGAAAATGAGGCACACTGGCATGTAACTTGTCGAAAGTAACTCAGGCAGTAGGTGGTGGAGCTTCCAGCTATACCGAGCTGCCTCTCAGTCCTCTACTACTGAAATATTAGGATGTAAATATCTCCCAATAGAGATACAATATGACTATGGAACATGTATACAGTGGAATGTAAAAATTTTAAATGTGTTACAAGAAATTACAATTTTTAAAATAATGAAGTGTGACATATTTAGGGGAGAAGTTTCACAAAATAACACAATATAGTCCTTATAACCACATCTGTATTCTTGTGCTCACAAATGAATAGAACACCCTAGAGGTATATAACAAAATAATAGTTAGTCGTCTTAAGAAAAGAGACCAAGATTTCTTGTGGCATTAAAAAGATAACTTTCATTTTATCTGTATTGCTCAAATATCTATCTGAATATGCTCATTAGTTTCCAGTTTATTTTAAAATTATTCAAAGATAACTATCAAATTAGATGACTTATTTGAATAGGCAGTAAGATTTCCCCTACTGATTTTTAATAAAATTGACTCAAATTTAGTTCTTTCTTTGTAAGGACTAACTTTATTTATTTGAAAGACAGAGAGACAGAGAAATCTTCCATGTGCTGGTTCACTACCCAAATGGCAGATGTAGCTAAGTGTGGACCCGGCCAAACCCAGGAGCAAGGGAACTCCATCCAAGACTCACACAGAAGCAGCAAGAGCCCACTCAAATACTTGGATGATCTTCCACCACTTTCCATTGCAGGATTGGAAGCAGAGTAACTGGAGTTCTTAAATGGCATGTGTTCACTTCCGGTTGCAGCTTAACCTATGACGCCACAACACCAGCCTCTCAAATTTAAATTTTGTTTGTTTTTTTTTGTTTATTTCAGAGGTAGAGTTACAGACAGAAAGAGGGAGAGACAGAGAGAAAGGTCTTCCATCCAGTGGTTCACTCCCCAAATGGTAGCAAAGGCCGGAGCTAAGCTGATCTGAAGCCAGGAACCAGGAGCTTCTTTTGGATCTCCCATGTGGGTGCAGGGCCCAAGCACTTGGACCATCTTCTGTTGCTTTCCCAGGTCATAGCAGAGAGCTGGATCAGAAGAGGAACAGCCATGACACAAACCAGCCCCTGTATGGTATGCCAGTGCCACACACAGAGGCTTAGCCTACTACGCCATGCCATGGCCCTCTAAATCTCAACACCTGGCTTTACTTCACTATGCCACTTACAATTCTATAGCCTCTTGTATGCGTCCTGTATAGCTTCAGCCTTCCAGCATTATAAACTTTGTTACAGGAATAGGGACCCAGCAACATCAATAGTCTCAGAGTTAATTTATATGGATATTTTCCAGAAAGCATCAATGCCATAGCCACTCATCTACAACAGATGTTCCAGGCCCAGTAATTCTGTGTAGAGAGAAACAGCATCAAAATGTTGACTTCTTACCTTATCAGAACTTACATCCAAGTTTGGTCAACTTAGCCTACAGAAACATTAGTCCAGAGCTTCAGACTGAAAATGACATTCATGAGGACCACTAAGAAAAACCAAGGAGCCAAGATTCTATCTCCCCATAAATAACACGAGAAGCTCTAAGCATTCAGCTGAAAAAGAAAACTCACATCACTTTGTTAATTAGATTTTTGTAGAAACAGTTAATTAAGCTCTCAAATTAAAAATATAACATTTTTAATTGGCATTATGGTATAGCGCATTAAGCCTCCACTTCGGAAGCTTATATCCTATATCAGAGTGCCACTTCAAGTCCCAGACACCCTGCTTCCAATCCAGTTTCTTGCTGATGCATCCAGGGAGGTAGCAGATGATGGGTCAAATGCTTAGTCCCCAGCCACCCACAAGGAGATCTGGATGGATTTCTGGGCTCCTGGCTTCAGCCTGGCCCAGTCCTGGCTGTTGAAGACATTTAGGAAGTAAACCAGGAGATCTCTTTCTCTGGGTCTTTCTCTCTTTCTGACTTTCAGGTAGATGGGGAAAAAATCAGCATTTAAATACATAATAAAATAAATGTGTATAAATACGCTGAGTAGCTCCAGTGTACTGAATATCTTTTCTATGTCAGCAGTATATTAGCCACCTTTATAAGCATTTCTAATTTTTGGTTTCTTATGATAACTTTACAAAGTAGTACCATGGTCTTAATTCTACAAATGAATCGCATTCACTGTAGACTATTTATTAATTAATAATGGTAATAATCTTTTTGCCTGTATATTGGATGATTTACAAAGGTAATTGTAGTAGGCCTGAATTTTACTTCCTAACAATAGGGTGAGAAATTTTCCATTTCTTTCTTTCTCTTAAATTGGTAAAATTTGCTTCATTAAAGGAAAATTCAATTTCCACTGGAGAAAGGAGGGCTGGGGGAATCCATCCCCTCTCTAGTGATGCCTAAGCACTTAGCGGTCCTTGTTCTGTGCAGACTCCTCAGAACAAGCCCTGTGGTCTTCAGCCCACTGTGGTACTACCAGCACGCATGCTTATTTGCCCACAACTGCAGTTTCCTGAAAGCGAGGAATCCCTGTGATCTTGTTTCAAACTTAGACACCAAGTCATTGTCAAAGCCAGGAGGCTGGGACTCATGATGCCATGGAGCTACCAAGGCGAACAGAGATATTGCTCTGGGGCACTGCAAGAACACGCTGTCATTCTCCACTCCTGCCCTCCTTACAGAGCTCACCATTTGTATCCACTCCCCCAGGTCCTGGAAGCTCCCCAGGCTGACTCTACTCAGCATGTCTCCCTTCCATATCTGCTGTGCTGGAGCAATCGCGACATTGCTAACAAAAAAAAAAAAAAAAAAAAAAAAAAGCCTCCCATCCTGCTGGAGAATCTGTTCTGCAACATTTGTCAATTAACAGAGAGCCACAGAACAGAGGTATCTGCTTGCAGAATGAACTGCCCTCTAGCTCTGACTGACGCTGAATTAAACCCTAAGTACCATCTCGTAAGGGCTTGAGGCTATCTAACTTCCCACTCAGACCATGAGCTGTTCTTTAATAGTCCCAACAGGGGAAAAAAAAATCCTCAGCTTTTCCCATAATGGTGTTTTCAAGTAAGGCTGAGTGAATATGTTAGTATTATGGGAGCTCCCTGTCTGCACTCAGGGCATAGAAATCACCACTGCAATGCGTGAACGTAAGCACCTCTCCATGTGCCTTTCCTGTGCCTAGAAAAGAGCATACTTTCCCATCAACTGCTTAGTACTTGTTGTCCAATCTAGAAAAAGAAAAATAAACAAACAAAAAAATCCAACAGGGCAAAAGGCAAAGGAATGTGAAATGAAAAGACAATTTTAGCACAAATTCATTCTCAGTAAAATCACGAAAATTGTTTTCTTTTTGTTTGCTTGCTTTTGTCTACCAAAGTCCACCATTAAAATACATTTTCAGCAACTCCCTAAGATAATGATGAAAATGGATTCTTCCCATGGCTCATCAATGCTCTCTGCTGTTTGTTTGTTCTCTTTCTTCTAATACTTTAGGAAGCATTTCCAAAAATGTATTATTGCCTTAGCATATTTTAACAGAGGCCACCTGCAGTGTCAGTATCCCATGTGGGTGCTGGTTCCAGTAGCAGCTGCTCCACTTCTGATCCAACTCCTGCTAATGCGCCTGGGAAAGCCATGGAAGATGGCCCAAGTCCCTGGACCCCTGCATCCATGTGGGAGACCTGGAAGAAGCTCCTGGCTCCTGGCTTTGGCCTGCACCAGCCCTGCCATTTCAGCCATTTGGGAACAAACCAGTGGATGGAAGAAGGTATCTCTCTCTCCCTCTCCCTCTCCCTCTCCCTCTCCCTCTCCCTCTCCCTCTCCCTCTCCCTCTCCCTCTCCCTCTCCCTCTCCCTCTCCCTCTCCCTCTCCCTCTCCCTCTCCCTCTCCCTCTCCCTTTCCTGTTCCCACTTCTCTCTCTCCTTCTCTCTCTCCCTCTCCCTCTCCATATTTCCGCCTAAATAAAATAATAATTAAATAATAAGTAAAATAAAAAATAATTAAAAATAACCAGAAGCACTGGTGACATTTATATCACTTATGGGGAATGTGAGGAAGACACAGCATCACCCATATCAATAATCTTATGCATGTGTACGAGTTCTAGCAGCAAGTGGAGAAGAAAGTGTCCTCTGAGTACGACTACATTCCACACGATGCAGATTCTTAAACTAGAGGCTGAAGGCCACATGGCTGGGTCCGAGAGCCTGGTGACATAGACTCAGAGTTATAGTCTCTTTTCTTCATTATTTGACAAAATAGTCACAAATTTATTGAGAGATTATACTGTGGACAATATTAAAAGTTGTTTGACAGACTTGAAATGATTATTAGTAAATTTAGCTGTGTTAAATTAAGCCATATTGTCAACATGCTATGGGAATTATTTACAGCAATTTCTTGGCACCATTTTATGGTGCAAAGAACTCATCCTTGGCCTGAGTGAGTCTTCCCTGTTTTATTATATCATATGCTTTGCTGCCTCATATATCAGAGTTTCATGACATGGTTCTCACTGGTGCAATTGAGTGCAGTGAGGGAAACAAATTATCTGTAACCTGTAACCCAGGGGAGAAGGGGAGAACTTGGAAACGGGTCTATGAGTCTGGGAGCTTTGGGCACAGTGAGGCTGTAGGTTTCCTCTGCTAATGGCATTTATAAATCACCTTGTTAGGGATGCTTTTATTACTATTCCTTACTGTTATGGAAACAATGATCAGTTGAAAGGACTCTGGACCTTCTTTTCATGAATGTTTTACTGTAAATACACGTTTAATTTGAACCTATGTATGTTTATGTTTCCCCTACTACAGGCAAGGTATTCCATGGTGGATTTAGAATCTGTAGTGCATTAGACAGACATAGTAGCTGCCAACACAGGGAAGAAAAACTGTGAAAACCAAAGCCACATGAAGAATAAATCACAAAGATTTACACACACACACACACACACACACAATCTTAGAGTCATAGATACAAAGATGAGGACACAGTGTGTACCCTCAAAGGATTCCCAGTCCAGGATGGAGGCAAAATTGTGAACAGGTAATTACCGTACTGAACTGTGTCCTAATAAGTGCTTAACTGGCTCATTGAAGCCTACAACCTCAATTAAGTAAGCTAGCAGCCCATGGATACTTACCACTGTAGACTGGATATGACAATGTGCAATTACATTTGCTTGGGTGTTGACATTCTACCAGCCCCTACCCAGCCTGAAAAAAATGTTCTCCTCCCTATATGAATTTCTTAGTGTCATGGAAAAGCTGACCAGAAAAGCTTTTCTTGTGAGCAGTCAGGAAACTGCTTAGTATTTGGGTAGGGTCGGGGGCAGGGGATTTAGGGTGTGATTTTAGGGTTTCACATAGACTCATTACACTATTCCAAAGTAGGAGATACTAGATCCATTTCTCCTAATGGTGCGCCAGGGTTCAGTTTAAAGATGGTTTATTCACTTCCAGCTTATGATGCAGAAGAGCTACTGGGTGCATAACTCAGCTCACAAGAGCCACCTCCATCAACCTCAGCAGCAGTTTTCTCCACTTTTTGACTAAATAGAAAGTGACTGCACCGTTACAGCCCTGTTATATATGATGTTAATAAATGTGCCACACGGACTGTCCGCCTCCTAAGGAACTCTGCTCCCCTGGACACATTATCTGAGATTTATCTTGCTGCATACAGTCTAAAGGGAATGCAGGGAGATGGCTTTATAGGTAGAATGAGACTGGTCATCTCTCTACATTTCACACACAGCAGGAGGAGAGCTGTTCAGAGACACTTACAAAGGACAAGAGAGGGCAAAAGTAATAAAGGAGAAAGATTTTTCAGGAAAAATCTCAGCAGAGGATTAAGCTTTAGTTGTAGAACTTACTTCTTTTTGTGATGAAGAAAAAAAATTCTAGTGAAAATTAGTTTATTACACTTTTTACCAAGTCTCTGTAATCATTTTTTTTTTTTTGTGGGATGAATGGCCTTTATTGGTTACCATGCAAAATGCAAAAGGAACAGAGCATGAGCTATGACAGCTCCTGCTCCCAGGAAGGTGTCTGCAGACCTGCCCACTGCCTTTGGAAGTGTAATCTACTTTAAAATTCTAATTAGTGAATTTTAAACCTTGTGTTAAATTATTGAATAAATATTTGTTTGATGAATGAGTATCAACTAAACTGCAGTGATCCTGAGGCCAGGGGACTTGCCTGTGCTTACAACTCAGGCACCCAAAAGGGTGCCCAATAATAACAAGTACAGCAATTATTTATTTCATGAATGGGTGATAAAAATAACAATATGTTTCACTATTCACTGATACAGAATGGACTGTGATCAGCCCTGAAAGATTACACAACAATGGTATATGTTAATTTCATAAGAAAAAAAGTTCAGGTAAAAATAAGAGAGCTGAACTGGATGAATCTGAATAATACATTATTTTTTAAAGATTTATTTATTTGGGGGCCATCGCTGTGGCTCACTTGGCTAATCCTCTACCTGCGGTGCCGGCATCCCATATGGGCACTGGGTTCTAGTCACAGTTGCTCTTCTTCCAGTTCAGCTCTCTGCTATGGCCCAGGAAGGCAGTGGAGGATGGACCAAGTGCTTGGGTGCCTGCACCCGCCTGGGAGACTAGGAGGAAGCACCTGGCTCCTGGCTTCGGATCGGCACAGCGCCGGCTGTAGCAGCCACTTGAGGAGTGAACCAATGGAAGCAAGACCTTTCTCTCTGTCTCTCTCTCTCACTGTCTAACTCTATCAAATAAAAAAAAAAGATCTATTTATTCAAAACTCAGAGTTATAGAGAGGCAGAGAGAGAGGGAGAGAGAGAGAGAGAGAGAGAGAGAGAGAGAAAATCCTCCACTTCTCAAATGGCCACAATGGCTAGAACTGGGCCAATCTGAAGCCAGGAGCCAGGAGCCAGGAGCTTCCTCCAGGTCTCCCACATGGGCACAGGGCTTAAGGAATTGGACCACTTTCCACTGCTTTCCAAGGCACATTAGCAGGGAGCTGGATCAGAAGTGAAGCATCCAGGACTCAACCAGCACCCATCAGGGATACCAGCACTGCAAACAGCAGCATTACCTACTATGCCACAGCACCAGCCCATGAATAATAATAAATTATCAAAATAGACTGGGAGGGGAGCAAGCATTTGACAGTTAAGATGCTCTTTGGGACAGCTACACCCTGTAAGGGAGTGGCTGAGTTTGAGCCTGACTCCATTCCCGACTCCAGATGCACACTAATGCTCCTCCTAGGAACCATCAAGTGATGGTTCAAGTGTTTGGGTTCATACACATAGGTCTGTACTGAGTTGACATCTCCTGGCTTTGGCCTGATCTTGTCCAATCCTGGTGTTGAGCACATTTAGGGAATGAACTAGCAAATGAGCTGGCTCTCACTTTCTCTCTAAAAAGATAAATAAATAAAAATGTTATAATAACAAACATAAAACAGAGAGAAACACAGAGTAAATAGAAACAGCACTCTGGCCTCAGAATCAGCCCTTAAGGCATGCGGATCCTGCTGAAAAGCCCATGAGAGTATTTCAGGCATGGAAAGCCAAGACACTCTGGGGAAAAAAAAAAAAAAAACTAAATAAAAGATCTCTGCGAGTGAGATCCCAGTGGAAAGAACGGGTCATCAAAGAAGGAGGTACCTTTCTCTGAAGGGAGGAGAGAATTTCCACTTTGACCATGGCCTTGTCTAAATATGATCAGAGTTGGTGAACTCAGGGGGCTTCCATAACCTTGGCAGCTCATGACAAGAGCCTAGGGTGATTACTGATGCCATAAACAACAGTGTCAATTTGTTAAGTCAACAACAGGAGTCACTGTGCACTTACTCCTCATGTAGGATCTTTGTCCTTAGTGTGCTGTACATTGAGATTTAATGCTATAACTAGTACTCAAACAGTATTTTTCACTTTATGTTTCTGTGTGGGAGCAAACTGTTGAAATCTTTACTTAATGTATGCTAAACTGATCTTCTGTATATAAAGAGAATTGAAAATGAATCTTGATGTGAATGGAAGGGGAGAGGGAGTGGGAAAGGGGAGTGTTGTGGGTGGGAGGGACTTATGGGGGGGGAAGCCATTGTAATCCATAAGCTGTACTTTAGAAATTTATATTCATTAAATAAAAGTTAAAAATAAAAAAATAAGATGGCAGCAGGGGAAAAAACCAAGAACTCCAACTTCCAGCACGCAACTACGTCATGTTAACATGAGTTCAAGATATTGGACCCTCTTGATGCTGTCTCTATTGGAAGCCACATTGACTTCTTAGGTCCTAATTGTAGATTTTACACTCAGTCTGCAACTCTGATGCTTGTGCTCTTATGAGCTCTTATCCACCAGTCCCAGTCCCTATAAAGCCCAGAATGATTTTTTTTAATTATAATGCATTAAGGGAAAAAAGATCCAAATGTACAGGTTACACATAACTTAAATAAAAGGCTTTTTGTGCTACTAATATCTTTCACAACTTGAAATATATGACAAATGCTAACTCAAATTCAAAGTTATTGCAGTCAGTGCTATGGCACCATGTGTTTAGCTTCTTGCTTGGGTTACCAATATCTCAAGTTGTGGTTACTTTGCTTCTGATTTAGCTCCCTTCTAATGCATCTGGGAAACAGCAGGTAATACCTCAAGTACATGAGTTTCCACCACTCATCTGGGAAACCTGGATGGAGTTCCTGGCTCCTGTCTTTAGCCTGGCACAGCTATAGCTTTTGTGGCCATTTGGTGAGTAAACCAGCAGATGGAAGTTCTCTGTGTGTGTGTGTGTGTGTGTTTCTTCCTCTCTCTCTCTCTAGTACTTTCTTTCTCTCTTGTTCTCTTTCCCTCCCTTTCAAATAAGTAAATAAATATTTTTTAAAAAAACTATTCATTTTACTCTCTTGTATTTTTCTTACCAGTTGTTCAAAATCAGTGCATATAGTTTCCAAACACTTGTGATACAATTTCCATGCCTTTTTTGGCCTCAGTGAGTATATTTGTCCAATTCTCACACCTTGGCCAGTAGTTTTCTTCCACTTCCCCTCTTCTTATTATTCCTATTCCACTTTCTAGGACACTTTACCTGAACTAGACCAAGAAGGAAAAGATTCAGCTCAAGGTTATTACTGTATTGCAACATTCATTATTTTCCGTGATACACCCTAATGGCTCTAATCAATCCACTTTTCTACATTAAAAAATCCCAAAACATAGTGGTTTAAAACAAAAAATCATTTAATTCCTTATGATTCTTCAGATTGGTGTTTTAGACTGGGAAGAACTGAGACAACTCATCACTACTCCCTAAAATGTCAGTTCAGCTCATTAAAACATCTAAGCACTTCATCTAGTAAACAGCAATGTCTAGGACAGCCATGATCTCTCCCTACATAGTGTCTCCCTACCCATCAGTGTACCAAGCTTGCTCACATGATCACAAAAGGATGTCCTGCCCAAGGATGGGTGCAGCAAATCTCCAAGGCTTGTGATTAGAGATTGCACAACATCCTGTTTGTCACATTTTGTTCTTTAAAGAAAGTTACCAGGACAGCCCAAGTTCAAAGACTAGGACAAATAGACACAATTTCTGGCTGGGAAGAGATACAAAGAATTGTTGACTTTTTTTACAATTTATACTGAAATTAAAATATTAAACATTTTAAATCTCAAGAACAAGTCCCCTCAGCTGGCGCTGCTGCTCACTTGGCTGATCCTCTGCCTGCGGCTCCAGCACTCCGGGTTCTAGTCCAGGTCGGGGTGCTGGATTCTGTCCCGGTTGCTCCTCTTCCAGCCCAGCTCTCTGCTGTGGCCCGGGAAGGCAGTGGAGGATAGCCCTAGTGCTTGGGCCCTGCACCTGCATGGGAGACCAGGAGAAGCACCTGGCTCCTGGCTTCAGATCAGTACAGCATGTGGGCCGCAGCGCGCTGGCCATAGTGGCCATTTCGGGGGTGAACCAACAGAAGGAAGACCTTTCTCTCTGTCTCTCTCTCTCTCTCACTGTCTAACTCTGCCTGTCAAAAAAAAAGTACAAGTACCCATAAATTTTGGGTACATTTAAAAATAAATTTAAAATTTCACCTAATAATTGGTATAATTTACTAAGTAGAAGTGTCAGGCATTAAACATTTTGTATAATGCATAGTAGTTCATTCTCATGTAAATGAAGTTGATTATCTCTTGTACTCCAAACCCAGCCTGCTATCTGCACTGTTGTTTATATAGCTTATAAGCTATAATTTTTACATTTTAAGCAGTTATGACACAAAAAATTAAAATAACATTGCATGACACATAAAAGTTATAAAATTCAAATTTCAGGAATACAACTGTGTGTAGTTGCTTACGTATTATCTATGTCTACTTTCACACTATGGAGACAACGATGAACAACCACACACCATACAGCCCACAAAGCCTGATAGATTTACTTGCAAATTTTCTGTGCCCACAATTCTGCTCCTACCACTAAACCACTGATGTCTTTAAACACAGAAGCTAGTCCAGTCTCCTGCTCTGCTCACAGGACCCCCACCATTGCCAAAGACAAACACAGGTTTTGTGTACTTCTGAAGCTGAGGGGATGTACCTTGGGACATCAGATGACCAGGCAATTGTCAAAGAACTTCAGCTCTCGGCTTACCAGAAACTTTGACACTTTGAGAAGTTAAAGTTTCTATTCCGCTTGTCATGCTGTGCTATTTTAAAGCTTTTAAGTACAACGACCCCTCTTTCCACAAGCAATTTCCCAAAGGCATCTGTGTTTGGAGCATACACAGACAGGCTGCTATAAGTTCTCATTAGTCTTCAAATCTGAAATGCTCCCCCCAAAATGAGTTACAGTGAAAACCACGTACTACCTCAAATGAAAAATAGCAAAATACATCAAGAGTTCAAAAGGCAGGAGTTGAACAACATGATCCCATTTCATGCTACGTTAATACGTCACTCTAATTTTATATAGGAATGAGCCTTTCTACTTTCCACCTAGAATTCTGAAATATACAGGTATCCAAGCAAGTAAATCTACTTTATACATAGGGAGGGGGGAAGGCTAGAATTATGCCTGCAGTTTAGGAACTTGTGTAGAATTTTCAGGCTAATGAATGAGAGAGAGGAAGGAGGGGGAGAGGGAGAGAGAGAGAAGAGAGAGGAGAGAGAGAGAGAGGCAGGTGGCAACCTAGTATATATCTCAGTGGAGGAAACAGATGTAGGAGAAAGACGGTCATGAGTGGAGATTGTTACTTATCTATCAGAAACACCCTATTACACATGAATACTTCTGTTCTTGCTGTACGAATTACCACTTATTATTCAATTATCACTCACTAACATTGTGTCTAGTGACATAGAAGAGGTTCACTCACTACCTTGAACCCCCAACCTTATGCTTCTCAGAAAGTCCAATCTTAAAATGGATTCTCCCACTGGTTTTAGAAATGTGGCTTTCTGGGGAAGAAAGAATACAGAATTCAGCTTGGTTAAACATGACTCAGTCACATGTCACCACTTAGAGTAAATCTATACAAACGTTTCACAGAGGCGTGAAAATCAATTATCCTTCTATTGATTTCTCCTGTTATCACCCAGAAAACTCAGGATGTGACTTTTAATAATAATCATCAGCAGTAGCAACATCACCATGGGCCAGCAGCCCTGATATTCTTCCATTTGATAGATTTAATGAAACACTGGAGCATATTGATATTTCTTTCCACCATCAATTTCTCTAGCTATTGAATTTCACCCTTTTTCTAGTTCCCCACTTCTTCAAATAGTTAAGGGCATTTTCAATTTCATTCTTGTTTCCAAGGCATTAGCCAACACATCCAACTAGCTGTCAATGGGATATTTAATAATCACAGTCATTCCACTATCAAGGCATTAATGAAATTTCTAAATACCGTGATAGAACTTCTCTCAAAGTGTTTTCTCTCCCCACTTTCAATTCACAGTGACCTATGGACAAATAATCTCCATTTGGAACCTGCTATGCACTTCAAAGTAAAATAAGGTAAATCCTATTTTCACAGTTTTTTGATAAATATGTCATGTGGGACTGAATTTTAAAAATTTCTGGAGGCATAATGAAAGGCCCTTCTTCATTTGCCCTTGTCTGACAAAATAAACAATAGCAAGCTTATGGGGTAGTACTCTAATCTTTCAGATTTTTTTTTTCCTATTATTACCAAGGTCCTTCAATCTTCAGATGTTTCCCGACTTACCAAGGATACTATTTTGAGACCAGTATGATTTTGGAACTGAAGAACACCCAAAGTTAAATACTACCACTGTGAGGACATTGGAAGGAAAAAAAAAAAACTAAAGAGCTTTTTCCTTATTTGCTTTCTTTCTGCCAGAGCCTCAGTGTCCGGATATGTAAAACAGAATTTGTGGGGAGCAATCCGGACTAGACTAAGTTACTCGAATTAAGACTTATTCTATGCATCTGCTCTCCCACAATGTGGCGTTGGGAGAGAAGTAAACAGCTTCCGCACAGCTGCCTCCAGTTCAACTGATAAACTGTAGGACTTGCTCCTGATTGGAGGAGAGCAGCGTACTCGGCGTGTGGGCAGCCGAGTTGGGATTGGCGGAGGAGGACTATAAAGGAGGAGAGAGACGGCATGCACCGGGAACATCTATGGGGAACATCTAGCTGAGGGAACCCGTGCAGCCCCCGAGAGAGCCGGCCGGCGGTGTGCCGCTCCCCTGCGGAAGTGGGGAATGTGGCCAGGGGGAACTGCCCTTCCACGGAGGTGGAAGGGATAGTAGCCAACCCGGGAAGAACCAGCAGCAAACCCGGGGAGGGCCGAGCAGACGAAAGAACAGCGCAGGGTCCTGTGTTGCTCCTCCACGAAGAGGGGGAGCGACATAATGGTGCCGTGACTCGGATATGAAGCCTAGGCAGGGCTTAGTGTCGTTCCTCCACGAAGAGGGGGAGCGACATAATGGTGCCGTGACTCGGATAGGAAACCTAGCTCGGATAGGAAACCTAGGAGGGAAAGACCGGGAGGAACTAGGGAAAATATCGGAGAGAGAAACTAGCAAACAGCCTAGGGAAAAGCCGGACGAAAAAGGAGCCGGAAGAAGCTATTGAAAGCCTAGGCATAGACTCAGATACGGACTACGGGGGGAAGCTGGGAGAAATCTCTAAGGTCAAAAGCGAAAGTGAAAGCTAGAACAAACAGACTCGGATGCGGACTGTGGGGAGAGGCCAGGAGAAATGAGGGAGGAATATCGTTGGAGGAAAGCTTGGAGAAACATACCGGGTAGAGAAAAATGTTAGGGAAATTGAAGCCGCGGGGGGCCAGCCAAGGCGGAAACGGAAGCCACTTTGGGGTTCTCAAGTTAGCCCGGGAATAGGGGGCGAAAAGTTGAAACCAGAAGCTGAGACGTAAGCCAGATTGGGATCCGTCTGATTAGCCCGGGGAGCAAAGGACGGGAAGCCAGATCGTGGGGCGGAGACGTACGCTGGGTTGAATTCGCCAGGCTAGCCCGGGGAACTTAGATTGAATGCTAGTGGCGGACACGTGAGCTACGCTGTGTTACTCGCGGAAGCCGCCGCGTGCAGAGAGAGCACGGGGCGTGAATAGATAGGGAACGCTGGCGCGAGGCTGTGGTTCAGACGCGAAAGGGTTAAGCGTGGAGACCGCGGAGCGCACGAAGCCGAGCCGCGCAAAGCCGGGAAGCTGCGCAGATGAGAGAGGCGCGCGGGCTGAAGCAGCGCAGAGCCGGGAACCCGCCGGCGGGGCGAGGTGCCGGAAAGCCGCAGGGATAAGAGAAACAGAAGTTTGGAAGTGGAGTGAGAGAAATGGGAATGTTGGCAGATAGAAGTAAAATGGGAGAAATAGGAATGCCCGGAGATAGAGAAATAGAGAAATAAAAAGGCCTCCCTACAACACTGCAATGTGAGAGCTTGGATTCGGTCTGCCTGATTAAGTGAGGCGATGAGCACGATGAGCACCTGCGGCGGCTAGCAGCTTATGCGCCGCAGGTCACCGGAAGACAGGCACGAATTAACATCAGTAAGGCCTCCCCACAAAAAGGCAATGAGAAGGCTTGGATTCGGTTTGCCTGATAGAGCTTGTAAGCCCCTGCAGGCTCCACCAGAGCATGCGCTGCAGGGCACCGAACACAGGCACGCATCAGCGCCTAAAAACCTCCTCACAACATGGCGAAGAGAGGACCCGGATTCGGTTTGCCTGATTGATAGGACTTGTAAGAGCCTGTGGCAACTCTAGCAAGTAGAGCAGAGTGTGTGCCGCGGGACACCGAAGACAGGCGCGTATCAACGCCAAAAAATAAAAAGAAAGGGGGATCTGTGGGGAGCAATCCGGACTAGACTAAGTTACTCGAATTAAGACTTATTCTATGCATCTGCTCTCCCACAATGTGGCGTTGGGAGAGAAGTAAACAGCTTCCGCACAGCTGCCTCCAGTTCAACTGATAAACTGTAGGACTTGCTCCTGATTGGAGGAGAGCAGCGTACTCGGCGTGTGGGCAGCCGAGTTGGGATTGGCGGAGGAGGACTATAAAGGAGGAGAGAGACGGCATGCACCGGGAACATCTATGGGGAACATCTAGCTGAGGGAACCCGTGCAGCCCCCGAGAGAGCCGGCCGGCGGTGTGCCGCTCCCCTGCGGAAGTGGGGAATGTGGCCAGGGGGAACTGCCCTTCCACGGAGGTGGAAGGGATAGTAGCCAACCCGGGAAGAACCAGCAGCAAACCCGGGGAGGGCCGAGCAGACGAAAGAACAGCGCAGGGTCCTGTGTTGCTCCTCCACGAAGAGGGGGAGCGACAAGAATTCGTATCTTTAACACTCGTTAGAGTACTAGCAACATGGCTTTACCAGGGTATAAGTTCAATACACAAAACCTGAATTTCTTCGCTCTTTGTCTCATTTAACAAGTGGTATCTACATTATAAAACCTCACTGCAATCAAGTAGTAACTCTTTGTACTTGCGTGATAAATTTATTTGAAGTATGAGATGAGCTGTCTTTTCTAGTGGATTTCAAACATTTGTACCCTTTTTGATTTCACACACTCTGGAAAGGGGCCATACAGGACTGTGATTCAGGGCATATCCTGCAGTGAGTTGGAAGAACCTGGTAATCCACTTGTTAACTACAGACCTCAGTTTAAAAAAAAAAATCCTATCTTTTGCAACTGGAAACTATTACACTTAGTGAAATAAGACAGTCACAAAAAGACAAATACCATATTTTCCTCTGCTCTGTGGTAGCTAATAGAGAATCAAAAATGGAATGTATAAGAGTGAAATCGACATTTTGAGATTCAATGATTGTTTACAGTCCTCTCTACTGTTCAGGAATAGTGCTTTCTCTTCTTACTATTTGTTGAGTTTGTTACTTAATCCACTGTTAATCTTATGAGTATAAAATAAACTGAAAGTAGATCATTATAAAAATTAAGAGAGGGAATAAGAGAGGAAGGAGGAGGAAGAGTGGGATCATGGGCAGGTGGGCAGATAGGGTGAGAAGTATCACTATGTTCCTAAACCTGTATACATGAAATACGTGAAATTTGTTTACCATAAATAAACAAATAGAAAAATATAGCCTTAAAAAGAAAGTTTTATAGACTCTAAGCCATATTTTTCTTCCTAAAAGAGCATATTACAATAATACCTAGTTCGTAGCTGCTTTCTAATGCTTACATAAAATTTGATTCTTGAAGCAGCAGTTTTGGCTCACAGTAGCAATCAACAAACGATTGCTGTGTCATGGTAAAGGAATCCTACTAGAATTTTACCCATGAGCAATGCCCATTTATATAGTTGCCAGAATTCTTTCCACTTCTCAAGTTCTTTCTAATTAGTTACTGGACCAGGCCTGTTTTACTAAGTTTTGAAAATCCTGATCATAAAACAATGCCTGTTACATAGGAACAAAGGGCCAGCATTTTGGCACACCAGATTAAGTTGTTGCCCGGAAGGCTGATAACCCATATCAGAGCTCCAATATGAGTCTCACCTGCTCCACTTCCAATCCAGCTCCCTGTTAATGCCTCTGGAAAAGCAGAAAATAGCCTAACTACTTGGGTCACTGCCACTCACATGGGAGCCCTGGATAGAGTTCCACACTCGGGTTTGGCCGGGTCCAACCCCGGCAATTGTAGTCATCTGGGGAGTGAACCAGCAGATGAAAGAATTCGTTCTCTATCTCCCTCTCCCTCTCTCTCTGTCACCCAGTCTTGCAAATGAAAATCAAAAATAAATATTTGAAGGTAATGTTGTCTAAATGATGGATAAGTGAATAAGCACTTCTTTGATTTAATGTTAATAAAGTTTGAATAGGATCCAGGGCAGCTGTTCATGGGTCCTACCTAAATTTTTTATGACCACCAACTCTGCCTCCTTAATTGGAGACTTTCTAATTTGCTAAAGTACATTGGAGTTCAGCATTAAAAATCTCTGGGGGCTACCTCTCTAAACTTTAACAGCATTATTTGCTTTCTGAAAATTTGTGAGTTTTCACAATAACCAAAGGTTTATTATTCAAATATAAGTACACACAATTCTAAAATGATATCATGATGGTTCCATTGAGCCACGATGCGGAAACTCTTATCCAAATTCTTCAAATCTCAGCAGAGAATGACTATCCCTAAGGGATCCAAGAGTACAAATTTTCCCTCCCACGCATGTACCAAGTGGCTTAGTAGTGTCACATTTATCCAGAGGATATAATCAAATGCACAAAAACACAGTCCCAAGGATACTCATTGCATTGTTTCTCATAATTGTGAAAAATAATAGCATATAATTATTTATAAAGACACAGTGACTACGTGAAATGTAGTTTATCTCAATTGTAAAATTCTGTTAAATAGTATAGTAGTTAATATTGAAATATATGAAAATATTTTCAAATATATTAGTAGGTGAAAAAATCTAGTCCTAACTTGTAGTTAATCCCCAGGAAAATGACAACAAGATGGCTTTTAGTCAAGTTTCCACAGAAGCAGACAACAGGGGAGTTTATAGAGCTTTGGAAGATGGAAAGTAAATGGACACATGATAACTTTTTGTAACCTAAGCAAATCTAAAATTAACACAGGCCGTGGGGAAGCCCCAGGAACAGAAGCTGCATGCTACAATGCCCCAGAAATGCTCAAGAAATGCCACCCAACTCTGAAAGAGGTGCCCATGACTCAGAAAGCAAAACTGTTTGAATACCCTTATGAATCCAGGATCACTCTCCAACCACACTAGTGAGGTGACATTCTTCTAACACTCCTGAAAAAATACAGAATTAACTCTCCAGAAAAACTGACTCAGAAAGACTGGAATTGAGGTCACTGCGCTGTGGTGCAGTGGGTTAACGCTCTGTCCTGAAGCGTCAGCATCCCATATGGCACCGGTTCGAGACCCGGCTGCTCCACTTCCTGTCCAGCTCTCTGCTATGGCCTGGGAAAGCAGTAGAAGATGGCCCAAGTCCTTGGGCCCCTGCACCCACATGGGAGACCCAGAAGAAGCTCCTGGCTCCTGCCTTTGGATCGGCTCAGTGCCGGCTGTAGCAGCCATTTGGGGAGTGAACAATTGGATGGAAGACCTCTCTCTCTCTCTCTCTCTCTCTGCCTCTCCTCTCTCTGTGTAACTCTGATTTTCAAATAAATAAATAAATCTTAAAAAAAAAGATGTCATTAGGAATACTCACACCCCATATCGGAATGCCTGGGTTCAAATCCCAGATCTACTCCAGGTTCAAACTTCCTGCTAATATGCACCTGTGAGACAGCAGGTGGTGGCTGAAGTACTTGGGTCCCTGCTGTCTTCATGTGAGACCCTGATTGCGCTCTCACCTCCTTGCTTCAGCCTCACCTGGCCCTAGCTGTTGCAGGTATTTGGGGAGTGAACCAATGGATAGGAACTCTCTCTCTCAATCCCTCTCTCTCTCTTCTCTCCTAATACAATAATTACATTTTAAAAAAAAATGTGCATTAATTGTGGTTTAAAATGTTAATCATGAAGTCTCCGGGTCTCCTTTCTCACCCTCCAAAAAGTGTCGGGTTGTTTTCAGCTTGACCTTATGGATTCACTCAGCATTAGTTTCTTCAAAATTCTATTACTTGGCAATCTGCAAGTTTAAATAAGCTCTCAGAGGGATGTTTAACCTACTAAATGAAGTAAGTGTTTTAATCCCTTAACAAACCTCTTTACAAACAACTTGTATAATCTTGGTAAAGGTTTATTATAACTTTGTCAGTGTGGATTCATCAGAAGATTTACGTGGATACACTATACTTGAAATAAACTTTTTAAATTGTATATTTCTGCTGCAAAATCACTTATTTGAATTCAGTCCATAATTCACACTTTTCACTAAGCCTCATTGGTCTTTTCCCAGTTGGTTCTCTTCAAAGTAGTAATACTGGGAGAGTCTACCTTACTGGTTGTCATTCTGGATATGGTGGGGAAAGAGGAGCTTATCTTTCACCCTAACTCTCTCCCTAAGTACAAACAAAGATGTGAAGAGGGAATCCAAATAAATATTTTTAAATGATACATATAATGAAAATTCCCACCATCCTTCCTCTTTGTTTTCTTATTTCTTTTTTAATTTTTGCAGTGGCATACTTTCAATTTATCACAAGCTTAATTCTCCACTAAATAATTCAACAAGGAGTAAGTAGGGAAACTGCAGTTCTTCAGGAGCATAGACAAGGGCTATCAACAATAATCAAATCTCAAGATGTCAGTTTCACTCATATGCATTACATCTTTGGTAGCACTTTATACATTAGTTACCACAATTCAGAGAAAACAAAGGTTATTTGTCTTTTTTGGACTGGCTTATTTCATTACACATGATTGTCTCCAGTTTCCATCCATTTTGTTGCAAAAGATTGTATGTCATTCTTTTTATGGCTGAATAGTATTCCATCATGCATATACACCACATTTTCTTCATCCAGTCATCAGTTGATAGACATTTGAGTTAATTCCATATCTTAGCTATTGTGATTTAAGCATCAATAAACATAATAGTACAGAATACTCTTTCATATGCTGATTTAATTTCCTTTAGTTAAGTTAGCAGGAGTGAGATGGCTGGGTCCTACGGTAGATCTATTTTCAGATTCCTGAAAATCTTCCATAATGGTTGTACTACTTTACATTCCCACCAACAGTAGATTAGGTTACATTTTTTCACTGCATCCTCGCCAGCATCTGATATTTTTTGATTTCTGGATGATAATAACCATTCTAACTAGGGTGAGGTTAAACCTTGTTCTGGCTTTTATTTGTATTTTTCTGATGACTAGTGATCCTGAGCTTCTTTTTATGTGTCTATTGGCCATTTGAATTTCATCTTTTGAAAAATGTCAGTTAATATACTTAGCCCAGTTCTTAACTGGATTGTTTGTTGTTTCTGAGTTTCTTGAGCCCCTTAAATATTCGGTATATTATCCCTTATCAGATGTATGATTTGCAAATATTTTCTCCCATTCTGTCATTTGCCTCTTCACTTTGTTGAGTGGTTCCTTTGCTGTGCAGAAGATTCTTACCTTGGTGTAATCCCATTTACCTAATTTGCTTTTCTTGCCTGTGCTCCTGGGTTCTTTATAAGAAGTCTTTGCCTAGACTAATGTCTTCCTGTCTTTCCCCTATATTTTCTTCTAGCAATTTTATCGTTTCATGTCTAAGGCTTAGATCCTTGACCCATTGTAAGTTGATTTTTATACAGAGTAAGGTCAGGTCTTCTTTCAGTGTTTTGCATGTGGAAACCCAACTTTCCCAGCACCATTTGTTGAAGAGACTATCCTTTCTCCAAGCAGTGTTTTTTAGCTTTTTTGTTAAATATTAGCTGGTTGTAGATGTGTGGATTACTTCCTGGGGTTTCTAGTTTATTCCATTGGTCCACATGTCTATTTTTGTGTCAGTACCAAGTTATTTTTATTACAACTGCCCTGAAATATGTCTTACAACTGTATATATTAAATACAGGAAATCTATTTCCTTTATATAAAAATATTTTAAAAAAATAAAAATTGGGAGCTGACTCTGTGGTGTACTGGGTTAGGCCTCTGCCTGCAACTCAAGCATCCAATATGGGCACTGGTTAGAGTCCTGGCTACTCCACTTCCAACCCAGCTCTCGCTAATAGGTGGGATATCAGTGGAGGATGATCCAAGTGCTTGGGCCCTTGCACCTACATGGGAGACCTGGATGAAGCTCCTGGCTCTTGGCTTCTGATCAGCCCAGCTCTGGCTATGTGGCCATCTGGGGAGTGAACTGTCAAATGGTATATCTCTCTCCTGTGTCTCTCCCTCTCTCTCTCTCTCTCTGTAAATCTGCACTTCAAATAAATAAATAAATCTTTTGAAAAATAAAATAAAAATAAAAAAAGAGAGGAGGATATTATAAGCCCTATTTTTTAAAAAAAAAAGTGGAACAGAAAAAAATGGCACAGGCTACATTATTAAATGATATTGACATTTGACCAAACTGAACAAAAGAATTTGGGACAGTACTGGAGAGACAGGACTTCTGAAGCCTTTTACATATGATAATATTTATCATTATCGGGTGGATATATGCAGTGCCTGATCTCTCCTATAACAATTAGTATTTTCAATTTAGGGACAGTGTTCCACTGCTCCAGTAGACAGGCATGAGAACCAGCCAATCACGGTGCTTCTCCAAAATGTTTCAAAGTTATGGTGCTGGAAAGTGCCCTTTTCACTTTGATCATGGTACTATTAAGTCTATGAGAGTAAATCTTCCAGAAAAACTTGAGGGGTAAGCCAGGTTAAGAAAATAAACCTGACACATGGAGGAAAATGAAGATTTAGGAAGGAAAGATAGAATTCTTAAGAATTTAGATCTCTTTTTATAGGAAAGCCTAAGAATTCTCATTTTGCCATAGATTAGTTTTACATTGGATTGGATTGCATTTTTGGTATTTCCAAATCAGAGAGTCTCACTAGTAACACCAATTCTACTTTCAACTGTAAACTCGGGGAAGGAAAAAATCAGGCTTGAGGATCCAGCATTGAGATGTCGTGAGTAAAGCCACCACCTGTGACTCTTTCATCCCATATGGGCTCCTGTTCATTTCCCAGCTGCTACATTTCCAATCCATCTCCCTGCTAGTGGCCTAGGATGAGTAGCAGACAATGACAAAAGTGCTTGGGCCCCTGCCAACCATGTAGGAGACTGGATGAAGCTCTTGGTTCCTGGTTTCTGCCGGCCTCAGATCTGGCATTTGTGACCACTTGGGAGGGGGGGCACCAGCAGATGGAAAATCTCTCTCTTTCTCTCTCTCTCTCTCTCCCCCCATAACTCTTTCAAATAAATACAAAATTCTAAAAATATCAGCTTTGATAAATATCATATGCTTAATATAATACCTGAATAATAGTGATGGAAGTGGCAAAGATGATGAGAAATAGTTAAACTTTATTTAACATTACATCCAAGCCACTGCTTTAATATCACCAAAGAACCTAAGATATGGGTACTGTAACACCATCACCATTTTTACCTCTGAGGAAACTGAGGCACATAGGTATGTGGTAACTGGTCTAATGATTACGTAGCTAAGAAGTGGCATAGCCAGAAATTGGCCAAAGCACTTCTGCTCCTAAGGTCACATGCTAGACCACAACAACATTCTTCTTCATCGTGGCAAGTCAACTAGTTTGGATACTCTAAGAAAAAATTCTCTCAACTCAGAGAATGGCCTCTGAATATCCCATCTACTTTGTCATTTCAGATCTCACTGAAAGGAACCCCACTTCACTACTGAAATTTACATGTGAGTTTCTTGGAAAATACGCCCAGGAAGTGGCTCCAATTGTAAGTAAATGGAACATGATAAATGATGACAGTCTAATGGGAAGTGTCTCACAGAGGCTGTGAACCTTGAACTATTTTTGCATGACTTGGGGTTTGACAGAGATCCAATTGCTCCACCCTTGACCTCCCTGGGCAATTTCTTTCTGATTTGATAAATGGTGATTTTTTAATGTTTCCTCACAATAAGTTTCTTTTTATTTTAAGGCATTGCATGCAATGATTCATGTTTCACACATGATCTTAACTAGGCAAATTTAAGAGTAGAACTGGTGGCCAATGCTACGGCTCAATAGGCTAATCCTCCATCAGCGGCACTGGCACATCGGGTTCTAGTCCCAGTCGGGATGCTGGATTCTGTCCCGGTTGCCCCTCTTCCAGGCCAGCTCTCTGCTATGGCCCAGGAGTGCAGTGGAGGATGGCCCAAGTGCTTGGGCCCTGCACCCGCATGGGAGACCAGTAGAAGCACTTGGCTCCTGGCTTCAGCTCAGCGAGGTGTGCCGCCGCAGTGCACCGGCAGCAGCGGCCACTGGAGGGTGAACCAACGGCAAAGGAAGACCTTCCTCTCTCTCTCTCTCTCTCTCTCTCTCTCACTGTCCACTCTGCCTGTCAAAAAAAATAAATAAATAAAAATAAAAAAGAAGTGGAACTGGTAATCTCACCACAGTAATATTAGCACAAATCTGTTAACAGCTTAGCCCTCCAAAGAGCACACTTCTTAGCTCATTTAAGCCTCTCAATAATCTTATAAATGGCATATTACCACAGAATACACTGTCCCACAGACAAGGACACAAGCATTTTTAGATGTCTGTATAGTATGGTGCTTAATGTTATTGTCAATGTTTCTAGGCAATGGTACACAGAAGTTTGGGCAAATGTCAGTCTAAATGTTATTATGAGGGGTTTTTTTTTAGATGAGGTTAATATTTAAATCAGTAGATTTAGATTAAACAATTTACTATTCATAATGTAGATTGGCCTCATCCAATCAATTTAAAACCTTAAAAGAAAGAGGAATGAGATTCTCAAGGAAGAAGGAATTCTGCCAAAAGCCTTCCAGCTTGAGCTGCAACACTAATTCTTCCCTGGATCTATTGCCATCTGTACTGTCCTGCAAAATTCAGACTGGCTAACCCCATGGTCACATAAACCAATCTCATTAAACTCTCTCTCTCTTTGTTTCTCTCACTGTCTTCCTCTTCATTTTCCATTGGTCTGGCACATGCAAAGTTATTTCATCATATGCATCCACCATGTATTTTTTGAAGATTCTACATATGCATCCTATTTGTTCTGTTTATCTAAAAAGCCCAATGCACAAAATAACTGAATAATATTGGATTTGACCCACAAAAATTTGAATCAAGCATTTTTTAACTTACCAGCTTCTCTGTAGCCTTTCTAATTCTTTACGGCACCATAACTCCAGTGGCTCTGAAAGTGGCATAACATTGGCCTGAAACAAAAAGAGGCATTCTGTAAATTTCTTCAATTATCTTGCGCACAGTCTTTTTTTTTTAGAGCTTTTTTTTATTTAGTAAATATAAATTTCCGAAGTACAGTTTATGGATTACAATGGCTTCCCCCCCCCCGTAACTTCCCTCCCACCTGCAAACCTCACATCTCCCCCTCCCTCTCCCATTCCATTCAAATCAAGATTCATTTTCAATTATCTTTATATGCAAAAGATCGATTTAGTATGTATTAAGAAAATATTTCATCAGTTTGCACCCACACAGAAACACAAAGTATAAAAATACTGTTTCAGTACTAGTTACAGCATTACTTCACATTGGACAACATACTAAGGACAGATCCCACATGAGAAGTAAGTACACAGTGACTCCTGTTGTTGACTTAACAATTTGACACTCTTGTTTATGGCGTCAATAATCTCCCTAGGCTCTAGTCATGAGTTGCCAAGGCTATGGAAGCCTTTTGGGTTCTCTGATTTCGATCTTATTCCAACAGGGTCATAGTCAAAATGGAAGTTCTCTCCTCCCTTCAGAGAAAGGTACCTCCTTCTTTGATGGCCCCATTATTTCCACTGGGATCTCACTCACAGAGATCTTGCATTTAGGTCTTCCTTTTTTTTTTCCAGGGTGTCTTGGCTTTCAATGCCTAAAATACTCACATGGGCTCTTCAGCCAGATCTGAATGTCTTAAGGGCTGATTCTGAGGCCAGAGTGCTGTTTAGGACATCTGCCATTCTATGAGTCTGCTGTGTATCCTGCTTCCCATGTTGGATTGCCCTCTCCTTTTTAATTCTACCAGTTAGTATTAGCAGACACTAGTCTTGTTTGTGTGATCCCTTTGACTCTTAGACTATCAGTGTGATCAATTGTGAATTCAAATTGATCACTGGGACTAGTGAGATGGCATTGGTACATGCCACCTTGATGGAATTACATTGGAGTCCCCTGGCACATTTCTAACTCCACAATTTGGGGCAAGTCCAATTGAACATGTCCCAAACTGACATCTCCTCCCTCTTTTATTCCCACTCTTATGTTTAACAGGGATCACTTTTCAGTTAAAATTTGAACACCTAAGAATAATTGCATGTTAATTGCAGAGTTCCACCAATAGTACTAGAACACAGAAAAATACTAAAAGGGATAAAGTATTACATTGTACATCAAAAGTAGGACAAGAGCTGATCAAGTCACTGTTTCTCATAGTGTCCATTTCACTTCAACAGGTTTCCCCTTTGTTGCTCAGTTACTTGTCACTGATCAGGGAGAACTTATGATATTTGTCCATCTGGGACTGGCTTAATTCACACAACATAATGTTTTCCAGATTCTTCCAGATTCTTCCATCTTGTTGCAAGTGACCGGGTCTCATTGTTTTTGACTGCTGTATAGCATTCTATAGAGCACATGTCCCATAATTTCTTTATCCAGTCTACTGATGATGGGCATTTGAGTTGGTGCCAGGTCTTAGCTCTTGTGAATTGAGCTGCAATAAACATTAAGGTGCAGACAGCTTGTTTGTTTGCTTGCCAATTTAATTTCCTTTGGGTAAATTCCAATGAGCGGGATGGCTGGGTTGAATGTTAGGGTTATATTGAGGTTCCAGAGGAATCTACAGACCGATTTCCATAGTGGCTTTACCAGTTTGCATTCCCACCAACAGTGGGTTAGTGTACCCTTTTCCCCACATCCTCTCCAGCATCTATTGTTGGTAGATTTCTGAATGTGAGCCATTCTAACTGGGGTGAGGTGAAACCTCATTGTGGATTTGATTTGCATTTCCCTTATTGCTAGTGATCTTGAACATTTTTTCATGTGTCTGTTGTCCATTTGGATTTCCTCTTTTGAAAAATGACTATTGAGGTTCTTGGCCCATCTCTTAAGTGGGTTGTTTGTTTTGATCTTGTGGAGTTTCTTGATTTCTATGTAGATTCTGGTTATCAACCCTTTACTCTTGCGTGGTTTGCAAATATTTTTTACCATTCTGGGGGTTGCCTCTTCACTTTCCTGACTGTTTCTTTTGAATTACAGAAACTTCTCAATTTGATGTAATCCCAAATGTTAATATTGGCTTTGACTGCCTGTGCTTCCGGGGTCTTTTCCAAGAAGTCTTTGCCAGTACCTATATCTTGCAGGGTTTCTCCAATGCTCTCTAATAATTTGATTGTGTCGGGTCGTAGATGTAAATCTTTAATCCATGTTGAGTGAATTTTTGTGTAAGGTGAAAGGTAGGGGTCTTGCTTCATGATTCTGCATGTGGAAATCCAATTTTCCCAGCACCATTTATTGAATACACTGTCCTAAATCCAGGAATTGGTTTTGGACCCTTGATCAAATATACGTTGGCTGTAAATGTTTGGATTGATTTCTGGTGTTTCTATTCTGTTCCATTGGTCTATCCATCTGTTTCTGTATCAGTACCATGCTGTTTTGATAACAACTGCCCTGTAGCATGTCCTGAAATCTGGTATTGTGATGCCTCCAGCTTTGTTTTTGTTGTACAAATTGCTTTAGCTATTCGAGGTCTCCTGTGTCTCCATATGAATTTCAGCATATTTTTTTCCAGATCTGAGAAGAATGTCTTTGGTATTTTGATTTGTATTGCATTGAATCTATAAATTGCTTTTGGGAGAATGGACATTTTGATGATATTGATTCTTCCAATCCATGAGCATGGAAGATTTTTCCATTCTTTGGTATCCTCTTCTATTTCTTTCTTTAAGGTTTTGTAATTTTCATCATAGAGATCTTTAACGTCCTTGGTTAAGTTTATTCCAAGGTATTTGATTGTTTTGCAGCTATTGTGAATGGGATTGATCTTAGAAGTTCTTCCTCAGCCATGGCATTGCCTGTGTATACAAAGGCTGTTGATTTTTGTGCATTGATTTTATATCCTGCTACTTTGTCAAACTCTTCTATGAGTTCCAATGGTCTCTTAGTAGAGCTCTTTGGATCCTCTATAGAATCATATCATCTGCAAAGAGGGATAATTTGATTTCTTCTTTCCCAATTTGTATCCCTTTAATTTCTCTTTCTTGCCTAATAGCTCTGCCTAAGACTTCCAGAACCATATTGAATAGCAGTGGTGAGAGTGGACATCTCTGTCTGGTACCAGATCTCAGTGGAAATGCTTCCAACATTTCCCCATTCAATAGGATGCTGGCCGTGGGTTTTTCATAAATTGCTTTGATTGTACTGAGGAACGTTCCTTCCATACCCAGTTTGCTTAGAGTTTTCATCATGAAAGGGTGTTGTATTTTATCAAATGCCTTCTCTGCATCTATTGAGATAATCAAATGATTTTTCTTCTGCAGTCTGTTAATGTGGTATATCACATTGTTTTTGCGAACATTGAACCATCCCTGCATACCAGGGATAAATCTCACTTGGTCTGGTTGGATGATCTTTCTGATGTGTGGTTGCATTCTACTGGCCAGAATTTTATTGAGGATTTTTGCATCTATGTTCATCAGGGATATTGGTCTGTAATTCTCTTTCAGTGCTGCATCTTTTTCCAGCTTAGGAATTAAGGTGACGCTGGCTTCATAGAAAGAGTTTTTGAGGACTCCCTCTTTTTTGATTGTTCTGAATACTTTGAGAAGAATTGGAGTCAGTTCTTTAAATGTCTGGTAGAATTCAGCAGTGAATCCATCAGGTCCTGGGCTTTCCTTTGTTGGGAGGGCCTTTATTACTGTGTCAATTTCTGTCTCAGTTATGGGTCTGTTTAGGTTTTCTGTGTCTTCCTGGTTCAATTTAGGTAGGTTGCATGTGTCCAGGAATCTATCCATTTCTGATAGGTTTCCCTGTTTGCTGACATACAAGTCTTGTAGTAATTTCTGATGATTCTTTTTATTTCTGTGGTGTCTGTTGTTACATTTCCTTTTTCATCTCTGATTTTATTGATTTGGGTCTTTTCTCTTCTTTTTTTAGTTAGTTGGGCCAATGGAGTGTCACTTTTGTTTATTTTTTCAGAAAACCAGCTCCTCGTTTGGCTGATTTTTTGTAATTTTTTTTGGATTCAATCCTGTTGATTTCTTCTCTGATTTTAATTATTTCTCTTCTCCTACTAGATTTGGGTCTGGTTTGCTGTAGGTTTTCTAGATCCTTGAGGTGAATTGAAAGCTCATCTATTTGGTGCCTTTCCAATTTCTTGATGTAGGCACCTATTGATATAAACTTTCCTCTTAACACTGCTTTTCCTGCATCCCATAAGTTTTGGTATGTTGTGCTGTTATCCTCATTTACTTCCAGAAAATTTTTGATTTCTCTTTTAATTTCTTCTATGACCCATTGTTCATTCAGGAGCATGTTGTTCAATCTCCATGTGTTTGCATTTGCTCTAGGGACTCCTAAGTTGCTAATTTCCAACTTCATTCCTTTATGGTCTGAGAAGCTGCATGGTATTTTTCTGATTCTTTTGAATTTGCTGAGACTTGCTTTATAGCCTAGTATGTGGTCAATCCTAGATAAGGTTCCATGTACTGCTGAGAAGAATGTAAATTCTTTACGTGTAGGATGAAAATTTCTTCAGATATTTGTTAGATCCATTGGGGCTATAGTGTCGTTTAAATCTACTGTCTCCTTGTTGATCTTCTGTCCTGTTGATATGTCTATTTCTGAGAGTGAAGTATTCAAGTCTCCCAGTACTATTGTATTGGAGTCTAAGTCTCCCTTTAAGTCCCTTAACAAATCTTTTAAATAAACCGGTGCCCTGTAATTAGGTGCATATACATTGATAATCGTTATATCTTCCTGTTGAATTGATCCCTTAATCATTATATAGTGCCCCTCTTTGTCTCTCTTAACAGTTTTTTGTGTTAAAGTTTGTGTTGTCCAATATTAAGATGGCTATACCTGCTCTTTTATCATTTCTGTTGGCATGGTATATCTTTTTCCAGCCTTTCACTTTCAGTCTGTAGGCATCTTTGTTGGAAAGATGTGTTTCTTATAAACAGCAAATAGATGGGTTTTGTTCCTTAAAGCTCAGCCAATCTGTGCCTTTTAACTGGACAGTTCAGGCCATTAATGTTCAATGTGACTATTGATAAGTAGTAACATTGCCCTGCTATTTGCCAAATATATTTTCTAATATATGCTCTGAACTTCCTGTGATCTTTGGCTGTGAGGTTTCCTTCCTTTACCTTCTTTTTTATTGATGACCGTGTTTCTGTGTTTCTGTGTGTAACACATCTTTAAGCATCTTTTGCAGGGCTGGATGAGTGGCCACAAATTCTTTCAATTTCTGTTTGCTATGAAAGGTCTTTATTTCACCTTCATTCACAAATGAGAACTTTGCAGGATATAATATTGTGGGCTGGCAGTTTTTCTCTCTTAGTACCCGGGCTATGTCTCACCATTCCCTTCTAGCTTGTAGGGTTTCTGATGAGAAGTCAGCTGTGAGTCTGATTGGAGATCCTCTGAGAGTAATCTGACGTTTCTCTCTTGCACATTTTAGATTCTCTTCTTTATGTTTCACTTGGTGAGTTTGATTACAATGTGTCGTGGTGAGGATTTCTTTTGGTCATGTTTACTAGGGGTTCTATGAGCTTCTTGTACTCGGATGTCTCTGTCCTTCTCCAAAACTGGGAAGTTTTCTGCAAGTATCTCACTAAAAAGGGCTTCTAATCCTTTCTCTCTCTCCATGCTTTCAGGAACTCCTAGAACCCAAATTTGTTTTTTTTTTTTTTAATAGTATCCTGTAGATTCCCAACAATAATTTTTAGATTTCTAATTTCCTCTTCTTTTCTTTGGTTTGACTGTATACTTTCCTGTGCTCCATCTTCTAAGTCCGATATTCTCTCTTCTGTTTCGTGGACTCTGTTTTTAAGGCCCTCTAATGTGTTTGTCATTTGATCTATTGAGTTCTTCATTTCATTTTGATTTCTCTTCACTATCACACTTTCCTGTTCTACTAGTTTCCGCATTTCATTTTGATTCCTCCTGAAGATTTCATTTTCTTGAAGGAGATTTTCTAACCTGCCCAGTAAGGAATTCCGTAACTCAAGCATTTGTTTTTGAAAACTTCTAATTGTTCTTATCATAAATTTTTTGACATTGGTATCTTGCATTTCTTCCCTCTCATCATCTTCATAATCTTGGCTTGGGGTGTCTTGTTCATTTGGGGGTGCCATAATGTCTTCCTTGTTCTTGTTTCCTTGGTTTCTGTGTTTATTGCTTTGCACTGTGGAGATATTCTTTGGATTCTTCTTCCCTCACTGTGGTGTTTTTTCTTGTTATACTATGACTGTATTAAGTGGACTTTCTGCTTTTGATGGAGCCTTAGAGACTTTTGATGCATGTGGCCTGACAGCTCTGTTTGTTTCCTCAGTGTTAAGGGTGTGCCAAAGGTGACACTCCCAGGTTAGGTGTGGTAAATCTCTTTCTTTCTTTTTTTGATTCAAAAGGGAAGTAATTCCACACAGCTGAGTGGAATTGGAGGTAGTTAGCAGGCGAATGATATACCCCCAGGAGCCAGAGATCGGAAGCTCTTTCCCAAGGACCACACAGGGAATCTGTTCTGCCCTCAGTGTGGGCTCAAATTCTCCTGCAGTCTCCCACTGGGTTGCCAAGGTTACCGAATTGTAGCGTCTCTGTAGAGTACTCACGTAAATTCCATGAGTTCTCTCCCCCACCATCTCTTTTCACAGTCTCAGTTCATTAGCACCACCCATTCACTAGGTCCTAATCTCCTGTTATTTCACCCGCCCCAGAGTCAGGTTTTTCTGCTTGGCTGAGGGCGGGTGCAGCCCTGAGGTTGCCCTGCTTATGACATATGTCAAAAATGGCACCTGCTGTTTGTCTTGCTCACCTTTGAGAGGTGAGTGGAGTGAGAGAGACTTGTGTCCATATCAGTCACTTTTTTTTTCCTCTCTCTAGTTAGCCTGGTGAACTTTTCCCCATGGGGTTTCAAGCCTTGTTCCCTCTAGTCTCCTCTTTCCGCTTGCCCGCCGGTGTCTCAGGCTATTGAGGTCCGGCTCACCTCACGTTCCAACACTGGTGTGTTGATTCTGCCACTGGTGTCCTGAACCGTGGGCTCCCATGCTCTCCACGCAGGTCCACTGTGAATCACTAGTTCTGGAAGAGTTTCCTCTGCTGTTTCTTCCCCAACTCTTCCTTGAACCTGCAGTATCTCCACTTTTATTAAACTGTGTTTTCCCGGACTATCATCATGCTCCCTTCCTATTCTGCCATCTTGCCTCTCTCCCCTGTTGTGCACAGTCTTAATTAAGCCCAAAGAAGTGTCTCTGGATTCTGTTTCTCATTTTATGTGATTTGTCATCACTCAATGCTAAATTTCACTATGTGGAGTGGACATTCAGCCAAGTGGAGAAAACGCCAGTTAAGATGACCTCATGCTATATCAGAGTGCCTGTGTTTGAGTCCTGGCCCCAGCTCCTGACTCCATCTTTCTGTTAATTGCAGACCCTGAGAAGCAGTGATAATGGCTCAAGTGATTGGGTTCCTGCCTACATAGGAGAACTGGGTAGAAGCTTCTGGCTTCTGGCTTCAACTTTGGTCCAGTCCCTGAAATTGGGGGCATCTGGGGAGTGAATCAGTATATGGGAGTGTGTTTCTCTCTTCTCTTTCTCCCTCCTCTCTCTCTCTCCCCTCCTCCCTCTCCCTCTCCCAACCTTCCTCCCTCTTACCTCTCTCCTTCTTTGATTCTCAAATAATTTCTTTTTTAAAAATTGAACTGTCAATAGCAATTCCATATGATCAGAAAGACTAGAGAATATCGCCCTAACATTTCAAGATCACTTTAATTTTCAGTCATGGCATGTGATTCTTGCAGGGAGAGAAAGAGCAAGGTTAATAAGAAATAGAGTAGCAAAGCAGGAAGAGCAATCTGTGAGATCAGGCAGATCATGGTACAAATATTGACTTCACTGGGCTCACTTTATAACCTGAGCAAACTGTTATAAGTCACTGAACCTCATTTTCCTAACAGTAAAGAGGGGATGACCACCTAATTTAAAGTCTTCTTTTGAAGGTCAAAGAAGCATGCAAAGCAAAAGCACAGAGAAAGAATTCAAGAAGTCATAGCTCTTATCATTACCAGCACTTTTACCTTAGAATTTAAAGCCTAACGTGTGCTTCCTTAACTCACTTCTAATCAGATTGTTATTATTTCACCATTTTTCATTGACAATGCTGTGATCTAAGGTGAAAGCTAAGGCCACAGTTAATCCATCTTCTATCTGACATGCTAGTATGACACATAGAGAGCTTTATAAAACTCTGAGCTCATTTTAAGGATGAGGGGGAAAAAGAGGAAAAAGGGGGTCTCTGAAAATCAATTTAGTTTCTGTCTAGGTATTTTGGCTACTATGTTTCTTGAATAACTAGTGGCTCTGTGGAGCTGAGGATAAAGGACTACAGAAGGAGCATTCTAGTTTTGATGCAAGGTTGTGTTCACAGCAAAGTGGAATTCAGGAGTAGTAGATTTCTTAAAACTAGGGGCAACACTTGCAAAAAAAAGACACAATTGGCTACATTCAGATACACTCTGAGTATCTATGTGCCAAACTCTGAGTTATCCCACATGTCTCCTATACTTTTACTCTGAAAATAAATTGCTTTTTTCTTTCTCACTATAAACTTAATTCATAGTCCTTATAAATTATCTGGAAAAATAAAAAAGCAAGCAGAAGGGAAAAATGTTATTCATAGTCTCAGTAATCAATTATGACTTTTGCCTACATTTCAGTATATCCTTATATCATTTAATTTATTAATTTTGAGCATTAGTGAAACTGTGATTATATATTACATTACATATTCTATCATGTAATACCCTAAACCAAAGATTGTCAAACCAAAGATTGTCTATATGCCAATGTTGAATAATTGCCTATTCTTATAATTAAGATCTTATTAGAAAATAACCATGTCTGTTCACTAACATAGTATCTATAATTGCTTTCACACTACATGATTGAGTTGGGTAAATTGATGTGGAGACACCATGGTCTGCAAGGCCTAAAAGGCACTATTTATAGAATACATTTTCCAACCCTGATGTTAGACAACAGGCCACTAAAAGTACTGACTGAGGTGCAGTGGTATTTCTATCTCCACTTCATTCTTTGCATGTCTAAGTCTCAACTATATATCCATGTCCAAAACAGCCACCATAATGTCAGGAAACCTTTTCCTTACATTCCCTATTGTATGCTAGGCCTTCACTTCTAAATCTCTACAGATCTTAATCTATAGTTTTCTTA
This sequence comes from Oryctolagus cuniculus, assembly GCF_964237555.1. Classification (NCBI taxonomy): domain Eukaryota; kingdom Metazoa; phylum Chordata; class Mammalia; order Lagomorpha; family Leporidae; genus Oryctolagus; species Oryctolagus cuniculus. The sequence continues at coordinate 22,873,592 of NC_091432.1, read as the reverse complement.
ATACCTTTTCAATTTCTGCCATATTTTACATGTGTATTCTTATAAAATAGATTTTTTCTCATCTATGAGGCAGACTTTATTCTACCACATCCTTGAATTTAGTGTCTGGCTTGCAAACATGTAACTTGGTATATATTTGCATAACAAAACTATTAAGATATGGTCCCTATCTTTAAAGAATGAACAACCTGCTTAGAGGAAACAGCACCAACCAGATTTTACAAAAAAAAACTATGGTATCCAGACAAGAAATGTTAAGAGAAGGAAGCTATAGATTAGGGTGGAATGGTCAGGAAAGATTTCTAGACACAGTAGGGAATGAATTGACATTTATTGGGTGGTTTTAGTACATAAGGGAAAGAATAGGTGCGCAGCATCTACAAAGACAAAAGAATAGAAAATGCACAGCTTTGTCCAACACACTGAAGAATGACCTCATCATACTGGACTGGGTCATTAGCTCAGGAAGAAAAGGGAACAATACAGAGATTGAGAAAGGCAAGAAAAACATATAACAAGACCTTGAAAAGCAACAATGCAATCACTAAAAAGGAACCTGGGCTAAGATCCCAAAACAGTAGTGACTGAGCAGCATGTGTCTTCGTTGACAGCCTGTTTAGAATTCTACAGTGGAACATCATCAGACTGCTTCTGCAACACCCTGCGTCTTAATGAGCATCATTTGTAACATACTTGAATGAGCCTGGTCCCCAGCTCAGAAATGCATGAGAAGGTGAATATGAACACACTCACCCTATGCTCTCCCACAGGACTTTGTACATAATCTGCTTCACAGCACAAACCATGCACTGTTGTAATTGTCCTTGTTTACATGCTCACATTCCCCACTAGGTAAGAACTTCTCCAGGGTATCTTTTTCTTGGATTTTCATGTTAAGGGAAGAAAATCCCATGCAAGTTAGCTTAAGCAAAGAGAAATTTGTTTTAAGATTCTGAGCATCTAGAGATCATGAGTAAGGGGAAATGTGGTCAGTCTTCATCAGAACTTCGCAGCCTACAGTCTCTCTCTCTCTCTCTGGAGCCATTTGCATCTTGTTACCTGCCCAGCTCTGTACCTCTGCTCCGTCCTCTGCTCTGAAGCCCAGATTCCTACCTACAACCAATCATACTGATCCCAGATTCTAGAATTCACATTTTCCTAGATTTAATGTCATGCTTTCATGTAAATTGTTGAACTTCCAGTGACATATGATGCAATTGAGAAAAATTAGTTGGAACCATGAATTTACTCAAGTAGAAAAGCATACTACCCAGACTACAGAAAGGTATGATTACATTACAGTAAAATTTGTTTGATGTTTTTATTGTTTTATTTGTATTTGTTTGAAAGGCAGGGAGATAGAGAGGAGACAGGAACATCCACAGGCTCATTTCCCATATATATGTCTACAATAGTCAGGGTTGGGGCAGGTTGAAGCCAGGAGCCAGAAACTCAGTTCAAGTCTCCAATGTGGGTTGTATTTGAGTCATTGCTTACTGATTTTCTAGGTGCAATTTAGTAGAATGTTAAAGTAAGAAGCAGAGCCTGGACACAAATTAAGACACCCTGATATAGGATGTGGGTATTCCAAATGACATGTTAACTGCTGCACCAAATACCTGCTCCAAAGGACAATTTGAAAGGCCACAGTGGAATTTAAGAAAAGAGAGAGAGAGAGGCGGGGGTTGGGGGGGTAGTACTGTGGTATAGTAGGCTAAACCTCTACCAACAATGCTGCCATCTCATATGGCCACTGGTTTATGTCCAGGCTGCTCCCATTCTGACCCAACTCCCTGCTAATGGCCTGGGAAAGCAGTGGAAGATGGCCTAAGTGCTTGTGCTTCTGCACCCACGTGGGAGACCTGTAGAAGCTCCTGGCTCTTGGCTTTGGATCAGCCCAGCTCAGGTTGTTGCAGCCATTTGGGGAGTGAACCAGCAGATGGAAGACCTTTCTCTCTGTCTTTGTCTCTTTGTCAGTAACTCTACCACTCTATTAATAAGTAAAATCTTAGAGAGAGAGAGAAAGAGAGGCTCCATCAACAATGCTTTCAATGGCACAGAGAATAATACGATAGAGAAAAAGTGATCTCAAAAAGCTGAAATTTGTACATGAAGATTAAAAAAATAGTTAACCAATTTATTTATACTTTCCTATTTATGGGAAATAGAAAAATAAAAGCATGATATGTGGGGGAGGGTGGACTAAGACCAAAATAGTCTAGGGGCCGGCTCTGTGGTGTAGCAGGTAAAGTTGCTGCCTGCAGTGCCAGCATCCCATATGGGTGTCAGTACGAGTCCTGGCTGCTCCACTTCAAATCCAGCTCTCTGATATGCCTGGGAAAGCAGTAGGAGATGGCCCAAATTCTTGGGCCCCTGCACCCACATGGGAGACCTGGAAGAAGCTCCTGGTTCCAGGCTTCAGATTGACGTAGCTCTGACCATGGCAGCCCATTGGGGAAGTGAACCAGCAGATGGAAGACCTCTCTCTCTTTGCCTCTCCATTTCTCTGTGTAACTCTGACTTTCAAATATATAAATAAATCTTTAAAAATAATAGTCTAAAGGAATTTTTTTCAAGAAGCATAAAATAAAAATCCCATATGATGGAAATATATCATGCCATAGTAAAAGGGGCAGATTTTCTCTGAGTGAAACATTTATAACTGATTTTTTTTTATTTAATGAAGTACCAAATGTACTGCTTCCATATGATTCCAAACTACAAAGGGCCCTGGCTTGTCAGGTCCAAGCTATAACCCTAAGTGAAATTGTATCCAGGCACTATTCTGTCTGATTATGTTATTCTGTATAGGTTTGGCTTGCAAATTCCCAGGAGAGATTGCATACTTTTCCAGCTTCAATCAGGTGCCCACCCCAACTGAATGAGCCAGAGAGAAAGGGAATAGTTTATAGGGCATTTGCTATACAGAGTTAATGGCTTGACTCCTTTGGTAATCCATGTCAATGGAGCAGTTCAACACTGAACTCAGCACTTGTTGAATGAATTTTATTGCAACAAGCAATGGCAGTTTGATAAGAATCAAGTTGGCATTTAAAAATAAAGGAGTAAAAACAACTAATAAATGGAGGCTTTCAAAAAGTTGAAAAGGTTGCTCTTAGCTTATTATATATTGTTTTGACAACTAAAGGCAGGGATTTTTATAGGCCTGTATCTATCACAATCACAGAAGACATTCAACATTTGGAGAAAAAATTCTCTTAGCATTTTATATTTTATAGATACCTGTCCAAAAGCTGTATGGGGTCTCAGCGAACGGGAATATATCAAAATATCCCGTGGAGCTTGTTAAAAATAGTTTTAGAGAGCCAATACAGCAAGTCAGTTAATCACTGGAGGCGGGGTCAGAGAACCTGGGCTTTTTAAACTCCCTGGAAATTTGTCTTTTTTTATTTATTTACATGCAGAGAACAGATTTCATGTATTTTATGCACACAGTTTTAAAAAACATGATACTTATCACCATCCTCTATCTCCCTACCATACTCCCCCCTCTTTCTTTCCTTATTTTTCTTTTAATTTTTTCAATGGCATACTTTCAATTTATTTTACTATAAGCTTAATTTTCCACTAAATAAAAAATTTGACAAGTAGTAAGTGAAAAAAAAAAAAAACACAAACAAACGCTCATCCTCAGGAGTATAGACAAGGGCTACAAACTTAATCAGATATCAAGATGTCAATATCATTCACACTTTACATTTTTTGTACTGCATATATTGGCTACCACAAATCAGAAAAACACATGGTATTTGTCAGTTTTGGACTGGCTTATTTCACTAATCATCATGGTCTCCAGTCCCATACATTTTTTTTGTGGACAGGATTTCATTCTTTTTATGGCTGACTAGTATTCCATCATGGTATAAATACCATATTTGTTTTATCCTGTCATCAGAATATGGACATCTAGGTTGATTCTAAATCTTATGAATTGAGCTACTGTAAACATGGGAGTACAAATACTCCATATGCTGATTTCATTTCCTTTGAGTCAATTCCCAGAAGTGAGATGACTGGGTCCCATTGTAAATCTATTTTCAGACTTCTGAAGAATCTACATGCTATCTTCCATAATGGTTGCACTAGTTTACATTCCCACCAACAGTGGATTGGTGCACCTTCTTCTCTACATCTTCACCAGCACTTGTTATTTCTTGATTTTTGGTTGAGAGTCATTCTAACTTGGGTGAGATGGCCGTTGGTTCACCCTCCAATGGCCGGCGCACCGTGCTAGATGAAACTTCACTGTGGATTTTATTTGCATTTTCCTGGTGTCTAGTGAGCCTGAGCATCTTTTCATGTGTCTAATGGCCATTTGAATTTCATCTTTTGAAAAATGTCAGTTCATATGCTAACTGGATTACTTGTTGTTGCTACTTATATATTCTGTATATTATCCTTTCTCAGATGTATAATTTTCAAATATTTTCTCCCATTCTGTCACTTGCCTCTTCACTTTGTTGTTTCATTTGCTGTGCGGAAGCATCTTAGCTTGATATAATCACTCTTTTCTATTTCGGCTTTTATTGCCTATGCTTTTGGGTTCATATCCAAGAATTCCTTGCTTATACCAATGTCTTAAAGTGCTTCCTGGGGCTGGAGCTGTGGCACAGCCAGTTAAAGCACTGGCCTGCAGCACTGACATCCCATTTGATCCAACTCTCTGCTAATGGGCCTGGGAAAGCAGCAGAGGATAACACAAGTCCTAGGGCCCCTAAACCCACGTGGGAGACCCAAAAGAAGCTCCTGGCTCCTAGTTTCAGATCATCTCAGCTCTGGCCATTGTGGTCATTTTGGAAGTGAATCAGAGGACGGAAGACCTCTCTCTGTCTCTACCTTTCTCTATAACTCTGTCTTTCAAATAAATAAAATAAATTTTTTAAAAAATAAAGTGCTGGGGCAGGCGCCGTGGCTCACTTGGTTAATCCTCCACCTGCGGCGCTGGCATCCTATATGGGCGCTGGGTTCTAGTCCCAGTTGCTCCTCTTCCATTCCATCTCTCTGCTGTGGCCCAGGAGGGCAGTGAACGATGGTCCAAGTGCTTGGGCCCCTGAACCCACGTGGGAGACAAGGAGGAAGCACCTGGATCCTGGCTTCGGATCAGTGCAGCACCAGCCATATCTGCCATTTGGGGAGTGAACCAACGGAGGGAAGACCTTTCTCTCTGTCTCTTTTATTGTCTATAACTCTACCTGTCAAATAAATAAAAAATAAAGTGCTTCACCTATTTTTTCTTCTACTAATTTGATGTCTTCAGGTTTGATCCTTGATCCACTGTGAGTTGATTATTGCATAGGGTCTAAAGTAGGAGTTTTAGTTCATAGTTCTCCATGTAGAGATCCAATATTCCCAATACCATATATTGAAGAAACTGTCCTTTCTCCAGGGAGTTATTTTAGCTCATTTGTCAAATATCAGTTGGTTACACATGTGTAAATTAATTTTTGGGGTTTCTATTCTGTTTTATGGTTCTACATGTCTAAATTTGTGCCAGTACCATGCTGTTGGTTATAATAATTTCATTATAATATGCCTTGAAATCTGGTATTGTGATGCTTCCAGATTTGTTTACGTTGTTTAATATTGCTTTAGCAATTTGGTGTCTGTTTTGTTTCCATGAGAATTTTATGGTTGTTTTTTCTACATCTGAGAATAATGTCCTTGTTATTTTTATTAGGATTGCATTAAAAATCTACAAACTGATTTGAGTCTGACATTTTAGCAATGTTAATTCTTCAGTGCATAAACATGAAAGGTTTTACCATTAGTTTGGTGTATTTCTGTATTTGTTTCATTAAAGTTTTGTGATTTTCATTATAGAGTTTTTCATGTCCTTGCTTTAAATTTATCCCAAAGTGTTTAATTTTCTGTAGCTATTATGAATGAGACTTACCTTACAAATTCTTTCTCAAGTATTGTTTGTGAATACAAATGCTATTGATTTTTGTTTGTTGATTTTAAAGCCTAAAAATTTGCCAAACTCCCTTATGATTTCCAATAGTCTTAGTGGAGCGTTTTGGTTCCCCTATATATAGAATAATGCAATCTGCAAAGAGAGATAATTTGACTTCCTCCTTTCCCATTGGTATCCCTTTAATTTCTTTTTCTTGCCTGAAGGATCTGGCTAAAATTTTCAAAACTATATTGAATAATGTTGTTGACACTGGGTAGAATCCTAGTGGAAATGCTTTCTCCGTTCAATATGGTGTTTCCCATGGGTTTGTCATACACTGCCTTGGTTGTGTTTAGTAAATTCTTTCTATACCTAATATTTTTATCATGAAAGGATGTTGTATTTTATTAATTTCTTTCTCTGTATCTATTGACATAATCAAATGATATTTGTTTTTTAATTAATTAATGTGGTATATCATGTTGATTGATTTGTGTAGGTTGAACCATCCCTGCATCCTAGAGATGAATCTCACTTGGTCCAGGTGTGTGATCTTTTTGATGCTTTGTAAAATTCAATTAGCTACTATTTTGATGAGGATTTCTGTATCTATGTTCTCAGGGATATGGAACTATAGTTCTCTTTCTTTGCCATATCTTTTTTCTGGTTTTAGAATTAAGGTGATGCTGGCCTCATGGAAGGAGTTTGGGAGGATTCCCTCCTTGTCAATTGCTTTGAGTAGTTTAAGAATTGGAATTAATTATTCTTTAAAAGTTTGTTAGAATTCAGCAGTGAAGCCATCCAGTACTGGAGTTTTATTTGTTGGGAGGATCATTATTACTGATTCAATCTTTGTCTTGGTTGTTGGTCTATTTCAGTTTTATGTGTCTTTGTGACTCAATTTGGTAGGCTGTATATATCCTGAAATCTATACATTTCTTCTAGATTTTCCAATTTGCTGTTTGTAGTAATTCCTGATGATTTTTTAATATCTATGTAACTGTTTTAGCATCTCCTTTTTAATATCTGATTTTATTAATTTGGTTCTTCTTTCTTTCATTTTCAGTAGGACTAATGGTTTACCAAATTTATGTACTTTTTTGTAAAAAAGGCAGCTCTTCATTTCACTGATATTTTGTATGATTTTTTATCTCAAATTTTTTATTTCTTCTCTAATTTTTATTTTTTATTTCCTCCAACTATTTTTGGGTTTCTCATGTGCTCTTCTGGTTAATAACCAATGAGATAATGTGTAAATGTATGAATGTAATTCATGTTGACATAGTCAGAATTCTCTGTGACATTAAGACCAAGCTTTAATCAAATACCCACAGAGAATGATACTTCTGGATAAGTAGATTATTTTTCTTTAACACTAGAACCAGCGGCATAGATTACAAGAGCAAATTGTTAGAAAACAGAGTGAAGACAGTCAGGATACCCAAAAAAGGAAGATATATGGACCAGAGCAATTGGAGTACACAAAAATGGTCCTAATGATGGAGAGACTACATATCAAAAAAAGTCTCTTCTTGAAATGCTGTCATGAGTAGTATTAGGTTAATTGATAATATCGCATTTTTGAAAATTAGCAGATTTCTTTTTTTAAATTTTATTTAGCAAATATAAATTTCAAAAGTACAGCTTATGGATTACAATGGCTCCCTCCTCCCTGCATAACTTCCCTCCTGCCTGCAACCCTCCCAACTCCCACTCCCTCTCCCATTCCATTCACATCAAGATTCATTTTCAATTCTTTTATATACAGAAGATGAATTTAGTATATATTAAGTAAAGATTTCAACAGTTTGCACCCACACAGAAACAAAAAGTGAAAAATACTGTTTGAGTACTAATTATAGCATTAATTCACATTGAACAACACATTGAGGACATAGATCCTACATGAGGAGTAAGTGCACAGTGACTCCTGTTGTTGACTTAACAATTTGACACTATTGTTTATGGCGTCAGTAATCACCCTAGGCTCTTGTCATGAGCTGCCAAGGCTATGGAAGCCTTTTGAGTTCGCCAACTCTGATCATATTTAGACAAGGTCATAGTCAAAGTGGAAGTTCTCTCCTCCCTTCAGAGAAAGGTACCTCCTTCTTTGATGGCCCGTTCTTTCTACTGGGATCTCACTTGTAGAGAACTTTCATTTAGGTCTTTTTTTTCCAGAGTGTCTTGTCTTTCCAGGCATAAAATACTCTCATGGGCTCAGCCAGATGTGAATGCCTTAAGGGCTGATTCTGGGGCCACAGTGCTGTTTAGAACATCTGCCATTCTCTGAGTCTGCTGTGTATCCCACTTCTCATGTTGGATCATTCTCTCCCTTTTTGATTATATCAGTTAGTATTTTCAGACACTAGTCTTGTTTATGTGATCCCTTTGACTCTTATTCCTATCATTATGATCAATTGTGAACTGAAATTGATCACTTGGACTAGTGAGATGGCATTGGTACATGCCACTTTGATGGGATTGGGACAATTTGGGACATGCTCAAGCTGACCTGCCCCAAATGGTAGAGTTAGAAATGTGCCAGGGAAAATTAGCAGATTTCAACACATTTTTTTAGTTTCATTCAATGGAGTTCTGAGTCTAAATAATCACTATGTCAGTTATTACTTGCAATTGTCCATAACTGCCTTTCCTTTGTCCCTTCAGTGCTGAAAGCATATAAACTGCATTACTCAGAAACCTTTGCAGGCACAGTTCCCATAAGATTCATTTCTTAAGAGATCCTGGTGTGAAAATCAGTTGGGGGAAGATATGGTGGAGCTAGCACTATCACACAGCAAATTTAGCAGACATCATGAATATCATGTGTCAGACATGGTTTTACTAGTGGCTTCCTGGATCCCCCTAAGCATCATCCACTTAGGAACTACAGGCAGCTGAGGTAATTAGCAGAAGCTTATCTACAATTATGCTACCTTGGGATTCTTGAAAACCTGGAATAGCCTTGCTGATTTTGGCTCCCTAGCCTTCCCATTAGAAGATGAACTTCTAAGAACCCCCCCCCCACTTTTTTTTGACAGGCAGAATGGACAGTGAGAGAGAGAGAGAAAGGTTTTCCTTTTCCATTGGTTCACCCTCCAATGGCTGCTGTGGCCGTTGTGCTGCAGCCGGCGCACCACGCTGAGCTAAAGCCAGGAGCCAGGTGCTTCTCCTGGTCTCCCATGCAGATGCAGGGCCCAAGGACTTGGGCCACCCTCCACTGCACTCCCAGGCTATAGCAGAGAGCTGGACAGGAAGAGGAGCAACTGGGACAGAATCCGGCACCCCAACCAGGACTAGAACCTGGCGTGCTGGCGCCACAGACAGAGGATTAGCCTTTTGAGCCATGGTACCAGCCCTAAGACACTTTATTAAATGGTTTACACTTCAAACTATCTAACATGAGTTCTGTTATCCTCTCTGAACTCTTACTAGCACATCCCTTTTTAACAAGGGTTTTTGAGTGTTAGTGTACATAAAAATAACTTGGAGTTTGAATACAATGTGTCATTGTGAAGATCTTTTCTGGTCATGTCTATTAGAAATTCTATGTGCCTCATGTACTTGGACATCCCTTTCTTTCTCCAATTTAGGGAAGTTTTCTGTAATTATTTCACTAAATAGGCCTTCTAATCAATTCTCTCTTCCTATACCTTCAGGAATTCCTAAGACCTTTAGGTTGGGTCATTTGATAATATCCCATAAATCTCAAACATTGTTTTTAATTTTCCTACTTTTTTTTGGTCTCACTGAGATATTTCCAAAGATTTGCCTTCTAGCTTATATATTCCTTCTTCTACTTCACCAAGTCTATTGTTACAGCTTTCACTGTATTTTTTATTTGAAATATTGAATTATTCATTAAGTAAACTGAATATAGATCATTGTAAAAATTAAGGCAGGGGTCGCCGGCCACGGCGGCCACTGGAGGGTGAACCAACAGCAAAAGGAAGACCTTTCTCTCTGTCTCTCTCTCTCACTGTCCACGCTGCCTGTCAAAAAAAAAGATTTAAAAAAAATAAGGCAGGGGATTCTAAGATAGCAGAAAAGGAAATGTTGTACTGTGCTAGATGAGGGATAAATAGAAAAAAAAAATTGTGGCAAGTGCACTCTCAGGGAAAAATTAGAGAGAACACCCCATAGAAATTCTATGGAAGGAAAAGGAACACTGTGGACCTGTATGGAAGGTGAAGGCACCCAGCAAAAACATGGACACAACACACAACTACAGCAGCTGAGTGGGCCCCAGCTTGGAGAAAGGTGAGACCAGACTGCAGCAATCCATGGTGATATAACCAGAGGAAGAGTGTGGCATGAGTCCAGCCTGGAGCCCTAGGGGCTATCACGTTCCCACAGACTCAATGGAAGTAAAAGGGGCACATTTCTCTCACCTCCTTTTCCCCACAACTGCACCCAGTGTCTGCCTGAGAGAGGGTGGGTGCAATTTCAGGTTTGATTAGCAGCTGTGGAAGCCCTTGTGTATGCACACAGCTGAGATAGGACTCCATCTTCTTGGCATACTGGCAGCAGCAATGGGGAAGGGCAACAATTGGCCGGTGGCTCTTCTGTACTGGTGTGATCCATAGATTCTAGTGAAGAGAAAAATCCACAGTCCCCACTGACTTTGAGCCTGACTGGGAGGATTTGCAGGGGGCTGGGCACCTACCTAGGATTGCAAGGCACCCCCAGCCTCCCAACATTCCACAGGCTCCAGGGCTAAAGCCACCTACCAACAACTGGCTGGGGAAAGTCTGCCTCTACGGAACATGCAGGCTGGCAGGGCAGAGTGGACCCTCTGTACTCAGTAACTGTGAGACCCTTATGTGCTGAGGCTGTGGAGACTCTGTGGCTGCACAAGAGGGTACAAGGTCTAGCTGGGTCTCTGGACAAATACTCTATATGGATCCACATGATCAGACTCCCCCCGTTGTCTAGAGTGGGTCATTGTAGCCAGATACATACACAGAATGAGAACTGTACAGAGCATTTTTATGGTTTATAAGTAGCATAGATGAGTGTTGTACCCACTTGGGGGAGGGTAACATCCAGGCATTGATCACCCTGGAGGAGAGGAGGTGAGGGTGTGTTCACATCAACAGAGATGACCATTCCCTTCACCTCCTGTTAATAAGAGGAGCTCCACCAGGCCCAACTTGAGTGTTAACACAGGATGTTCACCCCCACCCTGGAGCACTGACCAGAGCTTTATGACAACATGCAGTACAGACCTCTTGGTATTCACTGAAAGTATAGACATTCCACTGAGCTGCAGAGGCATAGTTCAAAGATATGAGCTATTAGAGGAAAAAACAAACAAGTATCTCCACAAATGCTTAAAAATAAATGCAGAGGCTGGCACCGTGGTTCACTAGGCTAATCCTCTGCCTGCAGCACCAGTACCCCAGGTTCTAGTCCCAGTTGAGGCACTGGAATCTGTCCCGGTTGTTCCTCTTCCAGTCCAGCTTTCTGCTGTGGCCTGGGAAGGCAGTGGAGGATGGCCCAAGTGCTTGGACCAGGAGGAAGCACCTGGCTCCTGGCTTTGGATTGGGGCAGCGTGCCTGCCGCAGCGCACCGGCCATAGTGGCCATTCAGGGGATGAACAAATGGAAGGAAGACCTTTTTCTCTGTCTCTCTCTCTCTCTCTCTCTCTCTCACTGTCTAACTCTGCCTGTCAAAAAAATTAAGAAAAAATGTAGAAATTCAAGAAACAAGAATAAGGACAACATCATGATCCCCCCAAAGCAACATAACAGCATTTCAGTGTTAGAATGTGAAGATGAAGAGATTAATAAAATGTAAGAAATGGAATTCAAAAGATTAATCATAGGATTATACAAAAGTAATCAGAAGAAAATCTATGAATTAAAGAAATCTGTACATGCAATGAATAAAAATTTTACCCATGAAATTGAGATTTTAAAGAGAAATTAAAATGAAATATTAGAAATGAAGAATTCAATAGATCAAATTAAGAGTGTGGTAGAGGGGCCAGCACCGTGGCTCACTTGGTTAATCCTCCACCTGTGGTGCCTGCATCCCCCATGGGTGTCAGCTATAGTCCCGGTTGCTCCTCTTCCAGTCCAGCTATCTGCTGTGGCCCGGGAAGACAGTGGATGATGACCCAGGTGCTTGGTCCCCTGCACCCGCTTAGGAGACCAGGAAGAAGCACCTGGCTCCTGGCTATGGATCAGTGCAGCACCAGCCATAGTGGCCATTTAGGGAGTGAACCAACGGAAGGAAGACCTTTCTCTCTCTCTCTCTCTCTCTCTCTCACTGTCTGTAACTCTAGCTGTCAAATAAAAAATAAAAAAAGTGTGGTAGAAAGCTTTAACAACTGACTCAGTGAGGCAGAAGAAAGAATATCTGAGCTAGAAGACAAATCTTTGGGAATTTTTCAGTCAGACCAAAAAAAAAAAAAAAAAGGTTGAAGAAGAAATTAGAAACTTAAAAACAGTGTTGCGGGAGCTGGCATTGTGAAGCAGCAGATTAAAGTCCATGCCTGCAGTCCCGGTATCCCATATAGGTGGCAATGTGAGTCACAGCTGCTCCACTTACAATCCAGTTCACTGATAATTTGCCTGGGAAAGCTGTGGTGGATAGCCCAAGTCCTTGATCCCCTCCATCTACATGGGAGACACAGACAAAGCTCCTGGCTCCTGGCTTTGGTGCCGCTCAACCTCAGCCATTGTGGCCAACTGGGGAGTGAAACAACAGATGGAAGGCCTCTCTTTCTTTATCTTTCTCTACTTCTCCCTGTAACTCTTTCAAATAAATAAAATCTTTTTTAAAAAAAAGTGTTGCAGAATTTAAGGAATACTATCAAATGACCCAACATACAGTTTCTAGGAGTTCCTGAACTTGTGGATAGAGAAAATAGACAGAAGACTTACTTGGTTAAATAATTACAGAAAGTTTCCCTAATTTGGAGAAAGAAAGGGACATCCAGATACAGGAAGCACAAAGGACTCCTATTAGACATGATTTAGAAAAGATCTTTACCATGACACCTTGAAGTAAAGCTTTTCACAGTATAACACAAAGAAAAGATTCTAAAATTTGCCTGAGAGAAATTCCAGATTTCTTTCAGAGGACCTTCAATTAGACTCACAGCTGACTTCTCATCAGAAACCTATAGGCTAGGAGAGAATGGAGAGAGATAGACATAGTCCAAGGATTAAGAGAAAAAACTATCAACCGAGAATGCTGTATGCTACAAAGCTCTCATTTATGAATGAAGATGAAATAAAGAACTTCCATGAAACCACTTGTCCAACCTTACAAAAGATATTTAAGAATGTGATACACACAGAAACACAGAAAGATAGTCATCATTATAAAAGAATATGAAGGCAGAAAATCTCCCAGTAAAGATAAAAAAGAAATAAAAAATAAATAATAGGAATATTTACAGAAAATACATATGATTATCTCAATAAATGTAGAGAAAGCATTTTTTCATGATGAAAATTTTAAGCAAATTGGATATAGAAGGAGTATTCTTCAACAAAATCAAGGTGACTTATGACAAACCAATTGCCAGCATCTTATTGAATGGGGAAAAATTGGAAGCATCCCCCTAAGATCTGTAACCAGAATAGATGCTCACTCTCACCACTGTTATGCAGTATTGTCCTGAAAGTTTTAGCCAGAGCCATTAGTCAAGAAAAAGGAAGTCGGCCAGCACCGCGGCTCACTAGGCTAATCCTCCACCTTGAGGCGCCGGCACACCAGGTTCTAGTCCCGGTCGGGGCGCCGAATTCTCTCCCAGTTGCCCTTCTTCCAGGCCAGCTCTCTGCTGTGGCCAGGGAGTGCAGTGGAGGATGGCCCAAGTGCTTGGGCCCTGCACCCCATGGGAGACCAGGATAAGTACCTGGCTCCTGCCATTGGATCAGCACGGTGCACCGGCCGCAGCACACCGGCCACAGCGGCCATTGGAGGGTGAACCAACGGCAAAAGGAAGACCTTTCTCTCTGTCTCTCTCTCTCACTGTCCACTCTGCCTGTCAAAAAAAGAACAAGAAAGAAAGAAAAAGAAAAAGGAAGTAAAAAGGACACAAATTGGGAAGGAGGTAGTCAAACTATCCCTACTTGCAGATGGTATGATTCTACATGTAGGGGATCCAAAGACCACTAAGGCACTATTGGAATTCATTAAAGAGTTTGGTAAAGTGGCAAGATATGAAACTAATACAAATATAAATAGCCTTTGTTTATCCAGACAATGCCATAGCTGAAAAAGAACTTCTAAGATCAACCTGATTCACAGTAACTATCAAAAAATTAAATTCCTTGGAATAAATTTAACCAAGGATGTCAAATATCTCTATGACAAAAATTACAAAACATTAAAGAAAGAAATAAAAGAATACATTTAAAATGGAAAATCTTCCAGGTTCATAGGTTAGAAGAATCAATATCATCAAAATGTTCACACTGCTGAAAGCAATTTACAGATTCAATGCAACCTCAATCAAAATACCAAATACATCCTTTTCAGATCTAGAAAAAATGATGACAAAATTCAAATGGAAACATAAGGGACCCCAAATAGCTAAAGTAATCTTACATAACAAAAACAAAGCCAGAGTTATCACAATACCAGATTTGAAGACATACTACAGGGCAGTTATAATCAAAAAAGCCTGGTACTGGCACAAAAACAGATAAAGCAATGTAATAGAATAGAAACTCCAGAAATCAATCCATGCATCTACAATCAACTAAATTTGACAAAGGAGCTAAAATCAATCCCTGGAACAAGGACAGTCTCTTCAACAAATGATGCTGGGGAAACTGGATCTCAGTATGCAGAAGTATGAAATTAGACCCCTACCTTACACCTTACACAAAAATCCACTCAAAATGGATCAAGGACCTCAATTTATGACCTGATACCATCAAATTGCTAGGTAACACTGAGGAAACTCTGTAAGACATTGATATAGGCAAGGACTTTTAAAAACCTCAGAAGCACAGGCAAACAAAACCAAAATTGACAAATAAGATTACATCAAGATGAGAAACCTCTGCATTGTAAAAGAAACATTCAGCAAAGTGAAGAGGCAGCAACAAAATGGGAGAAAAGATTTGCAAACTATGCAACTGATAAAGGATTAATATGCAAAATCTATGAAGAACTCGAGAAATTCAACAACAAAACCAACAATCTAATTAAGAAATGGACAAAGGACTTGAGCAGGCATTTTTCAAGAGAGGAAATTTAAATGGGGACCGGGGCGGGGAAGGCGGGAGCCCGCGGCAGCGGAAGAGGGGCCTGCGGGCGCAGAGCGCTGCATCCCACCGCGCCTGTGCGCGCCCTCGGGGCTGCGGGAGCCAGGACGCCAAGCGGTCAACAGACACTTGAAAAAATACTCAGGATCACTAGCCATCAGTAGAATGCATATCAAAACCTCAAAAAGATTTCACTTCACCCCCATTTAAAATGGCTCACATACAGAAATCAATAATCAACAAATGCTGGCAAGGATGTGGGGGAAAAGGTAACCTTGTCCACTTTTGGGTAAGGTAAACTGGTCCAGCCACTGTGGAAGACAGTATGGAGATACCTTGGAAATATGAATATAAACCTACCATATGATCCATCCATCCCACTCCTGGAAATTTACCCAAAGTCAAACAAATCAGCATATGAAAGGGTTATCTATGCCCCCATGTTCTTTGCAGCTCTATTTACAATAGCCAAGATATGGAATCAACCAAGGTACCCATCAGCTAATGATTAGATAATGAAATTACAATATATATACACACTATGGAGTACTACTCAGCTATAAAAAAAAGAAATCCTGTTTTTTGCAATAAAATCGATAAAACTGGAAACCATTACACTTAATGAAATAAGCCAGTCCCAAAAAGACAGATTTCATGTGTTTTCCCTAATCTGTAGTAAAAAATAATACCTAAAATTTAATGTATTGGAGTAAAATTGACATTTTGAGATTTGATGATTATTTAGAGCCCTTGTCTCTTCTGTTGAGGAACAGTGCTTTTTCTTCATACTATTTGTTGAACTCTTTACTTAACACAGGGTTAATCTAACAAGTATCAAGTCAACTCAAAGTAGATCTTTTTAAAAATTAAGAGCAGGCATAAGAGAGGAAGGAAGAAGAGGAAGAAGGGTTGGAGCACTGGCATGTGGAAGGGTTGGGTGGAAAGTATCACTATGCTTTTAAATTTGTATATGTGAAATACATGAAACTTGTTTAACTTAAATAAAAATTTTAAAAGATTAAAAGAAAAAATTAAGAGAAGGAATAAGAGAAAGAAGAGGAAGGGTAGGAACATGGGTGGGAGAAAAGTTAGTGTGGGAAGTATCACTAGGTTCCTAAAACTAGTATATATGAAATACATGTATATATGAAACACATGATATTTGTTTACTTAAAAAAATAAAAATACAGAAAAAAACAACTTAGAGAGCTGTATTAAATTCAGACCTAACTAAACTGAAATGAGCCTAGAAAGCTGCCTTTTATAAGCATTCCAGATGTCTCTGAAGCACCAGACTTGGGTCTACCCTGAAAAACATTATTTTGATGTATAAATGATATCTTCTGAGTCCTGTGTACTCCCCCATTCTTTCTTTTTCCAGATTTAAAAAAAAATATTTTATTTGAAAGGCAGAGTTACAGAAAGACAGGGAGAAACAGAGAGAGAGATGATCTTTCTGCTGGTTCAATCCCCAAATGCCCTCAATGGCCAGGGCTGGGCCAGGCCAAAGCCTGCTGCCAATGTGGGTGTGGTGGCCCAAGCACTTGGTGCATCTTTTTTTAAGCTTTTATTTAATGAATGCAAATTTCATAGGTACAACTTTAGGAATATTATGGTTCTTCCCCCATACCCACCCTCCCGCCCCCATCCTACTCCCTCTCCCATCCCATTCTTCATTAAGATTCATTTTTAATAATCTTTATATACAGAAGACCAACTCTATAGTAAGTAAAAATCTCAACAATTTGTACCCCCCACACACATACATAACATATAAAGTATTGTTTGAGAACAAGTTTTGCAGTTAATTTTCATAGTACACGTCACTAAGGACAGAGGTCCTACATGGGAGTAAGTGACTTCTGTTGTTAATTTAACACTTTACACTCTTATTTATGAAGTCAGTGATCACTTGAGGCTGTTGCCATGAGCTGCCAAGGCAGTGGAAGCCTTTTAAGACCACAAATTCAGTCAATATTTAGACAGGGCCATAAGCAAAGTGGAAGTTCTCTCCTCCCTTCAGAGAAAAGTACCTCCTTTGATGGCCACTTCTTTCCACTGAGGTCTCATTCACAGAGATCCTTCATGTAGATTATTTGTTGCCACAGGACTTGGCTTTCCATGCTTGAAATGCTCTTATGGGCTTTTCAGCCAGATCTGAATGGCTTGAAGTCTGATTCTGAGGTCAGATTGCTATGTAGGGCTTTTGCCATTCTGAGTCTGCTGTGTATTCTGCTTCCCATGTTGGATCATTCTCACCTTTTTAATTCTATCTATTGTTATAACCAGAACACTGGTCTTATTTATGTGATCCTTTTGACACTTAATCCTACCTATATGATGAATTATACACTTAATATGATTACTTTAACACATAAGATGGCATTAGTACCACCCAGATTAATGGGATTTGGAGTCCTGGGGCAAGTTTTTAGCTTTACCCTTAGGGATAAGTCCATGGGAATGTGTGCCGAACTGTACATCTCCTCTGGCTCTTATTTCCACTCTTATTTTTTACCTCCACTGCTTTTACTGAAGAATATTTTGATGCCCAGATCAATCACTTTAGTTTACAGCAAAAATTGCAACCTATTGGCACAAATTTTATTCCTAATATGGTAACATGCTCACACGTTTTTCAAATTCCTCACTCACCACCAACATGTTATCTCTAAAAGATTTCCTATTTATAAGATACAATAGAGTTTAAAGACAAAGAGAACAGAGGTCGATCTGGATTAAATCCTGCCTCTGCTATTTTCTGATGCATGATGTTAAGCAAGTGAATTGACCTATCTGAGCTCCCATGTACTTATCTATAAATATCTCAGAGTTGATCATACATATAATAGGATTAATGTCTACATTTTCCATTTACATTCTGAAGTACAAAAAGGCAGGGGCTATTTCTGATATATTTATTGCATTGCCTTCATTCAATATTTATTAATGAGTACTTGATACATATCAGGCTGTACACTAGATCTAAACAGGGACACGAGTGCTCAATTCAATGTTTAGAACAGTGAATGCTCAAAAGACATTTTTTCAACAGCCACAGCAGCAGCTAAGTGGCTTTTTGGTAAATGGCCTGTGTGTTAGTAAGCCATTAAGTGTAAACAACAGGAGATCAAAGGCAATAGAACATACAATAATAGCAGTAGCCTGTTAAAGAACTTAAAATGTGGTAGGAAAGAGGTGGTTAAATCATTTGGTTTGAGCCAGGCTTCCTGATCTTATATTGCTCCATAGTAACTGCACAGGGAGGATGACTCCTGAGGAGAAACTGACAGAAGGTGATACCACTTCCGTTCAAGGGTAGAGAGCTTTCCCTATTCAGAGCTTTCATTCTCCATTTTCTATCTTGCAAAATGCTTTCCAGATCAGATTTCTAGCACCTGTGGCAGAAAATGCTGGACATCCATTAACTTCCCTACGTGAAATGCAGCGGCAGTTCACACCCCTCCTGGTTTCCTGAGAGAATGGCTGTGGGTGTAGTAACAGGTTGTCATGCCGAGATGTCTGATCTAACCTGAGCCCCAAAAACGCAGCAAGGCAGACAACCCATATTTATTGCAAGAAACCTTTGTGCCCTCCACAAGCTCTCTGCATGTGTGAGAAAACACCAAGGGAGGGCGCAGAGAGCTTCTGCTTGTACCTTCATGCACTTGAACGAAGCAGACCAGACACTGCAAAATATTTGAGCATCAGCCACCACCACAAGCCAGGCTTCCCATCAACAATTCTCACACAATCAATTGCCACAGTTTGTCCCTATACAAAAACACCCAGATGGATTTCACACCTTACCCACAGTGTTTCACCTTTCATGGTCAGTTACAAGTTCAAATTTTCAACTTATCAATAACTCAATGAATGCCTCAAACATTGTTAATCACTTTTCATGCTTTATCCCATTCATTATTCAAGAATAGTTTCAAGTTAAGTGACATACCTTTCCCATTCTACTGAGGAGGAAACAGGGACCTAAAATCATACAGCAAGAAATTTGAAGGCTTTGTTCTACCTGACTACAGAGCAAAGAATCTTTGCCATCCCACATTTCTGCATCCTCATAAAGTGTCGTGTTGAGCAGTTAGTGTCATTATAACAGTTATAAGCACACGTTTTTTAAAAAAAGATTTACTTATTTAGTTGAGAGGTGGAGTTACAGACAGAAAGATAGAGAAACAGTGAGAAAGGTATTCCACCTGGTGGTTCACTTCCCAAATGGCTGCAACAACCAGAACTGTGTCGAAGCCAGGATCCAGGAGATTCTTCTGGGTCTCCCACATGGGTGCAGGGGCCCAAGCACTTGGGCCATCCTCCACTGCTTTCCCAGGCCATCAGCAGGAAGCTGGATTGGAAGTGGAACAGCCAGGATTCGAACCAGCACCCATATGGGATGTCGGCGCTATAGACAAATACTTAACCTGCTACACCACAGAGCAAAGTCCACCAACACAATTTTTGTATGAAGGTCCAGATAGCAAATATTTTAGTCTTTGCCCACTCTGTCTTGACTACTCATCTTTGCTGTCCAAGAATAAAAGTGACCATGGCAATAGGTGACATGAGGGTGTGATTGTTCAAAAAAAATACTTTATTTGCAAAGAGAGGCACTGCGATGGCTATAGGTTGCTCTCCTAAGTGAGGTATGATAGAGGTGAGCTCGCTGAGATTCTAGTTGGTCTCCCATGGAGAAGTGTTGAGAGTCATTAGTTCTCTCACTACCAGGCCTTTTTGCCAAAACACAGCATGCCCAGTGTTGCCATCCAGTGCACCCTTGTAGAATACCACCCATGCCTTTGACAATAGAAGCCCATGTCAATCTCCCCTTCCCTAACCTGGACTCCTTTCCCCTCACATGGATGAAAGTTTGTGGCACTGTAATATCAAAACAAGGTTATGTGGCAAGAATAGTAGTAATTAGTAAATGTGTATACATATAGTTTGCCATATATATGTGTAATGATGATGCAACACAACAATTACGAATATTGATTGGAGGTAAGAACTTTGTGGTGGTTGTATTTGTAACAATAAGCTGTGTTCACGCTCTCCACTTTCACAGTTTGGTGAGCATGAAGCATGAGTGTATCTGCTCATAATTAAACATCATGATACAGAGCATCAGTCCCATCCCTAGTTTTCTCTTGCATTTTCAGATAATCCATAAAATGTCCACATTAATAAAAGAGCAAATCTTCTTGCTAAAAGGCTGCACATTGTACTCTGATTGGAACATTGGGCTTGGAGTTAGAACATTAATTGCAAATCATTTATCAATGTGTCTGGCACAGTTCTAAACAGATTGCATAAATTATTTCATATTAACCTCAGCAGCCTTGTAATGTAAATACCATTATTTACTGTATATTAATAATGAAGAAACAGGCCTGCCTTCACTGTAAGTTTTCTTTTTTCTCATTGCCTCCATAATAATGTAGGGTTTTGGTGTCACCTATCCATAAGAAACATCGTTGAATCTTCTGGAAACAACAACTTTTAGAAACTTCATGGCCCCTGTCATAGGATCATGGGTCGGCATAAAGCACACTGAGACTCCTCTAGGACCATCTATCAGCTCTGATGTCAACCTGGTATGTGAAATCTGAATGGTCAGAGCAGATCTGCATGCAAGACCTAGACATTCCATTACAAGGCCTTAGTAACAAGAAAGCAGTCAGAGGCAAAAGATTAGATGTGCACATAACAACATGGGTAGGTCTTAAGTGCACCATATTAGTTCACAAAAACTAAGACGACAAAAATTTGAAGTTATATAATTTGCATAGTTACAAAGTATAGCATGTGTACATCAAACAACAATGCATGTTTTGAAAGAAAAGCAAACAACAAAGAAATAGGAATTAAACAGTTAGAATCATAGCTATCATAAAAGGTGGGGAATGAGACTAGGAAATAGAGAGGAATACATGTGAAGAAATAAATTAACTAAAAAGCAGGGGTCTGGAAAGGAGTAATGAGGATCATGAACCATGTATCAAGAAGTGTCGTTATTCAATCCATGGAAACTTAGGCCCAAAAAAGAAAACAAAAAAACAAATGTCCTCCACCCTAAGTGTGACCAAACCATGAGAATGATGATGATTAAGAGACTTGCGCAAGAAACACAGGAGTTGATCTAGCCTGAATCAGCTGCGTCCTCCAAATAATGCAATCTGTACTTGCAGAAAATAAAGAATGCCTGTAACACAGCCTTCACAAAACAAGGGCATAGCCATTGGCAATGCAAAATTACTCTTATTGAGCAATGGTTCTGACCCAGCAATATTTTCTCAGGGATAAACCGACAGCCCAGTAATAGATTGAAGAGACATGGCCATTAATATATCTACTGCACTAATCCATTTCTTAAATTAACATTGTATAAAATTAAACGTCACACAAATAAGATATACTTGTTTATTAAATAAAATTGAAGAGAGGGAAAGGGTAGTGATCTCTGGAGCTAATGGGTGTCTTTAATCAGGCCAGACATATTGAAAATTTTTGCGGCATTGGATAATTCAAATGTGGGATAGAGGATGGGGGAGGGTTGTGTCTTGCCTCAAACAGATATGGGACAAAAAATTAAGATAATGGCACAAGAGGAATCTTTACTTTCTCTGTTTTCCAAATATTGCATGCTTTATCGTCTCTAGATGAATCACAAATTGTCTTAAAAGCCAGTCTGTTGAATAAAGTAGGATCAGAGAATGAGAAATTGGTCTCTAGCACAACTCAGCTGACAGTGGAGTTTTGAGGAAAATCAACTATTTTTAAATACATGCCTGACAACGTACTCTCCAAGTAAAGCACCCAACTATTGCTGCCACCATCTACAGTCTATCTATCAGGAATATCAGTGTAGCAATGACAACTTCATAGGAACTGCTCAAATGCTCAAGAGGTATACCAGCATCTGAGAATTCTAAATAGGGGTTAATAGTGACAAGAACGACATTGTATTTCAAAGCCTTGAAACTCTACAAGCATAACATCTACCAGTACATGAACTGGGGCGAGACTCGGTTCTTGGTCATTTTTATTTCATCTACCCATCAGACCAAGAACTGTAGTTCTAGGGAAAGATAAGCCTGGAGCTGATGACTAATTTTGTCACTGTATCTTTTATGTGGGACGTTGGTTCCCAGATCCCCTATGATATCAAGGTCTTCAAATGCTCAAGTCTTGTATATAAAATGATATATTTGTTAGCAATCCATGCTCATGCTCCCATATACTTCACATCATTCCTAGCTTACTCATACTACCTAATACAATATAAACGCTATAAAATAATTGTTGTATTGCTTAAGGAATAGTGACAAGAAGGAAAGTCTATCCAGGTTTAGTATAGTATGCAATTTTGTCTTGTGCATATTTTCAACCTGAAGTTACTGGAATCCACACATGCAGAACTCACAAAAATGAAAGAATGACTGTAACCATTTTAAAGATATATTTGTTTGTTTGAAAGTCAGAGTGACATAGACAGAAAGACAGAGAGTGAGCTCCCATCCAATGGTTCACTTCTCAAACAGCTGCAGTGTCCTGAGTCTGGTCCAGGCTGGAGCCAGGAGCCCAGAGCTCCGTCCAAATCTTGTACATGAGTGGTAAGGTCCAGGAAAGTGAGTCATTTTCCACTGCTTTTCAGGCGTGTTAGCAGGGAGCTTAATGGGAAGCTGAGCAGCTGGGACTTGAACTGGTGCTCCATATCGGATGCTATTGCCACAAGTGGAGCTTATCCTGTGCACCACATTGGTCCCTGAATATGTACGGATTTGGGGGCACAGTAAGTATTTAATAAATATTAATTGTTACTAACACTAACCAGCCAATAGATCCTAAATGATTTAGACGTGCACCAATTGATCATCCTTCACTACCTTCCAAGCATAGTGCTAGAAACAAGATACAGAGTTGAGCAAACCACAGATTCTACCTTCAAGCTTCTTAGTTGTTTGCTACTAAGTCTATCCATTAACTCTATTAAATTCCAAATTCTCACTGCAATAAATCAATAGAGTTAAAAGGAAGGCCTTTTGTTTCCTGTGCCAAATTCTACAATACTAATTTGCTACTGGGTAAAATGTGTGCTTGAAAATTAGCAAACCAGAGAACAATCAAGCATAAAAAAAGACACATAAATGTCTTAAGAAAGGAGATGTCTCTCTCTCTCTCTCTCTGTACCTCTGCCTATCAAATAAACAAATAATTTTTTTTAAAAAGGAGGAATTTGTGACTCCAAAAATGATCACTTATTGAAAGCTGAATGCATGCCAAGCACCATGCTAAGCATCTTACATTGAATCCTCCTGTCTACTCTGGGATGTGGCTGTTACAATGATTGCCATATCTATCTATGAGAGGTGAGATCTGGAGAATATAAAAATATGAAGATACTTCAAAAGCTTTTTGGAAAATGGAATTAAAAGTTATAAAGTTTTAAGCCGGCGCCGTGGCTTACTAGGCTAATCCTCCGCCTAGCGGCGCCGGCACACCGGGTTCTAGTCCCGGTCGGGGCGCCGGATTCTGTCCCGGTTGCCCCTCTTCCAGGCCAGCCCTCTGCTGTGGCCAGGGAGTGCAGTGGAGGATGGCCCAGGTGCTTGGGCCCTGCACCCCATGGGAGACCAGGAAAAGCACCTGGCTCCTGGCTCCTGCCATCGGATCAGCGCGGTGCGCCGGCCGCGGCGGCCATTGGAGGGTGAACCAACGGCAAAAGGAAGACCTTTCTCTCTGTCTCTCTCTCTCACTGTCCACTCTGCCTGTCAAAAAAAAAAAAAAAAAAAAAAAAAAAAAAAAAAGTTATAAAGTTTTAATGTGAATTTCTTTAAGTATGTGCACATTTTTTCATGATATGCATTTTCCATGAACTTTTTGAAGATCCACCATATGTGTAGAGGCATGTAGGGAATATGAGGTTAAATTTGGATTAAATATCCCTGACTCCAGAGACTTGGTTAAATTGCTGCACTATACTTCCTTTATATGCTGAAAGATTCTGTAGGATACTTGTAATTTAGGAGCTGGCATAAATTTAGCTAGTGTTTAATCCAAATTCACATTATATAAAAGAATAAGTAAACCTGTAATGCAAAACAACAAAAAATGTCCAACTATTTAATCATAAAACTGGGATTCAAACCTGGGCTTCCTGACTTGTTGTCAGATCACTCCCATTACCCATACGAGTTCCAAGTTTACTTAATCAAGTTTATTCTGAAGGAACCACATTAAGCAGGTCTGTATGATTAGGACAGATTCAACTCAAGTTTCACCCTCAAGAGATTCTGTGCCTTACCAAGATGTAGGCTTGGCATAGAATAGAACAATCCTATTTCTATTTCCCAGATGAAGCTAATGAAAGAAAGAAGATGCAGGGTGATGCATCTCCTCTGAATAGATTGTCGGGTCAGCACTCCTAAGCCTAGAGTACTCATTTCTCCATTTTCTGTTTTCTACACTTATCCTTCAAAAAGTATTTTGCTTAGCAGGTGGGTCATAATATCTCTGCATCACTGTGTTCTGCCTTGACGAATGCAGTGAACACCAGGGAAACAAAGGCAGCTGCCATATGATACACGCAGGGGATACAAATGAGTGATGTGAACTGATGGTGAGACGTTAAGATGTGTTTAAAGCGGTGCCCAGTTGGAGTTTGCATGTTTCCTATCACAGAAAGAGGGGAGCTGTTTTAAGTTTTTGCTCATTGATTCCATGGGGACATCCAAGACCATGTTGCCAGATTTTTCTAGTATTTAAAAAAATGTAAACATTTAATTTCATGTAAAATTTTCCAAATTTTCAAACCCATTGTTGAGCTTCATCTAGCTTGCAGATTTTCAGTTTTGACTCTGGTGTATGTACGTTGAGCTTTCATAACCTGAAAAAAGTCAGATTTTCTCTGTTCTCCCATGTAGCATGTTTCTCCTTCAGCTTTTTTTTTTTTTTTTTGTATTTTTATCTTCATTTCCTAATCTTTCCCACATTTGAGTTAAGCTCTTTGAAACCACAGTACTTTTTCAATTCCAAGTTTCTGGTACATGGTTGGTGACCAGCATTTAAAGATATAAGGAAAGGTTAGTCTTCATTGAAAGATGAAGCTACTTATGCTCATTCAACACATCAAAAGATAGTGCTTCAATACTTCTCTTCATAGAGACTGAATTACCTCCCAAGGCTGCAGTAGTAAAAATGATTAAATATTCTGAAACTCTTCAGTTCTATTAATATTTGGAAAGGTTTCCTGATCTTTATGGATCCTATTTTGTATATTCTCTGTTATTTAATAGTTTAGTAGTATTCACAACTTTGGGGTAAAAAAAAAAAAACATGGGTTTTTTTCTTAGCTTATTGAAATTAATACATTAGTCAGCATTCTTTCACTTCATAGCAACAGCAGAATACTCAAGCTACCAAAGTAAGAAAGGTGAGAAGGATGAAGAAAAGGAGAAGGATGAAGAACAGAAAGAAGGAGAGGGGGATGTGGGAGAAGAGTAGAAGCAGGAAAAAAAAAGAAAGAAGACAGAAGCAAAGAAAGCATGACAGGACATCAAAATGTTCATTGAAGATGAATTTAAGAGGCCAGCACTGTGGTGTAATAAGTTAAGCCTCTGCCTGCAGTGCCAGCATCCCCTTTTGGTGCAAGGACCACTTCCAATACAGCTTCCTGTTAATAGCGTGGGAAAGCAGTAGAAGATAGCCCAAGTGCTTGGGCCCTGCACCTGCGTGGGAGACCCAGAGGAAGCTCCAGGCTCCTGGCTTCGGATTGGCCCAGTTCCAGCCATTGCAGCCATTTGAGAAATGAACCAGCAGATGGAAGACCTCTTTATCTGTCTCTTCTCTCTCTGTCTATAACTCTGCCTCTCAAATAAATAAATTTTCATAAAAAAGAAAATGAAATTAAAATATGTTTATTTTGGTATAGGATGTTTAAATCAAAGCATAGATTTTTCATAATACTCATTCTTCATGAACTTCCTGAAGATCCCTTGTATTTTTTCATATAACTAAAAGATCTGGAGATCCAACTTGTGCTTGAAGGCACAGAAGGACCACGGCCTCAAGTATCATTATCAGGGATCAACTATAATGCTTCGACATGATCTTACCAAAATAAGATCACTGGCAGGGAAAGGCTCAAATCTTAGTACTTAGCAACATAGCAGAAATGAAAACAACTCTAATAGCATGGTAGAAAAGCCCCAAGGAAGAGTTTCCATTGGTCTAGATTGATAATATAATCCATCTATGAACCAAAAGCTATAGGAAAGAAAGGTTCTATTGGGACTGGCACCGTGGTGCAGCAGATTAATCCTCCACCTGAAATGCCAGCATCCCATATGGGTGCCGGTTCTAGTATCAGCTGCTCCTCTTCCAATCCAGCTCTCTGCTGTGGCCTAGAAAAGTAGTAAAAGATGGCCCAACTCTTGGGCCCTTGCACCCATATGGGAGACGGGGAAGAAGCACCTGGCTCCTGGCTTTGGATAGGAGCAGCTCCAGCCATTGCGGCCATTTGGGGAGTGAACCAACAGACAGAGGAACTTTCTCTCTGTCTCTCCCTCTCACTGTCTGTAATTCTACCTCTCTATTCAATATAGTTCTGGAGGTTCTAGCCAGAGCTATTAGGCAAGAAAAAGAAATTAAAGGGATACAAATTGGGAAGGAAGAACTCAAACTATCCCTCTTTGCAGATGACATGATTCTGTATTTAGGGGACCCAAAGAACTCTACTAAGAGACTATTGGAACTCATAGAAGAGTTTGGCAAAGTAGCAGGGTATAAAATCAATGCACAAAAATCAACAGCCTTTGTACACACAGACAATGCCATGGCTGAGGAAGAACTTCTAAGATCAATCCCATTCACAATAGCTACAAAAACAATCAAATACCTTGGAATAAACTTAACCAAAGACGTTAAAGATCTCTACGATGAAAATTACAAAACCTTAAAGAAAGAAATAGAAGAGGATACCAAGAAATGGAAAAATCTTCCATGCTCATGGATTGGAAGAATCAATATCATCAAAATGTCCATTCTCCCAAAAGCAATTTACAGATTCAATGCAATACCAATCAAGATACCGAAGACCTTCTTCTCAGATCTGGAAAAAATGGTGCTGAAATTTATATGGAGGCACAAGAGACCTCGAATAGCTAAAGCAATCTTGTACAACAAAAACAAAGCCGGAGGCATCACAATACCAGATTTCAGGACATCCTACAGGGCAGTTGTAATTAAAACAACATGGTACTGGTACAGAAACAGATGGATAGACCAATGGAACAGAATTGAAACACCAGAAATCAACCCAAACATCTACAGCCAACTTATATTTGATCAAGGATCTAAAACTAATTCCTGGAGCAAGGACAGTCTATTCAATAAATGGTGCTGGGAAAATTGGATTTCCATGTGCAGAATCATGAAGCAAGACCCCTACCTTACACCTTACACAAAAATCCACTCCACATGGATTAAAGACCTAAATCTACGACCTGACACCATCAAGTTACTAGAGAACATTGGAGAAACCCTTCAAGATATTGGCACAGGCAAAGAATTTCTGGAAAAGACCCGGGAGGCACAGGCAGTCAAAGCCAAAATCAACTATTGGGATTGCATCAAATTGAGAAGTTTCTGTACTGCAAAAGAAACAGTCAGGAGAGTGAAAAGACAACCGACAGAATGGGAAAAAATATTTGCAAACTATGCAACAGACAAAGGGTTAATAACCAGAATCTACAAAGAGATCAAGAAACTCCACAAAAACAAAACCAACAACCCACTTAAGAGATGGGCCAAGGACTTCAATAGACATTTTTCAAAAGAGGAAATCCAAATGGCCAACAGGCACATGAAAAATGTTCAAGGTCATTGGCAATCAGGGAAATGCAAATCAAAACCACAATGAGGTTTCACCTCACCCCAGTTAGAATGGCTCACATGCAGAAATCTACCAACAACAGATGCTGGCGAGGATGTGGGGAAAAAGGGACACTAACCCACTGTTGGTGGGAATGCAAACTGGTCAAGCCACTGTGGAAGTCAGTCTGGAGATTCCTCAGAAACCTGAAGATAACCCTACGTTCGACCCAGCCATCCCACTCCTTGGAATTTACCCAAAGGAATTTAAATTGGCAAACAAAAAAGAGGTCTGCACCCTAATGTTTATTGCAGCTCAATTCACAATAGCTAAGACCTGGAACCAACCTAAATGCCCATCAACGATAGACTGGATAAAGAAATTATGGGATATGTACTCTTTAGAATACTATACCGCAGTAAGAAACAACGAAATCCAGTCATTTGCAACAAAATGGAGGAATCTGGAACACATCATGCTGAGTGAAATAAGCCAGTCCCAAAGGGACAAATACCATATGTTCTCCCTGATCGGTGACGACTGACTGAACACCAAGAGGGAAACCTGTTGGAGTGAGGTGGACACTATGGGAAATGGTGGCTTGATCAGCATAGCCCTGACTGTTAATGAACAACTAAATACATTATCCCTCTTAGTAGTTTTTTTATCTGTTCTACTTAATATGACTGGTTTAGATCTGTAATTGATGCACAGTTATTCTTAAGTGTTGAAAATTAACTGAAATGTGATCCCTGTTGAACATGGTGGTGGGAATGGGAGAGGGAAGAGATGTATAATTTGGGACATGCTCAAGCTGACTTGCCCCAAGTGGTGGAGTTGGAAGCATACCAGGGGATTCCAATTCAATCCCATCGAGGTGGCATGTACCAATGCCATCTCACTGTTCCAGGTGATCAGTTTCAGTTCACAGTTGGTCATGGTGAAGGGACTGGGAGTCAAAGGGAGCACATAGACAAGTCTAGTACCTGCTAATGCTAACTGATGGAGTAAATAAAGGGGAGAGTGATCCAACATGGGAAGTGAGATACTCAGCAGACTCATAGAATGGCAGATGTCCTAAATAGCACTCTGGCCTCAGAATCAGCCCTAAAGGCATTCGGAGCTGGCTGAAAAGCTCATGAGAGTATTTCAGGCATGGAAAGCCAAGACACTCTGGCAAAAGATCTCTGCGAGTGAGATCCCAGTGGAAAGAACAGGCCATCAAAGAAGGAGGTACCTTTCTCTGAAGGGAGGAGAGAACCTCCACTTTGACTATGACCTTGTCTAAACAAGATAAGAGTCGGAGAACTCAGAGGGCTTCCATAGCCTTGGAAACTCATGACTGGAGCATAGGGAGATTACTGATGCCATAGACAGGAGTGTCAATTGGTAAAGTCAACAACAGGAGTCACTGTGCACTTACTCCTCATGTAGGATCTCTGTCCTTAATGTGCTGTACATTGAGATTTAATGCTATAACGAGTACTCAAACAATATATTTCACTTTGTGTTTCTATGGGGGTGCAAACTGTTGAAATCCTTACTTAATGCATACTAAACTGATCCTCTGTAAAAAAAAAAAAAAAAAAAAAAAAAGAAAGAAAGAAATTATCAATTCCCAACTTGACTCTCACTGGGATTAAACATGACAATAGGTCTGCTCTGATTTCATCATCATCTAAAAAAATCATCTATTATTTTTCACTTTATGTTTCTGTGTGGGAGCAAACTGTTGAAATCCATACTTAATGTATACTAAGCTGATCTTCTGTATATTAAGATAATCGAAAATGAATCTTGATGTGAATGGAAGGGGAGAGGGAGTGGGAAAGGGGAGGGTTGTGGGTGGGAGGGACTGTATGGGGGGAAAGCCATTGTAATCCATAAGTCGTACTTTGGAAATTTATATGCA
Organism: Oryctolagus cuniculus; assembly: GCF_964237555.1. NCBI lineage: Eukaryota > Metazoa > Chordata > Mammalia > Lagomorpha > Leporidae > Oryctolagus > Oryctolagus cuniculus. The sequence goes on along the minus strand of NC_091432.1, from coordinate 22,843,659 downwards.
TTAAATAAAAGTTAAAAAAAAAAAAAAAAAAAAAGAAAGGTTCTATTAAGATAATAAGGAAGTAAGAAGGAAAAGACAGAAAATTGTTGCTTGTTAGGAGCAAACCAAAGACATGAAAGTAACCTGATGCTGTCTATCCACTGGAAATGGATAGTTCTGACTATCCAGAGGAGATAGATCTGTACCAGAAGTTATCTGGAAAAAGTCAAAATCCTCACCATGTGGAGGAAACACAGATATTCATTTTTTTCCTGGAATGCAATGGCTATGTTTGATTCCAACATAGTGTCAAGTTCTTTAATTTCCACCACAGAATCTCTCAAAGAGTATTAAAAGAAAGTGTTTATTTTTAGGGTGTTTAAAATCAATGAGTGTTAGACAGCATAGAAGAGTGATTATAGCTAATGATAACCTATACTATATTTTCTGAATGCATAGAAAAAATGAGCTGCAAGCCTCCAGTCATAAAGTAATGTCATAAAAGAGGAATTGTTGGCTTTCCTGATTTTATAAATACATATTGTATCAATGTATTAAAATATCACACAGGGGCCAGCACTGTGGTACAGTATGTTAATTCTCTGCCTGTGGCACCAGCATCCCATATGGGCACTGGTTCTAGTCTCCACTACTCCACTTCTGATCCAGCTCTCTGCTATGGCCTAAGAAAGCAAGGGAAGATGACCCAAGCGCTTGGGCCCCTGCATGCATGTAGGAGACCTAGAAGAAGCTCCTGGCTTCTGGCTTCAGATTGGCTCAGCTCCAGCCATTGTAGCCATTTGGGGAATGAACCAGTGGATGGAAGACCTTTCTCTTTGTCTCTCGCTATCTGTAACTCTACCTCTCAAATAAATAAATCTTTAAAAGAAATCACGCTACAGCCCATAGATGTGTACAAGTATTATTAATGATTTTTTAAAAATAAATGGCAGAATTTAGCAAGAATGTTCATTATTCAAATAAGTTTGAGAAACTTTCAGTTACACAAAAATAAATAGATTTGTTAAAACTGAAGAAATTCTCAGAGATTTAATTATGTTAATGTGCAACATGGATCTCTAAAATGTTGCCAGATTAATTTGACTATGGCATACTTTGGATAACAGAGGCTCTTATAGGTCTGATGTTCTATGGAAGATGTACTAGAAATCGCCAATTAAAAGAGATGGAAATTACCAGTTTTCTCTTTGCATTTGAAACTTGCTACAGTGAAAACAGCGTAGATTTTTCACATCTGAATTCTATTTGTATCTAAGTTTATTATGTTACTTTGCTACCATTATTTGCTAAATTAAGAAGTTTGTATCAATTCTTTTTTTCCAATAAGTAATGTATTATTATTTCCCAATACTAATATAAGTCTTACCCAAAACACTTTCTTCACTAGTTCAGGCTCAGAAGAAGGTAAAAAGAAGTGAAAAAAATTAAATGCTTTTGGGTGAATGAAAATAGGCTAAACTAATAAGAAAGAACATCAGAACCCAACATAGGATAAGTTCAACCTCAGGAGTTGGTTTCAGAGCAAGATTTGGATGATGTGTATGGCCTTGTACAATTCTCTAAGTATCTATTTCCTGGAGTATCAATGATGACAGTTATATCATTTCATTATTGTGAAAATGGTGCACATTAATGACTGTACTTACTACATCTGGTACATTATAAGCACTCAATATCATGTTGCAACACTAATCAATCTCCAAAAATCGCAGTGACTAGATATAATTACAGCTTATTTCTTTCTCATACTACATGTCTGAGTCTGATGGGCAAGAGTTTTACTGATTTTTGTCACTTAGAGACTGAGCCTGATGGAGCAAATGCCAACCCATGATGCTAACCAATATGCTTAAGGGAGAAAGTTCCCCAGAGGACCTCACACCAGCAATTAAATGTATGGCCTAGAAATGACACATGAGATTACAACTCACCACTCAACACGAGGAGTAATCACATGGGCTTACCCAATCACAAGGGGAACTAGGGATTAGTATCCTCCTTTCTGTCCAGGACGGGGAGAAATAAAAAAATGCTTTCTGTGCAGAAACTGCTCACCGCAAACACATAAGTTGTTATGATGCAGCATTTGCACACAATAGGCACTTTCTGAGTAATTAATGATTGCCTTAAAATGGCCAACAGAGCAAGAGGACCAATTTTTTTACTTGTCATTGATAAAACCATCAAGATGTAGCAAACAGAACACTATAAAGAGAAAACTACAGACCTTCTGTAGCAACAGCAATAAACTTGCACAAAAGCTTAAGGAGAGGGGCATAGCTTGCTCAGTTTTCAGTAGATAATTAAAACATATTTGGCAAAAGCTATTGAATTTTGGCTCTGTAACTTTTAACCCTAGGTCAAATTACTTAAACTTCCCTAAGTCATAGTTTCTTCATCTATGTAAAATGAGTTACTATAGCTTCTAGGACAGTACTCAGCTCACAAAACACAATTGTTAATGCTACTTTCTTTTCGTTTCAAATTCACCTAGGCCTGATATCAGCTTCTACCAAATGTCCCAAACTCTTTCACAAAATCTGCACAAAACTCCAATATGGCCTTCTCCGATTTTGAATATCCTGTTTGATAACAGCATAGTTAGATGACTTTAAAAAGCAAAAACAAAAAAAAAGAATGATATCTGTAACTCACAGTAAATCTTCACCTAAATTATTCATGCTATTTGTTTATAAACTGCACAACCAGTCAACCATGAAGTTTAAATTGGAAAATCAATTTCCCTGAAAAACATTTCAGGTTATATAGAGTTGTCTTGGAGAATATGACGGCTGTAGTGATGAATTATTTTTATGACATCACTCACATGCAGAGAGCATTACAGAAGGACTAAAACAGAAACAATCCTGAATTACAAGGACAGAATGGCATGAAGAAATTGGCTTGTTTCTCTTGAGAAGAGCCCTCAGATTTCACTCATTCCCCCACAGTTACCATTCTGGAAGTAAAATGCTAGGCAAGTGCAGAATTGCTGCATGAATGTGATCAGAAAGAGAAATTAAAATTAATTCAAGTCTCAGATTCTGAGTGATCCATCTGTTTTGGCATTTTAGAAATCTGTCATAAATTCATCTTCAATGAAATAATTATTCAAAAATGAGCTATAGGGGCTGACTTTGTGGCACAGAGTGTTAAGTCACCACCTGCGACCCTCACATCCCATATAGGTGCCGGTTCCAGTTCCAGCTGTTCCATTTGCAGTCTTGCCCCCTGCTAATGGCCTCAGAAAAGCAGTGGAGGATGACCCGAGTACTTGGGACCCTGAACGTGGGAGACCTGTATAAAGTTCCTGGCTCCTGGCTTTGGTCTGGGCTAGCCTTGGCCATTACAATTATTTGGGGGAGCAAATCAGCAGATGGAAGATATTTCTCCCTCTCTCTCCCTCTCTCTTCTCATTCTCTCATCTCTCCACCTTTCTGTCCCTGTGTGTGACTTTGTTTTTCTAATAAATAAAATAAATCTGAAAAACAAGCTGTAAGAATGAACTAAATTATAGCGGTTTTTTAAAAAACTTTATTAATCTGGCATATTTTAAAGGGAGTTTTTCCAACTCCTAGCCTTCTCACCGCCATCCTAACAGATTGAGAAATTGCCTCTTCTCAGCTCCTTATGGTCATCAGTTTCAAGGGTGGCTGACTCCATTGTTAGTGGTGAATGGTAGGTCCTCTTTAGTCGATGTCAAACCTGCTTGACTGTAATGAGTGGAGGAATGAGTATATGATACAATTCTGGCCAAGATGTGCAAGGTCCATTAAAGAATACAAAAAAAATGTGATGTCATTTATGAAAAACAAAGTCAGCCCCTCTTTTTCTACAAATGTTGTCGTGTATGGATCTAACATCTGGAACAGCTATTTCCAGCATGAGAACAAAGGTATTGGGAAGAGTAGCAGAGGTGAAAAATGAAAAGAGCCTACCACCACTAGGACACCTTTGAACCACTGAGTCAAGAAATCTGTAATCTCTTCTACTTCTGCACATCCTGGTGTCAGATGGACTTGTTTCCTAATTGTTTACATCAACTTGACTTGTGCTTTCTGATTGTTGTAAAACAAAGCAGCCTAATGCAAAGGACTTAAAGAGAATTAGGAGAGCATGACGGATACTACCATAAACTATCCAGTGTTTATTCTCCCTTTCTACCTTACAGACATTACTTCACATTGGATTTAAAGCAGCCCAACTAGAATACACAGGAATTTCTGACAATGAGATGCATACAGATATCTATTTTGGGGCTTTGTGACAAAGCTGTTGCTGTCTTCTAAAAGTATTTTAAAACTTTTTTAAAATGTTAAAAAAAAAAGCTGTCGTGTCCTTCACCCTTCACTGTTTCTCCTTTCTTCCAATATGTGAACTAAATACCCACAGACAGAGCACTCAACATATTCAGGATGGCAGAGCAATAAAGCAGAAAGCACCAAATTATTGAGGCCTTCCCTACCAGCTGTGTTCTTCCTGAAAAACCTCCCCCCAGGCTTCCTTGGAATAGGAGGAAAAGAAAAAAAGTGTGTGGGGGGGTGAGGGGTGTAGAAAAGAAAGAAGAGAAAAGAAACTCCTGGGGCCGGCTCTGTGGCTCACTAGGTTAATCCTCTGCCTGTGGCACTGGCTCCCATATGGGTGCCAGTTCTAGTCCTGGTTGCTCCTCTTCCAGTCCAGCTCTCTGCTATGGCCTGGGAAGGCAGTAGAAGATGGCCAAGTGCTTGGGCCCTGCACCCACGTGGGAGACCTGAAAGAAGCTCCTGGCTCCTGGCTTCGGAGCAGCACAGCGCCAGCCTTTGTGGCCATTTGGAGAGTGAACCAATGGAAGGAAGACCTTTCCCTCTGTCTTTCTCTCTCACTCTCTGTAACTCTACCTGTCAAATAAATAAATAAAATCTTAAAAAAAGAAACTCCTGTTTGGATAAGCCCCTATAGTTTAGTTTGCAATGATAGAAAACTAGAATCCCTTTCTTGCTTAAAGGACAGTTTCTTTTGCTGCTCATTCAACCCTGTTCATTCCTCCTCTCTACCCTACACCTCTCCTCACTTACTTATCCCCAAGAAGGATTGATAATCAATCTGTCAAGGCTAAGGACATTCAATAGATCCCTAATACAGGGCCAGGAGTGTGTTTGTGTGTGTGTGTGAGAGAGAGAGAGAGAGACATTTAAAAAGTTACTTGAATGAAAGACTGCCCTCCACTCTTCCCTCACCTACCAGACCTCATTATGAAGACCTTAAGTGCATAGCTCACTCCAGCTCTACTCTAAGCAGAGACAAAATCTTCCTTCATTGGTATGATCTTCCTTTAAGGAGCTGTCCCCAGGATTGACTGCCCCTTCTTAAAAGAAGTAAATGAGAGAGGGCCCAGAAAAAGCCTACCTGTAGCTGAAACAAAGGAGCTGTCCTTATGATCCAACATCAGGAGGCCACAGAGAGGATGGAACAGAAGCATGGAAGATTATCATAAAAACATGTGTTGACTTACCTTGGCCTTTTGTTGGGTACCTTCCCAGGGCATAGTTAAGGTAGGATGGGATTCAAATGACCAAGATCTTTGACCTCTAAGTAACTACCCTATAGATTTTAAAATCCAGAAACAGAGAGAATATAACTTTTACAAAGCTACCCTTGAGCCCCAGCACCATTCTAAACAGGCCCAATTTGTATCACATACAAACAACCCATGGCCCTTCTGTGGTGCCTTCTTCATGTTCCAACAGTCTAAAGAGCAGACAATGCTTAGGAGGTCACTCAATGACCTTGCTGCTAGGCCAGCTAAAACATGCCATCAAATCCTACAGTCTAAGTAGAGCTGCTGCAGTGTCTAAGAGACACAAACTCAGAGGAGGTGAACAGCTACAGAGGTGCACTTATACCCCTTTCTCTCCTATGTACTTGTGACCTCTGTCTGCTAATAGCAACAGTTAACATGAATTAACCACCTACTCTGCACCAGACATTGTTCTCAACTTCTATAATTATTTTTAAACCAAAATTATTTTATTTTGTGTTCATTTGAGAGGCAGAGGGAGACAGAGAGAGAGAGAGAGAGAGAGAGAGAGAAAGGCTATCTGCTGGTTCATTCCCTAATGTTAATAATCGACCACTGTGTGTCAAAGCAGAATCAGTCTTTCCCATGTGGGTGGTAGGAATCCAACTGTTTTTTAAAGGTGTATTTATTTGAAAACCAGATTTAGAGAGAGAGAGAGAGAAATTTTTCATGTGTTGATTTTACTTCCCAGACAGCTGCAATGGCTGGGGCTGGGCCAAGCTGAAGCCAGGTGCCTGGAACTCCATCTGGGTATCCCATGTGGGCAGCAGAGAGACAAGTATTTGGCTATCTCTCACTGTTTTCCTAGACATGTTAGCAGGGAACTTGAGAGCATGTGGAGTAGCTGGGACTGGAAGTACACTCATAGTGACTTAACCTGCTGTACTACAACAGTAGCCCCAGGAATCTGAGAATTCAGTAGTGAGACATCACTGCTGAAATCAGCGACCTCCTGCCATGTATTTAGATAAGGATTCTATATACTGGCTGCTTATAAATGAAACAGGTAACATGGTACAATTTTTAACATTTATTCTGTGAAAGAAATATATAAGAAAGTGAAGGCTTTATTTAGGAGAGAAGAAGTCTAGGAATGTAAGTTGGGTCCATAACGGGCAGAGCAGGCCAAGAGCCATGTGGAGCAAAGCCTGTGGGCAAGAAAACAGAGGCAGAGAAGCAGCCAAAAGGCCGTGAGCCCGAAGGCACAGGACAACAAGGGAGGGGCCCACTGTGCTTCAGGCCTTTTACTCACTTCCAAAAGGAAGTGGTTACATAATCTGATTGGCAGGTGGGTATTCAGGTAGGGGCATAAGATAACAAAAGCATGGGAGTGAAGGCATGGTCTCCAACTCGTAAACCTAATCAATTTAATCCTATCTGCCTGCCCATATCACTGCTAACTCCCAGGGTCCTCATTAGCAGGAAGCTGTAGTCAGGAGCTAAGCCAAACTTCTACACTTAATTTCTGCCAAAAATCTACAAGATATATATGTTTTTATTACAAGGTGTTTTAATTATCCTCATTTTCTGTAGGAGTTGGTGGGAATTAGGCACAGATAGGTTATTTAGCAGACCAAAGATCACAAAGGAAAGTAAATGGAGAAGGTAGATGAAGAACCCAAGCTCTTGGGTTCCTATTACTCCATGTTGCTGCTGCTGCCCCAGAAAGGAAGTGTTGCAAGGGTGTTTGCCCCTTGGAGTGCCATTATAACCAGTTAGACCCCTGAGGGCTAAACCCCCAGACCTGATGAAACTAGGCACAGATAGATAATCTAGAGGCTAGTGGAATGTTTATTACTCAGGAAAAATCTTCACCTAGAACATTGCACACTGCCAAGACAAGGCACTGTAAACTTCACCATAGAGCATTTCTGTATGTCCCCCACCCACCTTATCAAGGACAATGTGGTGCTCTAAATCTTCCCCCAACAAACAGCTTTACAAGGGACTTTGCTGGTTGCTCAAATGGAATGAAGCCTGGCTTCAAACCCCCTGTCCTTTATCTGGGCAGGCTGAATCCCAGCTCTCTTCACCCCTCACATCCTATGCCTCCTAAAGTAGTCTTCTCTTCTTTAACTGACTGCCTCCTCACCTCCTTTGGAGCCTAAAAATCCTAGAACCCAACAAGTGCTCCTTCTGTAAATGGGCCCAATTTGTATCATTTACAAACAACCCAGGAATCTTCTGTGGTATCTCCCCCAAGTACCAACAGACTGAAGAAAAGTATTTCATGCTTCACCCATCACAAGTAAGAGGAAGAGGAAGACAGAGTCACCCTGATAAAAGGAGACTGCTATAAGACAGATGCATGTATCCCACCAAAATTCAAATATTGAAAACTAATCAATGTAAAGGTTTTGTGAGATGAACCCTTTGGGAGGTGATTATGTGAGGAGTTGGATGGGTTGAAAGGTAGTCATTGGAAATCGAGGTGGAAAATGTTCCCCCTCAAAAATTATCCCTAGCAAGGTCAGAAGGTAGTGGTGACTCCACCCTTCTGAGAGCTCAGTTTACTGTAAAACAAATTAGGTATTGCACACCTGTGATGGCTCTTTTGTTTTATCTTGACCAAGCCAGACAGGATAAAGGATTGCAAATGAGATCTTTTGATGTTTTCTTCCCAACCTTGTAACTGAGTGTCAATCTGTCAAGTTTTTTTGTTTGTTTGTTTGTTTTATTTTGTTTTGTTTTCAAAATTGTGCTTAAAAATCCCAGTGCCAGGGAACCCTTCCTCTCTTGGAAGCCCCCTCTATGCCACTCTGGCTGGAGGTCTCTAACTCTAATAAATTTTACTTTTAAACCTTTAAATTTCACTTTACTCTTTGCCTTGTCCACTTAGAAATTCTTCTTCCATGTGAGACAAAGAACTGAAGTAATAGTATCTTCACCACTGTTTCCTGTAACATTTAGATCATGGAATCAGAGCCTTCATGAATGCAATCAGTGTCCTTACAGAGCAGGCCCGCAAAAGACCACTGAATTCTCCCAGCATGTGAGGAACAAGACCATCCATGAACCAAGTGGGAAAGTTGTTGGAATCAGAGAAGCTGCTTGTGTCAACCCTAGCAATAAAATGAGCAAATAAAATCAAGAGATTATGAAGGAAGGGTTCCTGTGCAGGATTGTCTGCTAGTAGCTATCACAGCACAGTACCAGAACTACAACTTTACAGAAAAGCCAGTGCCACCTTATACAAAAAGTGTAAAGCCACCACAAAACACACCAAACACTGGAGTTAAAGGAAAGGTTTATTGACAGGTGGGGAAAACCCAATAGGCTTCCTCCCCATTCATAAGAGAACAGCAGCCTGCACTAGCAGAACAGGTCTTTTATAGCTTTGCAGAGGTAAGGAGGTGGGAGCAGCAAATCCTGTTAGAGTAGAGGTGGAGCTGACGCTTGTGGTTGGGCCATTTGGTCACCAGACTTCTCATAAGCCAGGCTGGGCTTTTTTGCAAGATGGTGATAGGGACAGAGCCTAAGATGGTGTCCAGAACTTGAGATGGAGCCCCATATAAAAGGGCACCATTTTACTAACAAAAAGTACATTGTCAAGGATATATGTCCAGCAAATATTCAACTTTGGGCTGGAATCCCTATTGTCATTAATCATTGTGGCCAAGAACTATTGGTTTAAAATTTCTTATGTAATCCTCCTCATTTTTGCCTTCCCCTCTGGGGGCCAGCATGGTGGCCCAGTGGGTTCAGCCTCTGCCTACTGATAGAGAATGGAGACATTTTTATTACAGGCTGGTAAACAAGGAAATGGGTCCCTGAGGATGAATAAGACAATCACTGGAATCACGGGATAAAGTCACACCAGTCAAAGATCCAGACCATTCCAAACCTATTTGAGTACTCTGTCAACTTCTCTGTGCAAAACAAGTTACTCTAGGGGCCAGCACTGTGGCATAGCAGATATGGCCACTGCCTGCATTGCTGGCATTGCATATGGGCGCCAGCTCGAGTCCTGGCTGCTCAACTTCTGATCCAGCTCTCTGCTATGCCCTCAGAAAGCAGCGGGAGATGGCCCAAGTGCTTGGGCCCCTGAACCCATATGGGAAAACTGGAAGAAGCTTCTGGCTCCCGGCTTTGTTACCAGAGAAGCAAAGGGTCCTTGTCTTGGGGCAAGAAAAAATTCAGGCATGAGACAGAGTAGTGGAAAGCAAAATAGCAAGGTTTATTAGGGTAGGGACATCCGTAAGAAGGATAGGCACCTCTCCAAATAGGACCTGAAAGAGAGTGCAGAGTTGACAATTAGGCTGGGGTTTTTAAGGGGATGGATCTTGCCTTCCCTCCCCCTCTCCTTCTTCTTCTCCCAGAACAAAGGACTTGTTGGATGTAAATACAAAAAATTCCTTTCTGAGTTTTTTCCCATTGAAGTTATCAGACAGAGGAAGCCTGGCTGGCATTGCCCCCCACCACCACCTTAGAGGAAGGATGTTTATCAGGTAAAAGGGGCAGGAGCCCCTGGACTGTCATCAGGATCCAGGCAGGACATTTGAAATGCAGATACTGGGCTGCACCTGGAAAGTTATCGGGATGACTTTGAGATGTGGATGCTGGACCTTTGTAGATGTCAATACCTTAGGCCTTTGACACACACACATAAGCTCATTTTTGACTTCCTACCTAACAGCTTCAGATAGGTGCAGCTCCGGCCATTGAGGCGATTTGGGGATTGAACCAGCATAGGAAGATTCTGCCCCACACCCACACCCCTCTCTCCTTCTGCTACTCTTTCTGGAACTCCACCTTTAAAATAAATAAATATATATTTAAAAAAAAGAAACTCTTTGTTTATAAACCAACAAGCCTCTAGTGTTTTGTTATATCAGCCCAAAGGACTAAGACAGAAATCATAGGAAAAGATCAAAACAAGGAGAGGCAGACTTGGGGGGGGGGTCTTTTTCTAGTCACTTTTCTGAAGCAAAGTAGTGATTTTGAGGAAAAGAAAAGATTCTTCTGCTGCATATTTGAATTCTTGTCATGTTAATGAATGGGCCATTGAAGCAGCTGGTCGCACCCTTATCACAGCTATGGGAGGTATTTACGCTAATCCTTCCCCTGTAGCCTGGCTGGACAAGGATAAAAATCCCAAGCATCAGGTATTAAAAGAGACAGAGGAAGCACACAAGCCAATTTTCAGGGTTTCACTTGACCAGTTTTCCTCATTTGAGTCCTATTAGCTCTGATAATGTATCCTCACTATTAATCAGCCTGGGGAGAGCAAGGTAACATTCAAGTGTGTGAATGTGTGTGGGCATGCATGGGCCTCCAGTGCCTCTGAGAGGACAGCTTCCCAGAAGGAAAGCAGAAAGGCATGGAAACAGCAGAGTGATCCTTTCAGGTCTTAGAAAGCATACGAGTGACCAAGTCAGAAAGTACTTGAGGAGAATACCAGGGACTGATATTGTGGCATAGTGGATCAAACTAATACTGGTGACTCCTGAATCCCCTATCAAAGTGCTTGGCAATGAGTCTTGCCTCTGTCTCCAACGCAAAACCCTGTAAATGCCCACAATGGGAAGCGATAAATGGTGGCTCAAGTCCATGGGTTCCTGCCACCTACATGAGAGATCCCAATGGAGTTCCTGGCTCCTGGCTTTAGCCTGACTCTTCCCAGCTGTTACAGCCATTTGGGGAGTAAACCAGTGGATGGATTACTTTCTCTCTCTATTCTTTCTCCTTCCCTTTCACATACACACTGACCTCAAATAAATAAAAATAAATAAAAATAATTTTTACTGCTTTATAGCATTCTATAGAGTACATTTCCCATAATTTCTTTTTTAACTTTTATTTAGTAGATATAAATTTCCAAAGTTTATGGATTACAATGGATTTCCCCCCCATAACTTCCCTCCCACCTGCAACCCTCACATCTCCCACTCACTCTCCCATTCCATTCACATCAAGATTCATTTTCAATTATCTTTAAATACAGAAGATCAATTTAGTATATATTAAGTAAGTATTTCATCAGTTTGCCCCCACACAGAACACAAAGTGCAAAATACTGTTTGAAATTAGTGATAGCATTAATTCACATTGAACTACCCATCAAGGACAGAGATCCTACATGAGGAGTAAGTGCACAGTGACTCCTGTTGTTGAATTAACAAATTGACACTCTCATTTAAGGCATCAGTAATCTCCCTAGGCTCTAGTCATGAGTTGCCAAGGCCATGAAAGCCCTCTGAGCTCACCGACTTTGATCTTATTCTGACAAGGTCATAGTCCAAGTGGAAGTTCTCTCCTCCCTTCAGAGAAAGGTACCTCCTGCTTTGATGGCCCGTTCTTTCTACTGGGATCTCATTAGCAGAGATCTTTCATTTAGGTTTTTTTGTTTTTGTTTTTGTTTTTGTTTTTGTTTTTGTTTTTTGCCAGAGTGTCTTGGCTTTCCATGCCGAAGATACTCTCATGGGCATTTCAGCCGGATCCGCAGGCCTTAAGGGCTGATTCTGAGGCCAGAGTGCTGTTTAGGACATCTGCTATTCTCTAAGTCTGCTGTGTATCCTCCTTCCCATGTTGGATCATTCTCTGCCTTTTTGATTCTATCAGTTAGTATTAGCAGACACTAGTCTTGTTTGTGTGATCCCTTTGACTCTTAGACCTATCATTATGATTTATTGTGACCTGAAATTGATCACTTGGACTAGTGAGATGGAATTGGTACATGCCACCTTGATGGGATTGTATTGGAATCCCCTGGCGCATTTCTCACTCCACCACGTAGGGTAAATTGTACATCTCCTCCCTCTCTTATTCCCACTCTTATATTTAACAGGGATCACTTTTCAGTTAACTATAAACAACTAAGAATAAATGTGTGTTAATTACAGAGTTCAACCAATAGTATTAGGTAGAACGAAAAAAATACTAAAAGAGATAAAGTAAACAGTGATGACAAGGGCTGAGCAAGTCACTGTTTTTCATAGTGTATATTTCACTTTACCAGGTTTCCTTTTCTGATGCTCGGTTAGTTGTCACTGATCAGGGAGAACATATGATATTTGTCCTTCTGGGACTGTCTTATTTCACTCAGCATGATGTTTTCCAGAGTCCTCCATTTTGTTGCAAATGACCGGATTTCATTGTTTTTTGTTGTTGTTGTTGTTGTTGTTTTGTTTGTTTTTTTTTTTTTTTTTTTTTTTTTACTGCTGTAGAGTATTCTATAGAGTACAAGTCCCATAATTTCTTTATCCAGTCTACTGTTGATGGGCATTTGTGTTGGTTCCAGCTCTTAGCTATTGTGAATTGAGCTGCAATAAACATTAATGTGCAGACAGCTTTTTTGTTTGCCAATTTCATTTCCTTTGGGTAAATTCAAATGAGCAGGATGGCTGGGTTGAATATTAGGGTTATATTCAGGTTCCAGAGGAATCTACAGACCGATTTCCATAGTGGATTTACCAGTTTGCATTCCCACCAACAGTAGGTTAGTGTCCCTTTTTCCCCACATCCTCTCCAACAAGCTATTGTTGACAGATTTCTGCATGTGAGCCATTCTAACCAGGGTGAGGTGAAACCTCATTGTGGTTTTGATTTGCATTTCCCTGATTGCTAGTGATCTTGAACATTTTTTATGTGCTACTTTGCCAAACTCTTCTATGAGTTCCAATAGTCTCTTAGCAGAGTTCTTTGGATCCCCTAAATAAAGAATCATATCATCTGAAAAGAGGGATAGTTTGAGTTCTTCCTTCCCAATTTGTATCATTTAATTTCTTTTTCTTGCCTAATAGCTCTGGCTAAAACTTCCAGAACTATGTTGAATAACAGTGGTGAGAGTGGGCATCCCTGTCTAGTACCAGATCTCAGTGGAAATGCTTCCACCTTTTCCCCATTCAATAGGATGCTGGCCATGGGTTTTTCATAAATTGCTTTGATTGTACTGAAGAATGTTCCTTCCATACCCAGTTCGCTTAGAATTTTCATCATGAGAGGGTGTTGTAGTTTATCAAATGCCTTCTCTGCATCTATTGAGATAATCATATGGTTTTTCTTCTGCAGTCTGTTAATGTGAAGTATCACATTGATTGAATTGCGAACACTGAACCATCTCTGCATTCCAGTGATAAATCCCACTTGGTTTAGGTGGATGATCTTGCTGATGTGTGGTTGCATTCTACTGGCCAGAATTTTATTGAGGATTTTTGCATCTATGTTCATCAGGGATATTGGTCTGTAATTTTCTTTCTTTTTTTTTTTTAAACTTTTATTTAATACATATAAATTTCCAAAGTACGACTTATGGATTACAATGGCTTCCCCCCCATACCGTCCCTCCCACCCACAACCCTCCCCTTTCCCACTCCCTCTCCCCTTCCATTCACATCAAGATTCATTTTCAATTATCTTAATATACAGAAGATCAGCTTAGTATACATTAAGTATGGATTTCAACAGTTTGCTCCCACACAGAAACATAAAGTGAAAAATAATAGATGATTTTTTTAAATGATGATGAAATCAGAGCAGACCTATTGTCATGTTTAATCCCAGTGAGAGTCAAGTTGGGAATTGATAATTTCTTTTTTTTTTTTTTTTTTTTTTTTACAGAGGATCAGTTTAGTATGCATTAAGTAAGGATTTCAACAGTTTGCACCCCCATAGAAACACAAAGTGAAATATATTGTTTGAGTACTCGTTATAGCATTAAATCTCAATGCACAGCACACTAAGGCCAAAGATCCTACATGAGGAGTAAGTGCACAGTGACTCCTGTTGTTGACTTTACCAATTGACACTCCTGTCTATGGCATCAGTAATCTCCCTATGCTCCAGTCATGAGTTTCCAAGGCTATGGAAGCCCTCTGAGTTCTCCGACTCTTATCTTGTTTAGACAAGGTCATAGTCAAAGTGGAGGTTCTCTCCTCCCTTCAGAGAAAGGTACCTCCTTCTTTGATGGCCTGTTCTTTCCACTGGGATCTCACTCGCAGAGATCTTTTGCCAGAGTGTCTTGGCTTTCCATGCCTGAAATACTCTCATGGGCTTTTCAGCCAGCTCCGAATGCCTTTAGGGCTGATTCTGAGGCCAGAGTGCTATTTAGGACATCTGCCATTCTATGAGTCTGCTGAGTATCTCACTTCCCATGTTGGATCACTCTCCCCTTTATTTACTCCATCAGTTAGCGTTAGCAGGTACTAGACTTGTCTATGTGCTCCCTTTGACTCCCAGTCCCTCCACCATGACCAACTGTGAACTGAAACTGATCACCTGGAACAGGGAGATGGCATTGGTACATGCCACCTCGATGGGATTGAATTGGAATCCCCTGGTATGCTTCCAACTCCACCACTTGGGGCAAGTCAGCCTGAGCATGTCCCAAATTATACATCTCTTCCCTCTCCCATTCCCACCACCATGTTCAACAGGGATCACATTTCAGTTAATTTTCAACACTTAAGAATAACTGTGCATCAATTACAGATCTAAACCAGTCATATTAAGTAGAACAGATAAAAAAACTACTAAGAGGGATAATGTATTAAGTTGTTCATTAACAGTCAGGGCTATGCTGATCAAGCCACCATTTCCCATAGTGTCCACCTCACTCCAACAGGTTTCCCTCTTGGTGTTCAGTCAGTCATCACCGATCAGGGAGAACATATGGTATTTGTCCCTTTGGGACTGGCTTATTTCACTCAGCATGCTGTGTTCCAGATTCCTCCATTTTGTTGCAAATGACTGGATTTCGTTGTTTCTTACTGCAGTATAGTATTCTAAAGAGTACATATCCCATAATTTCTTTATCCAGTCTATCGTTGATGGGCATTTAGGTTGGTTCCAGGTCTTAGCTATTGTGAATTGAGCTGCAATAAACATTAGGGTGCAGACTGCTTTTTTGTTTGCCAATTTAAATTCCTTTGGGAAAATTCCAAGGAGTGGGATGGCTGGGTCGAACGGTAGGGTTATCTTCAGGTTTCTGAGGAATCTCCAGACTGACTTCCATAGTGGCTTGACCAGTTTGCATTCCCACCAACAGTGGGTTAGTGTCCCTTTTTCCCCACATCCTCGCCAGCATCTGTTGTTGGTAGATTTCTGCATGTGAGCCATTCTAACTGGCTCACATGTAATTTTCTTTCAATGCTGCATCTTTCTCCAGCTTAGGAATTAAGGTGATGCTGGCTTCATAGAAAGAATTTGGGAAGATTCCCTAATTTCTCGATTGTTCTGAATAGTTTGAAAAGAAGTGGAATTAGTTCTTCTTTAAATGTCTGGTAGAATTCAGCAGTGAATCCATCTGGTCCTGGGCTTTTCTTTGTTGGAAGGGCCTTTATTGCCGTTTCAATTTCTGTCTCAGCTATGGGTCTGTTTAGGTTTCGATGTCTTCCTGGTTCAATTTTGGTAGGTTGCATGTGTCCAGGAATCTATCCAGTTCTGATAGATTTCCCTGTTTGCTGGCATACAAGTCCTGGTAGTACTTTCTGATGATTTTTTTTTATTTCTGTGGTATCTGTTGTTCCGTTTCCTTTTTCATCTCTAATTTTATTGATTTGGGTCTTTTCTCTTCTTTTTTGAGTTAGTTGGGCCAAGGGAGTGTCAATTTTGTTTATTTTTTCAGAAAACCAGCTCCTCATTTGGCTGATTTTTTGTAACTTTTTTTTTTTTTTTGGATTCAATCCTGTTGATTTCTTCTCTGATTTTAATTATTTCTCTTCTCCTACTAGATTTTGGTCTGGTTCGCTTAGATTTTCTAGATCTTTGAGATGAATTGCAAGCTCATTTATTTGGTACCTTTCCAATTTCTTGATGTAGGCACCTATTGATATAAACTTTCCTTTTAACACTGCTTTTGCTGTATCCCATAAGTTTTGGTATGTTGTGCTGTTACCCTCATTTACTTCCAGAAAGTTTTTGATTTCTCTTTTAATTTCCTCTATGACACAGTGTTCCTTGAGGAGCATGTTGTTCGCTCTCCATGTGTTTGCATTTACTCTAGGGACTCCTGAGTTTCTAATTTCCAACTTCATTCCTTTATGGTCTGAGAAGCTGCATGGTATGATTCTAATTCTTTTGAATATGCTGAGACTTGCTTTATGGCCTAGTATGTGGTCAATCCTAGAGAAGATTCCATGTACTGCTGAGAAGAATGTAAATGCTTTATGTGTAGGTTGAAAAATTCTGTAGATATCTGTTAGATCCATTTGGGCTATAGTGTCGTTTAAATCTACCGTCTCCTTGTTGATCTTCTGTCCTGTTGATCTGTCTGTTTCTGAGAGTGGAGTATTGAAGTCTCCCATTACTATTGTTTTTGAATCTAAGTCTCCCTTAAAGTCCCTTAAATAAATTGGTGCCTGGTAATTAGGTGCAAATGCATTGATAATCATTATATCTTCCTGTTGAATTGATCCCTTAATCATTATATAGTGCCCCTCTTTGTCTCTCTTAACAGTTTTTTTGATAAAGTTTATTTTGTCTGATATTAAGATGGCTGTGCCCACTCTTTTTTCATTTCTGTTGGCATTGTATAACTTTTTCCTGCCTTTCACTTTCAGTTGCATGCATCTTTGTTGGAAAGATGTGTTTCTTGTAAGCATCAAATAGATGGGTTTTGTTCCTTAACCCATTCAGCCAATCTGTGCCTTTTAACTGGACAGTTCAGGCCATTAATGTTCTATGTGACTATTGATAAGTAGTAACATTGCCCTGCTCTTTACCAAATATATTTTCTAATATATGCTCTGAACTTCCTGTGATCATTGGCTGTGAGGTTTCCTTCCTTTACCTTCTTTCATATTGATGACCGTGTTTCTGTGTTTCTGTGTGTAACACATCTTTAAGCATCTTTTGCAGGGCTGGATGAGTGGCGACAAATTCTTTCAATTTCTGTTTGCTATGAAAGGTCTTTATTTCACCTTCATTCACAAATGAGAGCTTTGCAGGATATAATATTGTGGGCTGGCAGTTTTTCTCTCTTAGTAGCTGGGCTATGTCTCACCATTCCCTTCTAGCTTGTAGGGTTTCTGATGAGAAGTCAGCTGTGAGTCTAATTGGAAATCCTCTGAGAGTAATCTGACATTTCTCTCTTGCACATTTTAGAATCTCTTCTTTATGTTTCACTGTGGTGAGTTTGATTACAACGTGTCGTGGTGAGGATCTCTTTTGGTCATGTTTACTAGAGGTTCTATGAGCTTCCTGTACTTGGATGTCTCTGTCCTTCTCCAAACCCGGAAAGTTCTCTGCCAGTATCTTACTAAAAAGGGCTTCTAATCCTTTCTCTCTCTCCACGCCTTCAGGAACTCCTAGAACCCGAATGTTGGTTTTTTTAATAGTACCTGTAGATTCCCAACAATATTTTTTAGATTTCTAATTTCCTCTTCTTTTCTTTGGTTTGACTGTATACTTTCCTGTGCTCCATCTTCTAAGTCCGAGATTCTCTCTTCTGCTTCACTGACTCTGTTTTTAAGGCTCTCTAATGTGTTTGTCATTTGATCTATTGAGTTCTTCATTTCATTTTGATTTCTCTTCACTATCACACTTTCCTGTTCTACTAGTTTTTGCATTTAATTTTGATTCCTCCTTAAGATTTTATTTTCATGAGAGGGATTTTCTATCCTGTCCAGTAAGGATTTCTGTAGTTTAAAAAATTGTTTTTGAAAATTTCTAAATGTTCTTATCATAAATTTTTTGAAATTGGTATGTTGCATTTCTTCCATCTCATCATCTCATATTCTTGGCTTGGGGTGTCTTGTTCTTTTGGGGGCATCATAATATCTTCCTTGTTCTTGTTTCCTCGGTTTCTGTGTTTGTTGCTTGGCATTGTGGAGATATTCTTTGGATTCTTCTTCCCTCGCTGTGGTGTTTTTTCTTGTTATACTATGACTGTATTGAGTGTACTGTCTGCTTTTGATGGAGCTTTAGAGGCTTGAATGTCTCTGTAGAATAGTATACAGCAGTAAAAAAATGAAATCAGGTCATTTGCAACAACATGGAGGACTCTGGAAAATATCATGCTAAATGAAATAAGCCAGTCCCAAAGGGACAAATATCATATATTCTCCCTGATCGGTGACAACTAACTGAGCAACTAAAAGAAAACCTGTTGAAGTGAAATGGACACTATGAGAAACAAAGTCTTGATCGGCCCTTGTCCTGACTGTCGACAAACAACTTACTATTTTATACCTTTAGTATTTTTTTGTTCTACTTAATACCAATGGTTGAACTCTTTAATTAACACACAATTATTATTCTTAGGGTTTTAAAATAAATTAAAAGTTATCCCTGTTAAATATAAGAGTAGGAATAGGAGAGGGAGGAGATGCACAGTTTGGCACTTGCTGTATTGGACTTACCCCTAATGGTAGAGCTAGAACAGGGGATTCTAATTCAATCTCATCAAGGTTACATGTACCAATGCCATCACACTAATCCAAGTGATCGGTTTAAGTTCATAATTGATCGAAAAGATAGAATTAAGTGTCAAAGGGATTACATAAATAAGACCAGTGTCTGCAAATAATAATTGATAGAATTAAAAAGGAGGAAATTATCCTACATGGGAAGCAGGATATACAGCAGACTTATAGAATGGCAAATGCCCTAAACAACATTCTGGGCTTAGAATCAGCCCTTAAGACATTCGGATCTGGCTAAAAGCCCAAGAGAGTTTCGCAGGCATTGAAGGCAAAACACTGTGGCAAAAAAAAAAAAAAAAAAAATGACCTAAATGAAAGATCTCTGTGAGTAAGATCCCAGTGGAAATATAGGCCATCAAAGAAGGAGGTACCTTTCTCTGAAGGGAGGAGAGGACTTCCAATTTAACTATGTCTCTGTCTAAATAAGATCAGAGTTGATAAACTCAAGAGGCTTCCATAGCCTTGCCGCTCATGACAATAGCCTCGGGTGATTACTGACACCATAAATTAGAGTTTCAATTGTTAAATCAACAACAGGAGTCACTGTGCACTTACTCCCCATGTAGGATCTCTACTTAATGTGAATTAATGGTAAAACTACTACTCAAACAGTAGTCTATACTTTGTGTGTCTGTGTGAATGCATTCTGTTGAAATTTTTACTTTGTATATACTAAGTTGATCTTCTGTATATAAAGATAATTGAAAATGGTAAGTCAGCTTGAACATGTCCCGAATTGCACATCTCTTCCCTCTCTTATTCCCACTCATATTTAACACCAAACACTTTTCAGTTAAGTTTCAGCACTTAAGAAGAATTGTGTATTGATTACAGTATTCAACCAAAAGTATTAAGTAGAACAAACAAAAAAAATATTAAGAGGGATAACATATTAAGCTGCTCATCAACAGTCAGGGTGAGGGCTGATCAAGTCACTATTTCTCATAGTGTTCATTTCACTTTAACAGGTTTCCTTTTTGGTGCTCAGTTAGTTGTCACCTATCAAGGAGAACAAGTGGTATTTGTCCCTGTGGGATTGGCTTATTTCACTCAACATAATGTTTTCCAAATTCAAGTCAGCTCAAGCTGACTTACCTCAAACAGTAGAGTTAGAAACATACCAGGGGATTCGAATTCAATCCCATCAAGGTGGCATGTACCAATGCCATCTCACTAGTCCCAGTGATCAAGTTCTGTTCACAATTGATCGTAATGATAGGACTAAGAACCAAAGGCATCACAGAAACAAGAATAGTGTCTGCAAACACTAGCTGATAGAATAAAAAAGGGAGAGAACGATCCAACATGGGAAGTGAGATACACAGCAGACCCATAGAATGGCAGATGTCCTAAACAGCACTCTGGCCTCAGAATCAGCCCTTAAGGCATGCAGATCCGGCTGAAAAGCCCATGAGAGTATTTCAGGCATGGAAAGCCAAGACACTCTGGGGAAAAAAAAACCTAAATGAAAGATCTCCGTGAGTGAGATCCCAGTGGAAAGAATGGGTCATCAAAGAAGGAGGTACCTTTCTCTGAAGGGAGGAGAGAACTTCCACTTTGACCATGGCCTTGTCTAAAAATGATCAGAGTCAGTGAACTCAGGGGGCTTCCATAGCCTTGGCAGCTCATGACAAGATCTTAGGTTGATTACTGATGCCATAAACAAGAGTGTCAATTTGTTAAGTCAACATCAGGAGTCACTGTGCACTTACTCCTCATGTAGGATCTTTGTCCTTAGTGTGCTGTACATTGAGATTTAATGCTATAACTAGTACTCAAACAGTATTTTTCCCTTTATGTTTCTGTGTGGGAGCAAACTGTTGAAATCTTTACTTAATGTATGCTAAACTGATCTTCTGTATATAAAGAGAATCGAAAATGAATCTTGATGTGAATGGAAGGGGAGAGGGAGTGGATAAGGGGAGGGTTGTGGGTTAGAGGGACGTTATGGGGGGGGAAGCCATTGTAATCAATATTCTGTAATTTGGAAATTTATATTCATTAAATAAAAGTTTTAAAAAATTAAAAAAAGATAATTGAAAATGAATCTTGATGAAGAATGGGAATGGGAGAGGGAGTGGGAGATGAGATGGTTGCAGGGGGAGGGAGGTTATGGGGGGAAAAGGCACTATAATTCAAAAGTTGTACTTTGGAAATTTATATTTATTAAATAAAAGTTGAAAAATAAACTTTTTTGTTTATTTTTAAAATTTATTTTATTCATTTGAAAGACAGGGTTAGAGGTAGAGATAGAGCCAGAGAGAGAGAAAGGTCTTCCATCCACTGATTCACTCCCCAAATGGCCACAACAGCCAGAGCTAAGCTGATCAGAAGCCAAGATCCAGGAGCTTCTTTCAGGTCTCCCACATGAGTGCAGAGGCACAAGTACTTGGGCCATCTTCTGCTGCTTTCCCACAGCATTAGTAGTGAACTGGACTGGAAGTGGAGCAGCTGGGACTCAAATCAGTGCCGCTATTGCAGGTTAGGGCTTTAATTCACTGCTCTCCAGAACCGGCCCAAACAAACTTTTTTATAAAGGACCAGGAAAACACAGTGGAATAGTTTTCTATGACTTTGCCACTTTCTTGTTGTTGTTTTGGAAAGGTATGTAACATTTCCAAGCTCCAGTGTCCTCAACATTAAAACAAAAAATCATGCTCTATACAGGAGTTGCTGTAAGGTTCACTGAGGTATGGATATACTGGACTTACATGAATGTCTGCCACAGAAAAAGCACTTAGTAACAATCATAACAAAGGGCAGTGGGGTTTGCGCAGCAATTGAAACATCACTTGAGGGTGTTCAGGTTGAGTATCAGAGCAGCTGAGTCCTGTCCTCACTCTACTTTCGATACAGTTTCCTGCTAGTGCAGACTCTGAGAGACAGCAGTTGATAGTTCTAGTACTTGGGTCTCTGCCAGCCATGTGGGATACTTGGAGGAGATTTGGGACCCTAGCTTTGCTCTGGTCCAGACCTAGTTCTTGCAGAAATTTAGGGAGGAACCCAGTGGATGGAAGATTTCTCTCTGTCTCTCTCTTTCTCTCTCCATCCTTTTATCCCTCTCTCCATCTCTCTCATTGTGCCTTTTTTGTTGACAGGTAGAGTTAGACAGTGAGAGAGAGAGAAAGACAGAGAGAAAGGTCTTCCTTATGTTGGTTCAATCCCCTCCCCCGCAATGGCCGCTACGGCCTGCACGTTGCACCAATCCGAGCCAGGAGCCAGGAGTTTCCTCCTGGTCTCCCATGCAGGTGCAGGGCCCAAGCACTTGGGCCATCTTCCACTGCCTTCCTAGGCCACAGCAGAGAGCTGGACTGGAAGAGGAGCAACCGGGACAGAACCGGCGCCCCAACCAGGACTAGAACCCAGAGTACCAGCGCCGCAGGCAGAGGATTAGCCTAGTGAGCCACAGCGCCGGCCTCTCACTGTGCCTTTCAAAAAAAATGTAAATAAAGAAATAAATCTTTCATAATTATTATTATCTACTTTAGCAGTGATATTTTTCTAACCTCCTGTCTTCTAATTGCCCATATTCAATTTTAAGAGAATACTTCTAAAGAATACAAATTTGGAAGCCTCTGGTTCTTTCTCAAGAACTTTCACTTCAGGTTCATTTCTAACGTTCTCTTCTCCTAATGCCCACTTTTTATCAAACATTTCTCCTTCTACAACAAAACTGACTGAACTCAAGAACAAAAAAATGGAACAGTGATGTGTCTTTTCATGGAATCTTCTTTTCCTACATATTTGGACACTTCTTGTAGGTCATATATTGCCTTCCATCTCCTGGCATTTCCCCAGACTTCTGCTAGTCCAGCATAATGGAAAGACATGGCCTGGTCATATCAGAAGAGATTCTTTCACTTCCAATCCCTAGAAACTCATATTTTTATGCAAGGCTTCCTATCTACCACCAAGAGAATGAACCAAGAGCCCTTGAACTGGAAACATTTGTGTCTCTAAAGCAGGATTGCTTCATTAGTCATGGCAGGATCTCAAGAAAAAAGAGCCAGAAAAATGTAGGAGACTCAGAGAGGAAATACACAAGCAGAGATGGCAGAGACAGTCAAGAAAAGAGAGGCTTCACCAAATAAATAATGCTGCTAGCAAATGTATCATGCCCATTGCTATCATGTCACACAGAGAAGCCTACTGAATGTGTATACAGTGCAATAAGAGCATTGGCTTGAGCCAATGTGATTTGGGATAGCACTGGCACATTCTAGCTTTATGACCTGGGACAAGACATTTAACTTCTCTGAACATTAGTTTCTTTGTAAAATGAGGATAGCAATATTTATTCCACATGGCTTTTGTGAGGATTAAAAACATTTGTCTAGAAGTGATTAAAACAGAACTTGACACATAATGGGAAATCTTAGAGGACGTATTTATCCAAAGTATCAACCTTTGTAACACCTGTTTTCTAAGGTATTCAATTCTCTATTTTGAACCTCTCATAAATCTAAATTTTCAGTGTCTATTTCATAACTAAAACATATGAAAACACAAAAAGTAACAAAAATTAAGCTTATCCAGAACAGTCCTAAGGAAAACCTGGATGAAGACTGCAGGCACAGGAAAATAGATTTAGTAAAGGACATTTCCAAATACAAAGTGGAGGACCACTTATCAAGGATGAAATACATCAGCAGATAGGCAGACTGATCCAACATCTAAGAGAGAAAGGTCTTAGTTCCTAACTAGACATGGCATTTTTGAGTCATCTGCCAATATCTAGCCAATGATAGGTCATGCAAGAAAGTACACAGAGTTGGACAAGAAGACAGAGCAACATTTAAAGGCTAGGTAAAAGTAAAAAATGAAGACGATGTTTCAGTGAAAAGGGTTAAGGATCACTCAGAATCTGTGTGCTTTGATTTTTAGATACACCTTTCATTCACTTGTCCAAACAGTATTTTTATTGTGCTATATGGGAGCATGATGATAAATATAACAACCCTGAATCCATCTGCATTGAGTTCAATATCTAGGAAATCATTCATATGTAAACAATTATTTAAATAAATTCATTAAGAGATCTTTCAAGAATTAGTAGATATAAAAGGTAGAAATCAGATTTGAAGGTATAAAATGAAATGAAGACAGTATGAGTTAACTTTTCCCATAAGCTTAGCTGCAAGGAGAGAGTGGTCAGAAAACAGAGGGGCTGCAGAGACAATGTTCTGGAAAGATTTAAAGCATCACATGGCAGTGGAGGGTCTTTTCAACTTGACAATCAATTATTCTCTTACTATTTATGGGGCTTCTACAAATCCAAATAATAACAAAAGCCACGTCTACACTGACTCTGGTGTCAGCAGCTGTTCTAGCAGATTGACTGTCCTCCTACGTCTTCAGAGACCATCAGCCCAGATACTGTCCCCAAGGCCCCTGCACAGCATATGTTCCCTGCTGCAGTGTGAAGATATCTGCATTAGCCTAAGTACATACAGCAGGCTCTTTAATTAATGCTCAATACGCTTCACACATTAGCAAATATCACTGTGTCCCCTATGGAACTCTAAGGCATCTGGTAGACTTGTGTCTTCCGCCAGGTCTTGTTTATTTCTCTTATTGTCAAAAGGCACAAGTCACACACTCTTAACTTTGCCAAAGACATGTAAACTCTATCTCCAAATACTCTTGTAGTCTTCAACCTCTCACTTTGCTAAGATGAAAACAAATTCATGGTTTCTCACCCTTAGGGTCTTCATGAGTTTCAAATGCTAGGATAGGATTTTTGAAAGCACATTCAAAGATATTTAAAATGTAAAATTCACTGACAAAACCAAATAATTCAAAATCAAGGAAGAATGTTGTTGTCACTGCTTTATTTACTTGGTTGTCCTTAGGCTTAGTATTATGAGTTGAAAGAAAAGTTTGCTGCACTAGTCAAGTTCTTGTACATGTAATCTTGTTTTATTACTCAAACAGTCATCACTGATCTGACACTGTTATGCTTCTTATATCTTACTTGCCAAAATGTACCCTGCTTATATCCCGTCATCTTAGAAATCCACATCCCAGATACCATCACAATATTATATCTCTTCACTGGAGCAACCCACCTATGGGATTTTGCTAGAATCCCAATATGCCATGATACTCTAGTTAATTATGTTATTTATGTGTGTGGCAGGTAAAGCATACTTAAAGCTCAGAAGAAGGAAAGGATATTTCAATACAGAAGATGTGACATATTTTGGCTGAAAGGTGGAGATAAATGACTAAAGAAAATTGTTTACCTTCCCTGAGAATATAAGAACATACAACTATGTATAAAAAGCCTTCTAACACAATCCATTCAATCTGTCAAAAGGTAGATGAAAATACAGCTTAGTTTCCCAATACCAGCAATGCTGTTCCCCAAGTATCTCACTGTTCCAATGATATCATCCCCTTTCATTTGCAAATTTTTCCTAATTTGAAAAATAAGTTACTTGGTTGGCTCAAAGAGCATCACAAATCTTCCAATCAGATAAATGACTGCAATTTTTTTCCCACTTTGTGCCAGCTTTAAAATTATATAACTAGTATAGCAAAGAACAGTTCTCCAAAACCCGAGTTAACAAAAGCCAGCACCTTTGAAAAAGAAATGAGAAAAAAATCAAGTATGCTAGTGCATCCAGGGATAAACAGACAAGACACTTGAGACAGGCACTTATTTATAATGGGAAGCATTATAGAGGTATTCAGAGATTTAGGTCCATACTGCCAAAGTAAATCAAGGCCATAAAGATTTTATGAGACTCTAAAGAACACATTAAGGTCAGTGAAGAAAACTCTAGTATTTATTTTTAATTATTACAATCGATTTTAATTTTTTAGAAAGAGCTTTTAAGATTACTGGAGGCACCAGATCAAATGCTGTAAGTGATCTGAAGCAAACATGAGAGTCTGGTTTATACATTTTGCTGTTTCTGATAAGCCTGAATTAGACTCTAACACTCTACACTGAACAGGTAAGCTGTGAAGCAGCATGTGAATCAGAGTGGTAAGTGCTGAATCCTGGAATTGGGTGAGAGATCTTGAGGCAGGTTTGAATGGTCATTTTGTGTATTTGGATTTAAAGCTTACCATTTAATTACACATTAAATTCTGTTTCACTTCAGTCTTTGCTCATGCTTGTGGCTCTGAATCTTTAAACAACATTTTTTGGCTGTTTATTTCTTGCCTCCAAACATTCACAAAACTGTGTATAGAACCTCCTCTAGCTTCTTTCAGACACTCTCTAGTGATATCTGGATACTTCCTGCTGTGGTTTGCATATGATCTGAGGACCAACTGTCCCCCAAAATTAATGTACTGGAAGCTTTGTCACCAGTTTGGCAAGCTTTCAGAGACTGTGCCCACTGGAAGGTGGTTAGGTCATCAAAATGCCAGCCTTGGAAGGTATTAATGTACTCCTTGGTTACCGGTTGTTATAAAAAATGTGAACAAGGCCCCCAAATCTCTCTTTTTCCCAACCTCCCTGTTTGATCCCTCTTTGCACATAGTCAGTTCTCTTTCTGTGTTTTGGCTCTGTTATGATGTTACCTGGGAGACCCTTGACAGTACAGTGGTACTATGCTGTTTGGGTTTTCTAGTCACCAGAACTATGAACCAAATCCTTTATATAAAGTACTCTGTCTCCAGTATTTTGTTATAGCAACACAAAACAGACTAATGTATTGCCTTAATCCAGAAGCACTGCTATTTCTCCTTATCATTTACTAATGCTTGCCAAGTGATTTTTGAGAAGATGGAATTCTGGTTTTTAACATGTCAATTTTATTTAAATTTGCATGTAAAAATTTCTTTATTTCTATTTTTAGCTGTATTTATTTATTTGAAAGGTAGAGTTGCAGGGAGGAGGATGGAGAGAAAGAGAGAGAGAGAGCAATCTTCCATCTACTCATTCACCTCCCTAATGTGCCCAACAGCCAGAGCTTAGCCCATGGGAAGCCAGGAGCCAAGAGCTTCTTCCAGTTCCCCCACATGGATGCAGGGGCCCAAGTACTTGGGCTATCCTCTGCTGCTTTCCCGGGTACATTAGCAGGGAGCTGAGTTAATAGTGAAGCAACCAGGACTCAAACCAGGGCCCATATTGCTATCCACTAAGTCTGTAAAATTTCTTAAGAGATTGTAGCAGACATTTATGAATGTCCAAATATACCTTCCATATTCCCCATTGACTTCAGGCCCTTCTTTTTTACCTTGTAAGCTTATTATTTCAAGATATTTCTTGTAAAATGTTTGTGAAAGCTTTTTCTCTTCTCTTTTAGACCCTCTGTTATACTCAGTTGGGAATACATCACACCACTTTTTTTGACCAGAGTCTTGGGCTCTGCTTCTCTACTAAAATGATTCAAATAGAAGTAAACAGAATGTTGTAGAAATCATGTTGTATACAACTGAAAGAAGTCTCAGAGACACAGCCTGCACAAAAGGTGTTTCCACTATAAACATAATACTTGCTACAGGTGCCTGAAGGATTATAACATTGAAATGTAAAATCAAGACCAAAAGATGAGAATTACAGTAGTAGGATTCATCTCCGTAGAATTTATTCACAAGTTCAGCAAACAGTTATTGAGAGTCTTCTATATACAATGCACTGTGAAAGATGAAAATTAGTTCAGAATTAGTTCAAGACCCTGCTTTCAAGGCCTTTACAACCTATTGTGGCCACATTATGCACGAGAATAAGTAAAACTTTCCAACCCTGCAATGGACTGAGCCATGAAGCAAGGAACAGTTTATCAGTAGGGAGATACAGGCAAAAGATGAATAAGCATCTGCTAGATATGTTCTAGGAAATATTCTTGTACTGTGTAAATATCTATTTATATACTCCCTTTTAAATCTCACAAAGAGGCAGAGTACAATAGATTTAGGAGAAGTCCTTGACAAATAGAAAGAAACAGACATACAATTTCCATTGTATCTATGAAATAAGAGAAGAAATACAGGGTAAAGAGGTTAGATGCATAGACCCTCATTTTCTCTTCATTTGAATGGAGCAATAGGGAAAGAGTGAAATAAAACATCATGGCTGTTATTGGAGGTTCACAGTCCTGTCAAGGTAATGGTAGAATTCCTAAGGTTATCCTGGGGAAGACTGTAAGTCTCTAGAAGTTCCAACTACATCCAACATGCTGCAAGATATTGTGCATCAGAGATAAATGTATTTATGCTTGATACTCAAGTTTGAGGAATCACTATTGGACTTCCCAGTGGGACATGCAGATGATACAGAAACAGCCAGATAGCCCATTGAGGGTATAAAGAGAGGCTGAATAGGGAGGCAAAATATCAAAAGCCTATGGTTGGAACAAAGGTCCCATAGTAAATAGTCATTATAGAGGCAATGGCCACAACCATGCACTCCATTGGCATGTACCAGCATAGTCTCAACAGATGCAACAATGCCAATGGAAAACTGGAACAACCACTACATAGCCCAAATCATCAGGAATCCTGGAATATCTACTAGATATTATACCACCCCTTCATCCAATAACACAGAATATGATAAATCTACTTTCAATTTCCAGACACCAACTTGGAGAGAAATAAAGAAAAAGAGAGGAAATCTGAAACTGACCATGTAGCCAACATCATCAGAGATCCAAAGGGACTGTGTAAGCTAGAAGTGATTGAAGTACCATCACTAAGTGGTAAATTCCAGCTTTTCCTCCAGCTAGCATGTAATGATAAAATCATCCACATCTATATACACACATAAACATATGCACTCTGCCGCCCAGTGAGATAGGTTCATATGCAAGATTTAATTCACTCTTGAAAATCAAGAAAATTAAATGTTATTGTATGTGTAAGCAGTCACATTGGTATGTTCTTGAGCCCACTACAAATTAATGAACATATATCCTCACATGAGAAGCCAAACAGTTAACAATTCATCTGAAAAAAAAAAAAAAACTGCTTAGAAGAAAAAGAGTGTCATATTCTTTTTTTTTTTTTTTTTGAAAGGCAGAGTTAGACAGTGGGAGAGAGAGATAAGGAGAAAGGTCTTCCTTCCATTGGTTCACTCCCCAAATGGCCGCTACGGCCAGCACTGAGCCGATCTGAAGCCAGGAGCCAGGTGCTTCCTCCTGGTCTCCTATGTGGGTGCAGGGCCCAAGCACTTGGGCCATCCTTCACTGCCTTCCCAGGCCACAGCAGAGAGCTGGACTGGAAGAGGAGCAACCGGGACAGAACTGGCGCCCCAACTGGGACTAGAACCCGAGGTGCTGGCACCGCAGGTGGAGAATTAGCCTAGTGAGCTGCGGCACCGGCAAACAGTCAGACTCTCTCTCTCTCTCTCTCTCTCTCTCTCTTTTTTTTTTTTTTTTTTTTTTTTTTTTTTTTTTTTTTTTTTTTTTTACAGGCAGAGTGGACAGTAAGAGAGAGAGACAGAGAGAAAGGTCTTCCTTTTTTGTCGTCGGTTCACCCTCCAATGGCCGCCACGGCCGGCGCGCTGCGGCCGGCACACCGCGCTGATCCAATGGCAGGAGCCAGGTACTTATCCAGGTCTCCCATGGGGTGCAGGGCCCAACCACTTGGGCCATCCTCCACTGCACTCCCTGGCCACAGCAGAGAACTGGCCTGGAAGAGGGGCAACCGGGACAGAATAGGGCGCCCGACCGGGACTAGAACCAGGTGTGCTGGCGCCGCAAGGCGGAGGATTAGCCTAGTTATCCAGGGCGCTGGCCAAAACAGTCAGACTCTTAACAAGCACATTTAAAGACCCCAGCTCAAGTTGATATTGTTGGTTTCTATTCTTTATGATGATTGCTTTCTCAAACAGTATTATTAGACTGTTTTAATGCTGTTTTTTAATCTCCTTCATGTTCTTGAGTTTTAATAAGTTTTCTTCATATTATGTATTGTAATTAATTTGCATTCTGAAGTTGATTGCCCGTACATTGCTGTATTCATTTAATCCAAGAAGCAATTTATATGAAATGTGAATTTCAGCAATACAGTCTCCTATTTCCACACAGTATCTTTTTCCTTTCTTGAGGGTTTGCACCTCTTTATACCTCAATGCAGGTTTTTATTCATTGTAAGACATCCCTGTGGTTTTCTGGAGATCCCTGTTCCCTGTATATGAGCTTGGTGATACTGGGATATCAAATAGAATCATTCCCACTGAAGAAATGTTATTCAACATATATAGTAGCTACAAACAAGTCTGTCAGATACGTTACAATAAATCATCAAATCTCAATATCTAAAATAGCTAAAGGGTTATGAAACTAATATAAAATCTGTTCTTAGTAGCTATTGTTTCATTTTCCAAGGAGAAAAGGGGAAAGAGTATCTAGCCTCTATCAACATATTAATTGGTGCTCTTGATGATTAAGAAGGGGGGTTTGGGAGAATGTTGGCATAGTATTCAGAAAGCAAGGCTTTCATATTTGCAAGAATGGAAGAAAAGGGAAAAGTTATCAATGAAGCTAAAGGAGGCTTAGATTAATAGTCCTAGAGCTCAAGGAGGTATTAAACCAAAGCCCTGAAATGGTATCTCCTTCTGAATTTACCACTATCTCATTTCCAGTTCCACTGAATTTGCAGCTTTTTCCAAACATCAAAGTTTAACAGAGGAAAGTGATAATGGTAAGCTACCAAAAAAAAAAAAAAAATCTTCTTTACCTTTAACAGGGTATGGAACTTGTCGTAGATATGTGATCATGAGATCATGATATTTACACTACAAAGGGTTAAATTTTGAAGTAAGGCAGGCAGTTTCACAGTGTCTTTGAGTGTAGCCAGTACACACACAATCAGTCTTGGCCATGTTCCTTTTCTTACACTGGTTACTAAAAGCTATTAAGTCTCTGAAAAGCTATATCAAATACCACACAAAACCCTGAGAGATGGGAGGATTGAAAGAAGACCCTGAAAGAAGTCGGTCAATGCCTGGAGCCCAGAGTCTTTATCTGTGCAGTTGCCTCTTTTTATCATCTCTCAGATCGTAAGTTGTTTAAAGGTTGTGGAAGGTGTCAGAAAGATAGCTACTTCTGAACTTGGGCAGGTCTGAGATGTGAATGCATGAGAATTCTATCAGATTGCTTACTCTTGCCCAAAACCCTTTTAGGAGAGCTTTTAAAAAAAACACATTTGAAGACCTAATACACAATCATTCACAGAGATCTAAAGCAACTTCTGAAAGATGTCTTCTCTCCAGTTGAAAAATGAAAAATTCAATTTCAGGGAAAACCTTCATTTTTTTCTTGTTTTCTCTAATCTGTCATGGAAAGACCACACTGAAGGCCTGATTTCTGACTGTTGAACAAAAGTTTAAGAAAAACTTGATAAACACAATACTTGCTTTTCCAGTAACAGAGAAAAAGAAACAGGTAAAGATAATTTTAAATTGCAAATTATGTTATAGTCATTGTTTGGTTGGGATGTATAATTTTATAATTAAGGTTACAGCTAACTAGGACTTATTTCCTGATATAATTACCTTAGCCCCTAGGATTTATAAGGAAAAAATAAAAAATGAAAACATTTGTCAAAATATGAGATATTTTAATCCATTGCATGGTGTCCTCCATCATGGAAAGTAAGCAATATGCTGGACAAAGAGTAGCTATGAGATAAAAAACCATTCAAATAGATTTTATAAGTGTCAAACCATCCAAGTATCTCAATATCAATTTTGCCCTTCTCCCAAACAAGAACACTATTATGGTTGTATCCATAATGAAGGAAGTGGACATTACAGTATGAGAAAAATATTATTAAAAGAGAAATTAATCTTTAGTCTTCATATTAAGATTTTTATTATCCTCTAATTTCCCAGTAGATTGTAACAAAGTCCCTTGGTACCCCAGGAATCTTCAATTCACATGCTAGAAAAGGAGGAAGAATGAATTTTGTTCAATAGTAATATTTAATTAAATTATCTGTCATGAAGAAGAAGCTTTACACCAATCAAAACAATAAATGCCGAGGAAGAGAGTGATGAAAGGGTATCAGATTTCAAAGTTTCCTTCTGGCTTCTTAGTCTTTTTCATAATTAACTTCAAACTCTATATATCAGAAGCCAACACAAGCCTTTATTACAATGTGTTTGCATTTTCTCCACAAAATATAATTGGAAGAAACTTCTGCTTCCATCTATGAAGGAGCAACATGAAACAGATTAATTTGAGTAATCACCAATAACTGCACTTGAGTAATATAGCCAAGCATGGGAACAAATTATCAGAAGGATACAAAGGAATAGTTTTTGAACCTCACACGGGACCAAGATATTTATATTTCTACCCACTAGAATAAAAAAGACTCCCTAATATTGAGCCAAATAAGTCCTGGATTAAATGTCTCACAACTTGAAATAAATCAGTGTTTCAAAGTCAGATAACTCACATTCTATAATAAAGATCTCAAAATGCTTAAGATCACATGAGGCCGGCGCCACGGCTCACTAGGCTAATCCTCCGCCTTGCGGCGCCGGCACACCAGGTTCTATTCCTGGTCGGGGAGCCGGATTCTGTCCCGGTTGCCCCTCTTCCGGGCCAGCTCTCTGCTGTGGCCAGGGAGTGCAGTGGAGGATGGCCCAAGTGCTTGGGCCCTGCACCCCATGGGAGACCAGGATAAGTACCTGGCTCCTGCCTTCGGATCAGCGTGGTGCACCGGCCGCAGCGGCCATTGGAGGGTGAACCAACGGCAAAAAGGAAGACCTTTCTCTCTGTCTCTCTCTCTCACTGTCCACTCTGCCTGTCAAAAAATAAATAAAAATAAAAAATAAATACAAAAAAAAAAAGATCACATGAAATCATCATCACCTAACAAGGTAAATCTTACAGTGTCCTGCATTCAATCAAATGTTATCAGGCATAGAATAAAGCAATAAAATATAAAACATAATGAGGAAAAAATCAGTCAACACAAATAGAGCCAGAAAAGACATAGATGACAGATTTAGTAGGCAAATGGCAAGAACAAAGCTCTTTGTAAATATATTTCAAATGTGCATGAAAGTTGAACAAAGTAAGAGCATTCTAAGGAAAGGCAAGACATTTATGAAAAATCAACCTTCTAGAGATAAAAACTTCAATGACTTAATGAAAAAATATACTTGATATCATTTATAGTATTTAGACAATGTAGAAAAATCACGAGTGCAATTTAAGACATGGCAATAGAAACTGTTTCAAACAAATACACCAGGTAATGGGCTGGGAATAAACTAACAGAAATAGTGAACTATAAATAAAGTCAGAGCAGAGCAAAATGTATTCAACTGGAGTCCAGAAGGAAGGAGAAGGAGAAAATTTGAAGAAACAACCACTTTCACAACTGCGTAAAAATCATAGACCCACAAATCCAAGAAGCTCAATGAGTTCTAAGCACAATAGACATGAAGAACATCACACCAAAACATATCATAAACAAGTTGCTCAAAACCAGTGAGGAAGAGGAATTCTTAGAAGCAGCCAAAGAAAGACACACTATACAAAGGAGCAAAGAATGAGACTTCTCATCATAAACAGTGTAATTCAGAAGACAATGAAGCATATCTTTAAAGTAATGAAGAAAAAAAACTGACAGCTAGCAGAAATTCCTCTAAATAATGAAGACAATATGAAAAATTTTTCAAACATGCAAAAAGTTAATTTATCACTAAGATACCATTACTTGACACACAGAAAAAAGTCCTTTTCATAGAAAGAAAATTATACTAAATGAAAATAAAGATATATAGAATCATGAAGAACACCAGAAATAATAACAATGGATAAATATATAACTTGTCTTCTTATATTTTTTATGTTTTCAAAATGATTTTATTTTTTGAAGGTTTTTATTTAATGAATGCAAATTTCCATATGTACAGCTTTTGGGGATATAGTATTTCTTCCCCCCATTCCCGCCCTTCCACCCCCACTGCAATCCTACCTCCCACTCCCTCTCCTATTCCATTTTCCATTAAGATTCATTTTTAATTGACTTTGTATACAGAAGACCAACTACTGAAATGTGAATGAGCAATTTTGTCATATCTGTTAGGTGCTTCACAAAAGTAATTCTATCAGTTAACAGCTGTTGAGTAAAAAACCACACCAGAACTTAGTGACAGTATAATTATTTATTTTTTCTACTGGGTATGAGTCATCCATACAGTTCTACTGTTACAAAGCATCCTTGTCCGATCTTGGTGGGCTTATTCATGGATCTTCAGTTAAGTGATATGTCAGTTTAGGGTTAGGTAACTCAAGAGTGCATCATCTCAGATGGGTTAGCTATGCTCCACGAGGTCATTTGTTTACACGCAGGATAACCTGGGCTTATTCTGATGACATAGGAGAGCTCTAAATGTATTAATCCCAACCACACAAGAAGTTAAGGGAAATACACATTTGCTTTGCAAGCTACTATGTATGCTACACTTGCTAAAATCCTATGGTCTAAAACAAGTCATGTATATTGTCAAAATGAAAGGCCAAAAGTATAGTTATACAGAAGACATTAATAGATGATGTTAATGTAATACTACTACTCTATCAACAGAGGATTAACCTACCTACGTGGATAATTCCTGCACATATACAGATATGACATAATCTATGTAAAGATAACCTCATAGTATACTCTGATTTGATATTTTAAAAACTTTTACAGTATCATAAGTGATGATCTCAATACTGTGTGAAGCAGAAGTTTAAAGATATAGGAAGAGGGGGACAGCTCTGTGGTACAGTGGATAGAGCCACCACCTGCAGTGCCAGCATCCCATATGGGCATTGTTTCAAGTCCCAGCTGCTCCACTCCACTTCCGATCCAGCTCTCTGCTAAAGGCTGGGAAAGCAGTAGAGGATGGCCCAAGTCCTTGGGCCCTGCACCCACTTGGGAGATCCAGTAGAAGCTCCTGGCTCCTTGCTTTGGATCAGCACAGCTTGGGCCATTGCAGTCATCTGGGAAGTGAACCAGTGGGTGGAAGTCTTTCTCTCTCTCCCTCCCTCTCTCTCTCTCTCTCTCTGCCTTTCAAATAAATAAATAAATATTTTTAAAAGAAGGATACAGGGAGAAAGGTAGAGATGGGTGTATGAAGAAAGAAAAAGTAATGTGTTACAGCAAGTTATGTTTGCAGCATATTGAACCTGAGATAATCTAGAATATTGAGAAATGCAATAAAAAGGCAGAAGAAAGAGTGACCAAAGGGGAAGAGTGACAGAAAAAGAGTTGGAGGCATCATAATCATGAAAAGCCAGATAATATAGTCAAAATATTCTCTGGACAAAAATTTATTTTCTCTTTTCTTAGTTTCTCAATCTGGAACATACAGGCACAATTACTAAGAAAATATACTGTAGAGAGGGAGGTCCAAATAAACGTCTGTAAAATGGGTAGAAAAAAATTAATGAAGAACTAAGCTTTTATACTGATGTATAATCCTCAAAATAGCATTTTGATCCTTCTGATAATCACCGGTTTTCAGGAAAAAAATGAAAACACAATTAAAAGGATAATAAAAGCTTTCAGCACATAATTGGAAGGTCTTGAAATATTTATAGAAAGTAGCAATGACTTTGATTCCTTCTGCCATTCAGTCTGCAAAGCACTTCTTCCCAAGTAATACAACAATGGATTTTGTTGTTGAACCTTACTAGAACATTCATTTAATTGTGTTAAATACAATTATACTATAGTTACACATGAGTAGTAAGACAATGATATTCATTACTTTGTTTAACAGAAAATGTATTTGATTTTCTAGTGAAATGGTCTCATAAAAATTGAAAATGACAACTTAAACTGTTTTTGAACACCAAATTATATTTGCAATTCTATTTTTTATTTTAAATAACATGGTCTTCATATATAAAATACTGTTCATATCCTCTAAGTCAATTCATGTGTTCTAGAATTATATTTAGAAATTTCAAGTGAATGTGTATATGTGTGCATGCAGACAGTCAGAATAAATATCCATGCATATGTATACATATACCAAAAGTACATATATACATATATATATATGTGTGTATATATATATACTTAAAGATGGTGGAAAAAAGAAAGTGAAAGAAAGGGAGACAGGGAGGGAAGAAAGATGAAGGCAAAGAGGAAGAATAGATATACAGTGCGATATCCTTTGAGAGATAAGTAATTGATTACTTCAAGGATCTGAGAAAATATGAATGATTAAACCTGGAAAACGGTGTCCATTTCAGTTCAACAGGTTTTCCCTTTGGTGCTCAGTTAGTTGTTGCCCATAAGGGAGAACATATGATATTTGTCCCTTTGGGACTGGCTTAATTCACTCTGCATGATGTTTTCCAGATTCCTCCATCTTGTTGCGAATGACCAGGTTTCATTGTTTTTGACTGCTGTATAGTATTCTATAGAGTACATGTCCCATAATTTCTTTATCCAGTCTACTGTTGATGGGCATTTGGGTTAGTTCCAGCTCTTAGCTATTGTGAATTGAGCTGCAATAAACATTAAGGTGCAGACAGCTTTTTTGTTTGCCAATTTAATTTCCTTTGGGTAAATTCCAAGGAGTGGTATGGCTGGGTTGTATGGTAGGGTTATCTTCAGGTTTCAGAGGAATCTCCAGACTGACTTCCATAGTGGCTTAACCAGTTTGCATTCCCACCAACAGTGGGTTAGTGTCCCTTTTTCCCCACATCCTTGCCAGCATCTGTTGTTGGTAGATTTCTGAATGTGAGCCATTCTCACTGGGGTGAGGTGAAACCTCCTTGTGGTTTTGATTTGCATTTCCCTGATTGCTAGTGATCTTGAACATGTTTTCATGTGTCTGCTGGCCATTTGGATTTCCTCTTTTGAAAAATGTCTATTGAGGTCCTTAGCCCATCTCTTAAGTGGGTTGTTTGTTTTGTTGTTGTGGAGTTTCTTGATTTCTTTGTAGATTCGGGTTATCAACCCTTTATCTGTTGCATAGTTTGCAAGTATTTTTTCCCATTCTGTCGGTTTCCTCTTCACTTTCCTGACTGTTTCTTTTGAAGTACAGAAACTTCTCAATTTGATGTAATCCCAAATGTTAATTTTGGCTTTGACTGCCTGTGCTTCTGGGGTATTTTCCAAGAAGTCTTTGCCAGTACCTATATCTTGCAGGGTTTTTCCAATGCTCTCTAATAATTTGATGGTGTTGGGTCGTAGATTTAAGTCTTTAATCCATGTTGAGTGAATTTTTGTGTAAGGTGAAAGGTAGGGGTCTTGCTTCATGATTCTGCACGATCAGCTCTTGTCCTGACTGTTGATGTACAGTGTAATACTTTATCCATTTTAGTATTTTTTTTTGTTCTAGTACTATTGGTTGAACTCTGTAATTAACACACAATTTTTCTCAGGTGTTTAAATTTTAACTGAAAAGTGATCCCTGTTAGGAATTTGGAAAACATTATGCTGAGTGAAATAAGTCAGTCCCAAAGAGACAAATATCATATGTTCTCCCTGATTGGTGACAACTAACCGAGCACCAAAAAGGAAACCTGTTAAAGTGAAATGAACACGATGAGAAATGGTGACTTGATCAGCCCTTGTCCTGACTGTTGATGAACAACTTAATATGTTATCCCTCTTAGTATTTTTTTTGTTTGTTCTACTTAATACTTTTGATTGAATACTGTAATCAATACACAGTTATTCTTAAGTGTTGAAACTTAACTGAAAAGTTATCACTGTGAAATATAAGAGTGGGAAGAAGAGAGGGACGAGATGTGCAATTTGGGACATGCTCAAGCTGACTTGCCCCAAACGGTAGTTAGAAACATACCAGGGGATTCCAATTCAATCCTCTCAAGACGGCATGTACCAATGCCATCTCACTAGTCCAAGTGATCAATTTCTGGTCACAATTGATCATAATGATAGGACTAAGAACCAAAGGGAGCACATAAACAAGACTAGTGTCTGCAAATACTAACTGATAGAATAAAAAAGGGAGAGAACGATCCAACATGGGAAGCGAGATACACAGCAGACTCAAGAATGGCAGATGTCCTAAACAGCACTCTGGCCTCAGAATCAGCCCTTAAGGCATGTGGATCCGGCTGAAAAGCCCATGAGAGTATTTCAGGCGTGGAAAGCCAAGACACTCTGGAAAAAAAAAAAGACCTAAATGAAAGATCTCTGCGAGTGAGATCCCAGTGGAAAGAACGGGTCATCAAAAAGGCGGTACCTTTCTCTGAAGGGAGGAGAGAACTTCCACTTTGACTATGACCTTCTCTAAATATGATCAGAGTTGGTGAACTCAAAAGGCTTCCATAGCCTTGGCAACTCATGACTAGTGCCTAGGGTGATTACTGATGCCAAAAACAAGAGTGTCAATTTGTTAAGTTAACAACAGGAGTCACTGTGCACTTACTCCACATGTAGGATCTCTGTCCCTAATGTGCTGTACATTGAGATTTAATGCTATCACTAATTTCAAACAGTATTTTTCATTTTGTGTTTGTATATGGGTGCAAACTGTTGAAATCTTTACTTAATATATGCTAAACTGAACTTCTGTATATAAAGAGAATTGAAAATGAATCTTGATGTGAATGGAAGGGGAGAGGGAGTGAGAGAGGGGAGGGTTGTGGGTGGGAGGGTAGTTATGGGGGGGCGGATCCATTGTAATCCATAAGCTGTACTTTGGAAATTTATATTCATAAAATAAAAGTTTAAAAAAAGACAAAAAAAATCTGGGAAACAGAAGTGAACAAATTCAAAGACTGGATGAACAAACCTATCCTAGTACCTAGTACTATGCTACTGTACTGTCTGTAAGTCCAAGTCAAAACTAAACAGCAAAGAAACAAGTTATCGCAGCATCTAATGCTACGCGGGTATCTAACAAGAATCATGAGCAATTAGTTATGACTTATTTTCACATACCATACATATTCGCACATAAAGAGTATCTTTAAAAACAATAACTATTTCAATGACATAAGTCTCCATTATGATTCACTGAAGGAGTCTGATACACTACTACCCATGGAACAAATCCTACCTACTGCTTGCTTTTGTACTATAGCTTTATTAGAACACAGTTATATCTATGCATTTCTATATTATCCATGGATCCTTTCACACCACAATCATGGAGTTTAGTCAGGACAGAAACCATATGGTCTGCAAAGCTTAAAATGTTTACAATTTATTTCTTTACAAAAACTGTTAATTCCTACTTTAGTGGAAAGAGCATAGCTTTGAAGTTTTATAGACGTTGATTCTAATCTTACTCCTGCTAGTTGTGTGTCAGAAATGCAACTTATTCTCTTTTTTAATCAGGAAAAATAAGAGTTGAGATGATGATGCAGAATGTACATGGCAAAGGAGATAAACACATTTATTAAAAGTAAGATAAATAACAGAAAAAAATTAAAAGAAAAATATTTTCCTAAGTATCATCAGAACTGGAAACTACTTGTGAAATTTAAACTTGTAAAGCTATTGGATTTCTTTAAAATATTTATTTGATGAAGCCATTGTAATCCATAAGCTGTACTTTGGAAATTTATATTCATGAAATAAAAGTTTGACAACAAAAAAAAATATTTATTTGATGAAGTGGTAAGGCCACTGTGCAAGTCAGTCTGGAGATTCCTCAGAAACCTGAAGATAACCCTACCATACAACCCAGCCATACCACTCCTTGGAATTTACCCAAAGGAAATTAAATCGGCAAACAAAAAAGTTGTGTGCACCTTAATGTTTATTGCAGCTCAATTCACAATAGCTAAGAGCTGGAACCAACCCAAATGCCCATCAACAGTAGACTGGATAAAGAAATTATGGGACATGTACTCTATAGAATACTATACAGCAGTCGAAAACAATGAAACCCGGTCATTTGCAACAAGATGGAGGAATCTGGAACACATCATGCAGAGTGAAATAAGCCAGTCCCAGAGGTTAGTGAAAGCAAGCATACATTGTTTTCATTCCTGTGCCATACTCCTCCACAGAAGTTCCAGCTGAGATCAATATGAGACACATGCAAGGATATGCCTTGTAGCAATGCTTATGGGAGTAGAACTGAGGATCATCTGGGTGTTTCCATCAGGAAAAAGGATAAGTAGAAAGCTGTGGAAGTTTACTTATGCAACAACGTGAAATACAGAGTTCGTTTTAAAAATGAAATCTATGATATAAAATTTGCACAAATTTTTAAAATACACAAAAAAGATAACGTCTTTCCTCTCAGTAACCTGACATACAAAAAAGACGTAATTTGATTTTTAGCATTTCTTCCTTTCTTCTATGAACATTTACAGCTGTAAATTTTCCCCCAAAGTTGTATTAGCTACAACCCATATGTTTGTTGTGTGCTATGCTGTGTTTCAAATTTTCTTTCAATTAAAAGCATTGTCTATTTTTCCTTGAGATTCTTTGATCCATGACTTATTTAGAAGTACATGTTTCATTCCTAGAAATCTGGAGATTTTCCAGAAAACTTTCTTATACCAATTTTCATGTACATTCAGTTGTCATCAGATATGCTTGAAATTATTAAACATTGTAAAACTTATTTAAACTTGTTTTATGATTCAGAATATGGTCTTTCTTGATGAGTATTCATGTGAGTTTAAAAATAATGTGTATTCTGCGGTTGTCATGTCTATTGTTCTACAAATACCAATTAGGTTGATTGTACAGTGCTGAGGGTATAGTACTGTTCAAGTTCTCTACATCCTTACTGCACCACTTAGTGAGAGAAGAATATCGCAGTTTACAACTATAGTTCTTGAATTTTCTATTTCTTCTGTCAATTCCATCAGTTTTGCTTTGTGCATGGTTATTTTCATTTCTAATTATTTATTTTCATTTTATTTGAAAGAGAGACCAACAACAGTATCTTCCATCCACCGTTTTACTCCAAAATGCCTACAATAGCCTGAGTTATGTCCAAGACTCAATCTAGGCCTCCCATGTGGATGGCAAGGACTCAAATATTGAGCTATAAGCTGCTTCCTCATAGGGTGCACATTAACATGAAGATGGAATCAGAAGCAGAGCCAGGACTCAAACCGGGCACTCTGATATAGGATGGAAGGGTCCCTGACTGTGGCTTAATGGCTGCACCAAATGCCCACCCCTTGCTTTGATTATTTTGAAACACTATTATTCCAAACACATTTTGTATTGTTTTTCTTAATAAAGTAGCCATTTTATGATTATAAAATATTCTTTATTTCTGGTAATGGCACTTACCTTGAGGCATATTTTGTATAATATCAATACAGCCACTCCAATTTTCTTAATTTTGGAATTTGCGTACTATAACTTACTTCGTTCTTCTAAGTTTAACCTATCTGTAAATGTAGATTTAGTGTGCATCTCTTCACAAAATATGGTTGGGTTTTGCTTTTTTCATTTATATTTTAAAAAGTCATTTTTCTGTTTATTTAAGATTTATTTTATTTTAAAACCAGAGTAACAGAGAGGGAGAGATGGGGGAGAGAGAGAGAGAGAAAGAGAGAGAGAATCTTCCATTCATTGATTCATTCCCCAAATGGCTGCAACAGCCAGAGCAGGGCCAGGCAAAAGCCAGGAACCATGAGCTCTATCTGTTTCTCCTACATGGGTGGTAGGAGCCCAAGTACTTGGGCCGACTTTGGTTACTTTCCCAGGCACATTAGCAGAGAGCAGGATTGGAAGTATCACAGATGGGAATCCAACAGGAGCTCACATGGAAAGCTGTTGTCTCAGGCAGAGGCTTAACCAGCAGCTTTAAAAGCTATTTATAAGACTGCTATATGAAATACCCTGGGTATGGGTTTTGGCTTTTGTTAGTCCTGATTGTTCCTTATTTTTTTTAATATTTATTTTATTTATTTGAAAGACAGAGTTACAGTGAGAGGTAGAGACAGAGAGAAAGGTCTTCCATCCGCTGGTTCACTCCCCAGATGGCTGCAACCACCGGAGCTGCGCTGATCCGAAGGCATGAGCCAGGAGCTTCTTTCTGGTCTCCCACGTGGGTGCTGGGGCGCAAGGACATGGGCCATATTCTACTGCTATCCCAGGCCACAGCAGAGAGCTAGATCAGAAGAGGAGCAGCCTGGACTAGAACAGGCACCCACATAGGATGCCAGCACTTCAGGCCAGGGCATTAACTCGCTGTGCCACAACACTGGCCTCTTGTTCCTTATTTCTTATTTCTCTCTTTTCTTGATTTTCTTTTCATTAACTAAGCAATATTTTAGCAATATACTTTGAATGTTTTGTTAGTCATAACTTATGGAGTTTTTAGTGATTTCTCTAAAGTTCAAAATATATGTCTGCAATGTATCACATTATTCCTTTTGATAACATCACATCACTGCTGTGAACAGAAAAACATTTCAGTTATAATAACTGGCAAAGTATACTTCTATATTTAATACCACCACTTTTTTGTATCCTTATCATAAGTTTTATTTCTGCACATATTGTGAATAAGTATAAATATATTTTATTGTTTCTGTTTAACAATTAAATAAAGTATTAGTATGTTTTAAAATAAGAAAAAAATTTTAATTTGTCCACCCACTTACCATTCCTATTGCTGTTCTTTGCTTTATACACTTCCTCATTTCCATCTGTTTTCATTCACTTTTAATCTGATTGTGCACTGCAGACTTGCTGGTGAGAAATTCTTTTAATTTTTATTTTGCTTTTTATGTTTCTCAACAGAGAAGGGGAGACGGAAAGAGGATAGGGAGAGAGAGAACTAGACTGAGGGTAAGAGAAAGGGAATATCATTATGTTTTCAGAACTGTATCTATGAATGATATTGAACCTGATAAAAACTAAGTTTTTTCAAAAATAAAAATGTCTTTTATTCTTTTTTTTTTTTTTTTTTGACAGGCAGAGTGGACAGTGAGAGAGAGAGACAGAGAGAAAGGTCTTCCTTTTTGCCGTTGGTTCACCCTCCAATGGCCGCCGCGGCCGGTGCGCTGTGGCCGGCGCAGCGCGCTGATCCGAAGGCAGGAGCCAGGTGCTTCTCCTAGTCTCCCATGTGGGTGCAGGGCCCAAGCACTTGGGCCATCCTCCACTGCACTCCCTGGCCACAGCAGAGAGCTGGCCTGGAAGAGGGGCAACCGGCACAGAATCCGGCTCCCCGACCGGGACTAGAACCCAGTGTGCTGGTGCCGCAAGGTGGAGGATTAGCCTAGTGAGCCGCGGCGCCGGCCTAAAATGTCTTTTATTAGGTTTCATTACCTTAGTATTTGAAGGATATTTTTATTCTACACAAAATTTGATTCTATTGGCTCAGGCATTGTAGCACAGCAGGTTAAGCTGATGCTTGGGAGGCCCACATTCTGGAGTGCTTGATTCATGTCTTGGTTACTCTGCTTCCAATTCAGCTTCCTGCTACAGCCCCTACGTGGTAGCAGGTGATGGCTCAAGTATTTGAGTCCCTGTCTCCTACTTAGGAGACTCAGATGGAGTTTCTGGTTCCTGACTTCAGCCTGGCCCAGACTAGCTGTTGCAGACACTTGGAAAATGAATCAACAAATGGAAGATTCTTTATTCCCTTTCTCTGTCACTTTGCCTTTAAAATAACTGAATGAATCTTTTACAATT
Organism: Oryctolagus cuniculus; assembly: GCF_964237555.1. Taxonomy (NCBI): domain Eukaryota; kingdom Metazoa; phylum Chordata; class Mammalia; order Lagomorpha; family Leporidae; genus Oryctolagus; species Oryctolagus cuniculus. Next base: position 22,800,219 of record NC_091432.1, on the reverse strand, counting down.
TTTGTTATTTTTTAAGTCAGTACTTTAAAGTTGTAATTTCATTATCATCTAATTTTTATTTTTTTCTGCTAATTTGTTGAAACATTCTCATTGCTATGCTGTTGCATGTAAAATATTTTTTTTGGTTGCTTTACTATTTTATTGATTTTCAGCAGTTTGATCATCATAAGTATTGATGAGGTATAACAAGTTCATACTGCTTACTGACATTTGAGATTCATAAATAAGTTATGTCTATTTTTTATTAATTTTGGCATTTTCTTCAACTCTGATATTTTCAAGATTTTTTCCTATTCCATTCTCACCACCTCCACTCCTTCTGTGACTCCAGATTATAAAAACATAGGCCCATTTGGTATTATCTGACAGGTCACTAAAACTCTGTTCACTTATTCTCAGAGGTTTCATTTTTTTTTTGGAGGGGGCTTCATTTTGCATATTTGCCCTTTTCCACTCATTTACTACAATTTCATTTTGCTGCTTATCGTACCCTGTATATTTTCATTGTATTTTTCATCTCGGATGAAGCAGGGTCATTAGGATCCCTTTATTTCTTCTATTTCTAGATACTCTATAAATTTATTAGGCTCCCTTTTATACATTTCATTCTATAATAAAATTACTTTCTTTAATAGTAGCAGTATATATTTTTCTTTATATCCTTGAACACTTTCATTATTACTGATTTAAAGTCCTTATCTGATAATTCTATATGTGTAATTTGGAGGATAATTTATGTTAAATAATTTTCTTCTGATTATGGGCTATATTTTTCTACTTATTACACATCTAATATTTATTGTATCGTAAATACAATGCATATGACATTGTGGTACATCTGAATTTTGTTGTCTTTCCAAGTATTCGAGGTTTTATTCTAGCAGGCAGCACATGTACTTGTAGGCAGCTTGATTTTTTTTTAAAGATTAATTTATTTATTTGAAAGTCAGAGTTACACAGAGAGAGAAGAAGAGGCAGAGAGCAAAAGAGGTCTTCCATCCACTGGTTCACTCCCCAACTGGCCATAGCAGCTGGAGCTGCACCCATCTAAAGCCAGGAACCAGGAGCTTATTCTGGGTCTCCCACGTGGGTGCAGGGGCCCAAGGACCTGGGCCATCTTCTACTGCTTTCCCAGGCCATAGCAGAGAGCTGGATTGGAAGTGGAGCAGCCGGGACTCAAACCGGCGCCCATATAGAATGCTGGCACTGCAGGCAGCGCTTTACCCGCTATGCTACAGCAGTGGCCCACAGCTTGATTCTTTTTAAATCTTGTTGTTGTGGTATGCCAGCAGAGTAGTCCTAGAGTATCACTTACTAAGAAGTCCTGGAGAATGATCTTTCTAGATGCACTACTCAGTGTCTATGGTCTTTTTTTTAATATTTTATATTTTTGACAGGCAGAGTGAACAGTGAGAGAGAGAGACAGAGAGAAAGGTCTTCCTTTTCCATTGGTTCACCCTCCAGTGGCCGCCACGGCCAGCTCGCTGCTGCCGGCGCACTGCACTGATCCGAAGCCAGGAGCCAGGTGCCTCTCCTGGTCTCCCATGCGGGGGCAGGTCCCAAGGACTTGAACCATCCTCCACTGCACTCCTGGGCCACAGCAGAGAGCTGGACAGGAAAAGGAGCGGCCAGGACAGAATCCGGTGCCCCCAACTGGGACTAGAACCCGGTGTGCTGGCGCCGCAGGAGGAGGATTACCTGTTGAGCCACAGCAACGGCCTTGTCTATGGTCTTTCCATGTGGGGTAGAACTTTAGCGTCTGCTAGCACTGTGAAAGCACAGATCAGCTCAGCAGACCTCCGTAGGACCTACTTGCTCCTTCCTGGGCCATGTAGAATCTCTCTTTGCACACGTGCACCTCAGTATTTGGTCAAGAAATCAAATCTACCCCATTACAGATTTCTGCCCTTGCTTCCCTACAAAATTCTTCTCTGCCAAAACCTCTCTTCCCCAGAAATTCCAATTCTCTCACTCACACCAAACTCTGAATTTTGAGTACAGAGGTCAGTGGGACCACAAGGCCCTATTCGGCTCTTCTTTCTAGCACTGCTTTTCTGGACAGTGTTTTAGGCAGAAATCCACTGCTTTGTATGTGGTACAAAAGTCTCTGGTATGTGGTACCACATTCTCTGCCATTTTAGATGAAATGTGCAAGGCCAGTCTAATACAACCCATCCGCCTTTCCCTGTGGTGGTGTAAAAGCTCTCGCCAGATATTCGTCTCCAAATTCAGTCTTCTAAGCACTTCATATTGCATAAAAGGGCACTTTTATCTTTTTTTTTTACATTTGGAATTATCACCATATTCTTCAGACTATAGTTGGCTTTAGCATAAGAAGATGAGCTAAAGACAAGCCTTCCAGTAGGTAATTAATCACTTGTAATCAGCACTTAGGGCCATTCGCAGAAGGTGAGAGAGTCAAGTGGAGAAAGAAGTGACTTCACCATCTTTTCTGGTTATTACAAATCCTGCTAAGGTTATACTCATTAAAATTGCTATTAACTTTTCTTCCCCTATCAGGGCAGTTAATTAATTCTTCCTCATATTTTAGGATGGAGGCAATTAAGGGGAAAAAATAAGAGTTAATATATCCATACGTGAGCCAAACTGATTTCTTTAGAAAGTTATTAAAAGTGCCTCAAAAATGCATATGAAAATGGAATGTGTTAAGTTATTCACATCCTCCAGATTAAAACACAAAAATCAGCATTCAGTGGATATTTTATTCCTACCTAACCAATTTGGCCTCAATTTCTCTTCTGTTTGTTTTTCTGAATCATGCTTTTCATTCTGATTCAGAAGATCACATCCAGGTTTATAGAACTGATGGTGAACTCTTTAAATAAAAGAATACAAAAATCACAAATGTAAAATCTCTAGTACAAAGTTACCAAAACCCCCCCAGGACCTCTTAAAGGGCTAGTGAACCAGCAAAAGGAAGCTCTCCTCCCCCAAGCCCCCGGTGTGTGTGTGTGTGTGTGTGTGTGTGTGTGTCTGTGTCCCTGTCCCTCCCTATAACTTAGTCTTTCAAGTAATAGATAAAAATATTTTTAAAAATTATGAAATCCATGTGTATGACATGTCTTACAAAAGACACTAGGCTAATCCTCCACCTTGCAGCGCCGGCACACCAGGTTTCAGTCCCGGTCGGGGCGCCAGATTCTGTCCCGGTTGCCCCTCTTCCAGGCCAGCTCTCTGCTATGGCCCGGGAGTGCAGTGGAGGATGGCCCAAGTGCTTGGGCCCTGCACCCACATGGGAGACCAAGAAAAGCACCTGGCTCCTGCCTTCGGATCAGCACCGTGTGCCGGCCACAGAGCGCCGGCCGCGGCGGCCATTGGAGGGTGAACCAACGGCAAAAAGGAAGACCTTTCTCTCTGTCTCTCTCTCTCACTGTCCACTCTGCCTGTCAAAAAAAAAAAAAAAAGTTCTTGAAAGTGCATATTATAAACAAAATGCATGTAGACGGTTTGGTAAACTAATGCTAAATAACTACCAGCTGTGCCTACCTAGCTAAAGCCTAGTTCACATGATATTACTTCCATGTGGTTCTCTCTGATCCTGAAAGATATTATTTCTTAATGTTACAGCTCTTCAGTTGTATCTGTTTTTAAGGTATTTATAATTCTATACTTTACTGAATTGCTAGTTACATTTTCATCACTCATAATTTTTTAACCCAAAACTGCAATGTGTTTTTGCAAAGGATTTTTAAGTCTGTGTCATTTGTCTTAAAAAGTCTTAGAGAAGCAGTTTACATGTAAAAAATAGAGGTTACTGAAATGTTTTGATTTTTATTTTTTTAATCAGACATCTGACACAGATCACTTGCAATCAGAGTTCTATCAAAAACCTCAGGATTTTGTATTCCGTATTTGGTCTAATAGTTAAGGTGCCAGTTAATATCTTGAGCCCACCTCAGAATGTCTAGGTTCAAATCCCATCTCCAGCTCCTGTTTCCAGCTTCCTGCTAATGCAAATTCTGACAAGTCAAGCAATTGAGTAGCCTGTACAAAATTCCTGGTTCCTATCTTTGGCCTCCCAACAATTATAGACATTTGGGAATCCAACCAATGTGTAGGAGTAGTCTCTCTCTTCCTCTCTCCATCACAAATAAATCAACTTTTATTTAAAAAAAAAATCACTACACAAGGTCACTGCACACAAATACACTGCAACCTCTTGTGGGACCGGTTTCCTTTCAACCTCAAATATGATGCTCCTTCAAAACAAGACATTCACAAAATTTGCATGAATTCAGTCCTATTTCCAGTAAAGGAATGAAGGAAGCAGCGATACTTTAACACTTTGTTTTAAATCAGGTGGTCTTTTCAATATTTTTCATGTCTCTTCAAGTCCTCTGTTTCATTGATCAGAAAATAATGTTAAATTAGATAATGTTCACAAATGGGGCAGATGAAGAGGTTTATTAGATTGTGGGTTGGAGAAGAAATTTATTTCCACAAAGCTTCTCTGATGATGGTCTACATAAACATTGATGGTCCGAATGACCCTTTAAATTAATGATAATTGCACAGATATTGCCTAAACCCATTACTATGTGGATTAGTGTCTTAAATGAATGATTAGTAAAATATTCTGTCATCAAAATAATCAGATTCTCTTTATTTGACAGAGAAAGATTTAACTTCTGCACAATGAGGATTTTTAAAGACAATTAGTCAAAAGCCACAAGAGAATTTTAAATGCTATATTGACTCTCATTAATCTCTGGACTTTCTTTTCATGTAAAGCAATGCTCAAAATATTCTGTTGCAGACATATTTGTCTTACAATATTTCATTTCAGAAAATCTGGAGCCTTAGTGAAATCCCGTCTCCTGGAGCAAAAAAAAAGAAAGCAGCAAGAGCATTTAGGTGGTGGTAAAAATATTCCAGAACAATTTGTGGCATTAATTTATCAGAGGGTTAAAATCATTAGTAGCTAATATTAATAGTAAATTACATACACTTTATAATTATGTACAGATGGTCCCCAATTTACAATGGTTCAACTGAACAATGTTTTGACATTATAAGGATGTGAAAGTATATCCGTACAAAGAGCTTTTTTCTCACTTTCACTATATTATTAAATTAATTACATGAGAAATTCAGCATGTTATTATAAAATAGACTTTGTGTTGAATGATTTTGCCCAACTGTATGTAAGCTGATGTAAGTTTTCTGAGCACATTTAACGTGGATAGGCTAAGCTAAGCTGTGATTTTCAGCAGGATAAATATGTTAAATGCAATTTTGCTTCACAAAAATTTCAACTTGCAATGTGTTTTCCAGGAGGGAATCCCATCCCCAGCCCAAGAGCAACTCTATGTGCATATTTATCTCCATATGTGCTTGCCTGATTCCAGGATGGTTGTCTACACTACTGTGCAATATACTCTCTGTTTATTACTACATAATTCATAATACATAATTCAGCATGAAATTAATGTGAGCCAAAGCATAGAAACTACTATATGTTTTCCTGAATAAATGCTTTAAAATATAAAGCCTGAGAAAAGACAGCCACTTTCAAATTGTAGCTCAGATGTCAACATGGCATATAGACATTAATAAAGAAATGTTAATAAACACCCTGATTCTGTCAAGCCCTACCTTTTATAAGTAGAAAGCTTGCAGAAGCAGGAGGTCAGATTAGGAAAAAAGATTCTGCTGATTAAAATAGAAAAAAAAAAAAGCCATGCTTGGAGGTGTAATGCTTAAGTGCCTGATAATCTCATTCCTTTTCTGAGGAGAAACTTGATAAGATAGAGGAGAAAACCAGTCAAAACCAGTTAGGACTCCTACTGAGATTCAGCTTTTGGAAAAAAAATAGTAATAATTCTCTTTTTAAAGATTTATTTATTTATTTTAAAGTCAGAATTACAGAGGCAGAGAGAGAAAACAAAGAGAGAGAGAGAGAGATATCTTCCATCCACTGGTTCACTCCCCAAATGGCCACAAAGGCCAGAGCTGGGCCAATCTGAGGCCAAGAGCCAGGAGCTTTTTATAGGTCTTCCAAACAGGTGCAGGGGCCCAAGGACTTGGGCCTCCTCCACTGCTTTCCCAGACCACAGCAGAGAGCTGAATCAGAAGTAGAGCAGCCAGGAATCAAACCAGTGCCCATATAGGATGCCAGCACTGCAGACGGCAGCTTTATCAGCTACACCACAGCACTGGCTCCAATAGCAATAATTCTAAGAAGGTTTCTTCACCAGGACACTTGAAAATGACAGCAAAAAAATTTTTTTTTCAGAGCCCAAAGGTTACTTTAGTTCTAGGAATGGCTGAGCTGTAGGTAAGTCTTAGCCCATATACCTACACTACTGATAAAAAAAAAAAAAAAGTGTCACTGCTCAATATTTATAGCAGAAAATGTATATATTAAGAGTTGATAAAATGATATTGGTGTGAAAGGTGCCAAATTGTACTTAAGTTTTTATATTCCAATGAATATTGCTCCAAATTGTGTATAAATGTTTCATATGCTCTCTCATATGTTAGAGATTAGTTCATTGTTATGCTTCTTCAAAAATAATTGCATTTTCATAGAAAAAAAGGCATAATTTTTTAGCTAAAAAGAACCAAAAATTGCCTAGTGTAAGCCTCTCATTTTTGCAAATGAAAAATAAAATAGAATCCCTGCATATTTGAATGTCATTTCCAAGGTCACCCTGCTAGGAATAGGGTTGAGCCCAGGGGTGGCCTCCTAGTTTAAGGACCACAATACTTATCATTGAGTGATAATTTTTTCTACAGTTTCCCAGGGTTTGAATCCTCTCACTAGCTATGTCATCTTGGGCAAAGCCTCTTTTTCTCATACAGGGAGTAAAATTATATTTACCTGAGAAGGTTAAAGTAATCTTCATTTGTGATATATATGCTACACACAAAGACACTCATTATTATCTCTGGTATACCATAAATATCCATAATATGACTATAATTAGTTGTTATTATTTAGTATTGAAACCTAAAAACTCCATCAAGCCTTAATAGGCTACTCACCATTTGAAGCAATAATTCTCAACTTCATGTACAAATGTCCTAAGCTCCTCAGAAATCGACTCTCTGGCCTTATCTGAGGTATAATTTATCAGAAACTCTAAGTAAGATTTCTTGGTTAAAAGACGTTTTAAAATAAGTTTTCTCTGAGGATTTCAATGCGGTGTGGTTGGTACTGGTTCACAGACCAGCACTGGGGACCCTCAGGTAAAGCTACAGAGAAGCAACCCAGGAACATCTCTCTCTGCAGTCAGATACCTAAGTGAACCCCTGAGCGGAGAGATCTAGACAAAAATAACCCAGTCATACAAACTGGCTTTTAAACAAAAAAAAATCAGTAAATATTGTAGCTACCATCAAAACAGCACAGAGAAATATCCAGATATTCTGAATGTTAAACTGTGTTTCTACAAACATCACTAATAATTTCTTAGACAGCTCTGAATTTAGCCCCCTAAAGTGTTCCTTGAAGGAGCCATTGCCTCTAGTTTTAGAATGGGACGTGGTATTCACCATGATTTGGTTTTTGTCTTAATCAGAGAAGACGCTCTTTCTAGAAATGAAGAAGTTTCTGAAGCAGAACAGGGGAATCTTATCTGTCACAGTTGAACTCTGATCCCTAAATTAGCAAATAACACTTTTAAAAGAGAGAGGCAATGCAAATAAACCTGTGAAATCCCAGCTGAATAAGAATGCCTATTCATGGAAAGCTGAAACATGGAAGACATCAAAAAGAGAGACATGAATCTCTATTAATAACTTAAAAAATAATAGGTGTAACCTGGGCAAGAATGAGGTTCAAACATGAAGAAAGCATGACTGGAAGACTGGGAGCAGATATATCCCAAAATATATCCTATCACCCAGGGCAAAAGCAACAGAAAAAAACAATGAGGAGGCACTGGTAGTCAGTCACAACATTGTAAAAGGTACCCATGGAAGCGGGTGTTTAATCTACCAATTAAGATGTTGGTTAAGATGCCCACTTCCCACATTGGAGCGTCTAGGTTCAATTCCTAGCTCTTGTTGCTGACCTCAGCTTCCTGCCACTGAAGACCCTGGGAGGCAGTGGCAATGGCTCAAGCAATTGGGTTCCTGCTACCCATGGAGAGCTGAAATCTGGTCACCTGGTCAGGCATTTGAGGAATGAACTGGTAGATAGGTGCTTACTCTCCCCACCCCCTTAAAATAAGCAAATACTTAAAATATATAAAGTCTATTAGTCTGTATTCTGTTGCTAAAAGCAAATTACCTGAGGCTGAGTAAGATATAAAGAAAATAATTTCATTAACTCACATTTTTGGGAGGCTGAAAATCCAAGATAAAGTGGCCCAGCGTGTAAGTGTTCAGCCTCTGGCGGGGCTCCCTTGACTGTGACACATCGTGGCAGATGATGTCATGGTGGGATCACATCTGAGAAGGAAAGATTACAAGGAGAGATAGGATGCCAGGGAAACTAAGGAAGGGCAGTCTTGATCTTTTACAAAAACTCCCCCTCACAAGAACCCACTGCATTCCAAGGAGAATTACAGGAACCCCTTTAGAGATAAGCAATAAACGTGATCTCCTGCTGGGCTCTACCCCTGAAAGGTTCTAGCATGGCTCAGCATTGTCACACAGGGGCAGGCCAGGTTGGAGGGGCAAGCTTTAAACACTTGAATCCTTAGAGGAGTAACAGAACCACATCCAAATCATGGAAGAAATTTACATGAAGTACCAGGAGTATTCTGACCCACTGGTCAAGTATTTGGAGGCATGATATGTGTGAAGGAAAGGAATACTGTTGCTATATTATGTACATATGAGTATGAGGGGGTGAACTTTTGTATTAGGGAAGGGAAGATATAAAATATATGGGATACATTAAGAAACATTAAGGAGAAATATAGAACAAAGTAGTTAAATTTAACCCCTTTTCCTTAAGATGCATGGAGAGCTAGAAGAGAAAAAATAGGCAAAACAATGAAATCAGACAAAACAATGAGGTCTTTAAAATGTTTACAAGAAGTGTGATTATAAAACATGAGTATAATATGCTTGAACAACAGATTGACTTGTGCACATCACACCTTTGTACCCAAAGACTTGTCTGGATGGAGCAAGTTCTGTGTTAGTTACCAGCATGCAGGTGATGTGTAGGTATAAGGGATTCTGATGGAAAATGAAAATTAATTAATGCAAAATGAAGTCAAAAGAAAACATCAAGGGCCGGCACTGCAGCTCAATAGGCTAATCCTCCACCTAGCAGCGCCGGCACACCGGGTTCTAGTCCCGGTCGGGGCACCAGATTCTTTCCCGGTTGCCCCTCTTCCAGGTCAGCTCTCAGCTGTGGCCCTGGAAGGCAGTGGAGGATGGCCCAAGTGCTTGGGCCCTGCACCCCATGGGAGACCAGGAGAAGCAGCTGGCTCCTGCCTTCGGATCAGCGTGGTGCGCCAGCCATTGGAGGGTGAACCAATGGCAAAAGGAAGACCTTTCTCTCAGTCTCTCTCTCTCACTATCCACTCTGCCTGTCAAAAAAAAAAAAAAAAAAGAGAGAGAGAAAGAAAGAAAACATCAAGATCAGCCATTGCCACAGCTCACTAAGCTAATCCTCTGCCTGCAGCGCCAGCACCCTGGGTTCTAGTCCTGGTCAGGGTGTGAATTCTGTCTCGGTTGCTCCTCTTCCAGTCCAGCTCTCTGCTGTGGCCTGGGAGTGCAGTGGAGGATGGCCCAAGTGCTTGGGCCCTGCACCTGCATGGGAGACCAGGAGGAAGCATCTGGCTCCTGGCTTCGGATTGGTACAGCACGCCGGCCGCAATGCACAGGACATAGCGGCAATTTGGGGGGTGAACCAATGAAAGGAAGATATTTCTCTCTCTCTCTCTCTCTCTCTCTCTCTCTCTCTGTCTAATTCTGCCTGTCAGAAAAAAAAAATCAAGATCAAGAAAAAAGAAATCACAAGAGTGTTATATAAGAATTTAAAAAGAGCTGATAGAATAAAAAAAAGGAGAGAATGATCCAACATGGGAAGTGAGATACACAGCAGACCCATAGAATGGCAGATATCCTAAACAGCACTCTGGCCTCAGAATCAGCCCTTAAGGCTTGCGGATCCAACTGAAATGCCCATGAGAGTATTTCAGGCATGGAAAGCCAAGACACTCTGGGGAACAAAAAAAAAAAAAAAAAAAAAAAAAAAAAAACCTACATGAAAGATCTCCATGAGTGGTGAGATCCCAGTAGAAAGAACGGGTCATCAAAGAAGGAGGTACCTTTCTCTGAAGGGAGGAGAGAACTTCCACTTTGACCATGGTCTTGTCTAAAAATTATCAGAGTCGGTGAACTCAGGGGGCTTCCATAGCCTTGGCAGCTCATGACAAGAGCCTAGGGTGATTACTAATGCCATAAACAAGAGTGTCAAGCTGACTTGCCCCAAATGGTAGAGTTAGAAACATACCAGGGGACTCCAATTTAATCCCATCAAGGTGGCATGTACCAATGCCATCTCACTAGTCCAAGTGATCAATTTCAGTTCACAATTGATCATAATGAAAGGACTAAGAGTCAAAGAGAGCACATAAACAAGTCTAGTACCTGCTAATACTAACAGATAGAATAAATAAAGGGGAGAGTGATCCAACATGGGAAGCAAGATACTCAGCAGACTCATAGAATGGCGGATGTCCTAAACAGCACTCTGGCCTCAGAATCAGCCCTAAAGGCATTCCGATCTGGCTGAAAAGTCCATGAGAGTATTTCAGGCATGGAAAGCCAAGACACTCTGGAAAAAAAAAAAAACAAAACACACACACCTAAATGAAAGATCTCTGTGAGTGAGATCCCAGTGGAAAGAACAGGTCTTCAAAGAAGGAGGTACCTTTCTCTGAAGGGAGGAGAGAACCTCCACTTTGACTATGACCTTGTCTAAACAAGATAAGAGTTGGAGAACTCAAGGGGCTTCCATAGCCTTGGAAACTCATGACTGGTGCATAGGGAGATTACTGATGCCATAGACAGGAGTGTCAATTTGTAAAGTCAACAACAGCAGTCACTGTGCACTTACTCCTCATGTAGGATCTCTGTCCTTAGCGTGCTGTACATTGAGGCTTAATGCTATAACGAGTACTCAAACCGTATATTTCACTTTGTGTTTCTATGGGGGTGTAAACTGTTGAAATCTTTACTTAATGTATACTAAACTGATCTTCTGTTAAAAAAAAAAAAGAAGAAATTATCAATTCCCAACTTGACTCTCACTGGGATTAAACATGACAATAGGTCTGATCTGATTTCATCATCATTTAAAGAAATCATCTATTATTTTTCACTTTATGTTTCTGTGTGGGAGCAAACTGTTGAAATCTTTACTTAATGTATGCTAAACTGATCTTCTGTATATAAAGAGAATTGAAAATGAATCCTCGTGTGAATGGAAGGGGAGAGGGAATGGGAAAGGGGAGGGTTGCAGGTGGGAGGGACGTTATAGGGGGGAAGCCATTGTAATCCATAATCCGTACTTTGGAAATTTATATTCATTAAATAAAAGTTAAAAAAAAAGAGTGTCAATTTGTTAAGTCAACATCAGGAGTCACTGTGCACTTACTCCTCATGTAGGATCTTTGTCCTTAGTGTGCTGTACATTGAGATTTAATGCTATAACTAGTACTCAAACAGTATTTTTCACTTTATGTTTCTGTGTGGGAGCAAACTGTTGAAATCTGTACTTAATATATGCTAAACTGATCTTCTGTATATAAAGAGAATCGAAAATGAATCATGATGTGAATGGAAGGGGAGAGGGAGTGGGAAAGGGGAGGGTTGCGGGTGGGAGGGATGTTATGGGGGGGTATCCATTGTAATCCATAAGCTGTACTTTGGAAATTTATATTCATTAAATAAAAGTTAAAAAAAGAATTTAAAAAGAATATAAATATGACATGATTAAAATTTTAAAAAGAAATTATTATATTATCAATATAACCAAAAATATATAAAGTGCCTAAAACTGACTCAAAAAGAAATTTAAAACATGTGTTTAATTATTGCCATAAAGAAATGAAACCAGTACACACACACACACACACACACACACACGGACCTTGAATGTTACAGTCTTGATGTCCTGACTGGTATCCATGATGTTTGGATTTAAATTTCTTCTCACTTTAGAATCTGTTGAGATAATTTTGAGATGGGAACGCTTTAAAAATTATATGAATAGGGGCCAGCACCATGGCACAGCAGGTTAATACTCTGGCCTGAAGTGCCGGCAACCCATAAGGGTGCCGTTTCAAGACCTGGCTGCGCCACTTCCAATCCAGCTCTCTGCTGTGGCCTGGGAAAGCAGTTGAGGATGACCCAAGTCCTTGGGCCCCTGCACCCAGGCGCGAGACCTGGAAGAAGCTCCTGGTTCCTGGCCTTGGATTGGCACAGCTCCAGCCGTTGCAGCCAATTGGGGAGTAAACCCACGGACGGAAGACCTCTCTCTCTCTCTCTCTCTCTCTCTCTCTGTATGTAACTCTGACTTTCAAATAAATAAATAAATCTTAAAGAAATTATATGAATAACCAGAAAAATTATGCTTTATTTTAAGGGAATAAATATACTAACAACAGAAAAGATAAATCTGGGTTCTAATTCTAAGCATTTTCTCAATCAGTAGGAAAGCTCACTTCATGTCCACTTGAACTCACCTCTTTAAATACATGAACTCTTTGGGGGAGGGCATGTGAGGCAGTGGTTAAGATGCTACTTGAGATGCCTGTTTCAAATACTAGAGTGCCTGGATTCAAGTCTCAGCTCTGTCTCTAATTCCAGCTTCCTGCTAATGTGCACCCTGAGAGGCCTTCCATGTGGGAGTCTCAGATAGAATTTTGGGTCCCTGGTTTCAGCCTGACCCAGTCCCAGTTTTTGTCAGAATTTGGGAGGTGAAGCAATGGATGGAAGTCTCTCTCTCTCTCTCTCTCTCTCTCTCTCTCTCCTTTCAAATAAATAAATAAAATTTATATATATAAACTCCGATGGAAATGATCATATCTTATTCATCCTTAGTTTTTTTAGCAAATAAAGATTAGATGTTCAATAACTCTCTGACAAATAATTACAAAATTGTGCAAAAGAGTGAATGAATGATCCACTTTAGATTAAAACTATGAGTGATTTTAAGTTTCTATTATTAGAATTTGAAGCTCAATTTCAAGAACTTGCTGATTCTAAATTCTGGAGATTGAAAGCTGGAAGTTGGGTCTATTCTCTTGCTCTGATCCCTTAGGCAACTTTTGATAAAACCCTTCTCTGCTCCTAGTCTTTTTTTTGTTTGCATTTATAATAGTGGGTCAACATGTGCTTTTTAGGTATCATGATTTCATTCAAATGTCATTTTTCAAGTCCCTGAAAATCCATAAGTGAAAGGGAACACATTCACCAAGAATTGTTAAAATTCATATTGGAAGAGTTGAGAAGGATTCTTCAAATCAGTTTGCAAAAATAGCCACCTCAATGATTTCTTATCTCTGCCCCAGTTTTCTAAATCAGCAAGTAATAATTATTTCCTATAAATCAGAACTCCCTGAAGTTTTATTCTTTACACTTACAACAAGCTGTTTGCTTTCCCCCTCATTACATTTGATGTCTTTTGTTTGCACAGTCCCCTTTCTTCCTTTTATAATAATTCTCATGGTGTCCTAAGCCACTAAATTTATGGGTGGAAAAATGTTGGTTTCTAGTAATTCTTAATAAAAAAGTTTCCTAATTAGAAAAATAAAATGAATTATAAATCAAAACATTCTACTCTTTGTAAGAACTAATCTACTTGCAAAATATGACAACCCGTGAAATAATAATTCACCATGATGGCAACTCTAGCCTCCATTTACTGGACAAGCAGAAATCCATGAACAGAAACACTTCAGAAAAGATAATCTGAAGATGGTGGCATAGCAACAGGATGATCCAAGTTATGTGGAGCAAAATTGATAGTTAAAAAGGAGAGAAGATACATGCCAAAGATAGAGCTGGGGGGAAAGTTGCAGTAGGAAACCTAAGAAAGCAATAGAGATTGGGCAGGTGCACTCCAAAAGGGTAAATAAGGAAAGGAAATGGTGGAGGCTCGGACTGGGGAGGTTGGTGCCAGCCCCCAGAGGAACACGTGAGACAAGAATTTGCAGGTCCACAGAGCTGGAGATGGCAGCAGGAGGGAGTTTGGTGAATTGCTCTTGAAGTTCCATGCAGGAAAAAAGAGAAAATATAGAGAAACAAATGGAAAGGTCAGGCAACTCCCTGCCCACCTCCCTGTACCCCTCCCCTGACCCAGACCTGAAGTTACCTGTGAGAAACCATTTTTCCCCATTGTGTATTTGTTTACAATTTTGCATGCAAGCAGGGGACTGCTGACCTCGCCTCCCACACACACACACACACACACCCATCAATAGCAGGGGTAACCTCACCATATCCCCCATCCAGGAATGAGGACCACAACATTCCACAAGAATTTCTTTCACATTATACAAGCTGTACAATGAGGAGAAGTGCATCCCAACCACCATCAAGAAGTGAGCCGGGCTCCGCTAGGCAGGGCTCTGTGTAACTGAAAATGCCAAAAAAGCAAAGAAAAAACCCTAAATAAGAATAAGGAAGACGCTATGAGATCCCCAAAAGGAACACTACAACACTACAATAATAGAAGGAAGATGAAGAGACCAGGATATGTCAGAAACAGAATTCAGAAAATTAATCATCAGATTACTTAGAAACAATCAGAAGCAAATTCACTATCTAAATGCACTTTTCCCAAGAAATTGAGAAATTAAAGAGAAGCCAGAATGAAATAATAGAAATGAATGATTCAATAGATCAAATAAAAAATGCAATGGAAAGCCTTAACAACAGAATAGGTGAAATAGAAGAAAGAATATCAGGACTAGAAGACAAAGTTCTGGAAATTCTATAGTCAAGAAACATAGGAGAAATTAGAACCCTAAAAAACACCATTGGAGATCTATTAAGATATTATCAAATGACCTAACATACAGGTCTTAGGAGTTCTGGAATGTGTGGAAAGAGAGGATTAGAAGGCTTTCTTAATGAAATAATAATAGAAAAATTCCCCTATCTGGAGAAAGAAAGAGGCACCCCAAAAAAGGAAGTAACCAGAACTCCCAATACACACAATGAGAAAATTGTAGAAAAATTCTCCACAGGAAAACATAAAGAAAAGATCTTAAAATGCACATGGCAGAAATGCCAAATCACATTCAGAGAAACTCCAATTAGACTCACTGCAGACTTCTCATCAGAAACCTACAGCAAGGAGAGAATGGTGAGATATATTCCAAGTCCTAAGAGAAAAAAAAAAAATGTCAAGCCAGAATACTGTACCCTGCAAATGCAAAACTCTGATTTATGAATGAAGGCGAAATAAAGACCTTCCACAACAAACAGAAATTGAAAGAATTTGTAACTATCAACCCAGCCCTACAAAAGATGCTCAAGGATGTGCTACACACACGAACACAGATTCAGAAACATCACTCCAAAAGAAGGTGAACACAGAAAATGGCACAGAATACATATATTTCTCAGTGGTCTATGAAATTTTCTCTAAGATTGACCAAAGACTAGGCCATCAAGCAAGTGTCAGCAAATTCAAAAAAATCTAAATCATAACATGGTAATCCACAACTCATGAATCCCTAAAACATATGCAAACATATGGAGACTGAACAACATGCTCCTGAATGAACAGTGGATCATTGAGGAAATCAAAAGAGAAATTAAAAAATTTCTGGAAAAAATGAAGATGATAATTAAACATATCAAAATATATAGGCTACTGCAAAAGCAGTGTTAAGAAGAAAGTTAATAGCAATTGGAGCCTACTTCAAAAAATTGGAAAGGCACAAAATAATCAAGTTATCAATGCATCTCAAAGACCCAGAAAAACAACAGCAAACCAAACACAAAACTAGTAGGAGAATAGAAATGATTAAAATTTGAAAAGAAATAAACAAAATCAAAACCAATAAATCACCTCGAATAGCTAAAGAAATCTTGTACAACAAAAACAAAGCTGGAGGCATCACAATACCAGATTTGAGGACATACTACATGGCAGTTGTAATCAAAACAGCATGGTACTGGTACAGAAACAGATGGATAGACCAATGGAACAGAATTGAAACACCAGAAATCCATCCAAACATCTACAGCCGACTCATATTTGATCAAGGATCCAAAACCAATTCCTGGAGTAAGGACAGTCTAATCAATAAATGGTGCTGGGAAAATTGGATTTCCACGTGCAGAATCATGAAGCAAGACCCCTACCTTTCACCTTACACAAAAATTCACTCAACATGGATTAAAGACCTAAATCTACGACCCAACACCATCAAATTATTAGAGAGCATTGGAAAAACCCTGCAAGATATAGGTACCAGCAATGACTTCTTGGAAAACACCCCAGAAGCACAGGCAGTCAAAGCCAAAATTAACATTTGGGATTGCATCAAATTGAGAAGTTTCTGTACTTCAAAAGAAACAGTTAGGAAAGTGAAGAGGCAACCAACAGAATGGGAAAATATATTTGCAAACTATGCAACTGATAAAGGGTTGATAACCAGAATCTACAAAGAAATCAAGAAACTCCACAGCATCAAAACAAACAACCCACTTAAGAGATGGGCCAAGGACCTCAATAGTCATTTTTCAAAAGACGAAATCCAAATGGCCAACAGACACATGAAAAAATGTTCAAGATCACTAGCAATCAGGGAAATGCAAATCAAAACCACAAGGAGGTTTCACCTCACCCCGGTTAGAATGGTTCACATTCAGAAATCTACCAACAATAGATGCTGGAGAGGATGTAGGGAAAAAGGGACACTAACCCACTGTTGGTGGGAATGCAAATTGGTAAAGCCACTATGGAAGTCAGTCTGGAGATTCCTCAGAAACCTGAAGATAACCCTACCATTCAACCCAGCCATCCCAATCCTTGGAATTTACCCAAAGGAAACGAAATTGGCAAACAAACAAGCTGTCTGCACATTAATGTTTATTGCAGCTCAATTCACAATAGCTAAGACCTGGAACCAACCCAAATGCCCATCAACAGTAGACTGGATAAAGAAAATATGGGACATGTACTCTATCGAATACTATACAACAGTCAAAAATAATGAAACCCGGTCATTTGCAACAAGTTGGAGGAATTTGGAAAACATCATGCTGAGTGAATTAAGCCAGTCCTAAAGGGACAAATATCATATGTTCTCCCTGATCAGCAACAGCTAACTGAGCACCAAAGGGGATACTTGTTGAAGTGAAATGGACACTATGAGAAACAGTGACTTCATCAGCTCTTGTCCTGACTGTTGATGTACAATGTAATACTTTATCCATTTTAGTAATTTTTTTGTTCTAGTTCTATTGGTTGAACTCTATAATTAATACACAATTATTCATAGGTGTTTAAATTTTAACTGAAAAGTGATCCCTGTTAGGAATTTGGAAAACATTATGCTGAGTGAAATAAGCCAATCCCAAAGGGACAAATACCACATGTTCTCCCTGATAGGTGACAACTAACTGAGCACCAAAAAGGAAACCTGTTAAAGTGAAATGAACACTATGAGAAACGGTGACTTGATCAGCCCTCACCCTGACTGTTGATGAGCAACTTGATATGTTATCCTTCTTAGTATTTTTTTTGTTTGTTCTACTTAATACGTTTGGTTGAATACTGTAATCAACACACAATTATTTTTAAGTGCTGAAACTTGACTGAAAAGTGATCACTGTTAAATATAAGAGTGGGAATAAGAGAGGGAAGAGAGGTGCAATTCGATACATGCTCAAGCTGAGTTACCTCGAACGGTAGAGTTAGAAACATACCAGGGGATTCCAATTCAATCCCATCAAAGTGGCAGGTACCAATGCCATCTCACTAGTCCCAGTGATCAATTTCTGTTCACAATTGATCATAATGATAGGACTAAGAACCAAAGGGATCACATAAACAAGAATAGTGTCTGCAAATACTAGCTGATAGAATAAAAAAGGGAGAGAACGATCCAACATGGGAAGTGAGATACTCAGCAGACCCATAGAATGGCAGATGTCCTAAACAGCACTCTGTCCTCAGAATCAGCCCTTAAGGCATGCGGATCCAGCTGAAATGCCCATGAGGATATTTCAGGCATGGAAAGCCAAGACACTCTGGCAAAAAAAAAAAAAAAAAAAAAAAAAAAAAAAAAAAAAAAAAAAAAAAAAAAAACCACCCTAAATGAAAGATCTCCGTGAATGAGATCCCAGTAGAAAGAACGGGTCATCAAAGAAGGAGGTACCTTTCTCTGAAGGGAGGAGAGAACTTCCACTTTGACCAAGGCCTTGTCTAAATATGATTAGAGTCGGTGAACTCAGGGGGCTTCCATAGCCTTGGCAGCTCATGACAAGAGCCTAGGGTGATTACTGAGGCCATAAACAAGAGTGTCAATTTGTTAAGTCAACAACAGGAGTCACTGTGCACTTACTCCTCATGTAGGATCTTTGTCCTTAGTGTGCTGTACATTGAGATTTAATGCTATAACTAGTACTCAAACAGTATTTTTCCCTTTATGTTTCTGTGTGGGAGCAAACTGTTGAAATCTGTACTTAATGTATGTTAAACTGATCTTCTGTATATAAAGAGAATCGAAAATGAATCATGATGTGAATTGAAGGGGAGAGGGAGTGGGAAAGGGGAGGGTAGCGGGTGGGAGGGACGTTATGGGTGGGAAGCCATTGTAATCCATAAGCTGTACTTTGGAAATTTATATTCATTAAATAAAAGTTAAAAAAAAAGAGATTAGCAAAATGAAGAGCTGGTTCTTTGAAAAAATAAATAAAATTAACACACCAATGGCTCAACTAAATAAAAAAAGGAGGCAGAAGACCCTATTTAATAAAATCAGAGATGAAAAAGGAAATGTAACAATAAACATCACAGAAATAACAAGAATCATCAGAAATCAATACAAAGAGATGTATGCCAACAAAATAGGAAACCTAGAAGATTCTTTGGTACATACAACCTGCCTAAATTGAGCCTTCAAGACATAGATAACCTAAACAGACTTATTACCAAAAGGGAAATTGAATCAGTAACAAAGACCCTCCCAAGAAAAATAAGCCCAGGACCAGGTGACTTCACCACTGAATTCTGCAAGACATTTAAGAACTAACTCCAATTCTTCTCAAGTTATTGGAAAACAACTGAAATGGAGGCAATCTTCCCAGATTCTTTCTTATGAAGCCAGAATCATCTTAATTCCTAAATCTGAAAAATATGTAACAGAGAAAGAGAATTACAGACAAATCTCTCTGATGAACATAGACATAAAAAACCTTAACAAGACACTAGCCAATCGAATCCAACAACCCATTAGAAAGATCATCCACCAGGAACTAGTAGGATTTATTCCTGTTATGCAGGAATCTTTCAATATGTGCAAATCAATCAATGTGATGCATCAAATTAACAAATTGAAGAACAGAAATCATATTATTATCTCAGTAGATACAGAGAAAACATTTGACAAAATACAACACCCTTTCATTGTGAAAACTTTAGGAAAATTGGGAATAAAAGGAATTTTTCTCAACACAATCAAAGCAATACATGACAAATCCACAGCCAGCATCCTATTGATTGAGGGAAAGTTTGAAGCAAGCCCACTGAGATCCACAACCAGACTAGGGTGCCCACTCTACCACTGCTTTTCAATATAGTCCTGGATGTTTAAGCCAGAGCCATTAGACAAGAAAAAGAAATAAAATGATACAAATTGGGAAGGAGGAAGTCAAACTATCTCTATTTGCAGATAATATGATCCTATACGTAGGGGATCCAAAAGACTCCACTAAGAGACTATTGGAACTAATAGAAGAGTTTGGAAATATAACAAGATATAAAATCAACACACAAAAATCAATGCCTTTTTATGTGCAGACAATGTCACAGCTGAGAAACAACTTCTAAAATCAACCTCATTCACAATAGCTACCAAAAAAATTCCTTGGAATAAATTTAACCAAGGATGTCAAAGATCTCTACAATGAGAATTACAAAATATTAAAGATAGAAATAGAAGAAGAAACCAAAAAATGGAAAAATCTTCCATGTTCATGGATTGGTAGAATCAATATCATCAAAATGTCCATAGCACCAAAAGCAATTTACAGATTCAACATGATACCAATCAAAATACCAGACATTTTTCTCAGTTATAGAAAAAATTATGATGAAATTCATATGGAAACACCAAGACACTGAATAGCGAAAGCGATCTTATACAACAAAAACAATACCAGAGGCATCACAATACCAGATTTCAAGACATACTACAGGGCAGTTGTAATGAAACCAGCCTTTGGTACTAGTACAAAAACAGATGGATAGACTAATGGAACAGAATAGAAACACCCAAAATCAATCCAAATATCTACAACCAACTCATCTTTGATAAAGGAACTAAAATCAACCCCTGAAACAACAGCAGTTTCTTCAAAACATGGTGCTGTGAAAACTGGATTGCCACACGCAGAAGCATGAAGCAAGACCTTTATCTGATACCATTCACCAAAATCCACTCAAAATGGACTATGGACCTAAATCTATGTCATCAAATTATTAAAGAACATTGGGAAACCCTACAAAACATTGCTTTAAACAAAGAGTTCCTGGAAAGGACCCCAGAGGCACAGGCTATCAAAGAAAAAATAGATAAATGAGATTACATCAAATAGAGAAGCTTCTGCACTGCAAAAGAAGCAATCAGAAAAATTAAGAGATAACCGACGAAGAATAAGATCGAAGTCGGCGAACTCAAAAGGCTTCCATAGACTTGGCAACTCATGACTAGAGCCTAGGGAGATTACTGACGCCATAAACAAGAGTGTCAAATTCTTAAGTCAACAACAGAAGTCACTGTGTACTTACTTCTCATGTGGGATCTGTCCTTAGTGTGTTGTCCAATGTAAAGTAATGCTATAACTAGTACTGAAACGGTATTTTACGCTTTGTGTTTCTGTGTGGGTGCAAACTGATGAAATCTTTACTTAATATATACTAAATCAATCTTCTGTACATAAAGATAATTGGAAATTAATCTCAATGTGAATTGAATGGGAGAGGGAGCGGGAGATGTGAGGGGTGCGAGGGGAAGGGTAGTTATGGGGGGGAGCCATTATAATCCATAAACTGTATTTTGGAAATTTATATTTACTAAATATAAAAAAGGAAAAAAAAAGAGATAACCGACAAAATGGGAAAAAATATTTGAAAACTATATAACTGATAAAGGATTTTTTTTTTTGACAGGCAGAGTGGACAGTGAGAGAGAGGGACAGAGAGAAAGGTCTTCGTTTGCTGTTGGTTCACCCTCCTATGGCCACCGCGGCCGGCGCGCTGCAGCCGGTGCACCGCACTGATCTGATGGCAGGAGCCAGGTGCTTCTCCTGGTCTCCCACGGGGTGCAGAGCCCAAGCACTTGGGCCATCCTCCACTGCACTCCCTGGCCACAGCAGAGAGCTGGCATGGAAGAAGGGCAACCGGGACAGAATCTGGCGCATCAACCGGGACTAGAACCTGGTGTGCAGGCACCGCAAGGCGGAGGATTAGCCTAGTGAGCCACGGCATCAGCCACTGATAAAGGATTAATAATCAGAACATATAAAGAGCTCAAGAAACTCAACAACAACAAAACAAACAATCTGGTTAAGAAATGAGCAAAGAAATTAAACAGAGCTTTCTCAAAAGAAGAAATCCAAATGGCCAACAGACACATGAAAAGTACTCAGGATTGCTAGCCATCAGAGAAATGCAGATCAAAACCACAGTGAGGTTTCACTTCACTCCAGTTAGAATGGCTTTCATACAGAAATCACGAAACAACAAATGTTGGCAAGGATGCAGGGAAAAAGGTACCCTAATCCATGGTAGGTGGTAATGTAAACTGGTAAAGTCACAATGGAAGACAGTGTGGAGATACCTCAGAGGTCTGACTATATATCTATATATAGTATATATATACTATATATACCTATATATATGACTCAGCCATCCCACTCCTGGGAATCTACCCAAGGGAAATGAAATTAGCATATGAAAGAGCTATCTGTACCTCCATGTTTATCACAGCTCAGTTCACAATAATAAAGAAGTAAAATCAACCCAAATACACATCAACTGAAGACTGGATAAAGAAATTATGGAATATGTACACAATGGAATACTACACAGTAGTAAAAAAAAAGAGATCCAGTCATTTGCAACAAAATTGACAAAAGTGGAATACATCATACTTAGTAAAATAAGCCAGTCTCAAAAGGGACAAATTCTGTATGTTTCCCCTGATTGGTAATAACTAATAGAGCATCTAAAATAGCATGTAGAAATGAAATTGACACTATAAGAAAGAATTACTTTGAATAGCCCTTTTCTTAATTGTTGAGGAACAGCTTTTTATTTTGGATTTTTGGTTATCATTTCCTTTCTTTTCCTTTTAATATTTTTCTTAACTTTTTCTCTTTCATACAAATCATATATGTATAAAATTAATTGAAAACAGATCTTAGTTTTAAGAGTGAGAATAAGAAAGGGAAGAGGATTGGGATGGGAATGTGAGTGGGAGGGCAGGCACTATGGGAAGAATTACCTAGATCCTAAAGCTATAATTGTGAAATGCATGAAGTGCATAACTGCAAAGCAGTATAGTTCTATATACTTTAATATAGATCACTTCTAAGGGTACAGCTAAACAAATTAACATAGGACTTCAAAATCCTTTAATCTGGCTGATGAAAATAGAAGATTAAGCAGTTTTGTTTTTGTTTTTGTTTTTTTTTTTAGATTTTCATTTTATTTATTTGAAACACAGAGTTACAGAGAAAGGTAGAGACAGAGAGGTCTTCCATCTGCTGGTTAACTCCCCAGATGGCCACAGAGGCCAGAGTTGTGTCAATCCAAAGCCAGGAGCCAGGAGTTTCCTTCAGGTCTACCACATGGGTGCAGGGGCCCAAGGACTTGGGCCATCTTCCACTGCTATCCCAGGACATAGCAGAGAGCTGGATTGGAAGAGGAGCTGCCAGGACTAGAACTGACACCCATATAGGATGCCAGTGCTTCAGGCCAGGGCTTTAACCCTCTGCGCCCAGCACTGGACCTGCAGGTTACATGTTATAAAGCCCAAATAGATGGGATTAAGTGGCAAAATGATCATATAGATAGGATCAAGTGATCAAGTGATCATATAAATAGGACTAAATGTATTGAAACCATAATAGATAGAATTAAAAGGGAGTGAAGGCTCCAACACGGGAAGCAGTCCATACAGCAGACTCATAGAATGATAATAGCTTTAAGTAGCATTCCAACCTCAGAATCAGCCCTTAAGGCACTTTGGTCTAGCTGGAAAGCACAGGAAGAGCATTTCAGGCATGGAAAGCCAAGTCACTCCAGCAAAAGATGTCCTACATAAAGGACCCCTGTGAGTAAGACCCCAGTGGAAAGAAGGGGCCACCAAAGAAAGATGTACTTTTCTCTGAAAGGAGGAGAGAACTTTCACTTTGCTTATGGCATTGACAAGCTAGTGGATCCAAAAGGCTTCCATAGCAGAGGCAGCTCATGTCAAGAGCCTTGAGTGGTTACTGATGTCATACATAAGTGGTAATTGCTAAACAAACAACAAGAGTCACTGTGTGGCCGGTGCTGCGGCTCAATAGGCTAATCCTCTGCCTTCAGTGCCGGCACCCCGAGTTCTAGTCCCTCTCAGGACGCTGGATTCTGTCCCAGTTGTTCCTCTTCCAGTCCAGCTCTCTGCTGTGGCCCGGGAGTGCACTGGAGGATGGCCCAAGTGCTTGGGCCCTGCACCCCATGGGAGACCAGGAGAAGCACCTGGCTCCTGGCTTCGGATCGGCGTGGTGCGTAGCAGCCCCTTGAGGGGTGAACCAACAGAAAAAGGAAGACCTTTCTCTCTGTCTCTCTCTCTCACTGTCCACTCTGCCTGTGGAAAAAAAAAGAGTCATTGTGCACTAACTTGTAGGACCTCTGTCCCCAAAGAGTTGTACCATGAAACTAAATAGTAAAACTTGTCCTCAAGAATCATTTTCTTTCAGTATATTAAAAGGAGGACATTATTATGTCTCATAAGTAATAATTATGTCTAAGAGCTCACAAAAATGTATCATTCTTAGATTTCTTTCAAAGACAGTTAAATTGCTAAAAAGAAAGAAGGGGGAGGAAGGAAGGAAAAAGAGGAAGGGGAAAAAAGCAAAATCAGCTTCAAGTAGCAACAACATAGACCAGCCCTTGTACAGACTCTCAAGGAACACTTCTCTTAGTTTTCTTTACTCCATTCATTCTTTTTTTTCTTTTTATTTTTCTTTCTCAGATAAAGTAGGAGAGTGAGCAGGCAGGGGGAGTGAGAATAGGTGGGAGGGCTGGTATGGTGGGAAGAATTACTATGTTCCTAATGTTGCATTTGTGAGACACATACAAATTAAAAACAAAAAGGAGAATTCTGTTCTATGGGAGAGTAGTTAACCTACACATACGCATGATGACCAGATAAGAAGAAATACGGTGATGACAGGAGAAGCATAGCTACATTCAGCTTATCAAGTACTGATGTCTTTTCTAGACCTAAGCCTTAAGACATATCCCACTAGCACAATAAACACTTAATCATAAAAAAAGAAAATTATTGTTTGACTTCTCTGAAGCAATAGTTAAGCAAGCACTGCTACGAACATCCACTGGCTGAAACACAGCAGATATTTAATCAAAATTTTTTGAGTTAATTACAGGCCAGATGAAAACATAGCAAATTCGGAAGAAACTTAAAAAACCATCTAGAATTAATGTCCAGATAAACTAAATCAATTGACCTCAATCACAAAATCAACTAGTCGAGGTGCACGTCTCTCATCTTCCCATTCAGCGTTCTTTTGTCCATTCATTTCCACCGACCAATAAACAGCAGTCACTGGCAATTAGGTTTACCAGCAGCTTTCCCAAAATTTGTTCTCCCTTTAGTTGATTTTACTCATAAATATATCTAAAAATAAAAGGAGGCTATAAAGCAGTCATCTGAGCTAGTACTCTTCTCCAAGCACCTCTTATATGGTCCTATGTAAAGGAGAAAGTCACCTTTTTTATTGTGTTTTAAATACACTGTTTCGTAAATACCATACACCAGATATGTTATAGGAAAGCGACACGCAAAAATACAGTCAGAAAAGGGAATAGTTATGTAAACAGTTCTTTGGGGGATTAAATATCCATCTGTGAAAACTGGTTTCTTGTCCAACTTATTCTCTCTCTTTTGTGCTATCACTCTATAGTGTATATATTACTGCACTAATCACTCTGTGTTTAATAAACAAGCATATAAGTATTTTATGTATGTATGTATAAATGTGTATGTATGTGTATCCTATGCTCCAATAAAGCTGGGAGCACTTCAAAAGACTGAAGAATTCATTAAGTCATACAAAATGACAGGCAGATGGCATGTCATTGATACAAGTTGGTTGGTATCTTACTTTTTAGGGGATTATGCTGAGTGTTACACTTTAAGGACAACAAAGGGAAAGACCAAGTTGCCTATGCAAATTTTCCAATTTCAACTCAGAAACTAGAATCACTCTCAAATGTTGCCTATGTGCCTCCCCTTACATTTGAGCTATTTCCTATGACTCCACTCAACTGACCCATTAGAAAATGTCAGGAAGATAAATAATGAATGGCTGTTTACTAAACACATGAGAATCCTTCAAAAAATTCATAAAAAATAGAATTAAAGGAAAAGTTCATTGTGGCACAAAAGATTTTGTAAATCGATGCATAATAGGGGTCTTCAAAAAGTTCATGGAAATACATATTATGAAAAAAAATTATGCTTAAGTTTCAAAATATTTTGCTCCAAAGCACATTTTTCTTTTACTTCCATTTTCTACAAACTGAAGTCTCGTCATATAAAAGAAGGAACTTTTATTTTGGTGTTACAAAATCCTCAACATTTAACTGTGATATTGTGATGCTTATTTAACAGAATTAACCAGATTATTTTGAAGAAAGTGCTTTTATATAACTGCCATGAATTTTAAAATGATAGCCTAGAACTGAAATGATAGTGTATTACTAACAAGCAACAGTTTCAGAGGAGTAGAAGAAAATTGGAGAAACTTGCTAGCAATAGTTTCATTAATAAATGAACAAAGATGTGAAACTGATTAGCAGTCACTGAATTATTGAGCCCCAGGCCCATCTGCTCCACTTTTATGAGTCAAAATTCAAAATTTCATAAACTTGTAAACACTCAATTTTCACAAACATCATCATCATATTAAGGAAATTATCCAATATGCCAAAGGCAGTGTAGCACATCATCAAACCGTTAAAACAGGAATCTTCCACCAAAAAAAAAAAAAAAAAAAAAAAAAGCACACACACCGGGATCTTGTACAAAAGAAATAACAAAAGCCAGATGGAACAATAAACTCTGATGCTTGGCCGTGTGATCCTTGGCATGGTAAATACACGTCATGTGGAATGTCAAGAGGAGGTCTTTCATAGAGTCATAAAACAAGGTTCAGAAAACCCATCCTGAACAAAAAGAAGAAAGGCCTTGGTCTCTGAAAGTTAAGATGACCAGATGAGATGGGTGTAATAGAAACAGCAGGGATATTGAAGTGGGACAGAGTCGCAATCCTAATAATTCTAACAACTATTTAGTGGTGGCATTCAGGTGTAGGCACTTTCGTTTCCTCTAGAAAATGAGCTTCAGAACACCTGCTTCATAGCTTTGCCAGAATTAAAGAAAGATTCTAATTCTGGACAAATTGGAACACCCTTTGTCGGCATCCCAACTTATAAATCATCATTGGTTGGTGTGGGTAAACTATGAAAATTCCTGAAAAGTGACCGTATTAGTCAGTTTTATACAACTGTAACTAACATACCTGAGAGGTGCCACTAGGAGTGATGAAGGTGTGAGTTATAGCTTGAAGGTTCAAGATTGGGTGGCCTCATTATTCTGGTATCTGATAGAAGGTGACAATGGCAGTGCATATGTGGAGAGGAACAACCACGTGGTGAGCCAGAAAACAGAGAACAGCTGAGCATCTACAAGAAATGCTTTTTGAGGCCACTCCCTCAATAACCTAAAGAGTTCCTTCCAGGCCTTCCTCTAGATACATGGTTAGATCAAATCTCCACTGTTAACCCACGGACCATTAAAATAAGACTTTGAATAAGACTTTGGAACTTAAATATCTGCCTGAATTCAGAGAGCCCAATCTTGTTCATACTGTAACAGTCATGAAATGTGTTTTCATTATGAATGTAAAACTTGCAGAACCACTAGATCCCCGTCTTCTGTCGAAATTGCACAATGTACAAGACTTCAAAGTAGCTTCCTGTAACATACATGGTGCTGTGTGTGTTCCTTTCATTCTTCTCTCTGGACACAGCGGAAGTTTCCAAGCTTCATATAAGTTATGTTGAGAGAATGAGATTGAGTTCTTGCCAATTATGTGCACCTGGAACTGATACATCACTTCTGGGCTTGTCCTTGCTACCTCTTGTGGAAGGGGATCTATATTTTCAGGCACTAATTGTTCTTTTTTTTTTAATAATTTATTTATTTATTTGAGAGGCAGAGTTACAAAGAGAGACAGAGACAGAGACACAGAGAGAGGTATTCCATTCACTGGTTCACTCCTCAAATGGCTGTAACGGCCAGATAGGCCTATCCATTGCCAGGACCAGGAGCTTCCTCTGGGTCCCCCATAATAGGTGCAGAGGCTCAACCTCTTGGGCCATCTTCCGATGGTTTACCAGGTGCATTAGCAGGGAGCTGGATTAGAAGTGGAGCAACCAGGTGCCAGTGCCATGGCTCACTTGGCTAATCCTCCGCCTGCAGCGCCGGCACCCCGGGTTCTAGTCCCAGTCGGGGTGCTGGGTACTAATCCCAGTTGCTCCTCTTCCAGTCCAGCTCTCTGCTGTGGCCCTGGAGGGCAGTGGAGGATGGTCCAAGTGCTTGAGTCCCTGCACCCGCATGGGAGACCAGGAGGAAGCACCCGGCTCCTGGCTTCGGATCAGCATAGCGCTGGCCGTAGTGGTCATTAGGGGAGTGAAACAACGGAAGGAAGACCTTTCTCTCTGTCTCTCTCTCACTGTCTATAACTACCTGTCAAATAAAAAAAAAAAAAGAAGTGGAGCAGACAGGACTCAAACTGTCACCCACATGGGATGCCATCACCTTACACAGAGGCTTAACCTACTACACTATAGCAACTGATTTTCACTGCTGCTGATTTTCACTCTAATATGTTAAATTATTGTTCCATCCCTTAGCAATATTTTTTACACATTCTGAAAGTTTCTGTTTGCTTTATTTGCTAAAACACAATCCAATTCAGTCTAAATCTTTAGTATTCAAAGCTTCCCTCACCCCCTTCCCCAGTATACACTACAGCTATGGTTCTGTCTTCTCAGCATGGAGGAAGAGCCTGGGAATGTCAGGGCACATCCCTCCTGACACAGACTTTGATATTGGGGTCAGGGAGGAAAGGTAGAAATGCAGGACCTTCCTCCATCACTGTCCCTCTGCCACTTGTGAGAACGAGTCCCCAGTCTCACTTCGGTTCATTAAGGTTTTGTCTGATGTAGCTTCCTCTGATGTGCTGGTCTGTACAGTTTTCTTGGGGACAGTGCTAATGTGCTCTCTGGCTCTCTCCAGGGACCTGTTCAGTGCAACAACTATTTCTTTCACAAGTCTTACCTGTTGTTCAAGTTCCTTTCCCTTTTATGGTTTGGGTGTCCCTTTGGAGACCCACTTGGTAGCCCTCACCTTTTGTGCTTTTTCTATCACGTGAGTCTCTCCGATTTGGAACCCCTGGAACAATTAGGGATGAATCTTATGACGTTAAAATGAGAGCCATATGTGGAGATTGCTTCATATTCTTCACAGGCTTTTTTTTTTTTTTTTTTTGGTCAGGCAGAGTAGACAGTGAGAGAGAGAAACAGAGAGAAAGGTCTTCCTTTTCCATTGGTTCACTCCCCAAATGGCTGCCATGGCCAGCGCGCTGTGTCGATCCAAAGCCAGGAGCCAGGTGCTTCCTCCTGGTCTCCCATGCGAGTGCAGGGCCCAAGCACTTGGGCCAACCTCCACTGCCCTCCAGGGCCACAGAAGAGAGCTGGACTGGAAGGGGAGCAACCAGGACAGAATCCGGCACCCCGACCGGGACTAGAACCCAGTGTGCCCATGCCGCAGGCTGAGGATTAGCCTATTGAGCCTCAGTGCCGGCCATCACAGGCATCCTTTTCAACCTATAGCTCTGTGCTACACCAATGGCCTCCCACCTCGATCACAGCAAAGCCAAGTTCCAATACCTGCTTATCAACTCCCAACCCTTATTCTCCAAGGAATTCACTCTTTGTTTTGGAAGAGGCACCAGGGAATGCCAGCTAATATTTTAGCTCAGCAAGTACTTTGACAAGTAAACAAGGGCTTTTCTTTTAAGCATACCTAATTCTTTTTGTTTTAACTGACATACAAAGTCAGATCCCAGGCCCCACAGTGTGATGTTTTATCTTAGTCCAAAGATGGAAGTATTTATGTTGGACTCATTGTGGGTATATATTGGAGGCTCAGAGTTTCTAGTTAGACTTCCGCCTGCGTGGGGTGCTTGGTAAGAATAGTGGAAGAGGCTGAAGCTGTAGCAGAGCTGGGAGAGAATTGGCACTTCCAGAAAGAGGGATATCAGAAAGAATCCACAAGGTTTATGATCACACTTAATACGCTCACTCACTACCTTTATTCTTTGAATTTGCTAAGAAGAAACAGTTTGCAAATTTTGTTGTTTTTTTAAGGACTTATTTTCTTTGAAAGGCAGAGTTACAGAGAGGTGGAGAGACACACAGAGAGAGAGAGAGAGAGAGAGAATCCTCCACCCACTAGTTCATTCACCAAATGGCCACAATGGCTAAGGTTGTGCCAAGCTGAAGCCAGGAGCCAGGTCTACCACACGGGTGCAGGGACCCATGCATTTGGGGCAACCTTCTCTGCTTTCCCAGGCACATTAGCAGGGAGCTGGACTGGAAATGGAGCAGCTGGAACACAAACTGGTACCCATAAGGGATTCTGGCATCGCTTGCAGCATTTTAACCCATTAAGCCACAAAGTGGGCCCCAGTCTTCATATTTTATAACCTCAGAAATATTCAGACTGAACTTACCTTCAATTTGAGGATAGAAAATGTAGAATTCAGTTTAGTGCTACATAACTTTATATCAATTCATATTGCCTCTAACACAGGATATGTTTTTTCCACTCTTGGAAGGAAACTAAGTGTTTTGCTTAGTGGTGCTTAGAAAGTCTATTAACTTCCTGACTGAAAGTGGTAATGCGATGAAGTTTGATGGATTAAAGCTGCAATGAACTTCTGCCTACTCCTGGGCAAGTCAGAGAACAATCTGTCATTTTTGGATAGTCCCAGAGATTCAAGCCCTGCCAACGCCAATGAGGAGGTTCTCTTGTCCATGTTTCATTTACCATTCAAGAAGTTGGTGATACCAGTGAACTTCTACACTCATGGTTCAGACAAGAGACAGAGGAACTCATAAACCAAAGCTATTCTGGACAAGAGAGAAAAGGTGATATTGAAAACATGTATGCTGCTCACAAGAAACACATCTTTCCAACAAAGATCCATACAGACTGAAAGTGAAAGGCTGAAAAAGATATACCATGAAAACAGAAATGAAAAAAGAGCGGGCTTAGCCATCTTAATATCAGACAACATAAACTTTAACACAAAAACTGTTAAGAATCTATAAATTGCTTTTGGGAGAATGGACATTTTGATGATATTGATTCTTCCAATCCATGAGCATGGAAGATTTTTCCATTTCTTGGTATCCTATTTCTTTCTTTAAGGTTTTGTAATTTTCATTGTAGAGATCTTTAAAGTCCTTGGTTAAGTTTATTCCAAGGTATTTGATTCTTTTTGTAGCTATTGTGAATGGGATTGATCTTAGAAGTTCTTCCTCAGCCATGGCATTGTCTGTGTATACAAAGGCTGTTGATTTTTGTGCATTGATTTTATACCCTGCTACTTTGCCAAACTCTTCTATGAGTTCCAATAGTCTCTTAGTAGAGGTCTTTGGGTCCCCTAAATAAAGAGTCATATCATCTGCAAAGAGGGATAGTTTGAGTTCCTCCTTCCCAATTTGTATCCCTTTAATTTCTTTTTCTTGCCTAATAGCTCTGGCTAGAACTTCCAGAACTATATTGAATAGCAGTGGTGAGAGTGGGCATCCCTGTCTGGTACCAGATCTCAGTGGAAATGCTTCCAACTTTTCCCCATTCAATAGGATGTTGGCTGTGGGTTTTTCATAGATTGCTTTGATTATATTGAGGAATGTTCCTTCCAAACCCAGTTTGCTTAGAGTTTTCATCATGAAAGGGTGCTGTATTTTATCAAATGCCTTCTCTGCATCTACTTAGATAATCATATGGTTTTTCTTCTGCAGTCTGTTAATGTGGTGTATCACATTGATTGTTTTGCACACATTAAACCATCCCTGCATACCAGGGATAAATCCCACTTGGTCTGGGTGGATGATCTTTCTGATGTGTTCTTGCATTCTATTGGCGAGAATTTTATTGAGGATTTTTGCATCTATGTTCATCAGGGATATTGGTCTGTAATTCTCTTTCAATGCTGCATCTTTTTCCAGCTTAGGAATTAAGGTGATGCTGGCTTCATAGAAAGAATTTGGGAGGACTCCCTCTTTTTCGATTGTTCTGAATAGGTTGAGAAGAATTGGAGTTAGTTCTTCTTTAAATGTCTGGTAGAATTCAGCAGTGAATCCATCTGGTCCTGGGCTTTTCTTTGTTGGGAGGGCCTTTATTACTGTTTCAATTTCTGTCTCAGTTATGGGTCTGTTTAGGTTTTCTATATCTTCCTTGTTCAATTTTGGTAGATTGCATGTGTCCAGGAATCTATCCATTTCTGATAGGTTTCCCTGTTTGCTGGCATACAAGTCCTTGTAGTAATTGATGATTCTTTTTATTTCTGTGGTGTCTGTTGTTACATTTCCTTTTTCATCTCTGATTTTATTGATTTGGGTCTTTTCTCTTCTTTTTTTAGTTAGTTGGGCCAATGGGGTGGATGCCAATTTTGTTTATTTTTTCAAAAAACCAGCTCCTCGTTTGGCTGATTTTTTGTAATATTTTTTTGGATTCAATCCTGTTGATTTCTTCTCTGATTTTAATTATTTCTCTTCTTCTACTAGATTTGGGTCTGGTTTGCTGTAGGTTTTCTAGATCCTTGAGATGAATTGAAAGCTCATCTATTTGGTGCCTTTCCAATTTCTTGATGTAGGCACCTATTGATATAAACTATCCTCTTAGCACTGCTTTTCCTGCATCCCATAAGTTTTGGTATGTTGTGCTGTTATCCTCATTTACTTCCAGAAAATTTTTGATTCCTCTTTTAATTTCTTCTATGACCCATTGTTCATACAGGAGCATGTTGTACAATCTCCATGTGTTTGCATATACTCTAGGGATTTCTGAGTTACTAATTTCCAACTTCATTCCTTTATGGTCTGAGAAGCTGCATGGTATGATTCTAATTCTTTTGAATTTGCTGAGACTTGCTTTATGGCCTAGTATGTGGTCAATCCTAGAGAAGGTTCCATGTACCACTGAGAAGAATGTAAAATCTTTAGCTGTAGAATTGAAAGTTCTGTATATATCTGTTAGATTCATTTGGGCTATAGTGTCGTTTAAATCTACTGTCTCCTTGTTGATCTTCTGTCCCGTTGATCTGTCTATTTCTGAGCGTGGAGTATTGAAGTCCCCCAGTACTATTGTATTGGGGTCTAAGTCTCCCTTTAAGTCCCTTAACAAATCTTTTAGATAAACCGGTGCCCTGTAGTTAGGTGCATATACATTGATAATTGTTATATCTTCCTGTTGAATTGATCCCTTAATCATTATATAGTGTCCCTCTTTGTCTCTCTTAACAGTTTTTGTGGTAAAGTTTATGTTGTCCAATATTAAGATGGTTACGCCCGCTCTTTATTCATTTCTGTTGGCATTCAATACCAATCAAGATACTGAAAACCTTCTTCTCAGATCTGGAAAAATGATGCTGAAATTCATATGGAGAACAGGAGACCTCGAATAGCTAAACCAATCTTGTACAACTAAAACAAAGCCGGAGGCATTACAATACCAGATTTCAGGACATACTACAGGGCAGTTGTAATCAAACGAGCATGGTACTGGTACAGAAACAGATGGATAGACCAATGGAACAGAATTGAAACACCAGAAATCAATCCAAACATCTACAGCAGATCTAAAAGGATCTAAAACCAATTCCTGGAGTAAGGACAGTCTATTCAATAAATGTTACTGGGAAAATTAGATTTCCATGTGCAGAAGCATGAAGCAAGACCCCCTACCTTTCACCTTACACAAAAATTCACTCAACATGGATTAAAGACCTAAATCTACGACCCAACACCATCAAATTATTAGAGAGCATTGGAAAAACCCTGCAAGATATAGGTACCGGCAATTACTTCTTGGAAAACACCCCAGAAGCACAGGCAGACAAAGCCAAAATTAACATTTGGGATTGCATCAAATTGAGAAGTTTCTGTATTGTAAAAGAAACAGTTAGGAAAGTGAAGAGACAACCGACAGAATGGGAAAATATATTTGCAAACTATGCAACTGATAAAGGGTTGATAACCAGAATCTACAAGGAAATCAAGAAACTCCACAAGATCAAAACAAACAACCCACTTAAGAGATGGGACAAAGACCTCAATAGACATTTTCAAAAGACGAAATCCAAATGGCCAAGAGACACATGAAAACATGTTCAAGATCACTAGCAATCAGGGAAATGCAAATCAAAACCACAAGGAGGTTTCACCTCACCCCAGTTAGAATGGCTCACATTCAGAAATCTACCAACAACAGATGCTGGAGAGGATGTGGGGAAAAAGGGACACTAACCCACTGTTGGTGGGAATGCAAATTGGTTAAGCCACTATGGAAGTCAGTCTGGAGATTCCTCAGAAACCTGAAGATAACCCTACCATTCAACCCAGCCATGCCACTCCTTGGAATTTACCCAAAGGAAATGAAATTGGCAAACAAACAAGCTGTCTGCACTTTAATGTTTATTGCAGCTCAATTCACAATAGCTAAGACCTGGAACCAACCCAAATGCCCATCAACAGTAGACTGGATAAAGAAATTATGGGACATGTACTCTATTGAATACTATACAGCAGTCAAAAACAATGAAACCCGGTCATTTGCAACAAGATGGAGGAATCTGGAAAACATCATGCTGAGTGAAATAAGCCAGTCCCAAAGGGACAAATATCATATGTTCTCCCTGATCGGCAACAACTAACTGAGCAGCAAATGGGAAAGCTGTTGAAGTGAAATGGACACTATGAGAAACAGTGACTTGATCAGCTCTTGTCCTGACTGTTGATGTACAATGTAATACTTTATCCCTTTTAGTATTTTTTTTTGTTCTAGTACCATTGGTTGAACTCTGTGATTAGCACACAATTATTCTTAGGTGTTTAAATTTTAACTGAAAAGTGATCCCTGTTAAATATAAGAGTGGGAATAAGAGAGGGAGGAGATGTACAATCTGGGACATGCTCAATAGGACTTGCCCCAAATGGTGGAGTTAGAAACATGCCAGGGGATTCCAATACAATCCCATCAAGGTGGCATGTACCAATGCCATCTCACTAGTCCAAGTGATCAATTGCAGTTCACAATTGATCACACTGATAGGTCTAAGAGTCAAAGGGATCACACAAACAAGTCTAGTGTCTGCTAATACTAGCTGATAGAATCAAAAAGGGAGAGAATGATCCATCATGGGAAGCAGGATACACAGTAGAATGGCAGATGTCCTAAATAGCACTCTGGCCTCAGAATCAGCCCTTAAGGCATTCAGATCTGGCTGAAGAGCCCATGAGAGTATTTTAGGCATGGAAAGCCAAGACACCCTGAAAAAAAAAAAAAAAGCAGGACCTAAATGCAAGATCTCTGCGAGTGAGATCCCAGTGAAAGAATGGAGCCATCAAAGAAGGAGGTACCTTTCTCTGAAAGGAGGAGAGAACTTCCACTTTGACTATGACCCTGTCTGAATAAGATCGAAGTCAGTGAACTCAAAAGGCTTCCATAACCTTGGCAACTCATGACTAGAGCCTAGGGAGATTATTGACGCCATAAACAAGAGTGTCAAATTGTTAAGTCAACAACAGGAGTCACTGTGTACTTACTTCTCATGTGGGATCTGTCCTTAGTATGTTGTCCAATGTGAAGTAATGCTGTAACTAGTACTGAAACAGTATTTTTATACTTTGTGTTTCTGTGTGGGTGCAAACTGATGAAATCTTTACTTAATATATACTAAATCAATCTTCTGTATATAAATATAATTGAAAATGAATCTTGATGGGAATGGAATGGGAGAGGGAGCAGGATATGGGTGGGGTGTGAGTGGGAGGGAAGTTATGGGGGGGAGCCATTGTAATCCATTAACTGTACTTTGAAATTTTATATTTACTAAATAAAAAATTAAAAAAAGAAAACATGTAAAGTCTATGTGATCTCATTCATCTTTAGCTGATGTAAGTTGGATTGCTGCTAAATGAAGCATAAGCCCACTGTAATGAAGCTGTCTGCAGCCCCAAGAGCCACTTGAACATAGTACATAGCTTAGAATTACTGCTGAGGTGTCAGAAGTCATCAGTTGTCCCAAACTCACCTGCTGGGCTCAGAGCCATGGACCACAGGGCTAAAACATCATCATTCTCCCAAATGAAATCCACACTTACTACTTCATCATAAGTATCCTCCTCCACCACCAAATGTTCCCATTGATCAAGTCCTGTTATCCTCCAGGTACAGAGTCATGGAACACGGACTAGCACCATCATTCTTCCTCGCAGCTCACATACACCAGGGAGGCATTTCCTTCTCTTTCAGATGAATTACTGTCTGACAGCCCAGACCTTTCCCCTCTATGTGTCCTGCATGCAGAATGAGGACAAGTGCAGTTAAGGAAAACCAGCCGTTCTCTCCATAATTTCTGTAGCTTGGTCAAAATGTCCTTCTTGTTCATTCTAATCCAACAAAGCCATGAAAAGGGTGCCTTATCTTCTAATTGGAGGCCTTCATAGGACTTATCTAAATCCAACCACCTGTGTAAATCAAGAAGCCTTTATGGTGATGGTCCTCCTGTTTGGAGTTTATGTTCTTCCAGTAAAGTGTAGTGGAGATTACTCCTAAACATCATTTCATTGATGGAAATGCCTCATTGCTACAAATTTCTTATGAGTAGCAATCCAACATCTGCTTCCTTAAAACATTCACTTACTTGGCAAAAAAAATCTAGGCTGAATTATCTTTTAATATAACATGCATTTGGGCTTCCAGCAAATGGATGCCTGGTAGGCAGCAGCATACCCCAGGAGGCAGCAAGTGATGGTTCAAGTGGGAAACCCTGACTGAGTTCCAGGCTTCTAACTTCAGCCTGACCAAAGCCAGCTGTTGTAGACATTTGGAATTGTCTCTTTCTCGCTCTCTCTTTCTCTCTTTCCTCTCTCTCCCAATAAAAAGAAATACATAAACTGTTTTTAAAATTTATTGAAATATAACAGGCATTCAAGAATCCAAACACTGGCTCCTTTTTGAGGGTATCTTTTAATGTGGTCCAGTCCCAATCTCTTCTCAACACTCTTTTCAAAGCTTAGTTTCTTGGAAACACTTTCCTTGAAATCTAAGTTCTTCAACACAATCCTTTTCATTTATTGCAAGTGGAACTTTTCCAAATAGTCTCCATGATCTCATCAGTGAGGTCAACAGTGGAACACTTGACCTCATATGCCTCTTCTTATTTCCATAAATAATATGTGTAAATGCATTCAATATCTAATATTATAAAGTCTGCATTATATTTTGGTTCATATTAAGTTTATAGGCTAAACTTCCAGTAAGATATTTAACAAATACTTCATTTTTTTCTTTTTTATTTAGTAAATATAAATTTCCAAAGTACAGTTTATGGATTACATTGGCTCCCCCCCCCCGCATAATTTCCCTCACACTTGCACCCCTCTCAACTCCCGCTCCCTCTCCCATTCCATTCACATCAAGATTCATTTTCAATTATCTTGATATACAAAAGATCAATTCAGTTTATATTAAGCAAAGATTGAATCAGTTTGCACCCACACAGAAACACAAAGTATAAAAATACTGTTTCAGTACTAGTTATAGCATTACTTCACATTGGACGACACATTAAGGACAGAACCCACATGAGAAGTAAGTACACAGTGACTCCTGTTGTTGACTTAACAATTTGACACTCTTGTTTATGGTGTCAATAATCTCCCTAGGCTCTAGTCATGAGTTGCCAAGGCTATGGAAGCCTTTTGGGTTCTCTGATTTCGATCTTATTCCAACAGGGTCATAGTCAAAATGGAAGTTCTCTCCTCCCTTCAGAGAAAGGTACCTCCTTCTTTGATGACCCGTTCTTTTTTTTTTTTTTTTTTTTAATTTTTTTTTTTTTTTTTTTTGACAGGCAGAGTGGACAGTGAGAGAGAGAGACAGAGAGAAAGGTCTTCCTTTGCCGTTGGTTCACCCTCCAATGGCTGCCGCGGCCAGCGCGCTGCGACCGGCGCACCGCGCTGATCCGATGGCAGGAGCCAGGAGCCAGGTGCTTTTCCTGGTCTCCCATGGGGTGCAGGGCCCAAGCACCTGGGCCATCCTCCACTGCACTCCCTGGCCACAGCAGAGGGCTGGCCTGGAAGAGGGGCAACCGGGACAGAATCCGGCTCCCCGACCGGGACTAGAACCCGGTGTGCCGGCGCCGCTAGGCGGAGGATTAGCCTAGTGAGCCGCGGCGCCGGCCGATGACCCGTTCTTTCTACTGGGATTTCACTCGCAGAGATCTTCCATTTAGGTCTTCTTTTTTTTTTTTTTTTCAGGGTGTCTTGGCTTTCCATGCCTAAATTACTCTCATGGGCTCTTCAGCCAGATCCAAATGCCTTAAGGGCTGATGGCTCACATTCAGAAATCTACCAACAACAGATGCTGGAGAGGATGTGGGGAAAAAGGGACACTAACCCACTGTTGGTGGGAATGCAAATTGGTTAAGCCACTATGGAAGTCAGTTTGGAGATTCCTCAGAAACCTGAAGATAACCCTACCATTCAACCCAGCCATGCCACTCCTTGGAATTTACCCAAAGGAAATGAAATTGGCAAACAAACAAGCTGTCTGCACTTTAATGTTTATTGCAGCTCAATTCACAACAGCTAAGACCTGGAACCAACCCAAATGCCCATCAACAGTAGACTGGATAAAGAAATTATGGGACATGTACTCTATCGAATACTATACAGCAGTCAAAAACAATGAAACCCGGTCATTTGCAACAAGATGGAGGAATCTGGAAAACATCATGCTGAGTGAAATAAGCCAGTCCCAAAGGGACAAATATCATATGTTCTCCCTGATCGGCAACAACTAACTGAGCAGCAAATGGGAAAGCTGTTGAAGTGAAATGGACACTATGAGAAACAGTGACTTGATCAGCTCTTGTCCTGACTGTTGATGTACAATGTAATACTTTATCCCTTTTAGTATTTTTTTTTGTTCTAGTACCATTGGTTGAACTCTGTGATTAGCACACAATTATGCTTAGGTGTTTAAATTTTAACTGAAAAGTGATCCCTGTTAAATATAAGAGTGGGAATAAGAGAGGGAGGAGATGTACAATCTGGGACATGCTCAATAGGACTTGCCCCAAATGGTGGAGTTAGAAACGTGCCAGGGGATTCCAATACAATCCCATCAAGGTGGCATGTACCAATGCCATCTCACTAGTCCAAGTGATCAATTGCAGTTCACAATTGATCACACTGATAGGTCTAAGAGTCAAAGGGATCACACAAACAAGTCTAGTGTCTGCTAATACTAGCTGATAGAATCAAAAAGGGAGAGAATGATCCATCATGGGAAGCGGGATACACAGCAGACTCATAGAATGGCAGATGTCCTAAATAGCACTCTGGCCACAAATACTTCATTTTAAAATTATATCTCCCCCAATCCATAATGCAATAGATTTTTAACCCAAATATATTATTAAACTATATTTAAAATTTTATTGAATTGTAATATATGTGATTCACCATTTCTTCTTAAGATGTGTTTATTTTTATTTATATAAGTTGAACAAACTTAATGTTGATTTTCTGTCTAGTTGATCTGCCCATTACTAAAAATGGGGTATTGAACCCTCCATTACTATTGTATTCAAATCTATGTCTCTCTTTAGGTCCATTAACATTTCTTTTTAATAGCCAGGTGCCTGTAAATGTATATACATTTATTATAGCCACATCTTCCTGTTGATTGATGCCTTAATCATTATACAGTGCCATTCTTCATCTCTTTAACAGTTTTTGTGTTAAAGTCTATTTTATCTGATATTAGGTTGACTATACCAGCACTTTTTTGGTTTTTGTTAGCATGGATTATCTTTTTTTATCCTTTCACTTTCAGTCTGCAGGTATCTTTGTTTGTGAGATGTGTTTGTTGGAGGCAGCAAATAGATGTGTCATGTTTTAATCTATTTGGCCAGTCTGTATTGTTTAACTTGAGAGTTCAGGCTATTTGCTTTCACAGTGACTATTGATAAGTAATGACTTGGCCCTGCCATTTTTCCATGAATATTCCTATTGTTTAGTTTGGATTAAATTTGTGCTTTTACTAGGGATTTTTTGCCTTCACGTTCTTTCATAGTGATGGCTATCTCTCTGTGTTTCTTGTGTGGAGCATCCTTAAGCATCTTTTGTAAGGCTGGACAAGTGGTGACAAATTATTCCAATTTCTGTTTGTTATGGGAGGTCTTCATTTCACTTTCATTCATAAATGAGAGCTTTGCAGATCACAGTCCTTTGGGTTGACAGTTTTTTCTTTTAAGACATGGACTATGTCTTGCCATTTTCTCCTAGCCTGTAGGTTTCTGAAGAGAAGTCAGCTGTGAGTCTAATTGGATAACCCCTAAAAGTAATACAGTGCTTCTCTCATGTACATTTTAGAATCTTTTCTTTATGTTTTACTGTTGAAAGTTTGACTACAATGTGTTATGGCGAAGATCTTTTCTGGTCATATCTATTAGGAGTTCTATATGCTTCCTGTACTTGGCCATCCCTTTCTTTCTCTAAATTACAAAAGTTTTTCTGTAATTATTTCACTAAATAGGCCTTCTAGTCCATTCTCTCTTTCCAGACCATCAGGAATTCCTAAGACCCATACTTTGGGTTGTTTGATGGCATTCCATAAATCTTCAACACTGTTTTTTTAGCTTTCTAATTTCTTATTATTTTTTTTTATCTGACTGAAAGATTTCCAAGCATTTTTCTTCTGGTTAGATATTCTTTCTTCTGCCTTACCAAGTCTGTTGTTAAGGCTTTCCACCACATTTATTGTTTGATCTATCAAATCCTTCATCTCTAATATTTCATTTTGATTTATGTTTAAAATCTGAATTTCTTGGGAAAGATCCCCATTAATGTCATGTATGGTTTTCTTTAGTTCATGGATTTGCTTCTTACTGCATTTCAAAAAAAAATTTGGAATTTCTTTTCTGGCATCTTTTCATCGTTCTCTTCATATTAACATTCTGATATTGAAATGTTGTTGTGTTCCTCTGTGGGGGTGGGTGGTGGTCATGGTGTCTTTCTTATTCTTGTTTCTTGAATTTCTGTGTTTACTTTTAGGCATCTGTGAAGTTATTTGTTGGTCTTTTCCTCTGAAGGCTTTTATCTTTGAACTATGCCTCTCAGGCTAAGTGGAATATCTGCACTTTCAGTGAATACCTAGAGGTGTGTGCTGATTGTGGCCAGAGAGCTCTGGTCAGTGCTCCAGGGTAGGGCATGTATCCAAGGTAACACCCCAGTTGGGTGTGGTAGATGTTCTCTTGTTAACAGAAGTGGGGAATGTTCACCTCTATTGATGTGATCACCTCCTCATCTCTTCTCCAAGCTGAGCTATGAACATTCTTAAACCTCAGCGAGTTCAATACTCATCTATGCTACCATATGAACCGCACAAATGATCTGCACAATCTGGACCCTGAGTAGCTCCAGCTGCAATAACCTGCCCCAGGCAACCAAGGAGTTCTGAGCATGTGGAGCTGCACCCAGTGATTGCCCAGAGACCCAGCTACACCCTGCACCCTCTCATGTATTTTGTTGCAAAAGATGTGGTAGAAGATTCTCTCTCTCCCTCCCTCCCTCTCTCTCTCTATAACTCTGCCTTCAAATAAATAAACACATATGGAGTCCTACCTGAGCTCAGGGAGGAACACCAGACTCTACCAAGAAACGTTGAGAAAAACTCAGAAAAATATATGAGGTTTCTTTCCCCAACCCCTTTCCCTTTTGGAATTAAGGCTCAAGAATCGGAAAAAGAAGAGACTTACTAGATTCCTCAGCAACAGTGGAGTAGAAAGGGAAAAGATTTGTTTAGATCCACCAGCACAGGCCCATTCCACACAATTACTTCCTTTCTAGTTTCTAGGTTAACCCTCCTCTAGTTCTGATGCTTGTAAGTGTTGTAGTCATTTCAGAGGGATTTGTGCACAACAGATGAAACATCGGTGGCACAGATAGGCATCAGACAGTCTTCACTCATGCTGAGCTATCAATAGACTGCATTGCTGTTGAAGGGAAGCCATAGAGGCCAATGAAAGGCCAAGTGGCAATTCCACACCACAAGTGTTGCATGGTTCTAACCAGCTCCAACCCCTCCCCCCTGGCCTCTGCTGTTCATGGGCTAATCTCTACGAGGGACATTTTACTTTTGTATGTCAATACATTCTTCTAAACCTTAAGACTCCAGCCTTTAGAAATCCAAAGCCAACACAGACTGTCTTTTCCTCTGCTCTTTTGAGGTGTCATCAGTTACCTGAGGCTTGGTTCAGACAGCCTTGCCAACTCAAGGAGGTCCACGGTTAGAAAGGAAAAAAGGAAATGCTGGCTAATAATTTAAAACCATCTCCCTGCCTTGAATGAGTAGGCAATCATCAACTGATGAGAGGCAAAGCTTTCCAGGGAGAGTACAGAATGTGCAAAATGCATGGAAAAGCATAGCTTATGAGCAATTTTTCAAATATCTTACTAAAATCTATATATTTTCCATCTAGTGAATTTCTCTAATCAAATCATTCAATGTGGGTGGCAGGGGCATGATAGAGGAAGGCTAAATAATCTGTATCAAATCACAGTTATATAGAAGTAACAAGTTACAGTATTTCACATACAGTTGGATGACTATAGTTCATGTATTATATACTATATAAAGAACAGAAAGAGAGGAGCTGCTAGCCTAATAAGTATAAAGAACAGATAAGGAAGTGGAAATGTTAATTGGCTGATTTGACCTGCATTAAAACATTGCACTGTATCCTATAAAATCGCACAAATATTACAAATTAATCAAAACTTCCTGAAATAACTTTTTAGTCATTCAATAACAAAAATCAAACTAAGCTATGCAGACTTTGCTATTTAGAAATCATCATTTGTATCATTTCTCAGTCTTCTGGCTAAGACAGAGTGTAGAAATCATCATTTTTGATATGGGATAAGGCAGGTAGCTAGACTAGGAGAACAAGCTGAATCCACCCACCCAACCCCAACCCGTGTCCTATCCACTCATCTGTTGATCAGATGACCCCTTCCTCAGGATATACCTCCTCTTACCTGAGACCTACCAGAAGTACTATGCAACCACTGTGTCTTCTAAGCGCATAAGAACCCTGGTAAAGGGGAGGAGGTTCTCTCTCTCTCTCTCTCTCTCCATGTGGACCCAGAGTGAGAATGGTATGAAAATCTGTCTCTCTTCCGTTCCTGGCCCACTCTCCCTGAACAATGCCCCTGAGTGTGTTTGTGTGTGTGTTTCCTTGCCCTGTAAATAAACTTTATCACTTTGCATGTTGTGTTTGTGCCTGTACTTGGGATTCTTTTTGAAGAGGCAAGGGCCTGGAATAGGAATTTAGGGCCAACCAAGCCCACAGCAATTTTCATAATTTCATCTTCCTTTTCAGAGTACATACAATCCATCCATCATTTTTTTTATTTTTACTTATTTTAAAGGCAGAAAGACAAAGGAGGGAGAGAAGAGACAGAGAGAAATCTTCCAACCACTGTTCTACTCCCCAAATGCTCACAATAGCTGAGTCTAGGTCACGCTTAAGCCTGGAACCAAAGACTCCATTCAGGTCACCAATGTGCATGGTAGGAACACAACAACTTGAACCCTCACCTGATAC
Organism: Oryctolagus cuniculus; assembly: GCF_964237555.1. Taxonomy (NCBI): domain Eukaryota; kingdom Metazoa; phylum Chordata; class Mammalia; order Lagomorpha; family Leporidae; genus Oryctolagus; species Oryctolagus cuniculus. Next base: position 22,756,779 of record NC_091432.1, on the reverse strand, counting down.
CTCTCAGGGTGCAAATTAGTTGGAAACTAGATTTAGAAACAAAACTAGGACTTAAACCAAGGACTCTGATAGGGGATGCCAGCATCCCAAGTGTATTAACTGCTGCACTAAATGCTTGCCCCCATCTCTAAATATTTTTCTCCTGAATTTTGATCCATTTTATCCATGATTGATATCTTCATTGATGTGTTGTTTTCAGAATTTGTCTCATTCCCCTTTTTGAACATTTTCCCATTTCAAAATTTGATCACCTTTTTTATTCTTAATAATTCCACAAAAATAAAAGATAGAAATTTCAGTATATGATTAAATACTTACATGTTTCAGACACACCCTAAGTGTTAATATCTATTAAAATCTGGTTGTTTACAAGATCCTTTTGCCTTTTCCAACTTGAAGATCACTTCCTTGATATAAGAGATGGAAGCAAAATAGACATTAAATAATTGTCTTTCCTTTCAGCAATCAGCTGTACATTGGCTCTGTACCCAAGCACAGAGCCCATCTTTTCCTGTTCTTGCTTTCAGTTAGTGGCTCTGCTTCCTGACTACGGGATCCTGCCAACACAGATCCTGGGAGGCAGTGGTGTTGACTCAAGAAATTGGGGTCCAGCTGCCCACTTGGGTGACTTGGATCGCATTATCAGCTCCTGCTTCAGCCTCATAACAGCCTTGGCCACCTGCTGGTGCTGTAGGGTACCAGTGTAAGTCACTGGCTGTGACTCTGGCATCCTATATGGAAGCTGGTTTGAATCCTACACACTTCACTTCCAATCCATCTCCCTGAAAATACTCCTCGGTAGGCAACAGAAGATGGCCCAAATAATTGTTCCCCTGCCTGTCACTTGGGGAACCCCGGTGGAGTTCGGGGCTCCTGGATTCAGCCTGGTACAGAAGTAGCCATTGCAGCTATTTGGGTAGTGCATAAGTAGATGTAAAATCTCTATCTGTCACTAGGCTAATCCTCCGCCTAGCGGCGCCGGCACACCGGGTTCTAGTCCCGGTCGGGGCGCCGGATTCTGTCCCGGTTGCCCCTCTTCCAGGCCAGCCCTCTGCTGTGGCCAGGGAGTGCAGTGGAGGATGGCCCAGGTGCTTGGGCCCTGCACCCCATGGGAGACCAGGAAAAGCACCTGGCTCCTGGCTCCTGCCATCGGATCAGCGCGGTGCGCCGGCCGCAGCGCGCCGGCCGCGGCGGCCATTGGAGGGTGAACCAACGGCAAAGGAAGACCTTTCTCTCTGTCTCTCTCTCTCACTGTCCACTCTGCCTGTCAAAAAAAAAAAAAAAAAAAAAAAATCTCTATCTGTGTCTTCTCTCGACGCCACCTTTGAAAGCAATAAAGAAATCCTAAAAATAAAATGGCCATGTTCATTGTAGTTATATTTTGAATAAACCAGTGATGGAAACAACCTTCTCTTTTTCTGTCTCTCTCTCTCTCTCCAACAGCAGATAAATAAATAAATAAATAAATAAGATGGTACTATGTACAGGTAAAATATTCTAATACATATTAATAAATGAAATCCTGTATTTTTTCATTGTATTTCACTGAGATGTACTAACTCTTCATAATTTTGCTAACATTACTCTTACAAATATGTTATCCTTTTTTCTAGCCATCCTTATTATACCTGACTATCTGCCTTCCAAAAATATGCTCTTTAAAAAGTTCAAGTTTTTTTTAACATTTTATTTATTTATTTGAGAAGTAGAGTTACAGACAGAGAGAGACAGAGAGAAACATCTTCTATCTGCTGGTTCACTCCCTAAATGGCCACAGTGACCAAAGCTGGGCTAATCCGAAGCCAGGAGTTAAAAGCTTCTTCCAGGTCTCCCACAAGGGTGCAGGGACCCAAGCACTTGGGCCATCTTCCAGTGATTCCCCAGGCCATTAGCAAGAAGCTTTATTGGAAGCAGAGAAGCCGGGTCTGGAACCACTGCCCATATGGGATGCCAGTGCCGCTTAACTCACTAAGCCACAGTGCCAGACCAACTAAGATTTTTGTTACCTAAGTGTCCATTACTAGAAGGAAATAGTTAATTAATTATGGTGAATTTACTACATAAATATTTCATAACTCTTATAAAATATTCATCAAAAAAAGTGTGAAAAAAAATTCAAATTGAATCCTCCTTGAGTTTTTTGTTAATAATATAATTAGTAGAGGTAGTGTTATACAAACATGATATTTCATTTACTTCTCTAAAATGTTGAACCTTTAGTCATCAGTCTTCAACACTAAATAATACAGGAGAATTTTCCCATCACTGTAGGAGAAGTTTTTTTTTTTTTTTTTTTTTTTTTAATGCACAAAAATCAAGAGCCTTTGTATACACAAGTCATGCCACGGCTGAGGAAGAACTTCTAAGATCAATCCCATTCACAATTAGCCACCAAAATAATCAAATACCTTGGAATAAACTTAACCAAGGACATTAAAGATCTCTACGATGAGAATTACAAAACCTTAAAGAAAGTAATAGAAGAAGATGGAAAAATCTTCAATGCTCATGGATTGGAAGAATCAATATCATCAAAATTTCCATTCTCCCAAAAGCAATTTATAGATTCAATGCAATACCAATCAAAATTCCAAAGACATTCTTCTCAGATCTGGAAAAAATGATGCTGAAATTCATATGGAGACACAGGAGACCTCGAATAGCTAAACCAATCTTGTACAACTAAAACAAAGCCGGAGGCATTACAATACCAGATTTCAGGACATACTACAGGGCAGTTGTAATCAAACGAGCATGGTACTGGTACAGAAACAGATGGATAGACCAATGGAACAGAATTGAAACACCAGAAATCCATCCAAACATCTACAGCCAACTCATATTTGATCAAGTATCTAAAACCAATTCCTGGAGCAAGGACAGTCTATTCAATAAATGGTACTGGGAAAATTGGATTTCCATGTGCAGAAGCATGAAGCAAGACCCCCTACTTTTCACCTTACACAAAAATCCACTCAACATGGATTAAAGACCTACATCTATGACCTGACTCCATCAAATTATTAGAGAACATTGGAGAACATTGGAGAAACCCTGCAAGATATAGATACCGGCAGACTTCCTGGAAAAGACCCCAGAAGCACAGGCGGTCAAAGCCAATATTAACATTTGGGATTGCATCAAATTGAGAAGTTTCTGTACTGCAAAAGAAACAGTCAGGAAAGTGAAGAGGCAACCAACGGAATGGAAAAAATTTTGCAAACTATGCAACAGATAAAGGGTTGATAACCAGAATCTACAAAGAAATCAAAAAACTCCACAACATCAAAACAAACAAACCACTTAAGAGATGGGACAAGGACCTCAATAGACATTTTTCAAAAGAGGAAATCCAAATGGCCAACAGACACATGAAAAAATGTTCAAGGTCATTAGCAATCAGGGAAATGCAAATCAAAACCACAAGGAGGTTTCACCTCACCCTGGTTAGAATGGCTTTCATACAGAAATCTACCAACAACAGATGCTGGCGAGGATGTGGGGAAAAAGGGACACTAACCCACTGTTGGTGGGAATACAAACTGGTAAAGCCACTATGGAAGTCAGTCTGGAGATTCCTCAGAAAGCTGAATATTACCCTACCATACAACCCAGGTAAGGTGTTAGTTAATGGGGTCAACACTATTGCATAGTAGGTTAAGCCTCCAACTGTGGTGCCAGCATCCCTTATGGGTGCCAGTTCATGTCCTGGCAGCTCCTTTTCTGATCTAGTTCTCTGGGGATGGCCTGGGAGAGCAATGGAAAAATGCCCCAAGTGCTTAGCCCCTTGTACCCATGAGGGAGATCCAAAATAAGCTCCCAGCTGCTGGCTTCAGATTGGCACAGTCCCAGTCATTGCAACCATTTGGGGAATGAACCAGTTGGTGGGAGATCTTTCTCTCTGTCTCTCTCTCTCTCTCTCTCTCTCTCTGTAACTAATCCTCTCAAATAAATACATATTTTTTTAAATGTGTTAGTAAAGAGACCAATTTCTTAAACTCTTCCTTTACTCTTGCCATTGAGCTTATGTCTTGGTGTCAGGAAAATCTTTGGGCTTTATTTATGACAATCCAGATTTTCATTTCCCCTGCCTTTAAGTTACTTCATGGTCACCCTCACTAACCTCCACATACAAGAAATAAAAGAGGTAAGACAGCCTGGAGCCTGTACTTTGTGAACATCTCCACTGTTAAAGAACAGAGTTCAGCTCAACGACTGTCCATCCACTTTCAAACCATAGCTCCATGTGACTTCTCAATCCTAAAGGATGACTTGGCATGTGTAGACTAACTTTTTTGATTGCTATTGCTCTGGTGCTAATTCTGACTTCCTTTTGTCTCCAATTAGTAGTTGACTAGCCACCATAATTCAAAAATTTCTCCCATGAACTATGACAAGGACCTACTTTGGTTTTGAGGAATTCCCAATTCTAGCCTAAACAGTGCTATTAACTATCTTAATAGCACGTCTAAGCTTTGTAAAACCACCATGATTTGATCATCCCAACAGTTCTTACAGTCAGGATGGATGTAGCTTCCATTTAGAAGATGAAGAAATGCAAGCAGAAAGAGGTCACATATGTGAGAGGGGCTTAATCTGAAGATTGTACTGTAATTGGGGTAAGTGGCAACCTTACGGGACAGAAGTCTATGGTCTCCTTGACTAGCTGCTCTCCCTGTTGAGTGCTGATATCACTCTAATATGTTTCAGCTCTTTCATGTTTAGCTCCAGTCTTCACAATGGCATTTGTGATATAGGCTTGTTTGTTGGCACTTAGTATGGGTGAAGAATTATGAAATTTATGATTTTAATGTCAAGAATCCAGAGGGAAACTTTCAAATATTAATTGGCCCACATGTATCAACATCCAAGAATCACCAAATGAGAACATCTAGAGAAATACAGGAATAAAGATTGAATTTGCAAGTTTAGCCTGCCTGACTGCCAACAGAACCGTGTGTTAGGAGATGACAATTTTTGCAGGGATCAGAGAGGCTGCACCACAAGGGATGTAGTTTCATTCAAGGGAGGGTTAAGCTGCATTTATAGTTATACTCAAAAGGCCAGCAAGTCTTAGAACTTTTTCCTAAAGTTTCTAGAACACATTTTTATTTATAAGAAAGAGATAAACACACAAATCACCCATCCATTGGTTCATTTTCCAAATGCCCACAATAGCCAAGGCTGTGTCAGGCCAGGTCAAAATCTAGGTTTCAATATAGGTGGCTGGGACACAACTACTTGAGCCATCACCTGTTGCTTCCCAGGATGCATATTAACAGGAAACTAGAATGTGGAACAGAGCTGAGACTTGAACTCAAACACTTTAATATGGAACGCAGATGCACCAAGCAGCATTTTAATTGCTATGCCAAGCACTCTCACTGAAGTCCTGTTTGATAGTAGGTTCTATGTTATCTCTAGAAACCTAGGACTGCCAAATCATGGTAGAAGGGCGATGGCATCAAAGCTACTGATCTAAATCACAGACAGCATTGCTGCTACAACTGGTACTTTTTATAGAAACTTTGAGCAGCCCTCACCCTGACTGTTGATGAGCAACTTGATATGTTATCCCTCTTAGTATTTTTTTTGTTTGTTCTACTTAATACTTTTGGTTGAATACTGTAATCAATACACAATTCTTCTGAAGTGCTGAAACTTAACTGAAAAGGGATCACTGTTAAATATAAGAGTGGGAATAAGAGAGGGAAGAGATGTGCAATTCGGGACATGCTCAAGCTGACTTACCTCAAATGGTAGAGTTGGAAACATACCAGGGGATTCCAATTCAATCCCATCAAGGTGGCATATACCAATGCCATCTCACTAGTCCCAGTGATCAATTTCTGTTCACAATTGATCATAATGATAGGACTAAGAACCAAAGGGATCACATAAACAAGAATAGTGTCTGCAAATACTAGCTGTTAGAATCAAACAGGGAGAGAATGATCCAACATGGGAAGTGAGATACACAGCAGACCCATAGAATGGCAGATGTCCTAAACTGCATTCTGGCCTCAGAATCAGCCCTTAAGGCATGCAGATCCGGCTGAAAAGCCCATGAGAGTATTTCAGGCATGCAAAGCCAAGACACTCTAAGGAAAAAAAAAAAACCTAAATGAAAGATCTCCACGAGTGAGATACCAGTGGAAAGAATGGGTCATCAAAGAAGGAGGTACCTTTCTCTGAAGGGAGGAGAGAACTTCCACTTTGACCTTGGCCTTGTCTAAAAATGATCAGAGTCAGTGAACTCAGGGGGCTTCCATAGCCTTGGCAGCTCATGACAAGAGCCTAGGGTGATTACTGATGCCATAAACAAGAGTGTCAATTTGTTAAGTCAACAACAGGAGTCACTGTGCACTTACTCCTCATGTAGGATCTCTGTCCTTAGTGTGCTGTACGTTGAGATTTAATGCTATAACTAGTACTCAAACAGTATTTTTCACTTTATGTTTCTGTGTGGGAGCAAACTGTTGAAATCTTTACTTAATGTATGCTAAACTGATCTTCTGTATATAAAGAGAAACGAAAATGAATCTTGATGTGAATGGAAGAGGAGAGGGAGTGGGAAAGGGGAGGATTGCGGGTGGGAGGGACGTTGTGAGGGGGAAGCCATTGTAGTCCATAAGCTGTACTTTGGAAATTTATATTCATTAAATAAAAGTTTAAAAAAAATAAATC